>NC_050575.1:387462927-388062927 GCF_011100635.1 Trichosurus vulpecula
GTGGAGGAGGGAGAGCATTCCAGGCATGAGGGACAGCCTGAGACTGGAGGGATTAACAGTGTAAGAAGTTTCAAATAGGTCAAGACGGATGAAGACCATTACATTTGGCAGTAAAAAAGATAATGGGCAGCTAGGTGGCACAGTGGGCAGAGTGCTGGCCCTGGATTCAGGAGGACCTGATTTCAAATCCAGCCTCAGACACTTATTAGCTGTGTGACCCTGGGCAAGTCACTTAACCCTGTTTGCTTCAGTTTCCTCATCTGTAAAATGAGCTGGAGAAGGGAATGGCAGACCACTTCGGTACCTTTGCCAAGAAAACCCCAGATGGGGCCACAGAGAGTTGGATGCAACCTAAATGAGTCAACAGCAACAAAAAGAAGATAATGGGAGTAGGGGAAGGGAACAAACATTTATTAAGCACCTACTGTGTGCCAGGTACTGTACTAAGTGCTTTGCAAATATTATCTCATTTGATCCTCAAAAACCCCTGAGAGATGATTATAATCTGTTGTAATCCCCCTTTTACAGTTGAGGATACTGAGGTTAAATGCCTTCCCCAGTGGGGTCACACAGCTAGTGGGCATCTGAGGCCGGATCCTGACTGCAAGTCCAGCAATCGGTCTGTTTACTGTGACACATAGCTGCCTCAGTGGTAACCACAGAGAGAACAGTTTCAGTGTAGTGATGGGGGCAGAAGTGGGGATCCAAAGGTCTTCAGAGAAAGGTAGGTAGTGAGGAAGAAGAGGCGTCAGAGCCAACTTTTTCAGGAAGATTATCAGTGAAAGAGGGAGAGAGAGGTGGGAGATCCGCTCAACGGGGCAGCAGGGTGAAGACAGGGCTTTGACTTAGGATGGAGGAGACCTGAGTGTGTGTCTAAGTGTATGGGAAGGAAGGAAATGAGATGGAGGGAGTATAGAGTATAGAGTGCGGATCCCTCTTCTGTGATCAGGGAGGCCGAGGAGAGAGAGGACAAGGATGAATGCAAAATATTCAGGAAGCAGGAAACTTCAGGCTTTCGGTCCAAGGCCTCTCGGGCTTCTCCAGAAGAAGGAATCTAGGTCATCTGATGCAAATATGGGGGGATGGGGATGGACAAGCAGAGAAGGAAATGTTTGTAACCAACCTATGAAAAATGAGGCTGAGAATGGCTAAGGGAAAAACAGAAAGATTGTGTAGGCACAGCTAAGGTTGTGTAATAAATCTGCGGTGGGTAAAGTCAGCCCAAGCCTTCCATGCTCAGCCAGTTACAGTTTTTATAAGCTGCAGCAAATCTATGAGGTAGATCAGTATTTTTATCCTTAACAAAGTTCACAAAAGCAAGATGACTCACTGAAAGTCACACAGAGAGCAGACATAAATTAAGTTATCTTTCTTCTCCCGTCCCTGAACTATTCCTATCCCTAAACTTCCTATTACAGCATCTTCTTTTCTCCTGAAAATGGGGTAAGAACAACTTCCTTCATTCCACTTTTCTCAGGGTTCCTGGAGCTACAGGTAGCCCTCTCAGTAGCCCAAGATGGGACTGCTACTAGACGAAATTCCATAGGAGGTCAAGTTCATTATCCATTTCCCCTTCTGTAAAATGAGCTGGAGACGGAAATGGCAGACCACCTTTGTGAGGTACTGAAAATATGAGTACCCTCATATTTTATCTACATCCCCACCCCACCCCCAACAAAGTATCTTCAATCACCCTGCAGCCCTGGACACAACTTACCCCCAAATCCTTACGTGGGATTAGCCTGGAAGCTTTATTCCTTTTGGAACATTTTACTAAGGATTGGAGACTTAAGCTCTTTAAAGGGATTGAGCTCTAAAGTAGAATTTCAGGCACTCACTCATGGGTAAGGGATATGGACACCTTGCCTGGTGTCCCTGACATCCCACCACCTGGCATTCTGGCCAGCTCAGTATGAGTCAGCAGTATGAAGTAGCAGCCAAAAAAACCAAATGCTTACATTAATAGAAGCACAGTGTTCAGAAAAACAGAAGTGATAATCCTACCATACCCTGCCCTGGGGTTAGACAGTTTCTGGAGTAATCATGTCCTGGTCTGGGCACCACATTTTAGTGTGGACAAGGTCCAGAAAAGGACAGCCAAGGTAATGAGAAGGGCTCAAAACCTTGCTATACAAGGACTAGGGGTTTAGAAACAGGAGGAACAAGATACCTGTTCTATCTTTAGATATGTATCCCCTCTCTGAAGGGTTGGTTATGTAAAAGGTGAGCTAAAATTTATCTTGCTTGGCCCTGGAGGGCAAAGGCAGATATCAAAAATTTAAGGAAAAACTTCTTAATAATTCGAGTTGCCTCCAAATGGCATTGGTAGGTAGTGAGCTCCCTGTGATTGGAGATTTTCTACAAGAAGCTGGTTGACCGTTTGTCAAGGACATTGTAAGTAAAATAAATGCTTTATATGTGAGTTGAACTAAACCATTTCTAAGATCCCTTCAGATTTGAGGATTCTATAATTTTATGAATTAATGAATTTCTGTTGAGAGTGTAAGAAGCTGGAGACTTGACGAAAGAGAACCATGTTCGTGATGAATGAATTGTTTATATTTCTACTGGGATCTCACATAGAACTTTTCCAATGAACTTATCATTTGATACTGTTTATTAGAATTATCTGTTTGGGTCTTGACTTCCTACTAGATTGTAAACATCATGAAATCAGGGACCACCTTTTATTATTTAGTGGTTTATGTTTGTTTACTTATTTTGAGCAGGGGGCCATCTCCAGTCATCCTGATGTATATTTTGCCACTGGACCCAGGTGGCCTTGGAGGAGAAAATGAGGCTGGTGACTCTTCACAGCCCTCCCTCACTTAAATCCAATTCACTTGCTAGTCATGGCATCACCTTCCTGACATCATGATCCTCTTTGAGAACGAAGGACAAACAACAGCAGCAACTTATTTTGAACACTCCCTATTTTAACTTTCTGTCTGGGTGATCTCAAAGTACCTCTAGGTTTTGACTATCCAGAAATGTGTCCAGGCAGGTGCAAAAGGCAATGACCTTGATCCCTGGATGTAATGTTGTGCATTTCCCTATCCATTCATCTATATGGAATAGTGGGAGAGGTCTAGATTTTTTAAAACTGGGGGACCCTGAACCCCAGAATGTTCTGCTCAGGCAACTTCACTCTTGTATAGGATGAGTATTCTGATTAGCTCTAAATTTTCACCTTTGAAGGCCAGACAACACATGATCATCATTCTTATTTGGCAGCTATTGGGCAAATGGCCCTTACAGGAATGATGACTATTGGCAGTGTAGCCTTCAAAGATGAAAACTGGAAGACAGACAGGATGCTAATCATAGGCTAAAGTAAAGTTGCTCCCAGACACCCAATCCCAGTACATAGGAATTTGAGTCTAAAAAGATGAAGACTGAAAGCTATTAGGTAGGACCTCATTCTATGTCCTAATTATTTTGATACTTATGGCAAAGAACCTGCTTTTGGAGATAAAAAGTCTCCTACCTGGTAGCTAGAAAGGAAGAGATATCACATTCCATAAAAAGTCAGGGGGAGCAGGGGGAGAGCAAATAAGTTTTTTCCCCATGGGAGGGCTGTTGTTGGTGATATAACCAAGGCAAGAATGATTGTTTTCCAAAAAATTATAAACAAGAACCTGGCTTTGAATTATAAGAGCATGGCAGAGACCACTCTTCTTATGAAGGAGGATAAGATATAATACAGATAAGTATAATAAACAATATTACATGACAAATGCATCAGAAAGGTATAAGACAAAATTTTATGTGAAGTCCCAGTAGGAAGTTGGTGATTCACTTATAAAGAACACAATTTCATTTTTCCAAGTTGCCTTCTCTCCAACCTAAGCTTCTGAACATGTCATTGCTACCCACCCCCCTTACTCAATAGACTCCAATGACTCCTCTTATCTCTAGAAAAAAGTATAAACTCCTCTGTTTGGCATTTAAAGTCCTTACCTGGCGCCCTCCTCCTATCCTTTCAGTAGTTTTATGTAACATGAATGCTCTGGCTCTCTCTCCCAGACAACCAAGCAAACTACATCTCCCCTCAAATTTGCTGGTGTCTCTCATCTACTGCTATCAGCTCAATCGCCTACTGACTTCACTCTCCCCTTTGTTAAGGGGCTAATTACTAGCTCTCCAGTTCCATTTAACCTCTTGACATCAGGTAGCTTTTATAAAAAGATATTTACTTCAAAGATACAACAAGAACAAACCTATAAACGTTTCTCCCAATACCTCAAGGATACACTCTCGCCTATACTACCTGAGTCTCTAGAGGAATAAGTTCGAACCTTTGCTCAGTTCCTAAATAGCATTGATTCCACCAAGTTCCCATCCAATGACATCTCAAGTGGATGAGTCCTCATCTCATTTTCTGCTGAATGGAGAATGCAAAGGTCCTCTTGAAGCATTGGTCCGTACTCTTCCACATCATTCCACTCCACAAACTCTACCTTCCAGCCACACTGAACATGTCACATGGTCCTCCATCTCCTGTTTCCACATCTATGCACTATCTATCTCCCATGCCAGAAATACTGTCCTTCCTCATTTAGACTCCCTGGCCTTCTTCAAGACTCAGCTCAAATTCTACTTTCTGCAGTGAGTCTTTCCCAGCCAGGTGGTACAGCCTTCCTTTCTAAAGTGATCTTTTAGTTGCTCTGTATGTATCTGGTATATGCCCATATATGTACGGGTCTTCTCCCCCATTCAAATGTAAGTTTTTTAAAGGCAGGGACTGTTGCATTTTATTTTTATCCCCAGCTTTTACCACAGTAGGCACTTAATAAATGCTGATTGATTGATTCACAGAGCTTTTAGTCTACTAAAGCCTCCAGGACTTTTTCAGACAAACTGTTGCCTGGCCCCCTCTCACCCATCTTATACCTGAAGCCATTTTTTGTTATGGGTGGGAGCCTTAGCACTTATTGCTATCAACTTTCATCCCAACTGATTTGGCCCAATGTTTCTACCCTGTGAAGATCCCTTTAACTGCCATCCAGTATGTCAGTTATCTCTCTTAGCTTTGTGCCATCCTAACACACACACACACACACACACACACACACACACACACACACACTCACTCCCACTGTCAGCTCTTTGCAAGATTCCATTAATCAATCTGAATTGTTTCCTCAGTGAAAACAGCTCTCTCCTCCCTAGTCCTCTGGCAGGACCTCAGGCAGGTATCTCTTATCCTCTTCGACACCAGTGACCTCCCTCAAAGGGATAAAGGAAAAGAAAACTGCCTCAGGGCATCCCAGATCACAATTAGCCCAGATGGGGAAATCGCTTCACCAGCATTCCTCCCTTCTCAGCCCTTTTATGCATCTCTTTAGCTCTGGGCAAAGCTTTACTTGGTACCTCGTTCACACTTTCTGTCGGTAATTGTTCTATTTCACTATAATTAACAGCCACACCAAAAACTGATTAAGGCTCTGATGATTCCATGGAATGCTAAATTTGCTGAGACTTGGTTTTGTTCATTGCTTCATAAACAATTACTACCATTTGTCTCCAAGTGGTAACCCAATACTTCCATGCTTATCCTCACAGTGGCCACATTCTCTTGCTTTGACGTGCGTTGGTTTGGTGGATGGCGACCAATCCCTGTGCAATTGAACCTTTTGAAGAGCCGGGGGTCAGGGAACAATGGAGCACCACTCAAGCCTATGTCCCAGCCAAGACTGGCCACTGAGATTAGCTTTGAGAGAATTTGAGGGTGCAAAGTAAAATAAACAGGACTTCCCTCTGACTGGTGGGAGGGTCTCTAGATAGGAAGGAGAGCAGAACTTTTCAGTTTCCCATACAACATCACTACATGTGTAATGAAACTTAATCCGTAAGATCATAGGATCATAGATTTAAAACTTGAAGGGATAATGAATCCAACCCCCTCATTTTACAGATGAAGAAATGGAGGCTCAGGGAGTTTGAGTGAGTTGTCCGGGGTCACACAGCTGCTAAGTTTTTCAGGCAGATTTCCAGCCCAGTCACAGAGACTTCCAATACTCTATCCACTACTTCACGCAGGCTCTCTTCAGTAAATTTTTTATGAGGCCTTTACTCTGTGTTGAGTTGTAGGTGAACATTCATTAGGTATGATGCTAGAAATATCCACCTTTCCAACACTACTGTTCTTTCAGGAATGCTGTCTGCTTAGGCATCATGCAATACCACAATCTCCGGAGAATCATAATTGCGATTGTAGCTGGCCCAAAGGGTAATGGGAAAACATATCGCGGAGTCTGCGCAAGGCTGCCTCAGGTTACCAATGATGACTTGGGCTCAAGAAACAGCATAGGACGATGGGATCATAGATTTAGAAGATTTAAAAAGGACATGTTGGAGACAATCTCAGAGGGAAGGTATTAATATTAAGAAGAAAGACTTTGCAAAAGGTATAAAAAGATAGACTACTTGTGACTGGAAAAGAAAATGAACCCATTGTACCTTGAGAGATAGGGCCAATAGATGGCCAACACAGTGGTTTCCTTGTGTATCCATGAAATACTAAAAGAACCCATGGAAGGTCTCCTGCGTGTTGGGTAGATTCTCTTTGGAAGATTATAGAAAGACATGGACAAGAATTACGCAGTATTAGAGGAGATTGGGTGGGTGTAATCTGCATCTGTAAGGGGAGCATCCACACCAAAGAGATCAAAGATTCACTGTAGTATTGAAGAATAGGTGCTAGGCCCCGGGGCGGGGGGCGGGGAATCAGTGAGATAAGACCCCCACCACCACCTTTCTAAGAGCTTACAATCTAATGAGAGGACAAGTATAGGGTAACTACAGTAGAAAGGAGAGTGATGTGAATGCGCAGGAGAGGTTAAAAGGCTGCTACTAATATGAGGAAGGGGAGACTTCATGGAAGAGGTGGCGCCTGAGTTGGGCCTTGAAGCAAGGAAGGGATTTCAATAAGAGAATGGAAGAGTCCACTCCTGGCATCAGGGACTGAGGGAGCAGACACAGTTACTTATGTCTGTGGATGGAGTCATAATTGCAGTATTGCTAACCCCACCCCCCCACCCAGAGCAGGTGACCCAAGAACAGTGGCATACATACTTAGTATGTTTGGCACTTCCTAGAGCACATCATTATTTAACCCTCCTATCCTATAATTATTTTCAGTAATAGTCATAAAATGCAATGAATAATGGTGGCCAGAAAAGAAATGCAGACCATGAGAATTTCATTTGATTGAACTTTGTATAATCATGCCAGTAAAAAAAAAATACAAAATAAAATATCACAAAAGGAAAAAATAATAATGAATACTTTTTAATTACATGAAAGTATATTTGAAAAACCGGTGCGGGGAGCATATAGGTCTGTTGCGGTTTACCTTTTCTATTTTTGAGTCTTCTGCAAATTTGTCAATGAATCTGTCAAAACTTGTTCAGAAAGACAGTTTTGTCAGATTTGTAAGTCAAGAAACATTTAAGTGCCTACTATGTGCCCAGCACTCTGCTAAATGCTCGATCTGTCAAACTTTGCTCATAGTTGACTAAAGAAGACTTTATTAATTTTAATTTTGAAAAGTTTCTTTCACATGAAAGAACAAATATACAAATAGGGAAAGTCTTAAAGATAAGGATGTTTGGCAGAGATTGATAAAAATCCCATTTTGCAAGTGCATTTTAACAAAACCGAAACACCTGCAGAAAGTATGATGTAAGTAACCAGTAAAATGTACCACTGATGCAACATTTTATTTTCTTGGTTCCTTCCTTAGTTTTAAAACAATGAACAATTTCAGAAAGATAAATTTCCAGAAAATGTTTTTTCTCTAGAAAAATATGAGGACAGAATACTTTCAGCTAGGAGAGTAAGGGAACATTTAATTGAGGAGATATTATCTGAACCAAGCCTCTGAGGAAGAAAATGGAGAGTGCATTTTAGGCATGGGGGGGTCAGTCTATAAAATGCACTGAGAACTGAGAATGTAGGATGAATTCCAGGAACAGCTGATGGTCTAGTGTGGCTCCTATACTAAGTGCTTGAGGGATAGTAATGTGAAAAAGAAGGATGAGGTCCATGAAACAACAGCAGTCAATATAGTATTAGATTATGTGCCAAATTGTGTGTGAGAGACACACACTAGCTTTCTCTTACTGAAGTACTTTGTATAGGATTTGAGAAGAAAGAAAGAATGAATGAATGAAAGAAGGAAAGAAAGAGAGAGGGAGGGAGGAAGAAAGAAAGAAAGAAAGAAAGAAAGAAAGAAAGAAAGAAAGAAAGAAAGAAAGAAGAAAGAAAGAAAAAGAAAGAAAGAAAGAAAGAAAAAGAAACAAAGAAACTTAGCACAATGCCTGGTATATAACAGATGCTTAATAAATGCTTGGTGACTTGACTTTATCTTTCTGGATCTCAGTACAAATTTAAGTACTTTTCACTGATTTATTTAGAGTAATCCATTTCTTCAAAAATATCCACCAAATAATGTGCTGGTTTTAGGAGGAAATATAAAATGAATTTACTATATCTTTATTATTATCGCCAAGAAAGATCTTTCTTTCTTTCTTCCTTCCTTCCTTTCTTTCTTTCTTCTCAAATCCTACAAAGAAAGGGAAAAGATAATCCCTGTCCACTGATTGATTGGAGCGGTAATTGATCTTGCTTTTAACTCTATAACTTACATTCTAATGGGGGAGACAACGTCTAAATGATTATGTACAAAAAAAGATGTAAGCAGGATAAATTGGAGATAATTAATAGAGGGAAAGCAGGAAAGGCTCCTTGTAGAAGGAAGCGAGGGAAAGAAGAGAAGGATAAAGAGGGAGAGATTCTAGACATAAGGGACAGCCAGTGAACATGCCCAGATTTGGAAGATGGTGTGTCTTGTTCTAGGAACATGTTGCAACAAAGCCAGTGTTACTAGGTCACAAAGTACATGGAAGAGAGTAAGGTAAAATGCACTAATTATAGACAGCCTTCTCATGGAGTTTAGCCATGAAAGGGAAGAGTGATAAAGGATGATAGTTAGAAGGGATGGACAGATCAATAGAGGTTTGAGGATGGGGGAGATATGGGTGTGTTTGTAGGCAATAGGGAAACCACCACTGAAGAGAGGTTGAACATTAGTGAGAGAGTAGTAATGATAGAGACAAGGTGACCTATTGGAGAAGATGGGAGGGAATGGGGATCACTTGTGCATGTAGAGGGCTTGCCTTGGCAAGGAGAAAGGCCACCTCTTCATGGGAAGCGGGTGAAGGAAGACTTAGTAGTAGAAGGCATCCGAGTGATGTGAAAAGAGGAAGAAAAAAGGGAGCTCTCAGCAAATAGCCTCAATTTTTTTCAGTGAAATGTGAGCCAAGATTTTAAGCTGAGAGGGGAGAGGGAGGGAGAGCCATGGGAGGTTTGAAGAAAATCACAAAGACTTGGAAAAGTTGTTCTGGTGAGTGGGATAGAGAATCAATTAAGGAAGTGTAAAAGGATTGCATCTATGAGATGGAACTCTGGATAAAACATTTACAAAGCAACATTTTTGATGTTTCCCAATTTAAAAAATACCTGTCCTGCAATGAAATAGGAGAAAAGTAAAGACATGCTTATTAATTGCTTGACTGGTTGAGAGAATCAATTCTCATTTTTCTTAAAAGACCTAGATAATTAAAAATATAAGTGGGCAAAGAATCCATCAGCCATGGACAAATATGACACATTTGTTCTTATTCCATCTCAATAAGAATGGTTAATAGACTTGTCTTGTGATAGTACTTTGAAACAAATACGTGAATCAGAGAATCTCATGATGTCTTATCTACAGATACATGAAGAGTTCTCTGGTTTATCAAAGCAACACAAATTTTACTGCTGCTTTTAATATCTTACTCATGTAAAATAGTGTTTTCTGTTATAACTGTTATAAAGACAAAATATGGATTTTGCTGAGCTACCGAAGATGCATGAGAAGTAGAAACATCATCCGGGATGCCATATTTTAAGAAAAAGCAGTGAAAAAACAATATCACCCTTCACATTAATATTATATTTGGTATGATATCATCATGTATTTTATTTTATGAGTTATAAATATGAAAATTATAAAAGCTTTTATCAAGTTAAGGACCTGTGTTCTTTAGTGATATTTATATCTTTAATATTTGTATGTTGTTGTAAAAGTATAATAAATTTTAAACTTTATTTGGATAAAATAAAAGTTTTTACAAAGAGATCTTTCTTGCAAAGATATAACAAAAACAGAAGTTACAAAAGCATTTCCACAGGGTGGAAGAGGAAATCATACTCTTTCATCCATTTCCTCCATCCTTGGGAAGCGTGGAATCCCACTCGAAGCAGCTGCTACAGAGAATTCACCCAACCGAAGTTTATTTTCAAGTACAGCATCATCATTGGGTGGATGAGTTCTGCCTCAGCTACCACACGACCAAGCCCAGTAAGTTGTCTTCAGGGTCTCAGCTGCTATCTCATCTGTGCCTGGCCTACCCTGGCATATAGCTTAGCTCCTATCCTTCTGGTACTCATTTCTCTCACTTTTCAAAGCTCACAAGTTGCAATCTACTCCAATACTTCACCTTAAAGCAGGAAATAATAAACACAAAGAGGAAAAGAGGTTTATATTCATGGTGCTACAAGTCAGTTTGGATCAGAAATAAGGGAGGAAATAAACATTTATTAAGCACCACCTATATGCCAGGCTTTACAACTATTACTTCATTTGCGTCTCATAACAACTCTAGCGCTATTATTAACCCCATTTGACAGTTGGAGAAACTGAGGCAGATAGAAGTTAAGTGATTTGCCCAGGTCATACGACTAGTACGTGTCTGAAGCTGGATTCAAATTCAAGTCTTCCTGATTCCAGGTCTAGCACTCTATCCGCTGGGCCACCTCTCTAGCTGCAGAAGCCTGCTGCCTCAGTTGCTCAGCAGCAGCAGGGCCATACAATCTCAATTTCATGCTGAATGAGAGAGGACCCCTCTCCAACCCAGAGTCCACAGTAACTTGTTCACCAATCACATAGAAAAGAATAAACACTTTGGTCAGTTAGTGCCTTCTGAATGCATCCATAGTTTTAGCTCAGCCATCAATTTTAAAAGCCCATTTCTTCATGATGTGGTCAGCAAACCAGAAAATAGTCACAATGGCACAGGCTCCAAAGTCCATTTGGGAATTACCTAAGGAGAGCATGCTGCACATGCTCAGAAGGACTGGGCTTTGTTGGCCAGTCCCCACCTCCTTTATGCAAGGTACAATGCTGAGAGCTGGATGTACAAAGGTAAAAATGTCAAATTGTTCTAGTTTTAAGGAGCTTCAATGGAGGCTGAGGAGAGGGAGAGGGAGAGAATACAGAATATAAACAGATATTCCAACAATTCTTGGCATTTTTGTGTCATAGATTCCTTTGGTTTATGAATCCCTTCTTTAAAAAGTATGAAGAGATCAAACAACATACTAAATAAAGTTCACTTAGAGGGTAGTGAAAATAAAGATGGATTTTCCCCACATCCCTAAAACTCTTGGTGCAGGAGGAACAAGAAAGTCATATGTGGAGGTGACATGAGTCTTAGATGAAGCTCTAGGTTTCTTTCCACTCTGGGCATCTCAGATTCTTAACAGAAAACTGTTGAAAGAATGGCTCGGTGAACTAAATGAAACTTAACATTTCAAATACCTTTTCAAGTTAGCTGGGGTTTTGGAGAATCCTAGAAATCCTAAGTTCACACAGAGGGAAGAAAATGACTCTATGATAATAAGATGAATTGTCCATTTATTAGCTCTTTCAAAGGAGGTTTATCATTGGAATCTTCCTTCTCTTTGGTACTTTTTGTTTACTCTTCAGTGTTGCTTGAATTCCTCCCTCTTTACTCCTCCCATCCCCCATCACATACCAGAATCCAGTACCATTATGGTGCTAGTCTCTGTCTAACTTGTCTTTGATGCTTGTGTTCAACAGAAATCTCTCTTTCAACAGGGAACTCACCAAGTTATACTCCCCAGTAACCTGAGAAGGCTTGGGTTGGCAAGAAAATGAGCTGGCAGGAGATACATGTTCTGAGAACAGAATTGTTTTGAGATTGTGTGTGTGTGTGTGTGTGAGAGAGAGAGACAGACAGAGAGACAGACAAAAAGAGACAGAGAGAGAGAGAGAGAGAGAGAGAGACAGAGAGAGAGAGAGACAGAGAGACAGAGACAGAGACAGAGACAGAGAAAGATGAGAGAGAGAGAGAGAGAGAGAGAGAGAGAGAGAGAGAGAGAGAGAGAGATGGGGTTGAGAGAGATATGGTGGTGAAAGGATCCTGGGGAAGGGAGGAAAGGGTAGAAAATAGGTATCTGGCAGAGGGGTAGATGGGAAGAAGGTATATCATCTCCCCACACTGCTGTTCCATCACTTCCTAGGGCATCATGGGAACTATCAGAGCCAAAACCATCCATTTCTGGGCTAACCTTACTCTAACTCATTTCTCATTAGAGAGTAATGCTTCTAAATCCAGCAAAAAAAGAACAAATAACAGCAACCTATAATTTGGGGAGGGGTGACCCAGCACAAGTCACTATACCCCAGTTTCCTCATCTAAAAAATTAGGGAGTTGCCCTTGAGATGCTCTGAGGTACTCTTCAGTTTTAAATCTATGATCCTTTGATCCTATGAACTATAATTTGGACATATTTTTACATGTGGTCCTTAAAATACACTTAAATGTGTAGAAAACATACAGTACATAGACATATTTGTGGAGGAAAATGTGTGGGTTGTTTAGAATGATTGATGTTTGAGAAACAAGTTCTACTTACTAGGGGCATAAGAGGGTTTTCCTAAGATTTGTTATCTCCAGGCACTTCTATAATAGTCATTAGGTAGGTGGCTGGGTCGGCATATTAACCTCATTTAGAAATGGCTATAGAGAGGCACAAATAGATTAAAAGAACTAACAGGTACCACCCAGAAAGCAAGATACAAACGCTACAATTTTATTATTTGGAAAAGGAGGTGGCCCCACCCCCACAGCAGTAGATTATTTAAATTGTGCGCTTAATCTGATGGCTCTTTTTAAGAAAGACTCCTTCAAAAGAAAGGAAGAGAGATATAAATATGTATGGAGCCTCTGACTAATGGACCGCACTGATAGCCCTCTGTGTTTAATGGGACAGTCTTTAAAACAAACAAACAAACTGGAGAAACCTTAATTGTTTGGATTGCAAGAGGTGTCTTGACCCATTGATCATTGATGTAGATGGTAGGATTAATGGTAGTGATAGTCATGGACACAAATAGGGACATCCACTTTGAAGTTCTTCTTGAAATGGTTCTTTTTTTAGTAGTATTTTATTTTTTCCCAATTACATGTAAAGACAAATTTTAACATTTGTTTTTTTTTTTTAATTTTGAGCTCCAAATTTTCTCCTTCCCTTCCTCAACTCCACCCTCTTTAAGATGGTAAGCAAATAGACATAGGTTACATATGTGCAATCATGTAAAACATATTTCTAAATTAGTCATGCTGTGAAAGAAGAAACAGACCAACCCCTGCTCCAAATAAAACATTAAAAAAAGTGAAAATAGCATGCTTCAATCTGCATTCAGATTCCATCATTTCTTTCTCTGGAGGTAGATTTTTTTTTTCCAATTTAATATTTATGTTTTCCACCAACTCCATGTAAAAACGATTTTAAAGTTCTTTTTTTTTTTTTTCAAATTTTGAGTTCCAAATTCTCTCCCTCTCTCCCTACCTTCCCTGCCTCAATGAGAAGGCAAGTAATTTAACATAGGTTATACATGTATTTCCATGGAAGTCATTCTGTGAAAGAAAACACAGACAAAAGAAAAGTAAAGAAAAATTATGCTTCCATCTGCATTCAGACTCCACCAGTTCTTTCTCTGGAGATAGACAGCACCTTTCATTGTAAGTCCTTCAGAATTGTCTTAGATCATTGTGTTGCTGAGAATAGCTAAGTCATTCACAGTTGGTTATCTTATAATATTGCTGTTACTGTGTATAGTGTTCTCCTGGTTCTGCTCATTTCACTTTGCATCAGTTCATGTGAATCTTCCCAGGTTTTTCTGAAATCTGCCTGCTCGTCATTTCTTAGAGCACAACAGTATTCCATTACTTTCATATACCACAACTTGTTCCTTGAAATGGTTCTTAAGGCTTCCTTTGATCCTTCACCTTGGAATGAGTTCTCTAAGGCTATGCCAATGAAGTAAGGTGATATAGAATGGTGGAAAGAGCTCTGCACCTAAAGTCAAGGCACTGGGCTTCAAGTTCCAACTCTACAACTTACCTTTGACCTCCTAACAATCCTGGAAGGATTGTTGCTATCATTGTCCCCGTTGTACATTGAGGAAACTGAAGCAGACAGAGGTTAAGTGACTTGCCCAAGGTCACACAGGGAGTAAATGTCCGAAGCTATATTTGAACTCAGGGCTTCTGAACACCAGGTCTTGCCCTCTGTGCACTATGCTGCCACCTAGCTGCCTACACTCTCTAGTCTTATCTACTCTCTACTTTCTCCCACCGTTCTGCTCTGCCTCAAGCAAATAGATATAAACCACAAGTCCCCATTTCTCAGGAGCACTCCTAGCCCATAGCACCTTCTAGTTTTCTTACTGCTTATAGTCTATACCTGAGGTATAAGGAATTCTTGGTATGGAAATTCCCTCTACCCGCAGTTCCTATGGTCTGTAGTCTTAGCTGTAGGAGGAGTGGACTATGTACAGCTCATGTCACGGGGGTGCACACCCAGAGAATTAAAAACAAAAATGAAAAGTGAACCTTTATTAAACACTCAATCATAAAGGATATAATTTTTATTCTTCGAACCGGAGACTAAAAATTGTCTAAACTTAAACATAATACTTAATGTATAGCATGCAACAGCATGTATAGCATGTTGTTGTTCAGTCATGTCTGACTCTTCATGACTCCGTTCGGGGTTTTCTTGGCAAAGATACTGAAGTGGTTTGCCATTTCCTTCTTCAGCTCATTTGACAGATGAGAAAACCAAGGCAGATAGGGTTAAGTGACTTGCCCAGGGTCACACAGCTAGTAAGTGCCTGAGGCCGGATTTGAATTCATGGAGATGAATCTTCCTAATTTCAAACCTAGGGCTCTATCCACTGCACCATGACTATACAAGAACTTGTTGCTGGAGAAAACACCCAATGACAGAACGTTACTCTGAAGTCAGTAACATTTTAAAACAAATTTGTCATTTGTTTGTAACAACAGCTCCTGTAATACGTTTGAAAAATGGCAATTCATGTTGTGAGACATTATTTATTCAGCCTACAAGACATCACTTTCCTTATGCATTAAGCTGAATCCTACTACATATTTTGTTGGCACTAAAAAAAAAAAGACCCAAGCAACAGTTCTAGGTGCACCTTCCAATTCATAGACCTTCTGCAGCACTTCGGGGTCCTCAGGGTAAGGCAGCCCATGGGTCGAAAATAGAATGTTTCAGGTTTACAAGGTACTTCTCCTACCAACATCATTGTGAGATGGGTAGTACCAGAGTCACGGAAGGAGATATCAAGGTTTCGTGTTAGCTAGATTACAACACAAAAGCCTTCTCTCCTATTATTATGCCCACTTTTATAGAGGAATAAACTGCAACTCAGAGGGGTTGTGACTTTCCCAAGGTCACCCAGCTAGTATTTGTCAAAGACAGTATTCAAACCTAGGTCTTTGGAGTCTAAGAGCAGATTCTAAGACTTCCAACTATACAAGGCCCCATGACTTACATTTATAAAGTATAACCTTATATATTTAAAATATATTTAACATATAAATATATTATCATTATAGAACATAGAATTATATCATAAAATATATTTATATAGAAATATAGTTATATAATGTATCATATATAATATACAAAATATATTTCTATGTAAATATATAATTAAATAATATATATAATATATAACCTATTTATTTATATATATAAAGTATACCTGACTCATGTCAGATCCCTTCCTCTGAGTAGATTGTGGTTGGGGTAGGGGGAGTGCTGAGGAAAGTAAATTAAAATGAGGGCAAAAAACAGAGTCAAAGATAGGGGAATCATAGCAAGCCCCACCTTGAATGTGCTACCTACTGTTCAATTTTCCTAAGGCTGGGCTGGTCCTCAGGTTTTTTGTTTATTAACACATGTCTTTGGGGAATAGCCAGTTCACAGATGAAGAAAAAACAAAATTCCTCCCTCCTCTACACATGCCCATAATAGAAGAAAGACATGAAAGGAAAGGAAAGGTCAGGGCTTCAGTTTTGTGGATTAGAAAGCATTTGAGAATCAGTGAGGCAAGATCTCTCTCCTTTTCCACACATGGCCCATTGTATGTGTTTCCTTCACACACAGGATCCAAACAGCCCCATTCTCCCAACCTGGGGCCTGGCCATAACCTGCTTCTCTGGCAGCTCCTCTGGAAAAATAATGGTCTGGTGATGGTCTGATTAAGGCCTCGATCTTTCTGCTTCTTCTACCATTTCAGATGAGAGTAAGAAGCAAAAGAACCCATTTCCCACTGGTCTTTGAGGGAAACTTGTGAAAGAGGATTGTGCTTCCCCAATTGGGATGTGGTCAGATCACTGCTACGACCAGCTTCTACTTTCAAAAAGCATCTCATGAACAAAACAGCGGAATTTTCCAGTCCTGGAGGACACCGAGTAGAAAGGAAGAAAAGCATTGGGTCTAACCCAGTGTCCACCTATGGGTAGGGAGGTCTAGAGATGATTTGTTCCCATCTCCTCATCTTACAAGAGAGGAAAACCAGGGCCCAGAGAAGGAAAATGATTTGCCAATGGTCACATGGGTAGCAAACAGAAGAACCAAAATTCAAACGCAGGTTTTGCCTCTGTTGTTTGCTACCTCCATGACCTTGGATGAGTCATGTGACTTTCTTGGGCCTCAGTTTCCTTAAGAATAAAATGAAAGATTTAGACTAAATGGCCTCTGAAGTCCCTTCCAGATCTCGACCTGTGATCCCACGTTCCTTCAAACTGTAGGTCTGGTGTGTTCTCCATTTTGTGGCTCAGTTATTCACTTGTGATTTCTACTGCTGTCAGACCATTCCACTTTCTTGTATCTCTGTCTTGGGTTCTTCTTCTTCTGCCTGCCTCCCCTCTTTTTAAAGCAGCTCCTAAGGAATCTTAAATGGATGGGTTTATGTTCTTCCTTAGTCCCTGTTGACATAGTCCTGCCCTAATCCCTCTCCCCCTGAGTCTCTTTGGCCATTTGAGGCTATGGAATATTTTCCTGAATAAATAAGAGGAGAAAAAAAAATCTCCATGCTAACAACCACTGCCAGCATTCCCCCTCCCCCATTACATCCCAGACTTCTCACAGCTTGAAGAAATTCCCATACAGACAGAACCACAATTATCCACAGCCAATGCCCCCCACCCCTGCAAATCATAAAACCTAAGGGAAATTTTTTTAAAGTCTTCATCAGAAAAAGGTTGGGATTGACATAGTCCACAGAGCCGTCATATAATAAACAAGGAAAGAACACTGGATTTGAAGTCAGAAGACCTGAATTCCAGCTGTGGTATTTACTCCTTCAGTGACCTTGGACAAGTCACCTCTCTAGGCCACAGGGCAAGATCAAGGGGCTAGATTGGATGGTTTCAACTGCCTTTTGCGTCACTATGACCCCATGAAGTGTCCTAGGTTAGCCTGATAAAAGAATATCTGCGTTAGGGATCAAGTGAGTGGGGCTCAAATCTTCATGGTCAGGATGGGATAGTACAACGCCATTCTGCCATTGTACTTTGTACTTTTATATCTAACATTCCACAGATGATGGTGATGATGAAGATTAATAATGAGACGCAGAATGGCATAGAGACTAGGGGTCAGTCCCAGAGTCAGAAGTCCTAGATTCAAGTTCAAGTTTAGCTGTATGACTTTGGGGAAGTCACTTCACTTTCCCCTTCTCCAGTGAATTTATAATGAAAGTTCAATCCCCCCCCCCATGAAAACTGTTATCATTACTTGCCGATTTCCCCCTCGAACCAAGTGAACAGCTTGTTTTCCTCTCCTCCCCCAGGAAAAAACCATTATCCTCCTTATCTCATTTCTCTGGCCCAGGTCCTCTTCAATTAATAGATCTGTGGTACTGGGCAGGTACCCAGATGGATGCCTTTGATATCCCGTGTTTATGGTTGGCTTCTCTTTAAATTCACCTGCTTCAACTGAAGAGAAATTGAGGATCTGGACTTTGTGCTGTCCCTTGATCAAACATCAGACACTGCAGAGTTTGTCCACATTATCTTTCTGACGCATGGGAAATGAGCTTCCTTTGAGGTTTCAGTATGGGTTGAGTTACCTTGACAGCCATGACATAAAGAGAAGTGGGAGCCACATAGCTAGGAGACCTGGGATTAGGTTGTGTCTTACCATAAGCCAGTGAGAGAAGCCAAAATTTGAGGGAACCTTTGGCAAAAGCATCTGAGATACCCAAGAGTAAATGGGATATTCATTGTTTCCAACCTCCCGGTACTGCAGGGACATCTGCTACCTCACCCCAGAGGACTCAGGGAATCATTGATGTGTCTTGCAACTACTTTGGAAAATTCTTATGAACCTAGATGTAGAAAGGCTAAGTGGTGCAGGGCATAGACCTCTGGACTCGGAGTTAGGAAGACATGAATTCAAATCCTGATTCAGACACTTACTAGCTACGTGAATATGGGTAAGACACTTAACTTCTCTGTGCTCCAGTTTCCTCATCTATAAAAAAGAACAAATAAAAACACTTCCTCCTAGGGGTGTTATGAAGATCAAACACTTCATGTGTTATGATAGTCCATACATAAAGTGCTTTCCAGACCTTAAATATAGCGTTTATAAAGCACTATACACATGCTTATTTTTATTATTATTATTATTGGTACATCTGAACCCAAGGCCTCATACCATACTGTGATGTCAGAACCAGGTGGCTGGCCTATTCCTGCCTTCCTTAGGGACAAAGTATAGGAAAGTCAGGGGATGTGAAGATCCAAAAATTCCTGGGGGAAGTGCAGCATGGTCACATGGACACCTCAAGATGGAAGAGGTCTATTGGGCATCCTGGAGTGGGGCGGGGTGGGGAGAGAAGGGCCAGAAAGATAGAAGAGATGAGTTAACAGAAGAGTTCCCAAGGAAACTATTTGTGAAGAAGGCTGAATGGACTTCTTTATAACATCTTCTCCTTACCAGTCAAGTCAAGTCAAATCAAGAAGAACTGATTTCAGGGGAAGCAACCACACCATTCAAGAGGGAGACACCGCATGTGACCCTTGAGGTCATCTACAGTTAGGGTAAATATGTATAATACTTGCAAGTCATTTCCCGAGAATGTAGGGTTTACAATGCACTTTCCTCACCGCTATGGGAAGGAGGCAATAGTAGTGTTATTATCTCATTTTGCAGAAGAGAACGCAGGCTCAGATAAAGGATGTGACTGGCCAGAGTCACAGACCTAACAAGTATTGGAGATGGGTTCTGAATCGACTCTGCTGTGCTCACTACGCTGCATCTCTCAAAGGGAGAACAAGAGTCACCATGTGACCTGCTACTCCATTAAAGGCTCTGCAGTGGCTTGCCATTTGGCAGGGAGTAAGATTATAAGGGAGGGATACAATGGAGTATGACACATTTTAGGAAAAGTATGAGCAGTCTGGAGAACATCCAGAGGAGGGCAAGACTGAATACTATCCCATATAAGTATAATTGGAACATGAAGTTCCCCTGTGTGAGTCAATCCCCATAAATGTTGCCCATCCCAGAGGAGGTAGGATACCCCCTCCCTCTCTGGGCTGGCTTAATCACCCCAACCTGACCTCACATTGACAGGTCTGGGTTCCCCGATCATGCAGTTATAAATCATACTCTCTCAAGGTCCTAGAAGTTGCCCTGTCCCAACTACATGCCAATATAGCTCTTGAACCCCCACCAGTGTACTTCCACGCATACAAAGCCATCAAGTTAAGTCAATAAGCATTTATTAAGCATATGCTATTTGCCAGGCAATGTAGTAAGCTCTGAAAAACAAATATAAGCAAAAAAGAAAAACCACTCACAATGATGATGCCATTCAATCTTAAACATAATTATTTACTTAACAATAACAATAACAAACACAATAATAATAGAATACAGGAACTCAAAGCAAATGTAGGAATAACCAATATATCATAGTCCAAACATACAACTGGGTCATACTCTTCCGCAATGCACTGAGCATCTGTGGGGACAGGGGGTATACACATAAACCTAGCATAAAGACATGTGAATGAGAAAAGCCCATGCATTTGAGTGTAACTCATAACTCTGAATTGCAAGCCTCAATGTCATTGGTCCATTCAGGAACATCTGTACCACACAAAACCTTTTCTATGCCTACTGCCCTCTTTCTGGTCCCCACTGCTTTTCTACCAGGCAGATCCCCTCCTCTTCTACTCTCAAAAGGTTGAAGCATTGGCTAGTTCATTTAGCTAATAATCATCTTTTTTAAAAAAATATTATTTATTGCTAACAATCACCCTTAACAGCATGTTGAGCATGATCATAGATGTGAAGCTAGAAGGGACCAGGGAGATCAGCAGATCCAATTCCCTCGTTTCACAAATAAGAAAACTGAAGTCCAAGAAAACTGAATAACTTGCCCAAGATCACACAGGTCATACAGGAAGGATTTCCTATAGATAATAGGTCTTCTGGATATTCTGGTTGGCAGATTACAAAGCATCAAAAAGTAACAAAAAATAAGGGTCTCATGATTTCTCCAAAGCCTTTGGCCCAATAACTTAGTTGAGGAAAAACTAAATTAATGGAAAATATCTGTAGTCTATTGCACGTAGCTCATAGGGCACTTTGTATCCCTCTGTCGTACTTACCACGTATCATAGTTACATGCATTATGTCCTGCATCCCCTCTGGGACCAGGTTCCATGACAGCTGACACTGTCATATCTTAATGTTGTATCTCCCTCACCCCTAGCCTGGGGTTCTGCTCATAGAGAAATTTAACAGATGTTCAGAGGGAGAGTTTAATAGATGTTGATGAAAAGTAAGGGATCCGTTGGACGTGCAGAGTATGTGTGTCTTTTTCCCAAACCTCACACTCAAATAAAGACTGGAAATGATTGGTCATCTCTTATCCTAGAGGTTGATCTCTTAAAGGAAGACACGTATTTAGGTACACGACATCAGACATACCCTAATGTTTGATTTCTCTAAAGCAAAGGAAACCTTGAGGTCTGATCCATCTGCCATCAGCCTCCTGAAGATTATCACAATTTATCTGAGACGTTGTTTTCTAGGTATTGGCAACACAGGCATTCTCATGGTTTTATGGGATTTAAATTTCTTTTGACTCTTTGAGGTGAAAACCCCAGGGTTCTTTGCAGAAAGTAACATGTATCAGGCACGCATGTAAGTGAGAGGGGAAAGATTCTGCCTCTACAGCTATTACCTGAGCTTGGTTCTATCTGGAACTAAGAAGAGTCATTTTCAGCTACTTTAAATGACTCCACACCTCCCTGCCCCCTCCTCCCAGGGCTTCACTGAGTACAGCCCAAGAGATAAGTCAGTGAAGGTGAAAGAACTGTCTATTCATCTTACTTTTGGCTTTCAACTCTCAGTCATTTGGAGTGATAAAGATCTATTCCACATAGATCATTAAGGCAGCATTTTCCCCACAATAATCATGTGAAGTAAGCAGCACAAACATTATCACCCCCATTTTACAGAAGAGAAAATTGAGGTGTGCCCAGGGAAAACAACTTTTTCAGGATCACCTACAGGACAGAGGCTCAATTCAAACAAAGGTCTCTACTAAAACCAAATCTGGTGTGCCAGTCTGTCTGGAATGAAAGTAATTTGTGGACCTAAAAACACTTTGTGTTGATTTCCCTAATGAGGCAACTTGGCCAGAAGGTCTCCCCAGATATGGTTGGGAGATGGGGTGAGGGAAATACCCCATTTCTCTTAGGTTTATCAGGACTGCCAGCGAAGCCTCAGTGATAGTCACCTGAAAGCACCTTGTGTTAAAATGATCCACTATTTCCTCTCTTCCATCTAACAGACCAATAAGAGATACTGTGAGGTATTAGAAAGACCCCTGGATTAGAAGACAGGAGAAATGGGTGATGACTCATGTGCTGTGTCCCCTTGGTCAAGTCACCTTCTTCGAACTTTACAGAGTCCATCCAGCTTAAATATTTTACAATTTAATGAATAGAAATAAATCCACTTTCATTTCAGCCTATCATTTATTTATAAGATTATAGGATTTAGTTGGAAGGAATCTTAGAGATTGTCAAATCCAACTTCCTCCATGATCCTGAATTCTGAAATTCCTCTCTTTGATCATAAAATCCTGTCCTTCCATCTCTCTTTCTGGCTTAAGATTTTTTAAGCCTTTTCATCATCTTCAATGGCAGCTCCGCTCCCTCTAGGACCCTCTCGTTTCCAGTTTATCACCCCAGACTTGGACTCATTTTTCTCCCTTCACAGTCTTGACCCAGCAGTCAATCAATTGAACTCCGTCTTGAATCCCAAGACCTCTGACCTTTCCATTGTTTGCATCTTGCCAATCCTCAACCCCAGTTCTTGGCTACCATTCAACTTTTCTGTTCCTATTCCTGTGCTGCTAAGTGTCAATGGAAGAAATCATTCACGTGTGCTCACTGGGTCCACCTCAGATTCACGTCATCCAATCCCAACCTTGACTGTCGCAATCAACCCTTCCATTCTTTCGTGATTGGCTCCCTATCAAACTCTTCTCAGCACCTTCTCCAGCCTTTATTCTTTTTCCTAGCATGTCAAGTGTGTCTCAGGCCCACTCATTCATCACTGACTTCCTCTCCTACTTTAGTGAGATGATCTGGGCCATTTGTCCTGGGTTCCCCTTGTCTCTCAATACAGGTGATTCCTAAATCTATATATCCCACCCAAATCTGTTTACTGAACTCCACTGCCATATTACCAATTGCCAGCTAAGCAGCCCTACCTAGATGTACCCTGGGCATCTCACACTCATGACCAACGTAGAACTCATTATCTTCCCCCACTCAATTTTTGCTCCTGAGGGCACCAGTCTCTTCCATCTGAGTCATCCATGACTTTCTTCTCTTCCTCATGTGCCATACCCACCAACAAGGACAACAAACACCTACTATGTGCCAGGCATATAGTATATAAGCACTGGGGATACAAAGACAGGCAAAAGACAGACCTTGCCTTCAGGAGCTTACATTGTAATCAACAGTAATTAAGTACACATGAGAGATACACAGATTTTTTTTTTTTTGGTCAGTTCTCCCCAGTGGCCCTTTCTCTTCTCACACAGTGTGCCACTCTGGCTTAGACTCTCATCGCCCCATGCCAGGATTATTGTACTTGTCTCTCCTATTCCACTCTCTCCCCTCCCCAATCCAGCCTCCACACAGCTGCAAAAATAATTTTCCTAAGCCACCAGTCTATGCATGTTAGTTCTCTATTTAAAAACCTTCAGGAGCTCCCTATTGTCTCTGGGATAAATCTCCTGTTTGAGGTCTTTCCCAGTTTGACTCTGATGGACTCTACTGGCTTCATGTACATGACTCTCCTCCACACCCTCTACATTCCATCCAACCTGGACTGTGGAGCTGATCCCTTCACCTGACATGTTGTCTCCTGCCTCTGAGGACTTAATTCATGCAAGCCATCCCCCAGGCGGGGACTATACGCCCTTCTTACTTCTCTGTATCTCAGAATCTGCATCTCCTTCCAAGATGCCACTCTCCCTGTAAAGCTCCCTAAACGCACCTCTCCCTCTTCAAATGACTTTATATTTATTTATCTGTGTACCAGTTATCCGTTCCCATGCCGCTTCTCTCCTCCGGTAGACAGAAGTTCTTTTAGGTCAGGGCACATTTCATCATTTATGTTGTATCTCCAGAGCATGTGACAAGCATTTATTATACCTCATTTTATTTTTAATTTATGGAATAAAACAAAGATTTCCACAGCATAGTATAATAAAAAAGATGATTACACACGAAACTGCAAATCTACTATGCACAGCTTGCTATTTCTTTCAAATATACAACAAAATTATCATATATATTTCCTTTTTTAATTTTTAAATTTTTCTTTTTCTAAATTTCTTTTTTTTTCTTCCCTCCTCTCCACCCCCATCCTAGAGATGGCTACCATTAGACACGAGTATATGTGTGTGTGTGTGTAAAATTATTCTACACAAGCTTATATTTATCAGTTCTTTCTCTGGAACACATGGCAAGCATTTATTACTCATTTGATGAAGAGAATTTTACATGAGAAGAAGCTGAGGCCTGCAGGGGAGAAATGCCTCGGTCAAGGTCTGCAGGGTCAGAAGCCAGTTCTTCTGAGGCTGTGATAGCACCATTTTCTATCGCTCACTTCTTTTCTTCTGTTGTGCGTAACTGAACCAGGCTTCCTGCTAAAAAGTCAAGAACCTAACTTGGAGTTCATGATTTAACCCCCATTCTTCAGCCTTGCCTGGGAGCCAAGTTTGTAATAGCTGAAGGCATAGTGCCCCCACTCTGTGACTCCTCTTGCCATTTCTTCAACCATTGCTTCTTCCTAAGAAGCAGGATCGCATAATAGATGGAGTTGGCCTCAGAACCAGTCAGTCTCAGGTCCAAATCCTGTCTCCGATGTAGACTGGCTGTGTGAATTAGGACAAGTCACTTAACCTTTCTGTGCTCTGGACCCCTTTGTGAGATTATAAATTACAGACCTGCATTGGTAGAAGGACTTCCCTCACCTAGACCAATGAAGAAGGCCCAGCCTCTAACCCTTGAGTTTAGGTGCAGGGGTGGGGAACCTGCAGCCTCAAGGCCATGTGTGACCCTCTAGGTCCTCAAGTGTGACCCTTTGACTGATTCCAAATTTCACAGAACAAATGTCCTTAGTAAGAGGATAAAAGGATTTGTTCTGTAAAACTTGGACTCAGTCAAAGGTCAAAGGGCAGCGCTTGAGGACCTAGAGAGTCATACGTGGCCTTGAGGCCTCAGGTTCCCTACCCCCTGGTTAGGGGAAGCAGAATAGGCTTTTGCCTTTGTTTTAATTCTGTGTGAGTCCTTATGTTTCAGGTGTTTCTTGTAAACACCATATTGCTGGATTCTGCCTTCCTCAGTGACGACCTGTCCAGCCTCTGAATGAAATCCCCTTTGCTGGTGCCTATGAGCCCCTTGACCCTCAGACATACCACAGACATACTCATTCATACACACACACACACACACACACACACACACACACACACACACACACGCCTTATGCCCTCAAATATCCATCACCCCTCCAGGAGAATATTGTCCCTTTTCCTGGTTTTTCTCCCTAAGCTCCAACATGCAAGAGTTTTAACTTTCTAATTACAGTGCAAAGCCTTGGCAGTTGTTTCTGACGCAGCTTGGCAGTCAAAATAATCTCCTATGGCAGCATTTAAATTCATGCTCCCCTCCTCAAACTGGCTGGCAATGGAGAATGAGTAATTCGAAAGCATCTTGCATCAGCCGCCCAGCCCCTACTTACAGAGGTGGGGCCAGCTCCAGAGAATAGCCTTAGGAAATAATACCATATCATGGGCCAAAGCTTGGCAACCTGACTACTTGGGTTCATTTATGGAATGAGAATGAATACGCTACCCGTGGGCTCACCTTTCTTCAAAGCCTGCTGCTCCACCTTTGTGTGTGCAAGGATCCGGGTGCAGGCGACAAGCCCAGGAAGCATCTGGCTTCTTGGATTGAAAGCAGATTGATATTTGCAGAGCATGGGATTATGTCTCTGATGCCAGTAATCTGGCTGACAAGAGACCCAATTAGAGACAAGAGACTCTATTAGAGTTTACACTCCAGCACACCTGCTTCAAATGGGATCACAAGATTTAGAAATGCAAGGGGCTTTTGCGATCATAGGGTCCTACACCATCAGTCATTTTACAGGATAGGAAATTAAGAAGGGAGAAACGATTTGGCCAAGTCTACCCGGAGCAGAGCCAGAATTTGGGAGGGGGGCTTCTGGCCAGAGATTCACATCTCTTTCCACTACACCTAGCTGCTCCCACCGTTGGGATAGAAGTGTAGAAGTGGAGATGGCTCTGGATTTGGTGACAGATGATCTGACTTTTGAAACATCTGCTCTGTTTTTTCTCTCTGGGCCTCAATTTCTTCACCTGTAAAATGAAGTGGGATGACTTTTAGGGTACTTTTCAGCTCTGCATCTTATGAACTATGATTTCTGAAGTGCCTTAGATAAAACTATCCTTAATTTTTATATGATATAGCCAAGAGAAGCTCCAAGAAGAGCCTTTGTTCTGAGATCACACAGAGCTGGGTTCAATCTTGGGACCAAAGAGAGGAGGTCAGGTTTCTCACTGTGGCTCTGCATTCCTAACCCTGGAATAAGTCCAGGAAAATCTCTGAAACAAAGCCTAGACATGGCCCATGTCTCCAGTCTCCCAGAAATGTGAATACTCTTCTAGGAAAGGTATTCCATATAGAGTGTGGATATAAGGTATGGGACAGCTATTTATTTCCTCCACCACAGGAATAAGATGCAAAATACTCATGAACATCATTAACAAATACAGGAACATAAATTATCTCAAATAATTCAAGGAAAGCTTGATATCAAGTGTAATTGACATCAAGTATAATGGATTATTTAAGATGTTTTATATTTCTGTATGTTCCTCCTCCTCTCTCTCTGGGGCCCTCTAACTACAAACCCCTCTGATGCTTTAAGAAAGAGCTCTGTGCTGTAGCAAACAAGGAGCTCAGGACCCAAACAAAAGCAGGAATGGCGGCCAAAGGGACTAATTTCTGTCCAGTGGAGGGACTTAACCTGCTAGGGTTTCCTCCTGCCCCACCCCCAGGCCAACCTTGTTTGCTCTTCTTGACTTGCCAACTCCAGCTCTACCTGGAAAGTCTGAACAAATGCCCTCTCCCAGATGGGGCAACTGGGAGTGAGGTGGACAAAGGTGAAGGGACAGGCTCCCCACCCACAAAGCCTGGGAGCCCGACCCATCTTAGTCCTTGTTCTACCACGAATCATCTGTGTGACCACACCATGTCCCTTCCCCCAGCTATAAAATAAAGGGGTTGGACCAGAAGTTCTAAAAGTCCTTTCTGGCTCAAAAATCCTATGATTCTGTTATTCACCTTAGGTCATAGGGAATTCATAATAAAAGTAGTGTCATATATGTTATATACCATAATCATGATTATGAATAACATAAGTAGTATTATTAATTATTTTGATACTGTTACTTAATATTAGTAATAACATAATTTGTTGTTCAGTTGTTTCCAGTCATGTCCTACTCTTTGTGACCCCATTTGGGGTTTTCTTGGCAAAGATACTGGAGTGGTTTGCCATTTCCTTCTCTGGTTCATTTGGCACATGAGGAAAGTGACACAAATGGGCTTAAGCGACTTGCCCAGGGTCACACAGCTAGTCAGTGTCTGAGACTAAATTTTAACTCAGTTCTTGCTGACTGTAGGCCTAGCATTCTGTCCACTGAGCCACCTAGCTGCCCCAATAATATAATAACACGCAATATGATTCATTATAATTGAAATTATGGACTGATATCATTAATAATGTAATGTGTAATGCTATTAATTATCATTGACATGACTAATTGACATTAAATATAATATAATTATATATGATATAATATAATTATAATAACAATAGCTAGCATTTAAGGTTTACAAAGCACTTGACAAATATTATCTTATTTAATCCTCACTGCTATGGAAGTTGGGTGGTATATTATCCCCATTCTACAGATGAGAAAACTGAGCTTGAGAAGGGTTCAATGACATTAGGGTCACTTAGCTGTAACATGGGATACTTAAAGGATGGAGATAGATTCATGCTTAACTTTAATCTAAGAGTAACATGTGACTGTACTTGTGACTTGGTCCACCTGTATCTAGTTCGTACCCTAGAATTTCCTCCTACTCATTTTAACTAAGGGAATAGCATGGCACAGTGGAAAGAAGGCCAGCCTTGGAGTCAGAAAGTCTGGGTTCAAATCCAACCTTATATGCTTACTGGGTATGGGACCCTAAGCAAGTGACTTCACAGCTGTTTGACTCAGTTTCCTCATCTGTAAAGTGATGATACAGCACCTCCCTCCCAGGGTTATTGTGAGATCATTGTAAAGGATTTAGCACATAGTAGGTTGTTTCCTTCCCCTTCCACTTAATCCCTCTGATGATTTACCAATCTGCATCAAGGAAGTGAGTTTCCCCACAGGGAGTTTCCATGCTAATGAAATTATGAGTTTGGAGCCCTCCAAAAAAAGTTGTGAGATGAAATCATCTGCTCTTGATCTGTAGTCAAAGTGTGTGGGTTCACATTCTACATTCAGTGACAGGACCTGGGCGTCTGTTCAGTCTGTTAGGAAATTCCATCCTGATAAATAGGGCCCAGTTATGCTTTGGGAACCTCTTCAGTCTCACTGACCCATTCAGATTAATTAACCAGTCAATTAACAAACACCTACAGGGAACGAGATGGTGTGTTTTAAGTGTTGGAATAAAAAGACAAAACTAATAATAATAAAAAAGGCAAAATGCTCTCAAGGAACTGGGAACTGCCTTGTTTGCAATTTCCTCAAGGTCAAGTCACCTACAACCCTTATAAGCACACAGGTTCACAAGGGTAGAAACATAAACAGGGTTTTTTTTAGGGATTAAGGGGAACTGGTAGGACTCAGGCCAGAGCTCACAAAATTAGCAAGCCTCTTCCTCCTCCCCCTCCTCCCTACCTTCTTTCTCCCCTAGGCCCATATAGTACCTGTACCTGTTACACTGAACGTGCTCTGGGAAGGTCTCCAGCTGGGAAAGCAGGAAGACTTGTTGCTTCTCTTCATAGCTCTCTGAAGTATCACATTTTTCTTGAAGCTTCACATTCCAGCTATTCTCAGGAGATTTTGATCTCAGGCCCCTCTCCCAGCCCTACACTGCTCTACCCAGGGTTCTTTGACATCCTTAGAAGAGGGTGGCAGATATCTCCTTCAATAGGGGACTGAAACTCTACTTGGTCATTCTCCTGAACTCCCCAAACCTGTCATTCTTCTCAGCTCCTAGCAGTTCTCAATTGTTCCTTTTCTCGGGGGACCAGGTCATTATCACAGGACAAAGAAGGGCACTCCAGCATCTCTTGCTTCACAGGATGGGTCTATTACTCTAAATGTTCCTCCAGATGAGAATTGGTCACATTGGTTCACACATGATGACTTAGAACAATCCCCTAGAACTTAACTGACCACTCACATCAGCATCCTTCAAGGTTTAAGAACACAAATTCTTAACCTTTTTTTTGGCCTGGACCCCTTTGGCAGTCTGGGGAAGCCTATGGGCCCCTTCTCAGAATAATGTTTTTAAACAATGGAAAAAAATGTCAAATTTCAATTAGTTATTAGTGAATAAAGATGTAATTTTTCCCATGCAAGTCTATGGACCCCCTGAAATCTATCCATAGATCCCAGGTTAAGAACTCCTGGTCCAGAAGGCAGTCAATAAACCTTTATTAAGTGCCTACTATGTGCCAGGCACTGTGCTATGTGATAGGGAAACAAAGACAGGCAAAAGACAGTCCCCGCTTGCAAGGAACTCCCAGCTTAGCAGAGAAGACACCATGCAAACCACCATGTACAAACAAACTAAACACAGGACACATTAGAGATAATTATCAGAGAGAAGGCTCTAGAATTAAGGGGAACTGAGAAAAGCTTCCTACAGAAGGCAAAACTTTAGCTGGCACTTGAAGGAAGTCAGGATGCGGAGGTGGATATGAGGAAGGAGAGAATTCCAGGCATGGGAGACAAGAAGGAAGGAAATAAGCATTTATTAAGTACCCTCTGTGTGCCAGGCACTATCCTAAGTGCTTTACAATATCATTTGAGCATCACAACAATCCTGTGAGGAAATTGAGGAAGACAGTAACTTGCCCAGGGGTCACACAGTTAACAAATGTCTACAATGGGATTTGAACTCGGGTCTTTCTGACTCCAAGCCCAGTGTTCTGTCCACTGTGCCACCTTCTAGAAAGCCAGTGAAAATGCTTAAAATCTGGAGATGAAGTGGATTGTTCGGGGAACAGCAAGAAGGCCAGTGACATTAGATTGCATACAACTCTCTCTCTCTCCCCATTTGCCTCAGTTCATTGTAATTTGCTATGGATATCTGAACAAGAGATTCCCAGTTTTCCATGGTTCTTGCTTGAAACATGTCAAGGAGTACCTGAGGAGAAACCAAACCTTCCTCACCCTCCCCCAGCTTTACTGCATACAAGAGAGAGAAGAATTTATCCTCTCCACTAGAGTGTCCTGGTACAATATAATCTATGGGATCCCTACCTATTCTAAAGCCTGTGCTATGGATACCATAGGGAAAGAGGTAAATACATAAGAGCCCAATGAATGAGGGAGGGGATGTGGAGTCTGACATTTGGAAGGAGGAACTTCTCAGAATCACCTAAGTGTCTCAAAGCCCATCTCATCTAAATCCTGGCTGAATATATTCCTTCCCACCTCCATGGCCTCACAGGGTAACCCAGCTGCACTCTCAATGGCTCATCATTAAAGGCATATGTACGTATGTGTGTGTGTCCATGTGTATATATATGTGTGTACACACACACACACACATAAATACACAGATAGATAGTTGTAAGTATTTATGTGTATGTAGAATATGTATGTGTAAATATATATGCTTGCATATATATGTGTAAGTATGCACACACACATACACACACGTATATGTATATGTGTGTATATATATATATATATATATATATATATATATATATACATATCAATAACAAACTAAAAGAGGAGGGGTATATGGCAGTGCTCACAAGGTCTGATCTCAGAGGTTCAGGAGCTGTCTCTCTACATCCTGAAGCAGATTCACGAGGAATCACCTGCTTTCTGCAGTTATCCTTAAATGGATGGACCACATCTTCCCCATAAAGCACTTCCCCTTCTTTAGCACAACTAAAAATACTGCCTTCTGTCTGGCAGGTGTCACCACCCAAATGTTTCAAGAGTTCCAGAACTTGAGTATCCTATAACATCTCATAGGCTGGGAAAGAGGGTCAGCTCCAACCTTGAAGTCAAACTTGGGCTGGATTTCAGAATGGATATCATCTCCTTTGATGTCTTTAAAGTGTGACCATTGTACTTAGACCATCTAGTCCCAGGGATTCTGGACCTTGGTATCCATGAACTTAAAAAAATTGGTAACTATTTTGGTATAATTGGTTTCCTTCGTAATTCTATGTGTTTTATTTTATGCATTTAAAAACATGATTCTGAGAAAGGGTCCAGAGGTTTCACGAGTCTATCCAAGGGGCCCAGGACACACAAAAAGGCTAAGAATTCCTGGTCCCATCTAACCCCCTCTTTTTATAGCGACATTTCCACCTGTCCTGCCCTTGACGATCTCCTATGAGATTTAATGATCTCCTATCCATGCTACCTTCCCCAATTAGACCCAGAGTTTCTTGATAACAAAGGTTCTTGTTTTGATTTTTCTATTTGCATCCCCAGTGTTTAGCATGTAACAAATGCTTTTTTGTCCATACTGTCCATTGGTCACTCAGATTGAGACTCAAGAGAGCCTGTGATTTGTCCAAGGTGACATAGGCAGTAAGTCGCAGAACTAAGATTTAAATCCAACTCTTATAACCCAAACAAGTCTAGGGTTCTCTCCATCACACTACGCTGCTGCAGTTGGACCCAGGCTGGTTTTGGCCCACTCCTGTAGGGACTGGCCAGAAGAGGCTAGTGAGAGAAACAGTCCGGTTCAGTTGGCTGTTCTTGACTGTGACCGTGGGCACCACATGTTGATCAGGGGTCATTGAGGAGACAGGAGGTAAGCCTCCTCCAAGCACACCTCCGTGCCCAGAGAGCTCAGCTGTGTGACTTGACAGGCCCTGAGCAGGGAATCAGATCTCTGGCCTGAGCTTTTGAGGCAAGGTTGCCAAAGGACTCACAGATTGGGGAAATGATCCTTTTGAGGTTTGCTGGCACCTGAGCTCTAAGAAGAACTGAGATCTCTCAACCTGGCTTCCACAAGACCATTTGAATAACTGCTTAATCAATGCAGAATGTAATTAAGTAGAGCCTATGAGTGTAGACCCTGGGGAAATAAATCCCTGAGCCTGGAATCCAGCAATCTGACAAGGGAATGCAGTCAAATCTATTTTTGCACTGGAAGTTGGGGCCCTCTTCCAATGATTCATATTGGCCTGGACATGACCTCAGCTTCTACATGACTCATGCCAACAGCCTACAATTTTCTAGAAGGTTCTACCAATATTTTTATTTCATTCTAGTCATTGCCACAAAGATGCCCCTACCATCCCCAGTTGAAGCCTCCTTGATCACCAAGAAAGATAATGAAGCAACATTATGGGATCCACCACTCTTAGAAAACTCTGAGTATGGTGAGCCTGGGGGATTGTCAATCCAAGGTCCTGTGATCCAAGGACCAGCTTCTCAGCAATGTGGTCCAATGATGCCCAGGCTCGGTGGAATCAGGCAGTTGCAGAGGAGACTGTCTGAGCTGGTTGGAGATAGGAAAGGGGAGCAAAATATGAAGCTATGGAAGGCTCGTGGAACTTCAGAGAACATCTAACCCAACCCTCTTGTTTCACTGATGAAAAAGGGTTTAAATGTCTTGCCCAAGGCTATATAGAACAAAAAGAAACTTAAGAGTGGGATGGAGAAAAAGGGAGGGGTAGGTGTGTGTGTGTGTGTGTGTGTGTGTGTGTGTGTGTGTGTGTGAAGGCTGGTCATATGCCCAAAAGTCTTTGAAACTCGTCCAGGAAAAAAGCTCTCATCTACTACTTTCAGCAAATCACAGAATGAAAGGATCAAAGCTTTATGTTCAAAAGGACTCTTAGAGGTAAGCTAGTCCAACTGACTCATTTTACTAATGACTAAAATGAGGCCCATAAAGGTCATAAGCAGCAAAGCCAATATTGTAACCCAGCTCTTCTGACACTCCTTTCAGTACTCTTTACCACATGCCCAGGGGCTATCTCCAGTCATCCTGATCTTGCCACTGGACCCAGATGGCTCTGGGGGAGAAAGTAAGGCTGGTGACCTTGCACAGCCCTGCCTCACTTAAATCCAATTCACTTGCAAGTCATAGCATCATCTTCCTGATGTCATGGTCCTCTTTGAGAATGAAGGACAAACAACGACAACAACCACATGCCCAAGAGAAGCAATATGGCGCGTCATGTATAGAGTGCCAATCTTGGAGTAAGGAAGACCTGGGTTTAAGTCTTGCCTATGACACATTCTAGCCATGTAAAGAGAAGCAACCTCTCAACGTCTGAAACTCATCTGTGCCATAAAACTTTCCAGTGCTGCAGAATCTAGGAAATATTTAACAAAATAATAAAAATATAATACAATGGAGATAATGTTAATTTGTGATTTTCTAAGTTAATATATGACCCTCAAGAATTTGTTTCTATTTGAGTTTGACACTATTGCTCTGGAGTACAACTGCTTAAACTGGGATCAGCACCCCAACCCCAATGGGTTACATGTATAGATTGGGGGGCAGTTTGTGAACTTAGGGGGAAAATCACATCTTTATTTTCACTAACTTTAGCATTTCCTCCAATTTATGAATGAAGGTAATAAACATTACTCTGAGAAGGGGTCCATAGGTTTCACTAGACCACCTTAGTCTAGTCTAGGACTATAAATTGCATCAAGCAGCCATTCTGCATCAATGGGGGCAGTTTCCACACCACGAGTTTCCTATACCAATGAACTCATAAGATTGTACCAAGAATAAATCACATTTGCATTCTCTTTCTGGATCCTGTTCTGGTAATTACTGTTCCTTATGAAGTGAAGGATATGACCAAGCATTGAGACCTACTTCCTAAGCAATAGTCCATCAGTGTGTAAGAAAAAATGAATTAATAAACAAATGTTTTTTTTTTTCTCACAGACTGGGTTCACTAAAAGCCAAAATATGGAAAAGGATTTTAAAAATACATTATCTACCTAAAAATTACCTACCTAATTATCTACCTAAAAATTAGGCACCACCATCATCTAACAGGTCTTGGTTCATATTTTGCATATTTAAGTGTAAGCACCAATTAAGGTAAGCACAGAAGGCCCAGACTTCTGGAATGAACCAATCAATCAAAAGGGTAACAAACTAGGTGCAAACAAGGCCTTCATCAATTTGGGAGGAGTAAAGTGCTTTGATGTGGGATAAAAGCAGAATGAAGCTATACAGGAAATATTTTGTGATTATCAGCTGAAAGAATCAGGCACACCTCTGGGCCTACGTATAACACAGCAACTCATTTCAGAATCCTGCATTCTGGCAGCAGATCTGTCTAGTGATGGAGCAATTCTGGCCAGGCCCCTGACAGGGAGCTCCTTGACAAACTCATCAGTTCACAAGTTCTGTTAGAACCATCAGAGGTGTCACTGAAGATGATGATGGCAGTGCTTCAGAGTGACCGATAGCAGTGTCTGAATTGGGAGCTGAGAGACACACCCAGGAGAAACAAGATACACTGAAGAATGGCAGCTTCAGGAATGTTCAACGACGCTGGTTTTTGAAGGTCACATCCAAGAACAACTTTGTTCCACAGAGGAACAAAAGGACTCACAGTAATCAGGAGCTATGAGTCTAAACTATAGCTGCATCTGCTCTCTGAGTTTAAGACCCCTATACCCAGGCATCCTGTATGTGCAAGGGAATAGTGCGCCACGGGTTTCAGGTGATATTTCTATAACAACTGACTTTACTATACCTGCTTAGTAAATACCTTTTCTAAAAGCTAATAAACTGGCTGATAATAAATGAAGAACATATTAGATAGGGGCTCGTGAATGACAACCTTCAGCTCCTCAGACTTACCCCTAGAAGAGTTAGGGGTGAAGTATTCAGTGGCTTTCTGGGGACTCTGCCTGCCAATTTGAGTGAGAGTTGAGGAAAGTAGCCCAGACAGGAAACTACATAAGGATAGAAATTTAAAGCTAGAAGGGACCTTAGAGCCCAACTTTTTCATTTCATAGATAAGAAAACTGAGACCCAGAAAGCTTAATCCTAAATTCATATAGATAATGTACAACAGAAACGGGACTGAACCGACTGTCTCTAGATAACAACACCAAAAACAACAATAGTAATGGCTAAAATTTACATATCACTTTTAGGTTTACAAAATGCTTTAGATATATTATTTTATTTGATCCTCACAGCGCCCCCATGAAAATGTGCTATTATTATCCCCATTTTACAGATAAAGAAACTGAGGTTGAGAGTTTAAGTGATTTGTGCAGGGCCATACAGCTCATAAGTGACTAAAGCAGGATTTGAACTCACGACTTCCAAACTCCAAGCTCAGCATGTTCCACTATGACACCTAACTACCTCCAGCACTTTCTCTAGGTAGATTCTATTTCCAAGTCAAACCCCTGGTTGGTTTCAGAATTGATAAGATCTCCAAATGTTCTCAAAGCAGAAGGGTAGTTTTTAAGAATGGATCAGGTAATTACATCACTGCATTTTACAGACGAGGAAATTGAGATCCAGGATAGTTAGGGGGCTAGTCAAAGACATGCAGGTAGTGAATAATAGAGGTGAGAATCAAACTCATGTCCTCTGAGAGCAAATTTAGTGCTCCATTCACTATTCCAAACTACCTACTACCATATTTAGGCATAACAGGTCAAATTCTCCTTTTGAGTAGAAAATTCTAGTCCCAGAGATAATTGAATCTTCCCAACACACACACACACACATACACACACACGCACACACACACTGCACAGATTAGCAAACACTAATTATTAGTACCCTCCCATCTCCTAATGAGGATCATTTAAACATTTTACAATGACTGTCATCTATTCTTAGAGCCCTACTCAATCATAGATAGGTCAAATAAACAATTTCATATAAATGTCCTAGGGCACCTCTCAGCAAGTGATTCACATCCAACATGTCTCAGCAGATCATGCTCTGAGAACATCCCAGTTCCCTCCATCTCAGGAGCCAAGGCTTGGGGTAGGCTCTCAAGTGACATCATCAAAGTTCAGAAATATGTTTTTTAGTGCATGCTCCAAGCCCCAAGCCAACAAAACAACAAAAAACCCTACAGTTAACCAGTGTTGCACTATCTTGGAAGACCTGGGAACATACAGTACTCAACACAGCCTGTTAGGACTTAGGTACAGGTGCGTTAATGAAATAGGGATAGTTGCCAGCCATCTATCAGAACTGTGAACAGAGATTTCCTGAACAAAATCTGGAGAACCATACGAAGACCCTTAGTGCAATTATTTCAGAGGGGCTGGCCTTCAGCAAAAGTTAATTTTAAAAATTCATATTTTTCAGAGAAAAAAAATTGATGGAGTCTGAATGTAGATTGAAGCATATTTTTTTACTTCATTTTTTCTTGGGGTTTTTTTGTCTGTTTTCTTTCACAACATGACTAATATGAAATATGTTTTTCATGAATGCACATGTATAATCTATATCAAATTGTTTGCCTTCTCAAGAAGGAAAAAAGGGAGGAAGAGAGGGAGAGAATTTGGAACTCAATTTTTTTAAAGATGAATATTAAAATTGTTTTTCCATGTAATTGTAAAAGAAGATATAAAATTTTTCCAGAATTCAATTCTCAGAATTGAAGAGAGCTTTAAAGGTGATCTCATCAAACTTTTTCATTTTACAAATGAGGAGTCTGAGGTTTAGAGAGGGTAACTGATTTGCGTAAGGTCACAGAGCCTAGATTTGAACTACAGACCTTTGGTTTCACACTTACTCTGTCCACATGGTTGTTGCCTCCAACGTTGGCTGCCTATATGGAGTAAATGGAGGAGCACTGGCCCTATTGGCTTGTTATCTTTGATTTCTACCATTAAAGATTACAATGGTTGGGGGCGGGGAGTTAAGAAATTGCTCATTGTTAAAATGAAAGTGCCCTTGGGGCTGCAGAGTTGGGTCTGGATCCTATTCTGACACTGACCACCTGTATATTCTTAGGCTGGCCACTCTTAAACTTTTTGGTTTCAGAATTCCTTTACACTCTTCAAAACTGTTGAGGACTAACCCCAAAGAGTTTTTGTTTAAGTGAGTTATAGCTATCTATATTCACTGTATTAAAAATTAAAACTGAAGAATTTTTAAAATGTTTATTCATTAATGAATATCAGTAATAAACCCAGTACATGTAAATAAAAAAATAGCTATATTCCGCCCCCCCCCCCCGCAAAAAAAAACCTCAATAGTGAGAAGAGTGGCATCATTTTACATTTTTGCAAATCTCTTTAATATCTGGCTTAATAGAAGGCAGTGTGTGAGGTAGTAAGAGAATAAAATGTGAAGACTTCACAGGGAATATGTATATATGTATTTATATCTAAAATGTTTGAGAATCAATATTTAGAGGAAAAGGAAATGGGATAAATTTGAGTCTGTGGGAATCTGATTATTTAGCCTTTAGGAATGTCTTTTTCCCCCTTCTTCTTTAGATTTATAGATGTCACCTCAGCTGTGAACAGAATACAAGATTGTGAAAGCTTCCCTATGAATAACTCATGCAAGGCAATATTCAAGTAGAGACAGTACAAATTTAGTTAGGATGTGAACCTCACCGGGCCTAAGCATCGTTTTCCTGTAAATCATATGATTTCGGGGAAACCAGATAATATTCCCCTCTCCCCCTCCCCTAGCCTACTTACAAATGGCCATGTTAGCATTAAAGTTTCCTTGTAAGGTAATTCTGTAGTTTATGTGCTTGTATTGGGTAAAAACTTATTCCTGGTTAGATTGTGAGGCCACTCGCCCCGCAAATGGGGATGGGGGTCCAGGCTCTGGGGTGGGATTTCTTAGAATTGTTTGCACAAGGGTATATATCTCCCTGCTTGCCTGTTCTCCCTCACCTCTCTTCACTGGTATCTTCGCACTGGTAGTGAGAGATGCCCAGTTCTCGAGACTTGATCAAATAAAGCTTCTGGGTTTTTCTTCTGCCTTGAGAAACTGAGACACCTCTGTTTTTTTTACTTGAGCCAGTGGTCTTTTGACCCACACAGCAGCTTCTGCATTCGATCTGTTGCAATCTATTGTTTTCACTGAAGTATGTGGTGACAGTGATTACCCTGACCCTGACCATGTCAAAGCCAGGTATGCTATGTTTCACCCATTCTCCTGGATTCTCTGGTACATTTAAGGATTTTAGGGGTATCTAGTCTCTTTGTCATTAGCTTTAGCCCTCCACAATGGTGTTCCCTCAATTTTAGGGGTCCCCTGAACCTTAGTTCCATTGAACCAATTAACAGTAGGATGTATTTATACAAAGGAATACTTCCTTCAGAGATACAGCAAGAACACACGTGTCTGGGAGGCATAATACTCCACCCTTTGCACCTCAGTTTTTGAGGAGGGGAAGAGTATTACATTCACAGGTTAGATCACTTTCTATATAGCACAATGCCATCAGCTCCCAAGTCCAAAGCCTCTCTTGGGCTTTAAGCACCCTGGCTTCTCAGGACTGACTACAACATCCAGCCTGTAATCTTTCTTCCAAAATCACCATGGTCCAGAAGTGAAAAGGAGAAATGAAACAGACTAGGCTAAAACTCCGAGCCTGTTTCTTGGGGGTTATAGAGTAAAAAGGAAATGGGGAGAAGGTTATCCTTCTCTCTCAATTTAATTCATAGTGTCTGTGCTTTGGATGAACAGACCCTTTGCATCTTCTCAATGCACCTGGAAAGAGGCCAAGAGTGTCCCAGGCTAGTGATTTTAAAGATGGCAGCCTGTTCTAGGTATGCAGCCCATAAATGGAAAGATATTCCTCCCACCCACATGGTAAGGAAGCACAAAACGTCTTCCTTCAGAAGCAAGCCCTTGTTATCACCTATGTGGCTCCCTCCATGATAAACAGATAATGCCCCCAAATCCTGCTGCACCATGGAGGAAACCCAGCTTTGCAAAGATAGATTGTTGAAAAAAGAGAGGAGTACCTTAAAATGATTCCAGATAGTTATAGATATTCTTCCTTGATTTTATACCAAAACTTGGCAGCAATGGCTGGATGATACAGTGGATAGAGAGCTAGGCCTGGAGTCAGAAAGACCTGAGTTCAAATCCAGCATCAGACACTTACTAAACTGTGTGAATGCAAATCCCTCAACCTCTGTTTGCCTCAATTTCCCCTGTAAGTTGAGGAAAACTATAAAATGAGGATAATAATATCACCTACCTCCCAGGGTTGGGAAGACCCAATGATATTTGTAAAGTGCCTGGTATATAGTAAGAGCTTTTCAACAAAAGATGCTTCCTTACTTCCAATGCAAGATTTTGTAACGTCACACCTGGGTCATTTGGAAAATATTGGCTTCCTGACTTATGCAGATCTTCCAAATGATGACACATTACATTATACAATATTTTTTTTTTTTTTTTAAATGCAATTTATTTATTTAACATATTTGGTTTTCAGCATTGATTTTCACAACAGTTTGCATTACAAATTTTCTCCCCATTTCTGCCCTCCCCCCCCACTCCAAGATGGCTTAAATTCTGGTTGCCCTGTTCCCCAGTCAGCCCTCCCCTCTATCACCCCCCTCCCCTCTCATCCCCTTTTCCCTTCCTTTCTTGTAGGGCAAGATAAATTTCTACGCCCCATTGCCTGTGTATCTTATTTTTTAGTTGCATACAAAAACTTTTTTTGTTTTTGAACATCTGATTTTAAAACTTTGAGTTCCAAATTCCCTTCCCTCTTCCCTTCCCACCCACCCTCCCTAAGAAGTGAGCAATTCAACCTAGGCCACACATGTATTATTATGTATAACCCTTCCACAATACTCATGTTGTGAAAGGCTAACTACATTTTGCTCCTTCCCAACCCATCCCGCTTTATTGAATTTTCTCCCTTGACCCTGTCCTCTTTCCAAAGTGTTTGTTTTGATTACCTCCACCCCCATCTGCCCTCCACTCCATCATCCCCCCTCCTTTTATTTTTTTTTTTATCTTCCTCCCTCTTCTTTCCTGTGGGGTAAGATACCCAACTGAGTATGTATGGTATTCCCCCTCAGGCCAAATCTGATGAGAGCAAGGTTCACTCATTCCCCCCTCACCTGCCCTCTCCCCTCCTCCCATAGAACTGCTTCCTCTTGCCACCTTTATGCCAGATAATCCACCCCATTCTATCTCTCCCTATCTCCCTCTCTCAGTATGTTACTCTCTCATCCCTTAATTTCATTTTATTTCTTTTAGCTATCTTCCCTTCATCCTCAACTCACCCTGTGTCTGCTCTCTCTCTTTTATATATATATATATGCACATACATACACATACATACATTTACACATAGATACATACATACATACACATTCACTTATATATATACATAAATATATATATATATAAATATAAATATATATATATAAATATCTATATATATATATATATATATATATGCATATTCCCTTCAACTACCCTAATACTGAGGTCTCATGAATCATACACATCATCTTTCCATGTAGGAATGTAAACAAAACAGTTCAACTTTAATAAGTCCCTTGCAATTTCCGTTTCTTGATTACCTTTTCATGCTTCTCTTGATTCTTGTGTTTGAAAGTCAAATTTTCTATTCAGTTCTGGTCTTTTCACTGAGAAAGCTTGAAAGTCCTCTATTTTATTGAAAATCCATATTTTGCCTCGGAACATGATACTCAGTTTTGCTGGGTAGGTGATTCTAGGTTTTAATCCTAGCTCCATTGACCTCCTGAATATCGCATTCCAAGCCCTTCGATCTCTTAATGTAGAAGCTGCCAGATCTTAGGTTATTCTGATTGGGTTTCCACAATACTCAAATTGTTTCTTTCTGGCTGCTTGCAGTATTTTCTCCTTGATCTGGAAGCTCTGGAATTTGGCCACAATATTCCTAGGAGATTTCTTTTTGGGATCTATTTGCGGAGGCGATCGATGGATTCTTTCAATTTCTATTTTGCCCTGTGGCTCTAGAATATCAGGGCAGTTCTCCTTGATAATTTCCTGAATGATGGTATCTAGGCTCTTTTTTTGATCATGGCTTTCAGGTAGTCCAATAATTTTTAAATTATCTCTCCTGGATCTATTTTCCAGGTCAGTGGTTTTTCCAAGGAGATATTTCACATTGTCTTCCATTTTTTCATTCCTTTGGTTCTGTTTTATAATATCCTGATTTCTCATAAAGTCACTAGCTTCCACTTGCTCCAATCTAATTTTTAAAGTAGTATTTTCTTCAGTGGTCTTTTGGACCTCCTTTTCCATTTGGCTAATTCTGCCTTTCAAGGCATTCTTCTCCTCATTGGCTTTTTGGAGCTCTTTTGCCATTTGAGTTAGTCTATTTTTTAAGGTGTTGTTTTCTTCAGTGTATTTTTCAGTATTTTTTTGGGTCTCCTTTAGCAAGTCATTGACTTGTTTTTCATGGTTTTCTCGCATCCTTCTTATTTCTCTTCCCAATTTTTCCTCTACTTCTCTAACTTGCTTTTCCAAATCCTTTTTGAGTTCTTCTATGGCCTGGGGCCAGTTCATGTTTTTCTTGGAGGCTTTGGATGTAGGCTCTATGACTTTGTTGTCTTCTTTAGGCTGTATGTTTTGGTCTTCTTTGTCACCAAAGAAAGAATCCAAAGTCTGAGACTGAATCTGGGCGCGTTTTCGCTGCCTGGCCATATTCCCAACCAACTAACTTGACTCTTGAGTTTTTCAGTGGGGTATGACTGCTTGTAGATTACAGAGTTCTATGTTCTACGTTTGGGGGGGAGGTGCCAGCTCTGTCAGAGCAGCACTCCTCCTTCCCCAAGGACCCCCAGTCCAGACTGTGCTCAGATCTTCGGCAGGTTGTGCACCCCTGCTGTGATCCGCCACTTAATTCCCCCCACCAGGTGGGCCTGGAGCCGGAAGTAACAACAGCTGTAGCTGCCCCACCTCCGCTGCCCCCGGGGCTGGAAGCCGAACCTCGAACTCCTTCCACTCCCGCAGCTTTTCCCACTAACCTTCTCCGCAGTCTTTGGTGTTTGTGGGTCGAGGGGTCTGGTAACTGCCGCAGCTCACATATTCAGGGCGCTAGGGCCCCCTCCGCCCGGCTTCCGGTCTGGATCGTCCACGCCGCTCAGGCTGGGCTCTGCTCCACTCCGTTCCCAGCTCCCAGCTCCGTGCGGAATAAAGCTCACCCAGAGACCATCCAGGCTGTCCTGGGCTGGAGCCCTGCTTCCCTCCGCTGTTCTGTGGGTTCTGCCGTTCTAGAATTGGTTCAGAGCCATTTTTATAGGTTTTTGGAGGGACTCGGGTACGGAGCTCACTCTAGTCCGTGCTTACCAGCCGCCATCTTGGCTCCGCCCCTACATTATACAATATTAAGAAAAATACATTCATCGATATCCATGGCAATCTAATCAGAAAAGTCTTTATTGGAAAGCTGCCAAGTCACAGTGGTAGATGTAAGTTTTCCAAACTTCGATTTTTCATTTGAATTCTTTACGTATATGATTGGTCACAAATACTCTCAACTGTTTTCATTAAAGTGACAGGCTCAAGAAAGAGTCTGCCAAATAGTCATGTTTGAATAACCATGTTTCGTTAGTCGCAAGTAAAAATGATATTCCATAAAAAAGTGACAAGTTCAGCTTGCAACTTAATGGTACTCAGGTTTTTGCTTGCACTCAAGGGTCAAGATTTAATAAAAATTAAAAATTTTTATTTCTTCACCAAAGATATTCTTAAATAAACTGGCATTCAGTCATTCATTTATAGTACTATGAGCACATGGTGGTGAAGTATCCGACCATTAGCCTAGTTTGGTGCCAACTCCTTTGATTTATGGTATGGCACCAGTAGTTTTGCCCACCATGACTTGTGCATTGAGTATAAATACGAACACAGTTACGGGGGGTGGGGGGAACGTGAGGTTTGAAAAAGTTATTCAACACTTTGCCTATTTGAGAACCACTTATGTTTTCTGCCAAGAATTCATATAGAGCTTTGATGATTAGTAGGTGTTGATAATTAGTTGAATACAAACAAAACAGCAAATCCAGACAGGTCCACATGTCTCTAGGGTTGTCCATCTATAAGGCAAAAGTACCGTTCTACTGACAAGATACTAACTCAGGATTCATATTTGCAGCTAAATCTTGAACTCACTGTCATGAAACCTCAGGAAAGTTAAAGAAAAGAGAAGAGAAGAGAAGAGAAGAGAAGAGAAGAGAAGAGAAGAGAAAAGAGGAGAGGAGAGGAGAGGAGAAGATAGAAAAACAGAAGAGAGGAGACAGAGAAGAGAAGAGAAGAGAAGAGAAGAGAAGAGAAGAGAAGAGAAGAGAAGAGAAGAGAAGAGAAGAGAAGAGAGAAGAAGAGAGAAGAAGAGAGGAGAGGAGAGGAGAGGAGAGGAGAGGAGAGGAGAGGAGAGGAGAGGAGAGGAGAGGAGAGGAGAGGAGAGATGAGACGAGACGAGAAGAGACGAGAAGAGAAGAGAATGTCTTAGTGTTACTATGATAAGGGCAGCTGTGCTGTGCAGTGGATAGAACACTGGGCTTGGAATCAGAAAGATTCATCTTCATGAATTCAAATCCAGCCTCAGACACCTACTAGCTGTGTGACCCCAGGTAAGTCACTTAACCCTGTTTGTTTCATTTCCTCATCTGTAAAATGAGCTGGAAAGGGAAATGGCAAACCACCAAAAAAACAAAACAAAACAAAACAAAAACCCAAACAAACCCAAATGGGACATGACTGAAATGACTCAACAACAACAAGATTATTATGAAAATAGTTTTGACTTTGTAGAGCCCCTAGAGGTATGCAGACCACACTGTGAGAACCTCTGCCTTAGGCAATTGCCTTCCTGTCTCTGGCTCTCAGTTTTCTTATCTATAAAATGATGGGTTTTGACTGATTTCTAACATAACTCCCAGTTCAAAATCCTATAAACCTATCATTAAGGAATTAAGTTACTACAAGAACAGGTTTTGATGGTGGGGGGAGTCACAGAAACCATGAGGCTATTGGGAGTCTCAGGAGGAAGAGAACATTGAAAGAAACTCTTTCCACTTATACTAGACAGCATGGTCTAGGTTTTGTTTTTTTTTTTTGGTAATATTTTGAAAAGAGCCCTGGATTAGAAGGCAGAGTCTCTGCAACTTATTATCAGAGAAACTCTGAGTGAGTCACTTTGTCTCCTCCTTGGACCCCAGTTTCATCATCTGTGAAATAAGGCGGTTGTTCTAAATAATCTTTGAGGCCCCTTCCAATGATATACTCCCCAGAGGCAGAGGAATCAGAACACTAAATTCAGTTACTCCATAGACATTTTAAAAGCACCTACTATGGGCCAGAGGTCACACTGGCTAACTTTGAGTGTCTCCCAGGGCTCTTCTCGTCTCCCTCTATACTACTTCACTCGGTGATCTCATCAGCTTCCATGGATTCAATGAGCATCTCTGTGCTGATGATTCTTAAATGTCCTTATCCAGCCTCAAACTTTCTGCTGACCTCCAGTCTCACATCTCCAATCTCTCATTGGCCATCTTGAACTGGATGTCCTATAGTTACTTGAACTCAATACAACCAAACCTGAGCTCATTATCTTTTTTCCCTAAACCCTCCCCTCCTCCTAACTTCCATATTACTGTTAAGGGCACCACCATTCTCCTGGTGACCCAGGCTCACAGCCATGTTGACTCTTCATTCTCTCCCCTCCCCCCCCACCCCACATCCAATCACCACATCTCTATACATTCTCAGTACCTATAGTGTTCTGCACACAGTAGTCACTTACTAAGTATTAGCTGAATGACCGACTGCTTTTGAATAAATGAACACTATTTTTTGAAGGAATGATTCCTAAATTACCAAGAATAAGCCCTATGCTTAGGGAATCCTTGGCTTGGACACTTTTAAAATATTAACATTTGTCTTCCATGCACCTACAAGTAGAAGTAAGGAATGGCCCATGCCATCTTGGATGGAGACATGGCGTTTCTCCCAACCTAAGGAGAGATGATTGGATGGTCCAACCAGAGGCTGAGTCTTTGCATTATCAGGAGTGACCAAAAGAAGACAAGCAAGATTCTTGAGCTACACAAATGCTTTTTACTAGTCCGGGAGGAGATAAAGGTCAAAGGTCTCAGATGCATTCTGCCTTCTCCCCTATAAGGCTGTCCTTCATCCACAAAATGAATCAAATAAGAAAACATTTATTTCGAATTGACTGTGTACAAAACACTGTGTTTAAGTTCCATGAAGGAATGCAAAACAGGTCACTTTCTCCAAAAGCTTATAGTCTGGTAGAGGAGACAACACCAGGAGTCAGGAGATCTATGTTCAAATCACGGCTGGACCAACAGCTCACCATGTAAGTAAGCATGGGTAAATCACTTCATTACTCTAGACCTCAGTTGCTAAATGAGAGGGGTTGCACTACATGACTCCAACTCTAAAATTCTCTATGCTCTTTTAACACCTGCATCAGTGGATCTTTTAAGACATAGAGGGCCTGGGTATACTTTTGGTGACTTCTCACTCATCTGGTTACTTGTCCCCGCATAGAAGATCTAGGAATTTCAATATCTGTTGCGGTAACGTTGGAACCACAATTAGGGTGACACCATCAGGAGTTTTACCTAGGGCAGAAAATTTAATGGCCACCAAAACACCGTTTCAGGACTTGCTTCCTCTCCTGCTCATCTCACCACTACAGAGGTGGTAGCGGCAGCATTAAGCTTGCCCATATGTATATTTTCTCCCTTCAGAAGTATAGAAATCTGTTTTCCATCTAGTGAGAAGGTCTGACCATGTGACCCTTTTCCCCCTTTAATAAACTCTAATGGCTCCCTATTGCCTCTGGGATCAATCACAAATTCCTCTGTTTGACCCCTTCCTATCTTTCCAGTATTCATATACATTACTTCCCTCTACACTCTCTACAACGTAGCCTTATTGGGTTGTTTGCTATTTAGGATGCTTAATCTCCCACCTCCCTGCTTTTGTCTTAGGTGTCTCCGTACCTAAAATGTTCTTTTTTCATCTTCTCTTTTTTCGATCTCTTGTTTTCCTTAAGAGTCCGTTCGAGACACCAGCTGCAGGAAGGCTTTTTCTATTCCCCCTGCAGCTACTGCCTTCTCCTCTAAGATTACTTCTATTTATGTCTGTACTTGAACCATCAGAATGTAAGCTCCATGGGAGCAAGACTATTTTCACTTTTTTTCCTTTGTATCTCTAACATTTAGTGAACGCTAAGTGGCTGGCCCACAGTAAGATCTTGATAAATATTTACTGATTGGTTGATGTCCCTCTGACCCCTTCCTTTCCCACAGCAGTGTACTGCTTGCCCCCAGGCACCAAATTGTTAGTCTGGGCTGTGGTAATCACCATGTTCCCTTTTAAAGCCTTGAGTACAAGGCTCAATACATTAATAGGTTTACTTAGGATTTAATGGAAACCAGGACTCGGATTGGAGCCTGTAGAAAATAACACTACTCATGTGAGAACAACCTTCCCCTTCCCCCCTCTCCCCCATCCCTGTCTCAATCATTTCCAGCACTGTCCAGGGTAGGGGTCTAGAAGGGGCTTCTAAGGGTTGCTCCCCCGTATCAGCATCCTCCTAAGTGACTCCTCACAGCATTGCTTGTTCTTTGTAGGTCTCATATCTACTGAGAGATGTGCAGATTGCCATCCTTTGGAATTCCTTGGTTCCCACCCATCTAACAGTTTAGACCAGACCCTCCTTTGAGGTCCCCACATTATTTTGCCTGCAGTTCTTTGTAGATCCCAGGAGATGGCGCCGGGAATACTTAGCCCAGGGTACCAGCCCGCTGTCTCACTGCAGACCCTGAGAGTAGAAGGTACACCGGAGTTCCAGTTTTGCCAGAGTGTTTGCTGCTCAATATACACAAGAAATCCACCTTCCAGGGACTACAAGGAGCCTCTCCTCCATGCCTTAACAAGCAGGTTATGACATCAAATTATGTGATGACACCCTAACAACCTGTGCTCCCATCTCTCCCAATAGGCTTATGATGTGCTTCTTCCAGGATGACATCATCACTCCCCAGGGGTATAAAAGCTTCCATTTGATTTCCCGCTGGGCACCTGGAAAAAGATTATTCAAATTACCCAGGACTGCTTCCTGAAATATCTAAGAGGAAGAGAGGGGAGGTGAGTGGAGGAGAAGGGGAGAAGACAGGGAAGAGGGGGAAGGAGGGGAAAGGAGGGGGGAGAAAAGGGGGAAGAAAGGGGAAGGGGAGGGGTTTGGAGGGGGTGGACGGGGAGAGAGGGGAGGGGAGAAGAAGGAAGGGAGGGGCCAGGTACTTGCTCAGGCCCTACTGACCAGGTAGGAGAGGGAAGGATCTGTGGTTCTTGCAACAAGGTAGCAATACAGAGCAATGTAACCGTTTCACGTGTAAATAACCAGAAGATAGCTCAATATATACCCCTGTAGATGTCTGCACCACTATCTCGCGCATTTTAAATCATGAAACCTTTCCTCCTATAAATTACTCCAACAGGTAATATATATTTGCTGAGCAGTTACTATGTAAAAAGACCTCGCCGTGGCCCAATCAGCTAGTGTTTGACCAGTTGGGCCGGTATTTTATCACAGGAACAGGTGCTTGTTCCTGATGAGTTCCAGGAAGACCGTTTTTTTTTTTTAATTTTGGTAACCCTAAAGGCATTGTACTAAATGCTGTGGGTATACAAAGACTGATAACAAGTGATCCGTGTGCTCAAGGGTCACACAGGCTAGCTGGGTGACAAGACACAGACATGTATTCAAAAAATGGCTTAAAAATTTGAAATGACTAACATCCCAAGGTAGTAGATGGTAAAAACAGGGTAGAATGTGAAGGAAAAATAAAGTCATCTTTGTAAGTTCAAGGTTGTTCTTAAGTTTAACTATTTATAAATATATTTAACTGGTTTGGTTGTTATTCAAAGTTAAAATTTGATAGTAAGAGAGGAAAAAAGAGGAGAGAGAGAAGGAGAGAAAAGGAGATAGAAGAGAGGAGAGAGAAGAGGGAGAGAGGAGAGAGAAAAGAAAGGAGGAGGGAGAGATTGAGAGAGAGAGAGAGAGAGAGAGAGAGAGAGAGAGAGAGAGAGAGGTTGTGGTGCTAAGTTAAGTGAGGGACAGAGACATAACTCAGAATCCTAGCATCTGGGTCAAATTCAGTTGAGAGTCTGATTATGGCTACAGTTGTGCCAAGGAAAATGGCGGCCCCCTTTCTCCTCAAACTTCTTCTCCTTCTCGCTCCTCCTATGGGGGCGTGGGTAGGTGGAGAACTGGGAGCTGCAGGGATGACTGTGGGGACCCCACCTCATCCCAGATGTCTGCAGCCGAGTAAAAGCCCTACTCTGTTCATGGGTCTGGCAAGTGATAATAAATAGATGGGCAAAACGCTATTGTGGGATATAAAAACCAGTAAGGATCCTCGGGAAGAGCTCTAGAACACTAGGTAGATTCTAGATAGATGCTTCATGGGAGGAAAGAATGGAACTCAACGAGAAAGTGTAGATGGATGGGTCACAGGATAATAGAACTAGAACTGGGTCTGGCCTTTGAGTCCATCTAAGGCTTAAGGGAGGGGAGGGGAGGTAAGTGATCACCACCCACGGAGGCCCTAACCATAAGATGGGATCATGGAAACATCAAAATATAGAAACGTTTGATGAGTACAGTTTGAATAGAAAAGAAACAAAGGCTGCATTTCCTCAAGGTCTTTCTCTAAAAGTTTGATGCTTTATAAGGGCAAGTGTAATTGCTTTAGCTACTGTTCAAAGGTGATGGGTTACCTATTTTTAATTTAAAAATAAATAAATGCAGATATTTGCTACTGGAGTTAAAAATGTAGAGTATTGTGAAAATGCTATAAAAATGACTACTGAAAGGAATCCATTTAAATCATGGAAGTCCCTGGGAGAAAGGTGAGGTCCAGGCTCAGATCCTTACTCTCTATGTCACTTTTGGCAAATCCAGTTACCTTCTGAGACTTTTTTCCCTAATCTGTTAAATAACGGAAGTTTGACTGGGTGATCTCAACTGGAATTTTCTTCCAGATTTGTTAGACTATTAATCCTGATAATATGGATGAATGAATGAATAAATGAATGAATGGATGAATGAAACAAGCATTTTAAGTGCTTACTTCATGCAGAGCACTGGGCTAAGAGAGAGCCATACAAACAGGAAAATGAGACAATCCCTGTTCTCAAGGAGCTCCCATTCTAAAGGGACAGACAACATATGAGGGAGATTTCAGCTGCAAGTATGATGGAAAGGTCCCATGATCCTTAACGTGCACCTGGAGGGCAGATGTTAATGTCTCCTCTTTAGTATTATTTCAAGTAATAAAAAATATCCGCTTCTGCTTTTGAACCATTTGACAGCACCAAGGACTGTGATGGTAAGAAATTTCCTTTCTTAATCTTCAAAAGCTGTAGCTGTAGGTCAAAGCCACCCGTCCTACCTTCACTTGAGTTGGGAGCTTTAGAAAGGGCTGAGACAGACAGACAGACAAATAGATAGATAGATAGATAGATAGATAGATAGATAGATAGATAGATGGATAGATGGATAGATGGATAGACATATAAGTAAATATACACACACATATATACATGCATATATACATATACATGTATATATACACATACATATATACACACACATAAATATGTATACACATATAATATATGTATGTGTGTCTCACGAGAGATACAACCAACCCTTAAATATTCTCACCATCACCAAGGCAAAGTGGTTGAAGTTGGTCTTTTTTCTCACAAACATCCCTTAGGCTTCTTGTTGTGAGGGTGTTTTTTGTCCTTTCCTGACTACTCATTGTTTATTGCAAACTTATTTTGTGCCCAGCTACAAGGTGAAGTGGAAAAAGTGTGAATTGGAGATTAGAGAAAATCCAGTCTATGGCACTTCAACAAGTCATTGTGAGGGTTTTCATTTCCTCATCTGTAATATTTTAAAAATATATTTATTTATTTTTACATGCATTGATAACCTGTCCCTCCCACTACCCAGACTCTTTCTCTCTCTATCATTGAACAAAAATAGAAGAAAGCTCTCATCATAAACATGCGTGGTCCTGAAAAACAAGCCCCCACATTGGCCATAGCCTAAAATATATGTCTTTCTCTGTATTTTAAGTTTTTCATCCACTAGGCAGGAGGTGAGTGGAGGGTTTCATCTTCATTTTTCCATCTTCAGACTTCTGGATTTATGGTTTCTCATTGCATTGATAAGAGTTCTAAAGTCTTTCAAAGTTGTTTTTTTTCTTCACGTGTCTTACATACATTTTTCTCCTGGTTCTGCTCATCTTACTCTGCATCAGTCCATAGAGCTCTTCCCAGTTTCCTCTTAAACTGTCCATTTCAGCATTCCTTAGGGTGCAATAATATTTCATTATACTCCCATACCATAATCTCTGGCCATGCTCCAATAAGAGGATGTGCCCTTAGTTTCTCATTTTTGGCCCCTGTGAAGAGAGCTACTATAAATTTTTTTGTACTACTTATAGGTCCTTTTTCTCTTTCCAGAGCTTTGAACAATATCTGGTACATAGTAGGTGCTTAATAAATGCTCATGGACTTACTGATCTTTGTTCTCTTTGGGATGCAGGCCTAATGGTAGCGTGGCTCTGTCAAAGGTACAGGTGTACCGGTCAGTTATCATCTGTAAGGAGGAAGGTGACCTCTGAGGTCACTCCGTCTCTGAACTCATCATCCTCTGACCTGCTGTGCTAGGATCTGGAGTGATAAAAGGAGGCAAAAGCAACCCTCCCCCAACTAACACTGGCAACTTAGGGAGACGAGATGGAAGCTCATGAGAAGTCAAATAACAGTACTTTTCAGTTCACAGGATGATCGATCTAGATCTGGAAGGACCTTTGACGTCATCTAAACCAATTCCCCCATTTTGCCAATGAAGAAACTGGAACCCTGGAAAGCCAAGTGACTTAGCCAAGATCACAAAGATTTCCAGGTAAGAGAGCTGAGAGTTAAACTCAGTTCTTATGACTTCAACTTGTCACAGCCCCATGCCACAATTTAATCTAGCAAATGTTTAATAAACACCCACTATGTGCCAGCCTCTGTATGGGTGGGAATACAAAGAACCAAACCAAAACCACCCCTGAGTTCAAGGGGCCTACATTCTGCTGGGGAATGGGAAGGATAACAACACATACATAGAGAAATACGAAACTCCTCCAAAGTAAAAATGAAGTCGTTCCCGGGGCGGGGGGTGGGACAGAGTTCAATAGAAAATGAGAACAACATTTTCCCAAGAAGGCTCTGTGGCTGTGGGTCATCCAACACCATGATCTCAGAAAAATTTTTGTTCGCTTGTTTTTCACTTTTGTCTGACTCTTCGTGACCCTGTTTGGGGTTTTCTTGACAAAGATACTAGAGTGGTTTGTGTTTCCTTCTCCAGCTTATTTGACAGATGAGGAAACTGAGGCAAACAAGTACGTGTCTAAGGCAAGATTTGAACTCAGGAAGATGAGTCTTCCTGACTCCCAGCAAGGTGCTCTATCAACTACCACCTAGATACCCCTCTGAAGAATTACAATGGATTTTAAAGAGACAGATATCATTTTGACCTCAAATGTTCAGAGAAACTTTAAGAAAGTCTGAATGAGACCTTGAAGGAGAGATTAGCTTTGAATAGCCAGAAAGGAAAAGAACATTGGAGGTGAGTGAAATACTATGAACAGATATTCAAAGATTGGAAAAAAAAATCCTAGGGAAATGGGGCGTAAGAAAAATTTGATTGGAGCAGAGGGTTCCTATAAAGGGGTGACATCATGGGAGGTGACTTAGAGATGGTCAAGTTCAACCCCCTTATTATGCATAGAGGAAACTGAGATCCAGCAAAGAGTTGACTTGCTCAGCAAAGGTGAGATTCAAGGCTACTTGTTCTAACTTTAAATCTGCAATTCTTTATTTTTAATTATTAATTTTAAAATATTTTATTTTTAAATACTGCTATTACTTTCCAATAACTCCCCCTTCTCCATAGAACTCTCCATTCTAACAAAGAAAAACAGTTAAACAAAATGGATACAGTGACAACACGTACAACATTTCGTACCTACGTCCCATTGAAAGCAGAGAAGATTGCTTCATCAATCCTCTCTGAAATGAAGACTAATACATTTTAAGAGGCTGTATATATGGTCTTCTTCTGCTTGTTTTTTTCTGCTGTGAACCAGTTCATATGAGTCTTCCCACATTTCTCTAAATTCCGTACATTCATCATTTCTTACAGAGTAATACCACAAAAATACTACATTATATTTGAATACCACAAAAAGCTTTGAGTGTGAACCTAGAGACCAGCTGCAATCCAAGGTTTAGTCCTGATAAATTCAGAGAATCTCATCACTGGAGGGTTGGCCACTAGGTAATGATGAGTCTTCATGTCCAAAGGGTCTCTTCAAACTGTCTAAGGCAGGAATTCTTAACTTGGGGTCTGAGAACATGGTTTTTTAAATATTTTGATAACTGCATTTCAGTATGATTGGCTTCCTTTGTAATTTTATGTATTTTATTTTAAGAGTTGAAAAACATTATTCTGAGAAGATTTCCACTGATTTCACCAGACTAAAGCTATAAGTCACAGTGGATAGAGAGTATTGGACCTAGAGTTAGGAAAATCTGAGCTCAAATCCAGCCTCAAACACTTACTAGCTGTGGCATTCTGGGCAAGTCACTTATCATCTGTCTGTCTCAGTTTCCTAATCTGTAAAATGCAGATAATAATAGCACCTACTTCCCAGGGTTGTTGTGAAAACCAAATGAGAAAATAATTTTAAAATGCATAGTATTTTTTGAAGAGAACCAGGACATCACAGATAATGTCTTGAGTTGCTTGTGAATTGGATTGAAGCGAGACAGAGCTGCACAAGGTCATCAGTCTCACTCTCTCTTCCAGAGTCATTGAAGTCCAGTGGCAAGACAAAAGTCAGGATGCCCAGAGATGGCCTGAGATGCAGTGGATGACTTTGATGCCTTTGGTGGCTGAACAGGCTCTAAGCGCTCCACAATGCCTGTTTCAGCTACATTTGTGGCCGCTGGAACAAATTGTTCTCATCTGCCCATTTCACTGGGAAAAGTCTTGACATGTTTGAGGTAGACATCCTCCTCACTTATCAACAGGTTTGAGGCTACTTTGTTACCTTCAGCCTTGTTTAGCCTGTTTGCCAAGACGGTGTATTGGGGTGTAGCCACTGCACATGGTACGGCTTCCTAGAGCCACAGGTAAGAGCTGGGTGAGTCAGGTAGATACCAAACGCATCCTGCCTCATAGTAAACATATATAAATATTAGCTATTATTACCATGACACACAAAACAAGATTAAGAACTCCTGATTCTAAAGCATGGAGAGGTTAAGTAGACCCATACTGATAAAATCATAAATCCTTTGAATATCGAAGAAGGTTGCATCTTCTTTCAAAGAAAATGGGCCACCATTGCAAACTTTTGATATGAAGGGTCAAGAATACATGCAAAATGATTCTGTGGGAAAATTCATCTGATGGCAAGCTATAGGATAATTTGGAAAGTGGAGAGACTGGAGGGAGGAAACCATTTTGGAGTTATTACAGTCATCTAGGAATAAACTCAGTGTTTGATAGTAAAAGAAAACCAGATTTGATACCTTCTAACTAGGAACCCCTGATTTCCCTCTTCTATTAACATCTGTCTCCCTTGGACCACACACAATACTTTATTTTACATCTTTCTAATGCATTTATCATGTGGCAATAACACCACTTTGCTTGTTCTGTAATTATCTGTGTTTCTGTCATTCCTACTGGACTGTAAGCTCCTTGAGGCCAGGAACTGAATCTTAGGCAACTTTGTATGACCCCATTAGCATTGAGCATAATGCTTTGTATATAATACTATATTGAGGTATTTCAAGGAGCTGTGATTTTATTCCTGGAGGATGTACACATACCTCAAACTCAGGATCCTTTGGTGAATTGGCACCACTGAAAAAATCATCACCCTGAAGCCAAGCTGATGATGAATCTCTCTAAATTTGGCTAGGTTGGAACCCAGGTGGTGGGCATCTAATCTTTAACAAGACCTGAGGTTGAAGCCCTTCTAACTTGGCTCCATCATCACTTGTATGGATGTACAGTAGGCATTTAATTCAACAACTTTTTATTAAGTACCTGACTTCAATGACTGGGGAGAGTATGAGGCTGATGACTTTGCACAGCTCTGCCTCACTTAAATCCAGTTCACTTTAAAGTCAAGACATCACCTTCGTGATGTCACTGGTCCTCTTCCAGAAGGAAGGATAAACAACAACCACAGCTCTGTGAAAAGTTCCCTGCTGAGTGCCGGTTCTACAAAGACAAAAAGAAACAGTCCTTGACCTCAAGGAATTTACATTCTACTCAAGAGGGAAAAGCAGGAGATGACGGCACGTGCACAGATCAGTAAATACAAAAGTTTCAAGAGGGAGGGAATGCAAAAACTGGGTGGATCTGGGGATGGCACCTGACCTGAGTTTCCAAGATCAAGGTGAGGAAGGAGCACACAGCAGGCATGGGGGACAGCCATAAAAGTGATAGGATGTCCGTGTGCATTACCCAATGTAAGGATTCTCTTGCCAGGTGCAAATGTAAATGTTTGTTGAATGAATGAAAAATAAATGAGCCAGCCACCTTCTAAGGTCGTCAGTTCTGAGACTTGGCTCTTCATCATTCAGAAAGCTTTATTGCCCTCTTTTCACGTTCATCAAACACCATTTGGTTTCTGAACTCAGTACTAGATGCTCAGGAGGTTGATGATTTCTGTAACAAGTCTGTTTCTCCAAGGAGAAGAGTATCAAAGGCTGTTTCTCCAAGGAGAAGAGCATCAAAGGTAGGAGAATTCTTTAGCAGGAAGACTAAAGAAAGCCCAAACCAGCCCTAGGTTGGCCAGGAGACCTGGACCTTGTGAGCTGTTTGACTGCGGCTGGTGAGAGGTGGATAGGAAATATCCTAAACATCTGTTCAGCAGTCCCACAAAGTTCTCTGATGCCGCCACTCAAACTATTGAGATAGTCAGAGATGTCTCTCTTCCATGGCAGAAAGAAATAAGCAAACGATATTAACTGCTGAATTAACCTTGAAGGTAAATACTGATGCCCACATCTGGAGACCAATGGCAGCAAGTCAACCTCTTTTAAAGTAACTTACTGTTCTCTTTCTCTGTGTCTCTGCTTATCTCTCTTTCTTTTCTGTCCCTACTCAGATTGATTTTGTGGTCATTTATTTCTGTAGCAGGAAGCTTCTTTTGTTGCCATAGACTATTAGAATTCAGAGGAGAGAAGGAGGTAAGGTGAAGGCAGCTCAGAATTAGAAAAGGTGGGTGGAACTAATAAACCCAGAGTGGAATTTTAACAGACTGGCAACTTTTGAGAAGTATTTATGGGCTTGGGTTAAGTCTGTCCTGACTGGAGCGAGGCATTTAATTGCTTTAGATTAACATTAACACCATTTAAAGGTTCTGGGAGCCAAGATGGCAGAGTAAGCAGTAAATTGCAATAACTTTCCCATATTTATCTCCAAACAACCATAAAATAGCATCCCAAAATAAATCCTGGAACAGGAGAACAAGCAAAAAGACAGGGTGAAACAATCTCTGAACCCAAGAAGTGCAGGAAAGGTCTGTCTCACTCAGGTTAAAGGAAAACATAGTCCAGGAGTCCAGGACAGGAAGCATGCCAGCAAGCCAGCAGCAAGCCCCACCTCAGCAAACCAGTGGTAGGTCCTGAGCACTAGTATGGTGGAGCAGACAAACATCAACACCAGGACCCCCCACATGCCTCAGCATAGCCAGAGGAATGGGTAGATTCCAGCTCTGAGAACTGCCACATGTTTCAGCATTACACTGAGCAAAAGTGGTCTCCAACGGCCAGACCTCTGCATGCTTCAGTGTATCCCTGCGGAAACACAGAAACACCCCACTAGCCTCAGCATGTGCCAGACACCAGCTCTAGGACTCCACCTAAGCACCAAGTAAGCTGCCAGACCCCTATGGCCTCCAGCGGTGCTAGCCACCTCCACACCACCCCCTTGGTGCAGCACCAGACATGAGGATCCCTTGTGGGGCTCAGGGCAACATCAGTGCAGCACCAGGTAAACAGCCAGGGCCTACAGTCCCTGGCACAAGAAACCTGAGACAATGCCCCTTCCACCCTGGGAGCAGAGTTCAAATTTAAAGGAAAGGAAAAAGGCCAAAAGAGATGAGCAAACAACAACAAAAAGAATCTGACCATAGAAAGTTATTATGGTGACTGGGAGAAGCAAGACACAAACAACAATGTCAAAACACCTATGGACAAAACCCCAAAGCAAAACGGGAAGTGGTCTCAAGCCCGGAAAGAAGTCATAGAAGAGCTCAAAAAGGACATTAAAAAATCACATAAGAGACTTAGAAGAAAAACTGGGAAAAGAGATGAGAACGATGCAAGGGAATTATGCAAAAAGACTCAACAGCTTAGAAAAAGAAAACAACTTCTAGACTTGGCCAAATGTAAAAGGAGATACAAAAATCCACTGAAGAAAACAACTCCTTAAAAAGTACAATTGGCCAAATAGAAAAGAAAGTACAAAAGCTAATGGAGGAAAACAGCTCCTTAAAAATTAGAATTGGACAAGTGGAAGCTAATGATTCTATGAGACATCAAGAATCAATGAAACAAATTCAAAAGGATGTAAAAATAGAAGAAAATGTAAAATACCTCCTGGGAAAAACAACTGATGGGAAAATAGATCCAGGAAAGACAATGTCAGAATCCTTGGCCCACCTGAAAGCCATAATCAAAAGGAGGACCTGGACAGCATCTTTCAAGAAATTATCAAGGAACAGTGCCCTAATATCCTAGAACTAGAGGGCAAAATAGGCATTGAAAGAATCCACCAGTCACCTCAGGAAAGAGATCCCCAAATAAAAACTCCAAGAAACATTAAAGCCAAATTTCAGAACTGTCAGGTCAAGGAAAAAGTGCTGCAAATGGCCAGAAAAAAAATAATTCAAATATCAGAAAGCCATAATCAGGATTACACAGGACTTAGCAGCTGCACCATTAAAAGATCAAAGGTCATAGAACATGATATTCTGGAAGGCAAAGTAGCTAGGACTACAACCAAGAATCACTTACCCAGCAGAATAAAGCATAATACATGAAGAGAAAAAATGGTCATTTAATGAAATGGAAAGATTTCAAGCTTTCATAAGGAGAAGACCAGAATTAAACTAAAAATTTGGTCTCCAATATCAAGATCCAAGAGAAGCGCAAACAGATAAAAAGGGAAAAGAAAACAAGGGACTCAACAGAGCGAAACTATTGACATTACTACATGGGAAGATGATACTTGTAAATCTTAAAAATTGTATCACTAATAATAGAGCTAGAAAGAATATACATATGTAGAGGGTATGGATATAAGGTGAATTTGAGGGAATGACATAAAAAATTAAAGAATGAGAAAGAGGAGTAAATTGAATGCAGAAGGAAGGGAAAGTTAGAGTGGAATAAATTATTTCACATGAAGAGTCACGAAAGACCTATTACAATGGAAGGGAAGATGGCAGGGTGGGCAATGGGCATTGCTTGAACCTTACTCTCATCAGTATTGACTCAAAGAGGGAATAATATACTCAATCAGTTGAATATAGAAATCTATCTTACCTGACAAGGAAGTAGGAGAGGAGGAGATTAAGTAAAGGGGTGGGAGACTGACAGAAGGGAGGGAAGATCAGGGGAGGTGGTAGACAGAAACAAAACACTAGTGAGGAAGGGAAGGGTGAAAGGAAAGAGAGGACAAACAGGAAGAAAAATAAAATGGAGGGAAATACATGGTTAATAGTCATAACTGTAAATGTGAATGGGATAAAGTGTCCCATAAAACAGAACTGGATAGCAGAGTGAATCAAAAACCAGAATCCTACAATATATTGTTTACAAGAAACACCCTTGAATCATAGAGACACACACAAAGTAAAGGTAAGGGGCTGGAGCAGAATATATTCTGCTTCAGCTAAAGTAAAAAAAGCAGGGGTAGCAATCCTGATCTCAGACAAAGCAAAAGCAAAAATATACCTAATTAAATGAGATAAGGGAGGAAACTACATCTTGCTAAAAGGTACCACAGACAATGAAATAATATCAATACTAAATATATGCACCAAGTGGCATAGCATCCAAATTCTTAAAGGAGAGGTTAAGTGAGTTACAGGAAGAAATAGACACAAAACTATACTAGTGGGGGACCCCAACTGTTATCTATTATTCACTATAGTACTGGAAATGTTAGCTATAGCAATAAGAGAAGAAAAAGAAATAGAAGGAATTAGAATAGGCAATGAAGAAACAAAACTATCACTCTTTGCAGATGAGATAATGGTATACTCAGAGAACCCTAGAGAATCAGAATAATTAACAACTTTAGCAAAGTTGTAGGATGTAAGATAAACCCACATAAATCTGCAGCATTTCTTTATATGACCAACAAATCCCAGCAGCAAAATATAGAAAGAGAAATTCTATTTAAATAACTAAACAATATAAAATACTTGGTAGTTTGCCTGCCAAGACAAACCCAGGAACTATATGAACACAATTATAAAAGACTTTTCACACAAATAAAGTGAAATCTAAATAATTGGAAAAAATCAGTTGCTCATGGGTGGGATGAAATAATACAGAAATGACAATTACACCTAAACTAATTTACTTATTCAGTGCCATACCAATCAAAGTACTAAAAAGTTATTTGGTAGAGCTAGAAAAAAAATTTTAAAATTCTTCTGGAAGAACAAAAGGTCAAGAATATCAAGGAAACTAATGAGAAAAAAGGAGGGCAGCCTAGCAATATCAGATCTCTATATTATAAAGCAGTAATCATCAAAACTATCTGGTACTGGCTATGAAACAGAGTGGTGGATCAGTGGAATAGATTAGGTGCATAAGACACAATAGCGGATGACCATAGTAACCCAATGTTCGATAAACCCAAAGACCCCAGCCTTTGGGATAAGAACTCACTATTTGACAAAAACTACTGGGAAAACTGGAAAAATAGGACACAAACTAAGCATAGATGATCTGTTCACACCTTATACCAAGACTGGGTCAAAATACATGATTTGATAAAGGACATAAGCAAAATTGAAAGAGCAAGGAATAGTTTACCTGTCAGATCTATAGGAAAAGGGAAGAATTCATGACCAAACAAGAGATAGAGAACATCACAAAATGTAAAATAGATAATTTTTATTATATTAAAATAAAAAGCTTTTGTACAAACAAAACCAACGCAAACAAGATTAGAAGGAAAGCAGAAAGCTGGGAAACAATCTTCACAGCAAGTGTTTCTGATAGAAGTCTCATTTCTCAAATATATAGAAAAATGAGTCAAATTTATAAGAATACAAGCCTTTCCCCAATTGATAAATAGTGAAAGGATATAAACAGGCAGTTTTCAGATGAAGAAATCAAAACTATCTACAGGCATATGAAGAAGTGCTCTAAATCACTTTTGATTAGAGGAATGCAAATTGAAACAATTCTTAGATACCACCTTATACCTATCAGATTGGCTAATATGACGAAAAGGGAAAATGATAAATGTTGGAGAAGATGTGGAAAAATTGGGACACTAATGCACTATTAGCAGAGTTGTGAACTGATCTAACCATTCTGGAGAGCAATTTGGAACTATGCCCAAAGGGCAACCAAACTGGGAATACCCTTTGATCCAGCAATACCACTTCTAGGGCTGTATTCCAAAGAGATCACACAAGTGGGAAAGGGACCCATACGTACAAAAATATTTATAGCAGCTCTTTTTGTGGTGGCAAAGAATTGGAAATTGAGGGGACATCCATCAGTTGGGGAATGGCTGAACAAGTTGTGGTATATGAAAATAATGGAATACTATTGTGCTATAAGAAATGGTGAGCAGGCAGACTTCAGAAAAACCTGGAAAACCTTGACTGAACTGATGCTAAGTGAAGAGAGCAGAACCATGAGAACATTGTACACAGTAGCAGCCACAATGTCGATGACTAACTTTGATAGATTTATCTCTTCTTAGCAATGCAAGATCCAAGACAACTCCGAAGGACTCATGATGGAAAATGCTAGCCACATCCAGAGGAAGAACTATGGAGTCTGAGTGCAGATTGAAGCATAATATTTGCTCTCTCTCTATTTTCCCTTTTTTGTTTGTTTATTTCTTCTTTCTTGTGGTTTTGCCCACTGGTTCTAAATCTTCTTTACAACATGACTAATGGATTCAGTATGAATGTATATGTAGAGCCTATATTAGATTGCATGCTATCTTGGGGAGAGGGGAGGGGAAAGATGGAGAGAAAATTTGGAACTCAAAATCTTATGAAAGTGAGTGTTGGAAACTAAAAACAAATAAATAAAACCAAAAAGATCATAAAAAGGGGAAAAGACCTAAATGTACAAAAATATCTATAGCAGCCCTTTTCATGATGGCAAAATTTTGGAAATTGAGGAAATGCCCATCAATTGGGGAGTGGCTAAACAAGCTGTGGTATACGAATATAATGTAATACTATTGTGCAATAAGAAATGATGAGCAAGCAGGTTTCAGAAAAACCTGGAAAGACTTACATGGATTGATGCAAAGTGAAATGAGCAGAACCAAGAAAGATTGTCAGCAACACTATGTGAAGATAAAATAAATATGAATGACTCAGCTCTTCTCAGTAATACAATGATCCAAGTCAAAGGACTCATGAAGGAAAAAGCTATCCACATCTATATAAAAAACTGATGGACTCTGAATGCAGATCGAAGCATATTTTTTCACTTCATTTTTTCATGTTTTTTTTTCCTTTTGATGTTTCTTCCTTCACAACTGTGACTAATATGGAAATATATTTTACATGATATGACATGTATAACCTATATCAAATTGCCTACATTTTAAAAAGAAGGGAGAGAAGGAGAGAGGGAGAAAAAATTTGGAACTCAAAATCTTGTAAAAATGAATGCTAAAAATTGTCCTGACATGTAATTGGGGAAAAATGCTATTAAAAATAAAACCAAGCATTAACATCATTTTCCACCCAAGTTGTACTCCTAAGCCATTCTATCTCTTGTCTCTGTACCTTCTTACAGGCTGCCACCAATAGGTGAAATGTACTTCCTCCTTCTCCTCCTCCTCCCCTTTGCTTCTTAGAATATCTCACTTCCTTAGAATTAGAAATTTCAGTTCCTAAGAATATCTCACTTCCCCCAAGCCTTTTCTGATCTCTCCCCACCCACTCAATCATTAGTAACCCCTCTCTCCTCAAATGGCCTTACATTTACTGTACATATTGTGACTTCTCAGTAGATTTGTAAGCTTCTGGAGGGAAGGGACTGTTTCTTTTTTTCCCCTTTTTACAAAGGCACGGTCCCTAACTTCATGCTGTTAGGAAGACATTAAGACACTGACACAGATAATATAATACATGCTACAGGGATTAATAGGGAGGCTCAACTGATTCCCCCAGTCTGCTCAGGCTACTTCCTTACTCATAGTCAGACTAGCAGGTTGGGTTGCCAGAGGGCTGTTGACTATTTCAACCATCAAGGCTCTAGGGTTAACCGTGAGAACTGAGAACTAGTACTGTGGCTCATGAACCTCTACCTGTGGGTTCCCTCATTGTTTATCAGTTGATATCAATTCACCAACTGGACAATTAATTTTTAGAAATGGATATTCGCTAAAGTATATAAGAGCAGATGGCATAAGACATTCTCCAAAACCAGGGATGTGCCTTCTCTACTCATACAGGGTACAAGGGAAAGTGGATCCACACTTAGAAAGCACTTGAGACAAAAGGCTGATTCACCATTCCTGGTTAGGTAAAGTCCTTTTCTTCCCTTTGTGACATCCTCAAGAAGGTCCTTAAGTTTTGAGTAACTTTCAGCTGGGCACCTTGTAGAACCTACTGCACAATTTGATTATGTAACTCTATCAAAGAGGCATTCTTTGTATCAGGTTGTACCACAGATCTTTCCTTCCTCCTTCCCTTTCTTCCCCTTTCTTGTCCTCCCTCCCTTTCATCCTCTTTCCCTCCCTCCCTTCCTTCTTTCTTCCCTCCCTTCTTCCCTCCTTCCCTCCCACCTTCCTTTCTTCCTTCCTTCTTCCCTCCTTTCTTCCTCCCTCCTCTTCCTTCTTCTTTCCTTCCTCCTTCCCTTCTTTTCTTTCTTCCCTCTCCTTTCCTTCCCTTCCACCTTCCTTCTTTCCTCCCTTCCTCCCTCTCTTCCTTCCTCCTTCTCTCCCTTCCTTCCCCCTTTCCTCCCTCCCTTCTTCCTTCCTTCTACTATGAGAAGAATCAAGGGAAATAAATTCTGGGTCTTTGGGCTCCTTCAGGACTCATCCAGTGCTTTTCTCTGCTTGGACTTGAAGGGGGAGGGGATTTTTTAGCTGCCCACTCCCAGAAGCAGCAGCAATGAAGGCTAAAAACCTATAACCAGGAGATTATGCTCTTGCTTTGATGCAGCTGAAGCCCTGACTACCTTCTTGTGCTATTTTCTATCCTGAGCACAGACCAGGAACCAGCGATCCTGAAAAATGGATGTCTCCATTTCCTGTGCTGAGAGAAGAAAGCGGCAGGCACGTGTTCTCCAAGCCGTGCGTTGGCAGCTGCTGTCGCTTCTGGGGGACTGGGAGGGGGCACCTTAGGAGCTGCTCAGATGGTGAAATTGGGAATTGAATGTGAAACGGCCTCAGTATCTGTTTATCAGTCCTACTAAACTGTCTACTCTCAGAAGAGTGTGATGGGTTAATGTTTTATGTTTCTAAACTTCTAAATGTGGATTTATGAATCTTTTATGTTTAGGCATTTTCTGTGTTAAAAGAAATAAGCCACTGTCCTCTTGTTGATTGCATTTTATTCAATGAGCATTTGTTTTCTAGACCTTGTTACCCAATTTTTAGGAAGGCCCCAGACATAAACCATTCATAAACATGGTTTTAGAGATTTTCCCCCAGAAGCCATGGAAATGTCCCTTCTTGACAAAAGCCCACTTCCTTTGGTTTCATCAATTAATACAAGAGACTCAGTTAATCAGAGAACTTTGATCAAACCTTCCTACTCCTACGTTGTTGTCGTTCAGTCATTTCAGTTGTATCTGATTCTTTGTGATCCCATTTGAAGTTTTCTTGGCAAGATACTAGAATGGTTGGCCATTCCCTTCTCCAGCTCATTTGACAGATGAGGAAACTGAGGCAAACAGGCTAAAGTGACTTGTCCAGGGTCACACAGCTAGTAAGTGTCTGAGACCAAGTTTGAACTCAGGTCCTCCTGCTTCTAGGCCCCACAGTCTATCCACTGCATCGTCTATCCACAACACCACTTGATAAGAGAAAGCCAAAACAGTGTTATATGGATCCCTCTCTCTCTCTGAATTCCTATGGCATCTGCTTCCTAAACCAATTGATGTTACCATCAACTACCTTGTGTCATTAATCTTTTTTAGACTTTGTTTAATTTTTCTTAATTAACAAAAATCTATTTTCTCTTCCTCTCATTCCCCCTCTTCTACCCCCACCATTGGAAAAAAAAAAAAAGAAAACCCTTGTAACAAATATTCCTAGTCAAGCAACACAAATTTCCTCATTGGTCATGTCCAAAACATATGATTTATTCTGCACCTTGAGTCTCTCCCCTCTCTCTCAGAAGCTAGGTAGCATTCTTCTGAAAAAGAGGTCTCAAGACTCTCAAAGGTGTCTGTCTTTACAATGTTCTTGTCAATGTAGAAATTGCTTTCCTGATTCTACTTTGGTTTATACAAGTCTTCCCATGTTTCTTTAAAACCGTCCATTAATAGTCCTTCCATGTATTTATGTCTTTTCTTTTCAGTTAGATCATAAGTTCGATGACGGCAGGGGCCATGTCTTATACTTCTGTCCATTCCCAACGAGGCCTATCACAATGCTCTCTCATAGTAAGGGCTCAAAAAATATTAGCTGATTGAATCCAAGGACCGGGGAGTCCATGCAAATGATAGAATAGAATTGTAGGCTTTCACCTGACGTTTGGGACCAGAACAACCATTCAATAGCTGGTGACCTTGAGTCAATCTCTCTGTGCTTAAAACTGTAAAAATGGCACTACCTTACCAGGTAGTGATAATAAAAATGACAACAAGTAATAATGTTTATTGTTTACATAATGTTTACTATGTGCTGGGTACTTTACAAATATTATCTCATTTGTTTTCTACAACAACCCTGGGAGGCAGGTGCTATTGTTATATTCATTTTACAGATGAAGAAACTGAGGCACGCAGCAGTTAAGTGACTTGCCCAGGATCACACATCTAGTCAGTGACTTGAGGCTGGATTTCGACTTGGGTCTTCCTGACTCTTGGCCCAGAACTCTATCCACTGTGCCACCTAGCAGTGTGAGGTGAATTCTAAGGTCTTTTCCAGCTTTAAAATGTTAACATTCACTTTGGTAGACTTGGCTCTTCTCAGCAATGCAAGGTTCTAAGACAACTCCAAGAGACTGGTGATGGAAAATGTTTTCCTCATCCGAAGAATCACGGAGTCTGAATGCAGATTGAAGAAAACTATTTGCTGTCTCTTTTTTGTTTTGTTTCTTCTTTCTCATGGTTCATTCCATTGGTTATAATTCTTCTTTGCAACATGACTAGTGTGAAAATATGTTTAATGTGAATGTATATGTAGAGCTTATATGGGATTGCATGCCATCTTGAGGAAGGGGGAGCTGGGAGGAGAGGAAGGGGGAGAAAATTTGGAACTCAAAAACTTGTGGAACTGAATGTTGTAAACTAAAAATAAATACATTAGCTAATTAAAAAAATAAAATGTTAAGATTCTCTGAGAATCTATATGGATCTGGGGCCCCCAGGTTCAGGTCTTCAGTTAGATATTGCTTATTGGACATTGGCTAATTCCCTTCCTATCTCTGAGCCTCTGTTTTGTAACCTAGAAGATGAGGGAGTTGGACCTTATCACTTATCAGGGGCTTTCCAGTTCTAAATCCTCTTTGGACCCGGTATCACCAGCCAGCCATGACCAAAGAGCAAATACTTGGGGCTCAGGAAATTTTTGCAATATAAAAATAAATCCCAGTGATTATCAGTGCTTTTAAAACAACAAGCCCTGTCAGGGCTGAGTATTTCAGAATGGTTAATTACTGCGGAAGAGACAGTGCAGGATTGCCAGGAATTTTGAATGTGGTAACCATCAGTGCCTCAGGCCCACAGCATCCAAAGCAGAATGTCCTTGATACACAGAATACCAGTAAGGGAAGCCAAGAGACTTATCTACAAACAGACAAACTTGACACAAGGACATAAGCTTTTCTCATGGGACTAAGGTTATAGGGAGGCTCTGACTCTCGCCTATGGCACCGAAGGAAGACCCAGGGATGTTAGCTAAAGGATGGTGGAAGGAAAGACTCAAAGTCAAGGATTAAGAATTTAGTCTTTGTTCCAAAATGACCTAGCTCCTGCCATCCATCCATCCATCCATCCATCCATCCATCCATCCATCCATCCGTCCATCTGTCCATCCGTCCATCCATCCACCCATCCACCTACCTATCTATTTTTTACGTATTTATTTATGAAGGCCATCAAGCATCTAAAATCCTCTTAGGAAACCCACATAAGTCTCATAGCTCTCTGGAAATAGGATCATAACCTCTGAGTCCATCACATATGGGCTACATAGTAGTTCTAAACAAATAAATCTGGGTCTTGTGCCAGGCTAAATGCATGAAAGACTTTATGCACTTTTCCCACTTCTTTGTGGTCTGCAAAGACTTGGAAGGGCTTGCATTTACGCTAAGATCAGTGACCCAAGATGAGCTGTTTCAGGATTTTTACTACATAGCATTCCATCCCTCACCTTACAGCTTTGCTTAGATCTATGACCCACGCCTCCATGGAATGCTCCTCTTCCTCTTGGAACCCCCAACTCAAGGGCCACCTTCTCCAGAGACCATTCTTGACACCTCCATTTGTCAGATCCCTCTTGTCCCCCAAATTGCTTCCTGTATTTATTTCAGCTCCAGACGTATACAAGCTGTGTGACCCTGGGCAAATCACTTAACCTGTTTTCCTCAGTTTCTTCGTCTGTGAAATGGGGATAATAATAGCACTTACCTCCCAGGATTGTTGTGAGAAGCAAGTGGGATAAAAATCATAAAGCACAGAGCCTGGCACATTGTAAGTGCTAGTATAAATGTTAGCTATTAGCTATTGTTCATGTGGATTTTTTACTTTGAAAATAATGTGGTATGGTGAGGAGTGAGACCCCTCCTTGGAGTCAGGAAGACCTGAGTTCACCCACCACCTATGTGACCTTGGGCAGGTGCCTTAACCTCTTGGTACCCCAAATAACTCTCTATGGGACTGTATATTCCTGAGGAATCTGATCTACACCGCTTGAGGGAGTCTCCTCTCCAAAAGCTCTTGTACCAACAAAATCACAGGTCTGGACCAAAAACCCGCTTTTTGGGTACTCATCTGTGCACTAGAATGTAAGCTTTTTGAGAGCAGGGACTCTTTTGATCATTTGTCAGGATCTCCAGCGCCTAGCATATGTTATGATACATTGTAGAGCCTTGACAACTTCTTATGAAACTGACTAGATTGGACCAATCCAACGTCTGGGGTTGCCATTAGATCACCAGAGCCATTTAATACCCAAAGCGAGGATTCCCTTTCCAACATCCTTCAGAACTGTATGATAACACAAATTTTCCCAGTTCTATCACATTTTGAGGTTTACAAAGCACTCTCCTCACAATAATCTTACGAGGTATGGAGTATCATAATTATTATCAGCCTTTTCCCAATGACGAAACTGAGGCTTAGAAAGGTGACCGTGACCCTGAATCACAGAATTTTAGAACTGAAGGAGCCTCAGTGACCATCTACTTCAACCCACCACTCATAGATATCAGAGCTGAAATTCTAAGTTTGGCTGGGCTCTACGCCCACTGTAACAAGGATTCCTAAAGTTATCCATGTCATGGGTCCCTTGGGCAGTCTGGTGAAGCTAGGGGCCCCTTCTGAGAACAATATTTTCAAATGCATAACATACTTAGGATTGCGAAGGAAATCAATTATATTAAAATACAGTTATCATTTTTTAAAGTTCACAGACCAAAATTAAATAAATAAAAATAAAAGTTCAGAGACCCCAGACTAAGAACCCCTACACTATGCCATGCTATTCCCAAACTATCTAACTTCTTCCTAAATGCCTTCAGTAACAGGGAACTCACTACCTTACAAGGCAGCTTTTGCCATTTAGGCAACAGCAATTGTTAGGAAATTCTTCCTAACATTTATCCAAAACTTGCCACCCTCTAACTTCTAATTCTCTTCTCTGTGCAAAACAAGTATACTCTCTCTAAGTGATGGTTCTTTGGATGTTTTAAGATGGTAACCATGTTGTTTAGTTTTTTTTTTTAGTCTTGTCTAACTCCATGACCCTATTTAGGGTTTTCTTGGAAAAGATGCTGGAGTGGTTTGTCATTTCCTTATGGCTCCAGTTCATTTCACAGGTGAGGAAACTGAGGCAAACAGCAGTAAGTGACTTGCCCAGGGTCACACAACTAGGAAGAGTCTGAGGTCACATTTGAACTCGAGTCTTCCTGTGCCACCTAGCTGCCTCAGTGTTCCCCAATTCTGCTTGAGTTTGATACCACTGGCCCAAGACTGAACAACCAGAGGCTGGCCCTGAACCTGGGTCTTCATGGGTCATTATACCCAGCTGCCTCTTACACCAGAGAGATGCCCAGTAAGTATGAGCTGTACCCGGACAGAGACTCCGAAGCAGGCTTGTTAGGTGGAGGAGATCGGTGAATCCTTTGCCTGTCTCAAGCCATTTTGCTAAGAAGATAATGACAGGATGTCTTCCTCTTCCACCTCAGATTTGCAAAAGCCATTTTTCATAGAAATACAGTCACTCAGACCTTTGGGTTGCTCTTTTTCTTGGGGATCTGTGTTTTTACTTGCAAAACTGATTCACCCTTTGGCTGAGGTGGAATAAAGGGTATCTTGTTAGAACTAGCAAGCAGGAAGCTAAGGGGGGAATTATGCAGCATGCTTGTCAGGGCTGCATGCACAAGTCAGATTTATAAGGCTTTTTCTGGCTGGGAAACAGTGCTCTGGGGCAGACAGGGGAGCTGCTGGGAACCCAAAAGGAGGCCGGGGCTAGAGAACAATGCCTTCTAGGTACCAGGCTTTGCCCAGTGCGGCAGGAGTCAGAGCCAAGGGACGTGGTTTTAAGCTCCAGTAGAAAGAATTCAGTTTAGCCATGTGGAATAAATTGTGCAGAAGGCATATGTCCTGTCATATCCTGGCAGGGGACATCAGGGATGTTCTTAGTAGGAATAGGATTAGGGGGAAAGGACAGAGGGCTTAGCTTAGAGTCACAAGACAATCACCTTATTAAAAGTTGGAAGAGGCCTCAGCAACTGGCTAACCCAACTCATATACAAAAAGGAATCCTCACTATAACCATACCCCAGCTATACCATGTACCAACAAGGGATTGTTCAGTCTCTGCTTAAGACCTCCTAGGAGGAGGACCCCATCACCTCTCCTGGCAGCCCGTTCTACTTTTGGAGAGGCCCAACTGATAGGAAGTTTTTCCTGAAAACAAGCCAAAATAAACCTTTTTTTTTTTTTTGCAACTTCCATTCATAGCTCCTGATTCTGCCCTCTGAGCCCAAATCGGTGTTGTTCGGTCATTTTGGATGTGTCTGATTCTTCGTGACCCCATTTGGTGTTTTCCTAGAAGAGATACTGGAGGGGGGTTTGCCATTTCCTTCTCCAGTTCATTTGACAGATGAAGAAACTGAGGCAAACAGGATCAAGGGACTTGCCCAGGGTCACACAGTGAGTAAGTATCAAAGTCTGGATTTGAACTCAGGAAGATGAGTCTTTCTGACTCCAGACCCAGCGCTCTATCCACTGTGCCACCTAGTTGTCCCTTGAACCCAAATAGAAACAAGGAAAAAAGAGTCTCGGAGAAGAAAAAATGAATAATTCGGATTACATAAAATTAAAGAGATTTTGCACAAAATAAAATCTAGTAAAGCTAAGATTAAAAAGGAAACAATTATCTGAGGGGAAAAAATATTTGGTCTCATTTCCAAAATATAGAAGTAACTAATTCAAATTTATTAGAAAAAGAATCATTCTCCAATTGATAGATGGTCAAAGAATATCAACAGGCAGTTCTCAAGGGAAGAAACCTAGGTAATCTATAGCTGTATGAAAAAAATGCTTCAAATTACCACTTCTTCAAGAAGTGCAGATTAAAGCAGTTCTTCAATTCCTTGAACACCCATCAATGTGGTAAAGATAACAAAAAAGGGGGAAAAAAATAAATGTCAGAGGAGCTGCGGGAAAACAGGCACGTTGATGTACTGTTGGTGGACCTATGGGTGGGTACAACCATTCTGGAGAGCAATTTGGAATTAAGCATAAAAAGTTACTAATGAGTGTATGCCCTTTGACTCAGCTACGCCAAAGCTAGGTCTGTACCCAGAAAACATCGAAGAAAGAGGAATAGGTCCTTTATGTACAAAAATTATAATATAATATAACATAACATAATATATTTATATATTATATAATATAAAAATATTTCCAGTAGCTTTTCTGGTAGCAGCAAAAGACTGGAAATTAAGGGGAGGCCCATCAGTTGGGGATGGCTGAATAAGTTGTGGCATATGAATGTGATGGAATACTATTGTGCTTTAACAAATGATGAGAGAGATTATTTCGAAAAGATTTATATGAACTGATGCAGAGCAAAGTAAGAAGAACCAGGAGAATAATTCATGCTATAAGATCAATATTATAAAAATGAACAATTTTGAGGGCTTTTATAAATTGGGAAAGAATGAAATGAAAAGAACCAGGAGAATAGTTTTACAATAAAATTAATATTGCAAAAACAAGTAACTTTGAAAGTTGTAAGAACTGAGATCAGTATTATGATGATCTATGATTCCACATGACCCACAATGAAACATGCTCTCTATGAAGAGGCAATGCATTTAGGGTGCAGAATGAGACATAGGTGGCGCTATAGTGCAGAGTGTCAGACCTGGAGTCAGACTCATTTTCATTAGTTCAAATCTGGCTTCAGACACTTACTAGCTGTGTGACCCTGGCTAAGTCACCTAACCCTGTTTGCCTCAGTTTCCTCATCTGTGAAGCGAGCTGGAGAAGGAAATGGCAAACCACTTCAGTGTCTCTGCCAAGAAACCCCCAAATGGAGTCAGAAAGAGTCAGACACGACTGAAACAACTGAACAACAAGAAATTGAGGGAATTTGTTTTGTTTGTGAATATCTATTACAAGGAATTTGTTTTTCTTTTCTTTTTCCAATGTGATGGGGAAATGAAGAGGAAAATGGATTTCTGTTAATTTTTTTTTAAATAGAGAAGTGGAGATCCTAAGTGTGAAATGTTGCACGGATTTTCAAATGAGATTATTATATTCTTAGTTTTACTTAACCATTTTACTTTTTTCCAAGAAACCTCTCTTGAAGTGGAAGTAATCTCTAATTGTATATAATATGAAAAACAAAACACATTAATAAAACTTTTTTAAAAAATCATTTCACACATACACAAGTCCCGTCTCTCCTTTACATAATAGCCCTCCAGATATTTGAAGGCAGCTATCATGTGTAATCAATAATCAATAAACATTTATTAAGCACCTACTGTGTGCCAGGCACTGTGCTAAGTATTCTTTGAATTTTCTTTTTTCCAAGTTAAATATGTCCATTTCCTTCAACTGACCCTCCTGAGACACGATCTGAAGGCTCTTTAATATTCTGGCTGCTCCCTCTGGACATTCTCAAGTTAACAACGTTCTTCATAAGCCAGATCAGGCCTGATGCCCACAGAGCACTGTGGGACATCTCTTTATTTTCCTAGAAGCTACCCTTATTGATGTACCCCAAGGTCACATTAGTTTTTTTGGCTGCCGTATCACACAGCTGATTCATACTAAGCTTGCAAGCCACTACCACCCTCAGAGTGATTTTTCAGAACAATTGTTATATAGCCATGCCTCCCCCATCTTCAACTTGTAAAGTTGATTTTTTGCACCCAAGTACAAGACTTTACATTTATCCCTACTAAATTTTATCTTATTAGATTTAGCCCGGGGTTCTAGCCCAGCAACGTTCTTTTGGATCTTCAACCATCCACTATAACAGTTAACCTTTCCAGCTTGGCATCATCTGAAAATGTTAGGAGCATGCCATCTATGCCTTATCCAAATTGTTGATAAAAATGTTAAACAGCACAGGGCCAAGAACAGATCCGTGGTGTACTTCCCTAGGGACCTCACACAGGGCAAGAGCTCGTATAGTGGTCAGAAGAAGCCATACAAGGATACTCTCAAGGTCTCCCTGATTAGTGTCTCCTGTTGACATTGAACCACTTACTGAGTACCACCATCCACCCAGTTCCGAATGCATCTAACCATATGACCATCTAAGATATTTTCTCTATTAAAATAATATATTTTATTCAAAGCTCTGCTAAAATCTGGGTAAATGGTATCCACAGAATTCTTCTCATCTCCTAGAAGGAGGAGAAAGTGAGGCTGGTGACCTTGCACAGCCCTCCTTCACTCAAATCAAAGTCAACTGTAAGTCATGCCATCATTTCCCTGATGTCATGATCCTCTTCAAAAACGAAGGACAAGCACAACATCTCCTAGTTCAATAATCCTGTACAAAAAGTTTATTATCACTTTCTCTTTCCTTTGCCAACTATCTCTTCAATGATTTGATCTAGGATTTTCCCAGGAAAGTGAGTCAAACTCCCAGCGGTCTAGAGTTTTATAGACTCTGTTTTCTTTCTTTTTGGAAAATTGGAACCCTATTTTCTCAACTTCAAGTTCGTGGTCCCTTTCCTGTTCCCTGTGGTCTTTCAAATATTGCTGACAATCACATATGAAGTTCTTTGGGGCCAAATGTGTAGTTCTCTTGAGTCAGGTGACTTGAATTCATCCAGGGCAGTCAAGTGTGTTGACCTCATTGTTGTATGCCTGTGAAACGTGGACAGTCTACCAGCACCATGCCAGGAAACTGAATCGCTTCCATTTGAATTGTCTTAGGAGGAATCTGAAGATCACCTGGCAGGATAATGTACTGGACACTGAGGTCCTACCTGGAGCTAAACCACCTAGCATTCAAACTCTACTGCGGAGAGCACAGCTCTGGCCACATTGTTCGAATGCCAAACCTGTGATTGCCTAAAAGACTATTTTATAGAGAACTCATACAAGGTAAGTGCTCACACAGAGGTCAGAAGGAACGATACAAGGATACTCTCAAGGTCTCTGAAGAACATTAGTATTGACTGTGAGATATGGGAGACATTGACACAGGAACACCAAGCATGGCGTGCCCACATCAAAGAAGGTGTTGTACTCCACGAACAAAGCAAAATGGCAGTAGCACAAAAGAAATGTGAGATGTGCAAATTTAGAGACATCTTCCAAATGTTAGCTGCTTCCCAAAAGCCCCACTCCATCTCCCAGACCCCCATACTTTTCTATCAGCAGCGTCTGATGCCCACAATGCATTTCCTCCTTGGCATCACCATTTTTAATCCCTACCTCCCCTCCAAGCTTCAGTCAGGGGTCACAGGCCCCCACGTGTGAAGACTTTCCTCATATTCTGTTGTGTTTACCTCTGTGCACTTTTTTAACTCTCTGGTAGAATCTAAGTTCATTTTTTAAAAATTTACCTTCCTTTTTAATTTTTTTTTTTTACAGTTGCAGCAGCACCTTGACAGTGTGCCAACAAGGTACCTACATGATGGCCAAGGGAAGGTGGGGGATCTCGAAGACCTGCATTTTGGATGCTCCACATTTAGCTCTGATTTTTTAGCCCCAGCTTTCAACTGCCTCAATTAAAAAAAAACCGAGAACTGCCTTCCCCACCAATCACAAAAACAATCAAAAACATAATCTGAAGTCAAAGTTCAAACCATAAAGCCTGACATGAATATATAGTTGGTCTCTTCTTAGAAAAAGAGATTCATAGGGCCATTTCATTTATTAAAATAATTTCTGTAAACTTGGTTAGAAAGGAAATAATTCCATTCTCATCTTAACAACATTTGAGTGTTCATGTGCACTATTTGTGCCCATCCTTTCACAGAGCCTTTTGAGCTTCTATTGATCTGATCGGACACAGCTGGAAACACCGTAGCTTGACCCCAACATCGTGATGCCATTTTGGTCCTCCTCAAGAATGACAGACAAGAACCAACCAACCAACTTCTCTTGGGAGTTATCTTGGGCATCAAATCATTGTCATTGCCAATTTAAAGATCATTCTTCTTGACAAAGAAAAAAACCCAAAATTAGAATTGAGCAGCTCTGTCTTCTCTCTGTCATGATAAACATGCCATCCATTCCAAGCCTAAGCTCCAACCCTTCTTTGACCTTTTTTCCCCCAGTGTCACTAAGAAACAAAACAGAAACCTGACCGACTCTTTCACCTCTATCACCAGCCTCACCTCATTCTGAGCATTCCCGGGCTCTGCCCTCAATGAACTTAGAGATAGGGATTAAAAATGGTGAAGCCAAGGAGGAAATGCATTGCGAGCATCAGATGCTGCTAATAGAAAAGTGTGGGGGTCTGAGAGATGGAGTGGGGCTTTTGGGAAGCAGCTAGCAGGCCAGTTGTGTTGAAACACAAAGTTGGGTAATGCGAAATATCTGGAAAGACAGGTGGGAGCCAGAATGTAAAAGGCTTTAATTGACAGTCTCAAGAGGTTGTAGTTTGTCCTCGAAGCAAGAAGGAGCCACTGAAAATTTTTGAGCATAGGAATTACACGGTCAGACCCGTGATTTAGGAAGATTAATTTGGTGGTTTGAGGACGGATTGAAGTGAGGAGAGACCACACAAGAGGAAGAGGCAATGCAAGTTTGAACTAGGACATTGGCTCTGTGAGCGGGCAGAAGGGGAAAGATGGGAGAGATGTCGGGGATGTGAATTACCAAGGCTCGGTGCCTGCTTGGACGTGGAATGGCGAAAGTCAATAATGAGTCAAAGGTTGCAGAGCTGTGTGATTGGTCAGATAATGGCATCCTCAACAGAAAGAGAGAAATTTGGAGGAGGGGGGAGTCTTGGGGAGAAGGTAACACTTTCCTTGCCATCACCTAGTGAGCCAAGTGGTACAAGCACCCCCATTTTACTGATGAGAAAACTGAGGCTCAGAAAGATGAAGTTATTTACATCTTGGATAGGCTGAGTTTGAGATGCTGATGAAACATACAATCGGAGGTGTCCAGTAGACAGCTGGCAAAGCGGGACTGTTCAGTAGGGAGATTAGGGCTGTATATCTAGGTTTAGGAGTTTCATTTGCATACATATGATAACTAATCCCAGAGAATACATTCCTTTTTTTTTTTCCTTGATGAACCCAGAGTAGTTTTGTTCCATGTATGAGAGCCTTGGGTCTGGAGATCTGGGTTCAAATCCTGATTGTCACACTTATAGCTGTATGAACCAGTCAAGCCATCGGTCTAAGCTTCAGTTTTCTCATCTATAAAATGGAGATGCTTGCACAGAGTTGTGATAAGCGTTATTTTTAGAAGGACAGAGTCAGGGACCAGACCAGTGCTTTCATTGGCATAAGGAATTCCCAGGTGAGGAAACTCCTTCTACCAATACAGGTCAGCACCTTCTCTGCAACTTATAATCTTAGAGAATTTCCTAGAGCCCTGAGAGGATAAGTAACTTGTCCAGGGTCATACATCCAGAACTTTTCAGAGGTTAACCTTGAACCTAGGTGAGCCTGGATTCAAGGTCAACTCTCTATTCACTGCACCAGGCCAGACTGAAGGCAACTCCTTCATGTAATACCTAGGGACTGCCTAGATGACCTCTCTGGCTCCCCTCCGGCTCACAGAGCTGGGCTGTCAATCTCCATGATAAGTAATGACATCATAATCCAATTACTTACATAAGTACTTGGCTTTCCCAAGATGGGAAGAAGCAAACCCAGAAGTCTTTGCTGCTCCTCCTTAATCTTAATGCCTTCTCTCCAAGGCTTCTCTCCCCCAATTTGTCCTGCATCGTGCTTGTACATGATTGTTTGTGTCTTTTCTCCCCCATATTAGACTGTGAGCTCCTTGAGAACAAGTTCTGTTTTTCTCCCCAGCACTTAGCAGAGTAGGCACTTCATAAATCCTTGCTGACCAACTGATTATTTGAGACTCTGAGACAAGCTATAGGTTCCCAGACTGGCCCTTGATCTCCTAGATCCCCCATACGTAATCCCTTTCTGTGACTCATTGTTAATTAATGTAAGATAATCTTGTCACCAGATACCCCCGGACAACTGTCATTCCAGCCCCCACGGGATTGAAGCTAGAGTTCTTTGTTTTAAAACCCGCAGCCAGAAAGGACTCCCCATCTGCCACATGCCTGGATTCAGACCAGCTGTCTGAATTTAGCCCATTGGAGAGAAAGTGTACGATTGGAGAACCCTCCCTGCGGTTAGTAGTGAAGACAAATGGAACTGGAAAAAACAGATGATGATTGACTATATGTATTTGTTACAAGATAGGGCCTGCAAGGAAGGTGCAGGGTGGGGAGTGAATTAGTAAGAAGGAAGGAAGGGAGGGAGGAAGGAAGGAAGGAAGGAAGGAAGGAAGGAAGGAAGGAAGGAAAGGAGGGAGGGAAGGAAGGAAGGAAGGGAGGAAGGAAAGGATAAAGGAAGGAAGGAAGACAATGAGGGAGGGATAGAGGGAAGAAAAAGGAAGGATGGAAGGGAGGGAGGAACAAAAGGAAAAAGGAAGGAAGGAAGGAATGGAGGGAGGGAGGGAGGGAAGGAAGGAAGGAAGGAATGGAGGGAGGGAAGGAAGGAAGGAAGGAAGGAAGGAAGGAAGGAAGGAAGGAAGGAAGGAAAGGAGGGAGGGAAGGAAGGAAGGAAGGAAGGAAAGGAGGGAGGGAAGGAAAGGAGGGAGGGAAGGAAGGAAGGAAGGGAGGAAGGAAAGGATAAAAGAAGGAAGGAAGACAATGAGGGAGGGACAGAGGGAAGAAAAAGGAAGGATGGAAGGGAGGGAGGAACAAAAGGAAAAAGGAAGGAAGGATGGAAGGAAGGAAGGAATGGAGGGAGGGAAGGAAAGAAGGAAGGAAGGAGGGAAGGAAAGAAGGAAGGAAGGAAAGGAGAGGGAAGGAAGGAGGGAGGGAGGGAAGGAAGAAGGAAGGAAGGAAAGGAGGGAAGGAAGGAAGGAAAGGAGGGAGGGAAGGAAGGAGGAAGGAAGGAAGGAAGGATGGGAGGGAGGGAGGAAGGAAAGGGAAAAGGAAGGAAGGAAAACAATGAGGGAGGGATAGAAGGAAGAAAGAGGAAGGATGGAAGGGAGAGAGGAAAGAAAAGAAAAAAGAAGGAAAGAAGGAAGGAAAGAAAGAAGGAAGGAAGGAAAGGAGGGAGGGAAGGAAGGAAGGAAAGGAGGGAGGGAAGGAAGGAGGGAGGGAAGGAAGGAAGGATGGAAGGGAGGGAGGAAGGAAAGGAAAAAGGAAGGAAGGAAGGTAGGAAAGGAAGGAGGGAAAGAAGGATGGGAGGGAGGGAGGGAGGAAGGAAAGGAAAAAGGAAGGAAGGAAAACAATGAGGGAGGGATAGAAGGAAGAAAGACGAAGGATGGAAGGGAAAGAGGAAAGAAAGGAAAAAGGAAGGAAGGAAAGAAGGAAGGAAGGAAGGAAGAGAGGGAGGGAGGAAGATCCAACAGATCTGACAGATCTACTCTTCCATGAAGAGCCACCCAAATAGCCAAACAATCTGTTTGGCCCAGCCCAACAGCAGATAGGCCCATCCTATAAAAACCTTATACACTGATTTAATGAGCCCAGTTGATCATTGCAGTGATTCATGCATCACCAATGCCATGACCCCACACCTCATAGTCACCTTCTTGAAGACTGAAGAAATAGTCATTAAGGCTCCATATTTCTGAGGTTATAAAAGGTATATAAGTTCTGATGTTGTAAGGGCGTTGGGCACATGTGTTTCTTAAGTCTCTGCCTCATCACCATTACACAGTTTGTGCCCACCCCTCATGGGATCTTTGTGTGTTTGGGGGAGGGGTGTGGCCCAGATTTAGGAGGCATTGCTTTGTGATTACTGTTCTTGCTATGCCAAATGTCTTGTGTAAGACCTCATTGAATCAACCGTCTGATTGTTCATGGGAAGTGCATCAGTAGGGGCTTGTGAACTACATTGTTAGGCATAGTTACCCAGTGCTATCCCTAGAAGCCAAGGTAGCAGGTGCCCCTCTGGGCATCACCTGGGACCCAACCTTCTAGTTAGAGAGGGTTGCAATATATAACAAGTAAAGAACTAATAAAAAACCCAAAATAAAGAATGTCATCAAGGCAATTTGTGGGTGTGTACTTCTAAGACAATATAGCTCATGAGCCCCAACTGGTGTGCTTACCTTTGATAAACAGATGGTGAACACAATTAGCTCAAAGTATAAAAATAATCATAAAATGTTCCCCCACAAACATGTGTTGTGCTCTCTTATGATACCCTTATGATGCCCTACCTTGGATCGGCTACTCTTTTCATTGGGTTTCTCAGTTTTGCTCCCTTTTCCTCTCTGCATTTCGACTCTCATCAGCTGCAGCTTCCTCTTTTCTCAACTCACAAAGATTATACTCCTCAGAACTACCTTCTGCCTTCACTGCTTGGCTCACTCCACTCCCTGCTCCTACAATGGCCAATACAAGGAGGGAAGAGAGAAAAGTGCCTTTTCTGCTCCACTACTGAAATGAGGGAGGATTCTTTTTCAGGAGTTGGGTTCTTCTTCCATAGCTATCAGAGGCCACACTCTAGAGCCGTTTCATGTCTCAGGTCCTTGTGAGTATACCATGCTTTTTGAAAGGGCCATTAAGAACATATAAAATCTTTGGCCAGCCAGTGGTAGTTAGCATTCCTATAACTCCATCAGTTTTGATCAAAGAAATCCTTCACACCATGTGAAGGAGTAACAAAGTGCAAGATCTTTTTATACTTCATTTTAAACCCTTTATTTCTATTTCGTCATCACCTAAGCTGAAGGGAAATAAGAGTTGTTCTGATCAAGTCCTCCCCATACCCAAAATATATAAAATAAGGAGATGGGAACTCTGAGTAAATGATCCTATGAGAGTTAGCTGTCCAAATAAGACTCAAAGAAAGCAAAAAGTGGGGGAAAGGATTATGGAATTCGAAATGCCAGCTAGGTTGAATCCAGGCTTATGCAGCTGCAATTCACTTAGGAATAGAGATTTATAAGTGGCAAGTCCCTTGGAGATCTCTCCCTTCCCCTTCATTTAATAGAACAGGAAACTAGTGTCTCGATAAAGAGAGTGAGTGGATTCCTAAGTAGCCCCAAACTATAGACTGGGCACATTCATTTGGGAGTTGTGTTAAGGAATACGAGGATTGACTGGAGGAGGTAGGAACATAGCTGTGCAGAAGACAGTCTGTCTGGTGGGGTGGGGAGGCAGGAGGGAGCAGTGGTAATGTTATGGTACATGCCCCTGTCTCTAGAAAATCACCAATGAGGCAGAGGAGGATGCTAGGCCTAGGGAAGGAAGTAAGGAAGTCCACTCCATGTAGGTACCATGGGGCAAAGCCCAATTTTACTGAATACAGACCTAGGAGTGACTTGCCCAAAATCACACCAGCACTTAACTAAGTTTAGAACCCAGGCTCTCTGTCTACAAATCCAGCAATTAAAAAAAATACTATACTAAACCTCCTCTTTCATAATAGAATCAAAAACGTTGCCCTAGAAGGTTTCCCTCCCACCCAAATAGCAAAATGTTAGAAGCTAAAAGAGGTTACTGGTGGGATAGTAAGGGATTTCCTTGTTTTCCCATCTTGGCAGGTTTCCCAATGTTTTGTTTTTTTTTTTTAAACTGGCTCCATCACTTCATTCCAGGTGTTGGTATGGGCCTTTAATTAAAGCTATTCTGGGAGGACAGTGGGAGTTACCAGTCCAAGGAAAGGCTTTGGGCATGATCCTCTGAAGCTTCCAATTTTCCTGTCAGATTGGAGCTTCTTCTTAGGGTTGAAAAGTACCTAACAAATGGCAGGCTAATTCGTAAGTAAGCCTGTAATCTCCAAAGTCTGTGTTCTTTACGCCAGGTTTGCATGGGGAGGAATTAACCAGCCACAGATTGGAGGCATGCTTCAAACACAGGACAGCCAGAGCATAAGGCTGACTTGTACGGTACTCTTTAAATTATAGGACCCATCAAGACCAGGGTGTCATTGACTCTTCCTTTAAAAGGTCCCTTCCTCTTTTCCCCTCCCCATGCCCTTTTTTCCCTTGGCTGGGTGGGAATGTGTGGGTGGTGGTGCTAGTTCTAAATGGATGAACACGCAAGTTTGAACTTAGGAAACAGGGTGTAATGGTGGGGGATATGGGGTGCCCAGTCTCCATGTTAATAAGGGTTCCAGGAAACACCAGTGACTCCAGATAAGAAATTTGTCCATTTGGAATCGAGAAGGGCCACGTTTGTATGTGTGTTAATGGGGTAGGGGAATTCTAGAATACTCCATCTAGAGTTGGAAAAGACTTCTGAGATTATCCAGTCTGACCTCCACATTTTACAGACAGGGAAACTGAGGCCCAGGGAAGTTAGGATCCACCCAAAACCATAGAAATTATAAACATACGAGGCAAGGTTGTGGACTGAGGACAGAATGAATACTGATAGGTGAATACTAAGATCCCTTCATAGGGTCATAGCATTTAGAACTGGGAGAGACCTCAAAAGCTTATCTATTCCAATCCTTTCATTTTGCAATTGGAGAAACTGAGGCCCACTACAGCCAAGATTCAAACCAAAGTCCGATCCTCTGGTTTCAGTTCAGGGCATGTTAATTCTAAAGCTGTAGAATCCAAAAGCCTGGGAATAAACATGAAAGTATAAGGCAGAGACACCTTCTCGTGAATGCCATGAGATCGGGAACTGATGTAGTGAGGGAGTTATGGTTGAAGGCAGGGAAACCCCTGAAGTGATCACAGCAGGTTGGTAAACACACATGCCTGGAGTAGGCAATCCTTCCCACTACGCCCAAACACTCTTCAGTCCTACCATTCAGACTCCGGACTAGGGGGTCTAATGAACATTTGCCTAATTGAGGCAGATCCATTAGAATATTAGTCTGTGTTCGTTCCTGGATATTAATCATGTGATTTTGTTGACAGGATGTAAGTTCCTAGAGGGCAGGGACGGTTTCTTCTTTTTGTCCCCAGTGCCTGACACTTAGTAGGCACTTCATAAATGCTTTTTTTTTTTTTAAAGAAAAAATGGATTAACTGTTCAAGAAGTCAAAGGGAACTGTTTCCTGCCGGCTCTCAGAGGCACTTGGAAAAGCATCGCCCCCCCTCCCCATATGACTGGAGTTCCCCTCTTCTTCAAGGGCTAACCCCAGTATCACTTTCCTGATAAAGAATCCACCTGCTTGACTTAAGCCATACAGTCACGGTAGATTTGCAGGACATCTGCAAGAGAGGGAGGTCACTGCTGCCAGAGGCTCTTCGGGTCCTTTGCAGCTCAGTGGGAGTAGCAGAAGTAGGGAAGAAGGACCAGGACCCACCCACGTCTCCTCCCCCACAAAAGGAAAGAACACAAGAACAAAGAAAAGATGAGACCCACAGCAGTGGCGTTAGAAATATAGACAGGCTCCTTCGCTCATTTTTATGTTAAAAAACAAAATAGAAACAAAACCATCCACACATAACAGATTGGTTAACAAGAGAATTTTTTAAAAATTGAATCAAAAACCATGTTGTTTTCAAAGCATTAATGATTTGGTTATTACTGGCTGCTGGCTAATGCCAACCTTAAGAAAAGTTAAAGAGGACAGGAATGCAAATATATTAAAGTGACATGTAGGCAAATCATGGCTAACAGTTCTACTCTTTAAAATAAATAGAGTCCTACAGCATCTTTAAATTAGCGAAACATCAGGAAAAGGGACAAGGCTTAGCAAAATGCATAATAGCTACGTTTAGATTTTTTTTCCTTCAATTGAAAAAATCAGCAACCATAAAACAAGTCCTCAAGATACTTGTTGACAGTACTTTTTTTTTCAAGGAAACATTCAGAGAAAGTTCACTTATTTGGCAATCATCGTCCCTCCTCCCCTCCTAAAGTTGCCCTTTAAAAATTATATTTAACAGTAAGTAGTCAGAACCAAGGAAAGAAAGAGTAGAGGGCTTTTCAAGGGCCCTGGGGGCTTCCTGGGAGATGGCCAATTCTGAATGGAGCCTCTTGGGGGATGGCCACTGAAAGAACACTATGAGAAAGCTCTCTGGACCGCTGTCTTCTGATTCTGTTTCCTCGTTAAGCCATGAGACCGTGGTCCCACCCCCAGGTGTGGGGTCAGGGAGTGAGGGGTCTTAAGTCAAGAGGTATCTTTCCAAACAGGGTAGTTTGATATCCCCTTGTTGGAAGGGACCTACCCTGGATTCATGACCCTGGAACTAAAGTTCCAAATATCCCCATTTTCAATAACGTAAAACAGTAAGTTCACTTTGGCTCCTAAGGAACAAGGTGGTTGAGCCTCTAAATCTGAAGAGAAAACTATCCATTGGTGAAGGAGCTCTCTACCGGAATGCAGGCATAATTCAGTGAGCAGAGACCAGGCCTTTCATCTAGTAATTTTCAACCCTATATGGTCATTCATCACCACTAATTGAAAATGAGAGAAGGCAAAGGGTAGGCTGACAACCGAAGGCTTCAGGCAATTTTGGCTGTGGGATCTCAGACAAATCATTTCATTGCTCTAGGCCCAGCCTAAGTTTTTACAAGGTCAGAGACGACTGGGCCTTTTTTCTCTCTATCCCAAGCCCTACTTGAACTTCCAGGAGCTATGGCCACCAACACACCCAGTTCCCATAGACTGAGGCCTAGTGCCCAGTGCCCCAGTGCCCCCCAGGTCCAGGGGCAGCTTTAGCTTGGCCATGTATGGTTGCTGGTGTTGGCCAAATCTGGCTATTAATTTACCTCCGAGAAACTCCTTTACTTCACACCTCCCTTAGGACTTGGTCTAGAGTGCCCTCTGACTCATGAAGACCCTTTATGCTCACAGGGATTGGTCTCTACGTTGATGTCCTGATGTTCATCAGTATGCAATGTACAGGAGTTGAGGCAGTGGTGGTGCCATCAGCAAGCACGTGTGTTGTGCTCACCCGCACATGCTGCTAGGACCTCCCAGGATGGATCTACTCACTGCATCGTTGGTAAATCCAGGAGAAAGGGAACCTCCTGGATCACAGCATGGCCTCTCTTCACTCACGATCAGGACATGGGAACTGTTATCAACAAAATCACTTAACGTGGCAGGAGCTGTTCTACCAAGAGGCTGTTTGCTAAAGGGGCACATTTTCATTTTAAGTTTGGAATCACTGCATGTTGGAAAGGACCAATTTTTACTTTGCAGATCAGGGAACTGAGGCCCAAAGAAAAGGGCTTTGCCTGAGGTAATAAAGAGAATAAAACTCATCTTCAGAAGCTTCATCCCATACAGGATCCTGGACTCATCCAGGACAGGATGGACTTTGGCCTAATGTCCACTTTCCAGCCTCTGGGTCTTTAGAATGCCCTTCCAAACCATCCCGGAATGTCAATAGCCTGCTTTGGGGTCAGGCTTTTCTAGGAAATCTCTGCAGACCCTCTCCTTCCCACAAACCTTCCAACTGCAGCCCGAAATGTGATCTATATACGCTCTGCATCTTTCCTTGTCCCTTGCCCTCTCCCTGAGGTGTGAATCTTTCTCAGTTCAGACAGAAAAATCAGAAGAGCCGGGATAATTAGAAAGATGGCTAGATAGACAGATGATGAATAATAAACAAATGGATGATATACACAGGTGAGATAAATGATAGCAACAGATGCTACAGACAACATGATACACATTGATGACAGATAAATGATAGAGATAGAGGATATAGACAGAAAGAAAGCACTTTGAGGTTCGCAAAATAACACTTTCATTCATTAATCCATCTGGTCCTTACAATTCTGTACGATAGACTTTATAATCCCCATTTTGTAGATGGAGAAACTAAGGCCAATAGAGGTTATATAAGCTGCCCAAGGCCACTAGAGTGTGAGGTGAGATTTGAATTCATGGCTCCCGATTCTAGGTTTGCTTTTACCACACGACTCTACTACACTAACTCTACCAGTTATAGGCAAATGCCTCTCTTCGGGGAATGTGATAGAAGACTTCACCTCTAACTTGTTTGAAATTTTGTTTATAGTGCCTACGCCCAAAAGCACGGGTGTGGGGACCATGAATCGGTTCTACCCGACCAGGGACAACGTGTTGCTGAGTACATGTTACCTGCGGCCTGGAAGCAGCCTCTTTGTAATAATATTAGCCACAGGGTTACCATCCACTCTGCTGTGCACCCACTTAATCCTCTGGATTGCTCAACTAAGAATAAGACAGATCAAGGCAGGCTTGTTCCATCTCACTTGCATGTCTTAAGCCCAATTTGGGGCAACGTCAGAGATCGTCTGTTGGCCACCTGCTGCTTCCAGGCCCTTGGTAGGCTACCATGTGGTGCTTACAGATCCATTAACACTTCCCAGACACAACTGGACAAGAGTTTCTACCACAGACAAATTTAGCTCAATTCAGAGCCAATACAACTTGCCTGGGATGCTCCCTAAAGGTCAGTCCTTTGTACCATCGAGGCCTCTGGTGACACAAAGATCTACGCCTACCCTTTTCACCCAAAGCTCTATGAAATGGTCAGAGTTCCAGAAAAAGGTGATAAGTGCCAGGCTGAACCATCCCTTCCTCAGCCCCAGGGACATCATCAAAGAAGGGCAATTTCACTATAGAAGGTCAGTCTTGTCATTCTATGAGTTCCTAACAGGATTCATTCTTCAAGTAGCCAGCATACAGGTTTCAGGGAAAGGTTAAAAAGATTTGCTCATGTGAGGAGACCCTATTAGGTTGGGGAAATGTATAACAAGACATTTCCTAGGTATAATCAAGAGGAATACGGTCACGGGCAAGAGGGCAACTGTACTTCCACATGAGGGGTTATGAAGGGAGTCTTTTTTCACTTCAAAGCAGCAGAAAGACTAGTAACAGATGTCCAGTGGGTGTGGATAGCCAACAAATGGTTTATGATGGTTTGGGCTGTCAGACAAGGTGGCGGCCCTCTCTGAGAAGGAAGCGGTGCAGAAGGCGCTGAACTAAGTGGGCACTATCAAAAACCTACTCCTTTCAGCCCTCTCCTGAAAAACAGCAGATGCTCTTAGCCTTGGCTCTGGAGTGAGCAACCTTCAGCCCTAACTAACTAGCCTAAAAACACCACGGTCAGCTACCTTGGCTGTGTCCAACCCAGCATGGGGTACGGTTCCTTACGCTGGAGACCACTGTTCTAGGCTAAGGCTCAGGACCGTGTAAGAGTGGAGGGACGGCTGCACTCTTGTATCTTGTATCCAACGCTTCACTCTCAATGGGAAAGGTGCCCGGATCCTCCTTGGCTTGAGCCTGTCTGTGCGACTGTACAGGACCAGGCTCCAGGAATGGCCTGAGGTCTTGGGGAGTAAAGGGTGGGAGTGACTCAAAACGGGCCTGGCTCAAACAGCCCTTCGAGCCCTAAGCCTCTCTGGACTTCCAACCCCAGGGTCCCAGGGGCTCCTTCCTTTTCTCTGGCACACTCAAAGATCAGTAAAGTAGGCAAGGAGCTCTCTCTGGGTGGGTAAAACTCACTGAAATCTGCTGAAGCACCTACTTCCACTCTGCGAATGCAATGGGCAGTTGTTTATATTCATTTAGGGGGGAAGAGAATCGGCCAGAGATAGAAACTACCTCGTCTTTAAGGTGAAAATAAAAATTCAGAGGTTCAGTTTGAACTAGCCTCATTTATGACAACTTAAAAAAAAAAACACAAACCAACAACCCAATATCATTGTGCGGTAACACCAAATGAGGAGCAGAAGCAGACCCTCAGTGGGAATCAGTGCAAGCCCCCCTTTAAAATCAACATTGTATCAAGTCTCAGTAGTTCTGTCCACTTGTGCCCTGGAGTGTGTGGTCTTCAGAAGACCCCCTTCTCCCTGGAGAAGGGTCAACAAAGGAGTGCCGCTTGAACTGGAGTCAGCATGTCGGTGCCATCCAGAGGTACGTGGGTACAGTTGGCAGCATTGAAAAAATCATATTCTCACTTGTAAAAAGAAGTCGTATCGCCGGCATCTACTAGACTGAACCTTAAGTTAAAAATAAAATAAAATGAAGGAAAGCAAACAATTCCCCCAAAATAACATCTAGCTGTCAGTCACAAATCCAAAGTCTTAATGCCTAATTCAGCAACTTGTTCCCTGCCCCCTCTGGGGGTCCTGAGGAGGTATCCAGGAGAGATTCATTTGTACCGCGGGTTTGTCTTTCAAAGCACCCTCAGCTGCCAGGCTCGAGCAGAGGAAGAGAGAAGGCTGGCATGGTGGCTCTGGCCAAGCCGTCGGGAGGATGGGATGAGGGAATGGACTTCGCTGGGCTCGCTTGTGAGTGGGTGTGTTCTTTCCAAGTGACATCTGTATGTTCTCTCTGGACTCAGGACTCCTGCGGAACCACCTCCATGAGCTTCTGGCACAGGACTGTTGTGCAGACTATTTGGGAAGAAAAGGAAACCAGGTTATGTGGAAGGACATGAGTGGGGCGCAGCCTGCCAGTCAGTCTGACAAGAGGTGAAAATCATTCCCATCCTCAGAGGGTGATCGGCCAGGTTAGCTCACAGAGGTAAACACCTGTGCATACAGTGTACTGAGTACTCGGGTGTGTCTGACAGCTTTAATACCAAGGAGCCACAATCCTGTGATGGAGAGGGAAGGGGAGAAGGGAAAGAGACCAGTGGGTAGATAGCACCTCCCATGTGCCAGGCACTGTGCTAAGCCCTTGTTATAAACATCATCTCCTCTGGTCCTCACCAAAACCCTGCAAGGTCAGGGCTATTATTCTCCCCCATTTCATAGTTAAGGAAACTAAGGCAGGCAGAGGGTGAGTAACTCGCCCAGGATCAGACTAGTAAGTGTCTGAGGCTCGATTTGAACTCAGGTCTTCCTGACCACAGGCCCAGCTCATAAACAGAGGCAGGGTCCAGTTACTCACAGATGCCTTGAAGCAGCCACTTGGGCTTGTTTTGCCACCAGACACCGATGAAGTAAATAGGAATTCCCGTGAGGATGATGACGAAGCCAATCGCACACTCCACAGGAGTTTTCCAGAAAGACACGACTATCAGGAACAGGCAGGCCAGGATGAAAAAGACGGGTAAGATGAGGTTCACCTGGGGGTGAGAGCAGACAAGCGTAAGCACCCAGGAAAGCAGTCCAGCGGAAAGAGCTGAGAGAAAACACGCGTCAGACAGAACCTGGTGCTCCCGCACCACTTTGTCTTTTATCCCATGCTCACTGAGCTCACTGGGCTGAGCACAGAGGCATCAAGCTTCCCCACATCTCAGGGAGACCCACAAGTTAACATGCACCCCCACACACCTTTAAACTGAGTGTCTGCATCTTATTTGATCCTAACAACCTGGGAGGCAGGTGCTCTGGTGATCCCCATTTTACAGATGGGGAAACTGAAAAAGACAGCAGGGAAGTGACTTGCCCAGGGTCACACAGCTAGTGAGTGTCTGAGGCCACATTTGAACTCAGGCCTTCCTGACTCCAGGGCCAGGTTTCTATCCACTTATTGGCAGCAAGTTGATGAGCAAAAAGAGAAAAAAAAGAGCTCCTGAATGAGCAATCAGCAATTTAAGCCCACAAATACTCCTCGAAAGTAAATACTTCAGCTGAGAACGTAGGGACCTCACTGGACTTGACCTAAAAGTAATTTTCTCAGGTTCTCACTTGCTAACGTTCCCAGTCTGCTGAGGAGGAGGGACCATGAGGGCTGGAGAAGCTCCCCAGAAAACAGCTTTCTTTCAGGCTGTAAAACAGCACTTTAGGAAGGTGTCCCCATTTCCACACTCAGGGGTGGCCATGGATCTGAGTCCTACAGAGCAGGGAGACTTGAGTCCCAAAGTCTGGACACAGTTAAGAGTCGGGAAGGTGAGGCTCTACTTGGCCCCTAACCACCATGAATCATGGTTAGGCAACCATAGTCAGGCGTCCTTGACCCTGTGGGGACCCTCATCCACTGGCTACAATGTAAGTGATACCTGTGGCTTTCTGTCAAGTCCTTCCAGAGGACCTTGGAAGGGAATTCCTGCTCAGATCCAGCTTGGTCTAGGGAGGAGAGGCTCACTCCCCATCCCCCTTCCACGTCTTGAGATTCTGACCCCAGCCATCTGCAGAGCCAAAAGTGCTCCTGCAGGATTTTCGCCGCCTCCTGGGTCTCCATAAATGATTCACCCAGTGGAACATCTGCCTTCCCTTTGGGGATACAAGCTCCAAATCAAAGCCATCCTAAGGGTCACAGAGCCTCCCTCTCTGATCCTCATGGCCTCTCTCCACCATCCATCAGTTGGGGGGCAGTTCTAGGTAAGTCCAAGGGGAGGCCCTACAGCCTCTATTCTTGTGACCAGTCCCAGAGCTTACTGAGAATTCATTTGGATTATCCCCATCATAAGCTAGAAACACAGGATTCTAGGATGTCTCCCAGACTTCTCAGGAAAAACCTCCTCCTGGGTATTCCAGGGGGCCAGAAGTAACAAAGGACCAAAGGGAGGGAAGGAAGCAGGGTGGGGGTGGTTGGTGGGAGGGTGTCAGCCTGCCATTTTGGAGGCCAGAAGAGGACTGTAGTGAGGACTTGGGTGGGGAGGAGGGTGTCCCCAAAGGTCTGCAGGCTTATCCCCAGCAGGTGGAGCCAGAATCCAATTCGCTTCCAATGCGGATGGAGCGGATTCCCAAGCACACAGGCAATGTTTGTAGAACTTGGTTATCTAACTTAAACAAACAGGAACAGAGACCTGGGACATACCCAACGTTTTCCAGAATACCACAAAACTTAGGATAAATTCAAGCTCCTTCAGTTAACAGACAAGCACTAACTACCCCAGGCCTGACTGTCCCCCAAGCTGTGCTGGGGCCGTGATGCAGGATCTCTGCTAAAGGAGCCTGCATGAGGTCGCCCAGGCTTCCCTTATTTGGCTTCCTCTCTCTCTGCACTGTGCCCTAACACAGTGAGACAGGCGGATGTTTCTCAGCCAGCCCTCCAAATTGGGACATTTTCTCTTCCCTGGCCTGAGTTTCATGGTCTTGTTGAGTAGCAGATGGGTACCAGGCTAGGAGTCCTATCTATGAAGGGCATTCCCTTACAGCTGGTTTTCTACAGGCTTTTCCTTCCCTCTTTGAATTCTGCGGGGCAGCCCCACCAGCAGGACAGTGTATTTACCACAATGGAGAGAAGATCTGGGGCCAAAACCAGTGGTTAGAACGACCTGCTGATGACTGGGCCAACCTTGATGAGGATGGATGGGAAATGATTAGATCTTTTTTTAGGGGAACCAGGGCAAGTGTCTCCGAAGATGACAGCTGAGTTGTGCCCTTAAAAGGTAGCCAATGAGAACCACCTTTGACGTTAACTGGGTATCTCCCCAAAGATATAGCCCAGCCCCTGGGGCCTGGCCAGCAGATTAGACTTTTCTCCTTGAAACTCTGGCTTACAAGTCTCTTCTTTAGCCAGTATTTTCAAATCCAATGGCAAAACAGAAAGAGAATCGAGGGGTGGATGGGAGGGAGAGAAGGCCTGTTCTTTCCAAGGCTTCTTAAGAGGCCAAGGACAGGGTGGCCAAAGAGAATTAATTAGTCTCCATACTCTACTCTCTACAAACAGGCCTCAACCTTGACTTGGAGGACTTGACATATCAAAGGCAAGCCGTCTGTCTAAGTAACCTGCTGCCCAAGGAAACTCCTAACTTCTTTTCTCGGCCTGCCAACAAGTCAGGCGCAGCTTATGAATGCCTACTGTGAGGTGGGCACCTGCCAATTAAAAATTGGATGGGCACCAGGAACTGTTTCAAAGTGCCCAGAGAAGAGCTGCTTACTGCCTGCTTCATTCCCACAAAGCTCATCAAGGGCGCCAGGTATCATGTTAACTCCACCATGTGGCCTGGCCTTTTGCATAAGCCCAGACAAGTGTAAAACATAACCTTTCACTTGGGGACAACTACCCAGGAAAACAAATTCAGAGGAAGCAAAAGTCATTCCCCAATAAACTAGAAAACCACAATTTAGTCCAGGCGCTGCTACACTGGGGACAAAGTGGGGACAGGTCCCCTGGACTTTCACCTTGGTAAGAGGACATTCAGTGTGGACTTGCTGAACAATTTGCAGAAAAGTCAGAAACCCTATTGAGTCAATGGAGTTGGAACTACACACCTGCAGGACCTTCTCAAACCTAGAGTAAACCTCTCTGAGCAAGGGAGGAACAGTCCTAAGAAAAAAAATTTCATCTCCCACCTTTATGGGTCTCTCCAATTCTGGTTTCTTAAAGCGGAGCCACATCATCCCAATGATGGCCAGGGCCACACAAAGCCAGTTGAAGAAACTGAAGAAGTTGATGACGGAGAAGATGTCATTGGAGAAAGCGTAGAGCAGGGTCATGGCGCACTGCAAGGCACAGACAGAAGGGGGATGAGCCCACAGGCTCGGGCACATGGGGATCACAACTTACACTCTCATTGTCTGTTAGACTGGCAGCAGTTTGAAGAGACTGAGCTTCACTGCTGACATGAATTATTTTTAAGGAGAAACTAAACATGTTAGGAATAAGGGGTGTGTGTGTGTGTGCGCGCTATTTTGGTTATCCAGCAATGGGTAACCACTGGAGTACCACTGGAGAGGGAAAATGTTCTCTTCCAGTCTTCTCTAAAGAAACTTCCAAGATCCTGTTCTCATCTGGCTTCCTTGGGTTCAATTCTCAGCTAAAATCTCCCCTTCTGTAAGAAGCCTTTCCTGATTTCCCCCACCCCACTGCCAGTGTCCCGCTCCCTCTGCCCCATCTCTATCTCCTCTGTGTCTCCCCCTTAGACGGGGAGTCCTTGAGAACAGGGCTTACCACTGGCCTTCCTGGACATGCCCAGAGCTCATCATGGTGCCTGGTGCCTCGAGGGCACTTCCTAAGTGCTCAGTGACTGATTCTTATCTCAACGTCCCATTCATGAGAAGTATGAAGACCTGGGTTCAAATCTTGTTCTGGGCCCAGACTACACTAGGACAGTCATTAACAATTACTCTGAGCCTAGGTTTCCTCATCTGTAAATCTGAGATAATGAGGACATGGACCTCCCAGGGCATTCGTGTGGATCAACTGAGATCATTCCTGCACAGCCCCCGAGAGCCCCTAGCTCTGTCTAAATGGGGGCCATTAGCCTGGGGGGTCCCCAGGAGAGACCAATGAGGCTGCAGGCTGGCTTCTGGCTAAGTTACTCATGATGGGAACGACCCTGGATTTGGTGTCCAAGACATGGGCTCTGGTCCCAGCTCTGCCATCCCACCATGATGTGTCTCTAGAGAAATCACTTTCTCCCTTAGGGGCTGTACCATTTCCCACCTCCAGGCACGTTCCCTGGCTGTGCCCCACACCTGGCATGCTCGCCCTCCTGGCTTCCCTGGCTCCTTACAAATCTCAGCTGAGGTTCCCACCTTCCCTCAGAGATTCCATCCACTCAATCCTATCTGTATCTCACCTGTACATGGTTGTTTGACGGCATTTCCCTATTAGACTGGCAGCTCCCCAAGGGCAGGGGCTTTTTTTGTCTTACTTTGTAACTTCAGCACTTTGAGCAGTATCTGGTATTTAATAAACTGTTGTGGACTTGGTGCAATTAAACAATCTGTCCCTTCCAGCACTAACAGCTATCATTTCTATGTGCCTATCAGAGGAGAGAGGGCCTGTATCTGTAGCCCCGGGCTCAGAGCTGGGCTCTGCTGCTTGACCATGGGCTAACCACTCCCTCTTCTGGGGGGGCCTCTAACTGCTCATTTGTTCAAAAGAAAGGTTTAGGCCTAGATCAGAAGTCCCCAACCTGGACAATGTGTACACTCGGGGGATACAGGAAACACATCGAGGGGAGAACAGGAGTATTTGGTATGCAGGTACGCTGTTATTGAAATGAACTAATCCCTCTATCTTCCTTCACATGGACTGGGGTATGGGAAGGGACACAGGGACTGAAGGCAGGGAGAACTCCTGGACAGAATGCTCTGAGGTCCCTCCCAGCTCAGAAAGTGCAGGCAGGTCACTATGACTCTGCAGGTAGTCTCCCTCCAACCCAGAGGTGGCTGTGCTCCTAACCAGGGCAGGAGCAGGGCCTGTGAAGGGCTTACCGTGAATACAAGGGATGGCACAGGAGTCAGGTTCTTGGGGTGGATCATGGAAAGGATAGAAGGCAGGTGGCCTTCCCTGGAACCTACAAAAAACAACCTGCAGGCAAGAGCAGAGTCGGGCTTTTTTCTCCCCATTCTGGCAAGGTCCCTCCCAGGACGGTGACCAATCCCTCCAGGGGTATTTAGATATTCCTGCTACTGCAGGCAGGAGACAGAACTGAGAGAGTGAAAGACAGTCAAAAGCCATTGTAAAGATAAGAGGCTCCTTCACTGCCTAGTGCCCGCCCCTCTCCCCAAGGCCTTGGCCCAGCACAGCCACTGGTCCTGACCAGCTCTCATCCTCCTACACAAATCCCCAGCCTGGCCACTGTCTACATCCTGACAATGTCTAAACTGTCCTTCCCGGGAATGTCATCTCACAGGGCCCGTTTCCTGGCTCTGAATCCCTGGAAACACTGATCGACTCTGTGGAAGTGGGAAACCTTTAGGGCAGGCCAGAAGACTACCTGGAGGAGGTGAAAAGGGAGCCATTGACTGATCCAAAGCAGGACAAGCCCACAAAGACAGGGATGATCCAGGACATAACGCCCAGGTGATAGTTTCCAAAGTCCTAAAAACACAGAATTTGCAATTAGGAAGCCACATCCCAGAGGTTCAGGGTCACACAGGCAAGTAACTGAAGTGAGAAAAAGCATGGAGGCAGATCACCACCTCATTTTTGGGCTATGTGCCTGTAGGTTCTCAGTATCTCCATCTGTGAAACGGGGAAATCACTCATGATTCATTTTTTACTGAAACATAAAGTCTTCAAGCAAGAGCTTTTAAGTCTGTCTGAAATCACAGTCCCATACATAGAAAGAGGTCACTGGCACATGAAAATGATACAAGAGCAGCTCACCTTATATCAACTACTCGCAGGCCTGGTTGTGTTGGGCTCGAATAGGGAAGGCACTGCCAGTATGGCAGAGACGCCTCCCCAGGGCCCCACCATCTGCTTCCTGTCAGGCCAATGGTAATGCAAGCAGCAAGCTGCACTGTAACCCTCCCCCCGCAACCCCCACAAGAGAGACCTCCAAGTTGCCTGAGCAGTAGGAAGATCTGTTCAACCTGCCTACAAGGTGAAGGTCACCAAACACAGGCAGGATGAGACCCTGGAAGGGGGGCCAAGCTCAGGGTGATTCACATTCCCTTCTGGATGCTGCCTGAGTCAGCAGGGAGGAAGAGGAGGAGGACAACGTCACAGTAACACTGAAGGTGGAAAACTAGACAGGCCCAAAGTGACAGCCCTCCCCAGTGCTCAGCTGTCTCCATGATAGTGGAAGGGCACCAGAGATCCAGAGGGAACCACTTTTCCTACATTTACCAGACACCTCTGTTGCTAGGCCACTGATCTCCAAGATAATGCTTCTTAAGAAAAGCTGAGTCAATCCTGTCCCTGCACCAGCTGCGCAATCCACCCCAGGACACCCCGTCCATCAGTGCTGGGGAAAGGAAAAAGGGACGTACCACAGCCACAGCTTCTGAACTCAACATCTGCTCAGTGGACAAGGTGGTGAAGTAAGCCAGGTTGGTCAGGACGTACACTAAGGTGACCAGAGGAAGAGAAATGATGATGGCCAGGGGCAAGTTTCTGAAATAAGAAGAACACAGTCCCATGAGGGGTGAGAGTTTGGCAGCCCCAAAGGGGGTTTGCCCTTCGGCAGGCCCTGAGAGTCTGGGAGAGGCTGGGGGAAGGGGTATCCCACCCGGGCTCAACCCCCAGTTTGGATCCCTTCCTAGGGGAGCTGGAGGATTACTGGGTGTGCTTTCTGTCTCTGTATGAGGGCTCCAGTGATTCCTCTTGCTGTCTGCATTCTCCACGGGGTGAGATACAGGGAATCATCTACCAGATATGTATTTGATACCTTGGGTATCAGAGATAATTCAGAGACCCTGTTATCCATGTTGGTAGAAACCTAGACACATGTATATTTGGACCCTGTCTACACTAAATCGCTGGCGAAGACAAATGAACTGAATAAATAAAATGAGCTTTTTTGTCAGCCTTGATAATGGGGCCCAGTCCATGAGAGTCCAGAAGGCCAGAAGTGCTGGCCAAGAAGTTCCACACTGATGGAACAATCATCAACCACTCAACAAGTACATCAAAATTTGGGCCAAAAGGCGCAAGACTAACCAAACACCTGAAGCTCACTGCACTTCATGGGACAGAAACAAAGGAGGGAAAGCATGGTAATTCCTCTGAACCTCAGTTTCTTCTTCTACAAAATAGGGGTGACTTATACTACCTGCACTTACTTACTGGATTGTTTTGAGAATAAAACTGATCTTAGGCAACTGGTAAGCACGAACCCCATGTCAGCCAGCTTTACTGCCTGATGTTAACGATGAGGATTCTAAAGCATCTATATGTGCACATTCTAAACCTACAATAATGGACAAGCAGTGATACTGAGAATAACCCTAAGGCTCTAAGAGATTTAAACACTCTCCCCTCACCATTCAAATCCAGTCCTACTACAGAATCAAACGAACTGTACCAGGAGCTGATCTGTGCTTGAATCACTGCCCAACACCTATTTCTGTTCTTACCCAGTGTCTCAGCAAGGACTTGGAGCAAATTCTACTTTACTGATTCTAACCCTACCCCTCTCCCCCAATTCTCTAGTTTGCTTTGTTAATAAATGACATTTGGAATTAAATAAGTCATTTTACCTTTGTGCCTTGGTCTCCTCATGTCTAACGCTGAATTGGTGCGGGAAGGGGAGGAGCAAGGAAGTCACACATCTAAGATTCTCTAAGTGGGGCCATACTGTCCAGAGAGACTGAGTTTTAAGAAGCAAGAGGTCTTCCCCAGCACAAACATCTCTGGTTCTTGGCCCTGGCCCAAAGAGAGGTGCTAGAAAGGTCACTACCTTTAATAAAGGGTTTGATAAAGATGGGATAGAAGACCATCCCTGCCTAGGACCTGAGGTTCTGAAAGTGGCAGGATCACCTTCAAAGTAGGATGCATGGTTCCATGGGGGTAATGACCAGTTCTCCCACTAGCTGCCGCTGAAAACTAACTGGCCTGAATGGAAAAGGGCTAAGTGTGCTCCACAAAACAGAATGGTAAGTAGCATGTCATCAGAGGGTCAGGAAGACAGTGGTCTGACCTCGCCTTGGGCACTTACTAAGTGTGCCCCTGGGCAAACCAACATCTCTGGGACTCAGTTTCCTTGTCCATAAAATGAGTATAATAAGGCACTTAGCTCAGAGTCATGAGGCTCAAATGGGGAACATGTAAAGTGCTTTGTAGACCCTAAACTGCTACAGAAATGTTTGCTTTTGTAGCCACCTCGGGAGAACATAAGCCATGGGAGGGCAGGTGCCAGCATGCATGCAGGAGGCACTTTGCAAATGCATTTTGAATGGCTGGGCTAAATGGTCAGGGGAAAGGCTGCCTCGTCACTGCAGTGCCAACTCTTAGAACTTAGCCAGCAATTGAAATGACATGGGGAATGGAGCTCATTAAGGGGAGGGATGAAATGAGCTGTAATGGTTCATTCCGACTCCGGGAGGCCATGGGACATAATGGAAAGAACATCTGACTGGGTATTCCCCTGGATTCCAGTCCCAAGCCTAATGCTCAGTACATCTCTGGCAAGCTGCTGTTTGGCATACACACGACAGTCAACGCTGGATATGAAGCCCGAGGACATGGGCTTGAACCCTGGTTCCCCCATCTATGATCCTGGACAAATCCCTCTTCCCCAGATGCTTCACTTCCTTCATTTATAGAATGTACAAGAGAGGAGGGGCTGGCCTTGAGGGCATCTCAGGCCCCTTCAGGCTCTAAGGGCACAGTCCTTCTAAGGATCCTCTCAAGGCTCCAGTTTCCAGGGCTGTCATAAGTATAAGAAGTTACATAAAGTCCTCTGGAAACTAGAGAATGCTACAAAGGAAAGTCTGAAAATTACTGTTTATAATAAGATTTTATAATATGTATATAAAAAAGCCTAACTCAACTTGTATTCTCATAGCCTGAGACCAAAACGAGAGAAGCCTCAGGTTGTCCAGTCTGACCCTCTCCATTTAGAAGTGAGGAAATGGGGGCTTCCAATGGAGGCCTTTGGTGACTGCCTAAGGTCTCATATACACATAAGGGGCAGAGCAGGGACATGAAGCCAGGCCCTGGACAGGAAGCCCAGAAGGCTTGTCCACTGTCCCTTGAGGTTCCTGCCCCTTGAGGAAGTAGTGAAAGCAAGCCCACTAAGCCCTTCCAAATGATGCAAATAATGTACCTGTAAATATGCAAATCTAATGTACTCTAGCCACAAAGACAGGTCTACTTAACTGGACACAAGTGTGAAGCTATTTTCCTTAAACCCTCCACCCCTGCCCTCAGCCTTGCCATCTCCACAGTCCTTGCATTTCTTCTAGTAATCAGGCCACCACTTTGCTCACTTTCACCTAACCCTGGGTCTCATCTAATGTGTCTTGCCCAAAACAGCCTGATTACTAGATGGTGGAAAAAAAAAAAAAGCAATAAACCCTCTCCCCCCTCAGGAACTTCACAGAGCTGGCCTTCTGGTATAAAGGGAGTGCCTAGAAAGACTTGGGGTCTGAAAAGCTGTCTCCCCAACCCCAGACAGCCTCCTCAAGTCCCCCTGATTCTGCTGGTGAAGGCCCAGTGGTGATACTACTGGCCCAGATCTGTGGTCTCATTCGTAACCGATTGATTGATTCTCTGTGTGAGTGTGAGTGTGAATGTGTGTGAGTGTGTGTGTGTGTGTGTGTGTGTGTGTGTGTGTCCTTTCACTTCATCTACACGACGAGCTTGTTGCCAGCAGTGGCCCCCATCCTGCCTTAAACCTCTCTGTCTGTTCCCATAGCACAGAGAATAGGGCTGAGTACCTTGGCTGCCATTACACCTTGCCCAGTGGATGTGTAGGATCGTTGCGTGTGGGTCAGGGCCCTGGCTGAAATCCTGGACCTAGTACCTGCTACCTCTGTCCTTTTCCTCTATAAGTGAGTGGGTGGCTCTATATGATCTCGGGGATGTTTGGGGGTGGCAGTAGCTGCCTCTGAGGTAAGAGAAAGAGGAGGACAGCTGGCTGACAGACAACTGGTAGCCTTGTGCATAAATACACAGTACTGGCTCTGAGGAACCTCCACAGGGCTTGACACTAGGTGGAAGGGACCACAGGAATCATCTAGGCCACCCCTTACAAAGTCCTAACTGCCTTGTGCTCAGCTGAACAGCGACTTGGGCAGGCTCTCAGACCGCTCTCATGCTTAAGGCCCCTTCCCTTTCCACTACCTCCAAGGTTAGGAAGACCAGCCAGTCCTGGAAATGGAGACAGCTGCCTGCCTCCCTTCTTCCTTCAGCTTTTACTTTGGTTTCCTTTCTTCCAAGGGGGGAAATCCTCAGTGGGTCAATCTGTTTGCAAACACACCTGATGGTAAATGCTTCTCTATTTAAAAAATAATCTAATGAGAGAGCTCATTTCAGGACTCTGGTAAGAACTCCCCTCTTCGGCCTTCCAGATGAACTACCTGTCCAACTCAGCCTGCCCCTAGTCAGGCCAGCAGCAGCTGTATCAGAGCCCCACCCAGCTCTCTAGGCCCATGCTCCCAATGACATCTCCTTAGTTCTTCTAGTCAGTTTGCCCAGCCTTTCCTGGCTGTGTGCACTTGTGATTTTGAACACCAAATGTTAATAGGGTGGGACACAGCTCCTTCTTCCAAGGAGGGGCCAAGAGCTGAGGTCCCATCCTTGGCCCTGGGCCCTGTCTCCTCAGCCTTGTACCCAAGATGGAAGGTCAGCGGTGATCATGGGATCACAAAGTGGGAGCTGTCTGGTCCAACCCCCTCATTCTGTGGATGAAGAAGCTGAGGCCCAGAGAGGGGTAGTGACTTCAGGGGGTACCACAGAACATCAAGCCGGGAGTCAGGAGGATATGAGTTTAAATCTGGCCTCAGACACTCAGTAAGCTAAATGACCCAGGGTAAGTCCTCTGTCTGCCTCAGTTTGGATGGCTGTGAGGCGCAAACATTTATAAAGCATTTTGCAAACCTTAAATTGCTAGGTAAATGCCAGCTGTGACCCGAGTTCGTGGCAGAGTGGTGACAAGAATCCAAAGCTCTTTCTGCTAACCCCAGACCATCTGTCCTAACCTCTCAGCACCTCAACTTCCAAGAAGAGGGCAACTGATCTTTACGAGAACAGGAGAACTGAAGTGTCAGGCTTGGGGTTTTATTTTATTTGACTGGAGACAGAACCCTACAGAGTCCTGTCATATACAGAGGTCAGCCCAAATGCCTGAACCTTGGGCTCCCTTCCAGAGAAGCACAGGTTATTCTGTGGTTCATAAAATTCATAATTATATTTGTTAAACGTACCTGTAAGGGTTTATCATCTCCTCTGTGACAAAATTCAAGTAGTTCCTGAAATTTAAAAGACAGAGTTTTAATATTTCCCCTCCTTGGGTCTTCAGAAAACCAACAGTGAAATCGACAGAGATAGGAGGATGGGCTAGAAGTAACTACCAAAGAAGACCTTCCTCCCAGGGGTTTCAGAGTCTCAAGGGCTGAGAATAAACCCTCTGGATGTGACTCGGTTTCAATGGAGGGCTGTCCTGCTCCAACGGCTCCCAATTTGAGATAGAGCTTCCAGGCTGAGGAAGGGATACCTTGGGGTGAGTCATGGTTCACAACGTAGCCTCATCTGCTTCAAAGTTAGGCAAGGGTCATGTAGGTCAGGGATGACTCTACTAGGGTAGGATCCCACATTATTTCCCATCAATCAGAACCCTTAAGGCCATAGTGAGTGGAGGTAGTATGCAATGTGACTTCCTTGTAGGGCACTAAGAAACCTAAGGTGGGTGGTATCTGCTCCCACCTGCCAGGAGCATGCAGGTGGCCAAAGGCAAGGACGGAGGAAAAACACTAGAAACCTTCCCCATGCCCCCTAACTAACCAAAGAGGGCTGGTGCTCCCCCCAGATCTGGCTCAGCCGCTCATCTGGCCCGTTCCATCCAGTCCCTGCTCCTAAGAGGCTCACCCTTCAACCTCTGCATCCATAAGCACATGGGCCTGGATCTGGGATCCAGTGCTCAATACAGCACCGGGCACCCAGCAGCGCTCAGCCACTCTCCATGCCCTGACCAGAGTCTTCAGGGGTCAGCCACCCAAAGGGCAGCTTTTAAAGAAACCGCTTTTAAAGAAATCTGGTGACGGTCCAGTCAGCCACAAGAATTCTCTATTCTCTTTCTACTGAACTGAACTCTCAGTTATCTAGCCTGCTGGAGGGAGGGGCAGCTAGGTGGCGTTAAAGTGAAGAGTGCCGGGTCTGGAGTCAGGAAGACTCATCTTCCTGAGGTCAAATCCAGCCTCAGACACTTACTAGCTGTGTGACCCTGGCTAAGTCACCTAACCCTGTTTGCCACAGTTTCTCATCTGTGAAACGAGCTGGAGAAGGAAATGGCAAACCCCTCCAGTGTCTCTGCCAAGAAACCCCCAAATGGGGTCATGGAGAGTCGGACACGACTGAAACTTGAACTGGAGGGAGGGGGGAGTGTTTACACGCCTATATCTTGGGAATGGATTTTAACGTGGGCCTATCTGATGTAAAACAGAGGGCACAGACAAAAACGTTGTTATTCCATTAACATGCCTCAGTCTCCTCAGTCTATTCAACCCTGTTCCTTGGTCTCTGAGCTGGACCAAAAGGCAGGATCACCACCCTAGCAATACAATTGCTTCACCGCCCCCCAAACCACCCCATCTCTGGAAACTGTTAGATTAAATGATGGTTCATAACTACGGGAAGGTATTAAAATTTCTGGTTGAAGGTAGCAGCAATGAGGGAGGAATGAGCTGTAAATAAGAATATCTAGTGCCAACCAAGGGACTCCTACCACAGTGATAACTCAGGGGCTATGGAAGCCTCAAATGGGAAGTAAAATCTGAAAGGCGCCATGGCTGGGTTGGACAGCTGTGACTGCCTACCAGGCCCATGACGCCCTTCTCCATTTTGCTCTGTACTAATTGGTCTTTTCCTCTATATGGATACTTGAGAACTGTGTTCCCAGAAGAGCTCCTGGCCCCCATCCTCATATCTGCTGTCATTCAGGCCTGCAGGTGGTCCTCATTGACTAAGTATTCTTCTTGCCTCCTGTAGCCTCTTAAAAACCTATGTGTTCTTACTTCCCTGCCAACCTGATCCATGACTACGGGCATGAGGGGCAGCTCAGAGACTCACAATCGTGGCCCAGCACAGCCCTTGCTCTTCCTATGGACAGAAAGAAAGGGCATCCTAAAGCAGCCCAAAGATCACCGAGTGACCACTTCCACGAGTGGCCAAATGGTCACTGTCTGACTGTAAACTGAGCTACGACCTTCTACAGGAAGCACAGGAAGACCCTCCAGCATCTTACCAGCCACCGTAGGCAAAGAGGCCGCTGTATAATGCCAGCACTATGTTCCCAACATCTAAATTGGTGCCTTCGAACGATAGCTGGGGGCTCAAATTGGAGACCTCGCCTGCAAAATGAAACAAAATGAAGGAAGGGGACAAAGTCATTAGCACATCCTCAAAGGTTATGGTGCCAAGCTCAGGGCGGCTTGTTCACTTTAGTCGGACCAGCAAAGGGCAGAAGTTCAGGTGGGAAAAGGCTGTTCAGTCATTCTTTTTTTAACATACATTTTTATTTCTTTTGCTAAACATTTCCCAATTACATGTAAGTTTTTAACATTCATCTTTAAAATTTTGAGTTCCAAATTCTCTCCTTTCCTTCTGCTGAGAAGGCAAGCAATAGATACCAATTATACATGTGAAGTTGTGCAAAACCCGTTAGCCACTGGAAGCACTAGTACATGGCTACAGTATTACTGCTGATGCACAGCAGCGCTGAAGGCTAGCCACAGCAATACGGATTCCTTCCAAGTCTCTGCTGTTCGTTTCAAGGGACTGTGCTATGACAGGAGCATACAGGCATCCAAGCCCTAGCTCTTCATCTACAGGTGAGGAGGGGAGTAAGCGCCAAGGTCACACACAGCAAGTGAGCGGCAGAAGGTGGCCTGACCCAGGGACGCAGCAAGGAGAAAAGTGAAGACCTGAACCCAGGGCCTCTAAACCTGGAGCTCCTTCCCTTCGGGTTTCATTTCTTTCTTATAAGAGCCCAGGGAATGGTCCCATTTTACAGACAAGTAAACGGAGTCACTCTGACTCACCCAAAGGCAACAGCCAGTAAGTGGTATTTCCTCCAGACACTCTTTTAATGTCATCTTTATTGCCAAACGGAAGGTCAGACGGGTCCCACCGATTTAAGAGGCACCCAAATGGTGCATTGGGTAGAACAGCGAACCTGGAGTCAGGAAGATCTGAGTTCAAATCTAGCCTCAGACATTTTCTAACCATGTGATCCCCGAGCAAGTCACAACCACCGCCTCAATTTCCTCATGTGTAAAGTAGGCATAGACCTCCCAGGATGGCTGTGAGGATAAAATGATGAAGCATTTGTAAAATGCTCTGCAAACCTTCCAGTGTTATCCACACACTATTTGAGAGACAGGCTATCAAACAGCATCCACTGAACTGCTATCGGAGAAGGACATAAGCCGCTTCCTGCCTGCTGGAGACCAGACCTGCTGAGCTGAGGGAGACCTGGGAGAATATGGCTTTAGCCACCTTAAAGCCTGTGCTTTTAACCCTCTAGGTGTTCCCTCCAAAAACACAGAGGGCGCGGATTCCATGGCAGATAGTCTCTATGAGCCACTGTGGCCCCGAGCGTCAACCGACCACCTTGCAACCCACCCTTCCAGTATGGGTTTTACTGGCACAACCTTCAAGACAGGATGTGGCAAAATAGCATGGAATCCATGCTGATTCTTAGACTGACTCCCATGAGAGATGTGGACTAGACCTCTCAGGTCCTTGTCAAATTCCCACAAGCCTTTGAGGATGCTCAGGATCACCTCTGCCTTAGGAAAAGGCAGAAGAGGACTTCAAACCACAGGACTCACCATCAGCACATAGGAGAAAGCACACAGATTCTGAGAACTTGTGTTCACATCCCACCCCTGACATCAGTTTGACCCTGGGCCTTGGTCTTCTCACCTACAAAATGCAAGGGTGAGGTGGGCCTCCAAGGTAGATTATAGCTTCTACATCTCTAAACCTGGGATTTTATTTATTTCGATGTTGTTTTAAAACATACTTGTCTTAAAATACATAATTGTGCCATAACAGCCAATAAATGTGAAGACTAGAGAATCAGGGGAAGAACTGAGTGAACCGATACAGAATGAAGTATGAAGAACCAGGAAAACAAATACACGATGACAGCGCTGCAAATGGAGAGTCCACGAACACACAACATGCTGAATACCATGTAAATAATTGAGCTGGACTCTTAAGAAGAGACCCTCTTTCTTGCCAAGATGGGGGTCCTTGGGGGAAGAACCCTGCACGTACACATCAGTGCTGGTTGGCTTTGCTGAGCTTTCCCCCTTGTTTTCCTATCCTTTTTTCCAGTCTTATGGCTCTCTGGGAAGGTGAGAGAGATGTTTGGAGACAAAAACAAGGTACAAAGATGTCAATAAAAATTGTTAAAATATTTAGCTGCTTTCTTCCCTAGAATCACTTCACTTTGTCACTTCGTGGGATGGATCCCCATGGTGATTCCCTGGTGTAGGGCCTACAGTACACAGTCCCACAGAACCAGCGGCCCAGGACACCAAGAGCCTAAGGGATTTGCCCAGTGTACCACAACCAATACATGGCAGAAGGGGACACAGACCCTGCAGACTTCTCAGCCACTGACTGGTATGTGAGGATCCCTGCAAGCCACACAGTGACTTTGTTTTAAAATGCAACCTTATCTGTGTTCTTATATTTTATTTGTTTTGTTCAACATTTCCCATTGTAATCCAGATCCCCTCTGGGCATCCTCCCATGCTGATTCTCATGTTATTTCTTGGGTCCCCCCCAAAGACCATCACACTGACAAGCTTTACATCAGTCATTCCCTAATGAGTCAAGGTCAAGCCATGTTTGGCTAGCACACACAGAATCACCATGAAGTCTTATGTATGGACGGTGCCCCAGTAACCAGTCTGTCAAAGGTGAAGATCAGGTCTGGAAAAAACCATCCTTGCTTTTGGCCATAGGAGCCTTCGGCACACACCCTGGGGTGAGGGGATGGCACCAGCTTATACTGTAACTGAAGCTGTTTCCTGCTGTAAAATAAACCATGAGGGCCCCTAGCACATTCTTCCTGCTGCGATTCAGGACCCATAGCCCACAGCCAGGAAACAACAGCTGTGCAGTCAAGAGGGGCTAGGAATGGATGCTTTAATTAGGAGACCACCTGTGACCCTTCTGGGGCTGGAGCCCTGGCAGGAGGAGGAAGTGGGTAGGGACCCCTCCAGGCTAGTTAAGGAAGCCCATGAAAGCAACACTTCCAAAACCAGAGGCCTGGAAGCAGAAGGTTTGGGCTAAGCCACACCAATCGGTTCAAAGCTGCTGGCTTCTTGTTTGTTCCCTGTCTTCCAGGGTCACCTGGCATGGCTGCGATGGAGCTATGTATGTCCAATATGTACGTCAGGGAGGGGGGCCAGAGAGAAGACCCAAAAGAACGCTGCAGGAACAAAACTAGACCTGAGGGCCTCTGAATTCCTGGCTGTTAATAACAACCACCATAGCTATGTTTGCAAAGTGCTTCATAAATATCTCATTTGAACTTCACATCAACCCTCGGAGGCAGGTTCCATTATTATCCCCATTTTATAGAGGAGGAAACTGAGGCAAGCAGCACTTGCCCAGGGTCACACAGCTAGTAAGTGTTGGGGGTCTGTATTTGAACTCAGGTCTTCCTGATTCCAGGCCCAGGACTCGATTCACCGCAACACCCTGCTTCCATGGTTTCACCATGGACCTAGTGTAACAACCAGGGGTGGGCCCTACAGCTGTCTGCTGCTTTCGGGATCTCTCTGGTTAGCTCCTCAGGAATGAAGCTGCCCCTTCCCCAAGTAAAAGGACACATTTACCTCTCACCCCTTCTTATAACAAAAGCAAACTACTCACAGGCCGGGGCCTTTAACAAGTATCTTTCTTTTATTCAATCAACAAAAAATACACTCAAGAGAAGAGGGAGGCCATTGATCACACTGTCCTGCACAGAACCCTAGACTGGGAGTCTGGACTTGCCCCTGCACCTCATGTGCTGTGTAGCCACAGACAAGTCACTTATTCACAATAGATATTGGAGAAGAAAGAAGAAAAAAATTGGTCAAGAAGAGGGGCACGACTATGGCAGAATGAATAGTGTGCATTCACCAGCAGACAGGGTTTCTGAGTCAGATGATCTGCCTCTTTTCCTTTGCCCTGAGAGAGCAGGAGTGGACGTGGGTTGATAACATATTAAAAGTGTTTAAACGACAACCTGCTCCATGTGACACCAAAGGTCCCATGAGTGCTGAGGATCTGTAAGATTCTGCAATTCGTCCTAACAGCTTCCAAAGGGGCTTAGCTCGCTGCTCAAACTGCTCCGGATCAGGGCATGGCTGCCCGGGGAGCCAGCTGGCGCCTCGGCCCTCCAGGCACCACCAAAGGGTGAGAAAGGGGGTCAGCCTGGGCCCAAAGGTGAAAACAGGGTTCAGCTGCCTATTCGCTGGGACTGTGTGTTCCTAAACTGGGTGTTACCATCACCTCACCATCCGCAATAGAAAAAGCGCCAGAGCTGCTATCAACAGCCCTGGCTTTGAATTTTACTCCCCAACCATGTGACCACAGGCAAGGCCAAATTCTCTGGGTCCCCTGGGGATGAGACTCTATGGAGGATGGATCCTTTCCAGCTTTGACCTACTATACTGACAATCCTGGGGGCATGCTAGCTGTTTTCTTGAGGGATCCGGGAGGGATCACAGTACTAGGGCTGGAAGGGGCCTCCAAAGGCCATGTGGTCTTAGCTAGAAGTCCCCTCACGTAAAAGGGCCAAGGCTTCTTCAGGTCAGGGACTCCTGTTACTTAGGTGCTGACCTAACTAAGAGCAATGAGGAAGAGGCACCGATTCTGCTCATGCCCCAGAGGGCAGAACCAAGAATAAGGAAAAACCTCCTTTAACAATCTGAGTTATCCTAAGAAAGCACCTCCCTCCCACCCACCCCACCTCTGCAAAGGTGAACAACTTGGCATCAGACTTTCCCCAGGTGTTGGGGACCTTTCCTGAACAGGTTTTTCTCCTTCTCTTTTTTATTCTTTCTTACATGGGAGAAGTTTTTGGAGGGACAGGAGAGGGATGTATTGGGAAAGAGGTGATGTAAAAACAGAGATACGGATAATCTCTTTTCTTAATCAGAGCTATCCTGGGGTGGTGGGTTCCTCCCCTCATTGGAGGTCCCCACACGAAGTCTGGACCGGACAACCCCCTGGTTGTGCTGGAAGTGAGGATCTGTCTATGGTCACAGATTGCACTGGACAGCCACAGAGGTCCTTTCCAATCTGAAATTCCGGGATTATAGGGACAGTTTTAAAATAAAGAAAGGGCTACAGGATTACTTATTTACAATAAACTATTTTCATCTCTCCTAACACGAAGCCTGAGCAAGCATCCAAGATAAGCACAGGATTTCCTACAGGTAAATGCACACACAAATGCTGTAGGCTCCAAAGGAGTGGAAAGGGAAGTGAGTACCTTTATGATAGACTCCCAAAGTTCCTGGGGTGTTGGCTACTGCTCCAGTTTATTTGTTTTTCTTAGAGGCTCAGAAGTTATTTGGTCTCAAGTCTTTTGATCTACAGCCTAAAATCCAGGCCAAGGGTAAGGGAAGAGAGTGAGGAAGAGATAGACATCTCCATCATCCATCTACTGGATGAGACAAGTGACCTCCTTTGAAGAAGAGGAAGAGCCGACTCCGTGGGGCACACTAACATCTGACTGCCAGCCCCCAACATGATCTATCTCAGAGATGAAGAGCTTCTCAAACCATGGCAGGCAGCAAGGTCACACAGCAATCTGCAGAACTGGGGTGTGATCAGCCCGGGAGAGGAGAGGAGGCTCAGATGCTCCCCCCCGGAGTGTTCTTTCCCTACCCTTTGAACCCCCCAAGGAAAGGTTGCAGGTTTCCCTATGTGCCCATCCCATGTGGCTCCTGCAGTAGATGGCAGCCTTGACCCATGACCATCATCCCAACAAGGCCATTCTTCCATCTGGGGTATTTCCCCTGCCCTTGCCGTGCTACAAGGCCCTTTTCCCCATCTGTAATCCCTAGAGGCAGAAGCATTGTCTTGGGTCAACCGCAAGGAAGGCATACCAAGGCAATGTCTCTAATGGGGCTGGGAGTGGTGAGGGCCCCCCCAGGAGAGAGAAAGAGCCAGGATTCCCTGGGTCTTGGCATGGCTGAGATTGCTTAGGCTACATAGAAACAGGAGAGACAGCTGAGAAGTAGCTTCACTCAGGTCCAAGCACCTGCCATAGAAAGGTGGTGACTTTTCAGACCCTTGAATCTGACTGTGTAGAACCAGCACAAAGCTCATAGCCCTTTACCTCGTAACCAGAGGCTTAGAAATGAAGGCATCCTCCAATGCACCCTCAAGGTCCAGGCCCAAGGTCTGGTAGGAAAGATCCTTCAGGTTCTAGGCGTCCTCTTTAAGCAATGGAGAACAATTATGAATTGGAACCTCTGATGTAAAACAGGCTTCCTAAGGCGGCAGGGCAGTGACAGCACAACATACAGCATATGCCGCTGGGCAAGACACCTTCCCTGGGCCTCAGTCTCCTCATCTGTAAAACAGGGGAGGAGGCTGGAAAAGATGACCCCTAAAGTTCCTTTCAGCCCTAAAGCTATCACCCTGATTCAATGGTCTCAAGCTCAACAGGCGATAAACCATATGTTGTTCAAACGTTTCAAAAATGCTTCCCATCCTTCCTCTTCAGTTATTCTTTGGATACCCTCCTCCCCTGCCAATACTCTACCTGAAGTGAGAGAAAGAGAGAGAGAGAGACAGAGAGAGAGAGACAGAGAGAGCGCTTAACATTTTACCATAAAGTATTCAAGTTAGGTATCAGGAAGAGATTCCAGTTGTGAAAACCTACTTATGTCCATACTACTGTTTCTGCAGGGATCTCAAAGAACAGACTTTCTTTCAGCTGCTAGGAAAGGTTAGAATGGAATGAAATATCTAAGATAGAACCAGATTTCCTGGTATTCATAGCTTGGCTCAGGAGCTTCTCAAGTTTTAGGCAAATAACTAAACACTAACAAATATTTTAGGAAACTGAGTCAGTTAGGGTTTCCTCTTTTTGGTGGTCTTATTTCCTAATGACAGGGACTGAATTTTCCTGCAGGAGACAGGATGCTTTCTTTAATTAAGTGGCTCTTATACCACGCTTTGAGATCCTCAGATGAAATGAAAGCTGATGCAGGGACAGACACAACTACCAGCTTCTCCATCCTTCCAGCACAGCCTGCCCACAGGCTTTTTTTTCCTTTTTCTTATGTGTGGGGGTCTCACTGACGACTTGGTCCACAGTCCCGTCCCTCCCGAGGCCGTGTCCTCGCTTCCTCTCCCTGCTTGTGCAGGTCCCCACCCCCACCTCTCTGTCCATAGCCCTTTCTGGCTCTCTTGGCTGCAGCAGACAGAACGTATCTGTCTGGGTGCTTGCTGCTAACAATGGGCAGGGCTTGGCTGGCTGTACGTGCTACAAAACTGACTCCGATCCCCTAATCCTCCAGCGACTCCAGTCTCCCAAGGCCTGATGCCCAGCAGGGCTGGGGCTCGCTGGCCCCCTTCCCTAAGTCCTGGGGTTGGGTGGGAGGAGGAGGAGGAGCAGCAAGAACTAGAACAAAGCTTCCCACTTGGCCTGCAAAGGGGGGATTTTGCTGTAGTTATCTGACCAACACTGAAGTGCCAGTAAATGCAGTAAGTAAGGCACTTTGATCAGGACCAGAGGCACAAAGACACAGGCCCTGGCCAAGACGCTTACAGAGGCCTTGGAGAACAGTAGCTGGCCTGCCAGAAAGTGGCCCCCACCAAATCCTAAGGAAGCTTGCTATTTAAAGGGATTATAACATAAGGAACCCTTTCATAAACTGAATCAATGTCCCCAAATTTGTGCAAGTCTGGATAACAGCAAGTTAGCAGAGAAGCTGGTATCTCTCAGTGAGCTCAGACCCATGAGAGTCAGGTAAGGGAACTGGACAAGATCCACCTGGGGCTGAAGGTGCTCTGCAGCCTGGGGCTTCTCCTGACCTCCCCACCACACCTATATCCAACAAACAGGGCACACTGTTGAAGTTTAGTTAGAGGGTGGGAGAAGCTGGGGTCATTACAGTTAAGCTCAATCACTACTTGTTAATTATACCACATGCAAACCAGTGGCTCTGCCACTAACCAGCACTGAGGTGCTTCTCTGGGCTTTTGTATCTCTAAAAAGGGAGTTAGAAATTTAAATTCTAAATCAACAAGTATTTATTAAGTCTAGGTTTGGGAGACAGGACAAGAAAGGAACAGGTAATGCCCTCAAGAAGCTTACATTCTAGGAGACAGAAACACACAGTAAGTGCATGTGTGTGTGCGCGTGCGCACGTGTGCACATGCGCATATAGACACATACAAGGTAGTTCTTGGAGGAAGGGCTCTAGTAGCTAAGGGGGGAGGGAGGAGGTCTTCATGTAGGAGAAAGAGCTTGATTTCCATCAAATTCCAGGATTCTCTAAGGCAGAGATGAAGAAGAAATGCATTCCAAGCTAGGATAAAGGCATGACAATAGGAAGGCCAGAAGGCCAGTGTGGCAGGAGCACCACTCAGGGTCATGAGGCTAGAGAGAAAGGCAAGGGCTGCTGCAGCTGAGCAACAGAGCTAGAGTTACCTCTGCGGCAATGCCTTACAGAAATCAACAAATTTTCACAGTGCTAAATCATACGATCAGCTCCCCTTCTTGATGTCACAACTCCATTAGGTCTGCCTCAGCTCCTCAGCATTTTAGTTTCTTACGACTCGACACTCCCCTCGTGCCCAAGCGGACAAGTGAGATGAGGTGGTGGGTGGCATGGCAGGAGCCTCCCCCTGCCCATTTCCTCCCCTGCAAAGTGAGAGGGGCCAGGCAAAAGGCTTTCTCAGGTCCTTTCCAGGACTCCTAAGACATGCTCTACCCTTGAGGCATTTAGAATAATCAGCATTTATAAAGAGCTTTAAGGTTTGCAAAATGCTTTACAAACATCTGATTTTATCCTCAGAACAACCCCGAGAAGTAGGGGTTGTTATCATCCTCATTTTACAGTTGAAGACACTGAGGCAAACAGCTTAAGGGAATAGCCCAGGGTCACCCAGCTAGGAAACAACTGAGATGGGTCTGAACTCCAGTACACTGGAGTTAGCACTGTAGCTAGCACTGTACCGCCTAGCCGCCTGACCAAAAGCTCTGCTATCTTTTCTCTCTTCTGCTTATCCTGCTTCTCAGTAAACTGAAAGCCTCCTAAGGACTTTAATTTCTTTTGCATGGTACCTAGTCCAAAGCGTCTGTCTCCCAGTTAGAGGCATATACTGAGTGTCCACTATCTTATTCAGAAACAGTGGACATCCGTCCTTAAGGCTAAGGGGAGGTCCCAGGGGCCTGAATTCGAACCTCACCCTACTAAGGTCAGCGCCCTCTGCCTGATCCTCCCTGGGCCACAGCTGCCTTTGCTGTCTGTGGGGGGCTCCCTCCAGGCCAGTAGGCACTTTGGCTTACAAGTGGCAATGAGCAAGCTGGGCAGTTTTCCTACAGTAAGACTATCTAAAAATAAACACATTAAGATAAAAGGGGGGGTGGGAGGGTGCAGCCAGATTTTCCTCTCCTAAGTAGCCAGAGTTCTTTCTACCTACTTTACTAATTTAAAAACTCCTGACCTATTTTTGTCTGCTGTTCAGCTCACACCTACCTGATAATAATGCATGTTTTGGTCTTTTCTGGAATGTGTAATTGGCACTAATGATTAAACAGGGGTTATCCCAAAGTAGCCCAAAGCCAAAGGCAGCTGGCTACCTACAGGCCTGGGTTTTTCCTGTTGACCCTTTAGTGCATTTCTCAGCAATGACTTAGGAACCACCGTTTTCCACATTTATAATCACTTTTCTCTGGATGAATCTCTGAACAATAAAATCACACCCCACCCCAGCCCATTCCGGAGCTGCTTTGGGAACATACCTACTCCATCTGGGACACCCCTAACAAAAAAGTCAGTGAAATCTTAGACACTGAGTCCCAAACTCTGTGGTTTCCATCAGGATAGTCCTCTAAAGAATTCTCTTCCCTTCCTCCCTTTCTACGGTTGGTGGGTAAGAAAAACTAATGGAGTAATGAAACTGAGACAAAAGGTTCCTTCCAATAGGACCTCGGAGACCTAGGGAGACCCTTGCTTTTCCCTATGAGGAAGCTGAGGGGCACACTTCCTCCCCATGCTATAGCTCGGGCTTCCCACAAGAAATGGGATTTCCTAATTCCGATGGCTCCCATAGGCCCAGCACGCTCACGGATGAGGAGCTACAGGCCGTTAAGTCCAGGATGCTCCTATCTGAAATGAATGGCTGCAGAGGATTTGGAGGAGTGGGGCTGAGAAGACAAAAGCCAATCCATGTGATGCCTTGAGGGCTCTCTCTCTGCCCACTCTCCACAGGACCAAGGGGAACACACAATGACTACACTTGTTCCACCCTCTAATTATCGGTAGCTTTTTCTAACCTTCAATACAACCCGAGACTTCTCCAGGATCAGCCTGAAATTAGAACAGTCTTGTTCACTTAATGCTTTGCTTCAGCCTGCCTCTCCCCTCGAAGCCCTGAGCCTGCTGTTTCCTTACTCCTTCGCTCCTGACGTTGGCTCTCATTGCATCTGACAGCCACGGGGCACCAGTGGGCCAGAAAACGGAGTAGGCGACAGGCCAACTTTCCACCTCTTTGATCTAATCTGGGGGCTCCACACAAGTGAGGCATGTGATTTTCTGAAAAGTTATTATTCCAGATGCTGTATTAACACAAAATATGGCAGATCAAAAAGGAGCCAGTTAAGACGTGTCCAGCCCCCATCCCTGAAAGCTGAATCACAAGCCTTCCCACCATCTGAAGCAAGAGGCCATGTGACCTTCCTGCTTGTGGTCAGATTCTCACTCTCCCAGGGTATTCAGCCTTCTTTCAAAAAAGGGCAAGAAACAGTCCCACATACACTGTATAGTCTGCCAGACAATTGTTCTGCCAGCGAATCTTTGAAAGGAAGAACAGTATGCAGCCCAGGCTTGTTTTCAGACCCTCCTTAAGAAAAAGCTCCCTCCCTTCCCCCGCCAAAAAGGCTTCTATGGTATGTATAATTAAGCACAATAGCTATATTAACCCAGAGTGAGCAGTTGTCTTGAACTGAAATGCTCCTGGCTCAAGCTTGCCATTGGCCTGGCCTGACCCTGTTCCGAGACACCTCCAAGATGGCACATACTCTGCTAAGGCCAGACACCTCGAGCAGTTCCATGAAGATTCCAGGGCCAGCCAGCTTTAATTACAAATGTTGTTTGGCAGCTGGAAGTCAGATTCAGACTCAGGCTTATTTCCCCAACCCAGCCCCTTATTTAAACACGTCCTTCAGTTCACTGCCATTCAGTGGAGGGCTCAATGTGCTTTTCCCATCCCATCCTAAGCCCCTGCAGAGAATCCTTCAGCAGCACTGCCACAGGAGTAACTGGCACAACCTACTTCCTTTGACAATGAAATCGTTCTTAAGGCTCAGATCCCATATCCAAAGAGGCTTTCCTCACAACAGACACTAACTTTCCAGTTTCTCCCCACTAATATGGCTTTGGAAATCTCCTAACTCCTTTGGCTCCATATCCCACTGCTGTACTAGAGATCCAGATACTAGGTTCTATTTAATGCGACTCTTCATCACATGCTGTCCTCTCCAACTGGTTATTAGGACTGAGTCTCCACCCCACCCCCCACAAGTTACTAGCTCCCCCGGGGTAGGGACTCTACACAGAGATACTCAACAGAAGAGCTTGCCTCGGGCAAGAGTGGACAATGGGAGAGGAGCACAGTGCAATGCCAGAGAAAGCTCTGGCCTTGGGTTCAGGGCTGCTGAGTTTGTAGGGGAACTTGGGCCAGTTCCTCTCTCGGAGCCTTGGAGGAAGCTGTTTGGACTAAATGATACAAAGGCAAGTGATGCTCTGAGAAGCTACCATCATTTCTGAAGGCAGCAAGCAGTTTTCCTTGGAGGTCGAAGCCTGCCCTCCTTCCTAGCCTAGGAGCCACTGCTGGAGAGAACAGAGGCCTGGATTTCTAGCCCTAAGGCCACCTGTAACTCACCAAGTTACACTTGAAGTTATTTCTGTTCCATCTGGCTTCTTAAAAGGTCAAGGAAGAAGGCCTCTATAGCAATGCCATGAGTCGTCAAGAAACGTTCCTGTTTCCTTGATACTCATCAGGTCATTTCATCTCTGGACTGCAGCTTACTCATCTGAGACAAAGGTGCCTTCCAGCTCTAAACCTCACAATCTTATAAGACTCAGTTCCGGCACCATAACTATTTCCACTCTCTGGAACTTAGGGCTAGACTAGACATCTCCAAGTTCTTCTTCCTACTCTAACACCCCAAGATTGTTTATAGTCAGTTGGGGATAGATATTATAGATAAAGGCCTTTTTTGGAAAACTTCAAAGCTTTCCTTAAAAAATGCCAAAACTGAAATGTAAGACCATGGGATTACTGGTTTAAAGCTGAAAGGAACCTTAGAGATTATATGAAACACAGTTCCATCTCTCAGTGATGGAAGACTCACATTTGCACAATTCTCACAAACATCTCTAGGGGTCAGGGCCATGGGTATGAGTCTAGAAATTCATTCCCAAGGATGGAGAGAGGACATTGAGCCCCTAATGGTGGGGACAAAACAGAAGATTTGGTTCATTAATAACAAATTTCTACTGTGTTTGGATCTCAAAGAGAACAGGCTTGAAAAGGAAGCTTTCCCATCTTCAAGACGCAACAATGCAGCCAGTGGAAACCTCTTAGTTCTGTTTATGGTCCATGTAAATACAAACTTGGGGGTCAGGGGCGCTAACCCAGAAAGAGAGGGCAGATGTAAGAAATGAGAAGAGCAATACCAAGAAAAGCTATTTAACTTCAGTCACCCACGAAACTAAATGTCATGGGAACTAAGCACCCCTCCACCTCCCCCGCGGTTCAAGGCAGCCAAAGTATTGGAGAAGTATGTTCAAGGCGGCATGTGTTTTCCTACAACAATGGTCAGTAGCCAATGGTCAGGTTCAGTAAACCCAGGGGCCATGATTGCTCCTGTGATAGGCTCCTTTATCCTAAAATCAAACCAGGACTGAACAACGCACATACACAAAAAACCACAAACAACCAAATCCTGCCTCCCCTGCATGGGAACAGAATTCCTCAAAGCGTCCACTCTCACCCACATGCTTAGAGGGCAAAAGAGCTCCTGGACAAAAGCCCTCCCTCCAACCACCTCTTATCCCTTTAGTCAGCTGTCCTGGATATCAGTGGCAGAAAGGCTGGCAAAAGGCCCAGATGGGACACTGCCACTGGACTGAAGGACAGCATCCACATAGGTAATCTTTACTGCAAAGACTCAAGGGTAAACTCTAGGAAAATATCAGCTAGGACCTACAGTTTATGAACAGAAGACTATACAACGTTCACAGAAAAAGTTCAAGAGAAGGACCACAGTCATCCTCCACTAGCTTAAAATGGAGATAAAAAGGGTGTCACGACATTCGACAATAGTCTTTCAGTCATTACAAGGGAAATCAGAACGCCTAGTGTTGTATTACTAAGTATGATGAGTCACAGAACTGAGGGAGAAGAAGCTTTAAGGGATCATTCCATTTGAAAGTGAGGAAACTGGAGCTCAAAGAGTGACTGGCCCTGGCTGAGGTCACTGAGACTTCTGCCATCTACACACTATAAAGACAAGGATCAAGATGGTCCCTTGGAATAAAATCTAGCCAAACAACTGAACTCCCTGTTCTAGGAAAACTAGTGTATTCTTCATTCAAAAGAAGAATTAAACAAAAATGATGAAATAAAAGGCCTCTGAGGTGGGGAAGGGAGTAGCTGCTTTTGGTGGTTCTTTTTTGTTGTTGTTTTGTAACTACATAATACAGAATTTCACAAACAGGTTAGTTTGTTTTAAAAAAAACAAAAACAAAGCCAGGCTGAACAGCAGTCCATTTCTCATCTGGGAGGACCCTGGTCACAGCTTCGCTTGGTCACAGGGAGAGAAGGGTCTGTTCCTAGGCCATGGTTCCAGACTATCTGGCTCAATGGAATGTGTGTCCACGTATTCACAAACGCTGGGGGACCTGCTGGGCCTCCCACTATGCAACCACTAAGAGCCAATTCAGAAGTGCATTCAAATTATGCTTGGTTAAAGATGCCATAAGGAAGGAAGATGACATGACAAGAGTGTCCCCCAGGAAAACTCTTCATCCTGGACTGAGGACTCCTGGGGTTCACAGACCTATCTGTGCAGGGGGGAAGAGAGGTAAGCTCTCTGGAGCCAAGGTGCAGGGCTTTAAGGCTCTTTTCAATTTGGACTTGAAAAAGGAGGCCAAGGGGAACACAGGAAGGTTCCGACCCAGAGATGGTAATACTGCAGGTCGGATTCTTATACGTGCAAGGTGTAGTTAACAAATCACACCTGATCAAAATACAACAAACACATTTATTTCATTCTGCCTGGGGTCGATTCTGGATTCTCCAGCTGGTTATCAACACAATGATCCAATTAGACCGACACAGGAATTCAGATTGTGAAGGCAGAGTGAGTCAACAAGCAATATAGGGAGTGTACAAAATGCCAAGAATGGAGAAAGTGGGACAGAATTTTCAAAAACTGGGGAAAAGGGAAGGTATTTCAGAAATCTTTGAAGGAGGAATTCTACAAAAAGTGCAATTTTTCTAAAAGGTAGGGCAAGAATTAAGATGGGAGGAGTGTGGCAGTGTTTTCTACAAAAATATATGTACTTGAATAGAATTCTTTTCCATTGAAGATTTCACCTGGTGTTGATCTGATCACAACAGATAACAAGGGGTCAATGCAAATTAACCATCACATGCCTCTTCAGACCAACATTTGCAGAAGTATAGACAGCTGGATTAGACCAATGGACTTTTCTTCGATGCACAGAAGTGCATTCCAAGTGGTGTCTGCTAATGATGTCATGAAACAAAGGCTGGAAGCATGGTGCCTTTCAAGTGAGTTGACAAGATGAGTCAATCTCATTTCAGTAACTTACTAGATGCATGACCCCGGGGTTAGCCATCCTCAGCCTCAGAGCTTTCTCCTACTATGACCAGTCACATCAGATGATGGCCATCATTGGCTCTCCACTCCCTGACAGCACTCACTCCTCCAAGTCCATAACCAGTCCCTAGCCACCTGGACGCTTTCTCCAACAAGAAACAAGAGCCAGGAGTACAAACACCCACTGTCACTATCACTAGCTGAGACCACCCACAAATCTCTTTGCTTCTCTCAATCTCATCTGTAAAAGAAGAGGTTGGACTCAGACAGCCTCTATGGTCCCTTTCTGTTTTGGTTTTTTGGGAGGCAATCAAGGTGAAATGACTCACCCAGGGTCATACGGCTAGTGTCTAGATCTGAACTCAGGTCCTCCTGACTCCAGGGCCAGTGCTCTAACCACTGCACCACCTAGCTGCCCCTATGGTCCCTTTCTTAGGATCTCATGTTATGAGGAAATACCCTAGCTACCTCACAGAACATATTTGGACAAAAATGCTTTATCAACACTAAAGTATAAATAATTTAAAGTTCAAGTTAAAGCAGATTTTTAGATTTTTTTTAGAAAGTCACATCTATAAAAATGAAAGGTTTGGACTGGGTCCCAAAGTCCTTTGCCACAATGTCCTCCCTTCTCCTTAAGCCCTATCTGAATCATGCTTGTCCTCCATGAGGCCCTCTGTGACCAATCCAGCAATCCTGCTCTCTTCTGAGTTACCACCGGGCCTTTTCCCGTTGTACATACTCTTGGCACTTAGCACGGGCTGCCAGTGTTGTGGCAATCTCTTCATTTGTTGTGTGCTTGGCCTCTCCAGTTGGGACTGCAGGACTGGAACGTCTACCTTCAATCAACCAAGAAACAGCTATATGCCAAGTGCCTCAGCAGCCTGGCATTTAAAGGTTTCTACACTCTTATCTCACATCATTGCCTTTCATGCACTGGGTTCCCACCTCCAACAAGAAGCCCTCCTTGTCTGATCCTGGGAAGAGGCTGAAAGGGTTTTCTTTAGAGCACTGTCCAGAAGCCTGTCACCACCACGACCACCATCACTATCACTGACTTTTATCAGACTTATCTGTGTACATGCTGTATTCCACTTTAGGAGTTAGCCCCTTGAGAGCACAAACAATGCCCCTCCCTGCCACCCAAAAACAAAACAAAACTCAGGACATGGCCAAATGCATTCAGTTTTTTAAATATTTGTTTGAATTTGAATTCTGACCATGTTCATGCCCCCACCTATACTTCATTGCTTCCAGAGGAAGGGCAACATTGTAGACATCTATTCATGAAAAAGAATCTTCATATCTTAAAGGGGGCTGCGAATACTCCCTGTCCTATGGGACAGCTCTCAGGGAGGGATGAGGAGGGAGGGGTACATATGATACAAATAGAAGCAGGGCTGTACTTACCCTTTCCAATTTGAATGAAGCCGAGGAGAATGATCAAGGCCAAAGCCAGTAGTTTTGCTGCAGCAAACGCATCCTGGACCCGCGTGGCGGCCTTCACGCTGTAACAATTCACCGCCGTGAGTAACACTGGGGAGAGGGAGGATAGAAACAAAAAATGGTTAGTTTCCATTGCAGCAATAACAAAGTCTCTGGTGTAAAGAAAACACACAGTAAAAGCCAGCCCGCCCCACCAACTGTGGGGCTGGCATCTGGCAGATGCTGGGCTTGGCACACCTCAGAGCAGCAGTGCCCGCAATCCTGACCTCGTGACCCGCCCCCCACAAGTGCTGGGGTTTGTTCTTGCCTTACTCCCTGTCTTTATCCCTGCTGCCACCAGCTGAGCATGCCCCTCCTGACCTCCTGGGGCTGCTGCTGCTGCCTGCCCGCTCGCTCCACGCCAGGAGCCAGGCCTTCCTGCCCAGAGCACTGCTTACCATAGATCCAAAGTGTGGCCAAGTCTAGTAGGAACCAAGACCAGGGCGGCTAAACAGACAAAGCACAGCACATGTACTGGGGCTGGAGGGAGAAGGGGAAGATCGTAATGAACACAGCTGTTTGGCATGGCTGAGCTCATGATAATGGCAACAGACAGAAGGCTGAGCTGCTCAACCTCAAAGATTAATCATCTTTGGACAGAAAAGATCGCAACCCAGATTGGGAGCTGAAATCCAAGATAAATAGGGAGATAAGGAAGAGAACATAACATGCTGCCCAGGGCCTGATGAACCTTAAAGGTACTGAAAGAACCATGCAGATGGGATTGCTAAGGCATGTCAGTGACCTCAGGAAGGTCAGAGAGAGTGGGGCAGAGCCTACAGGACTGCGAAAGCCCCCAATGTTAAAAAAGGGAAGGGAGGGCCAATTTGGCTTCACTGTCCAGCCAAATTCTAGAACTATTAAAAACAAGAGTTAGTCAATATCTAGTGAAGGACAGAAATCACCAAGAACCAACATGGCTATATCAGGAAACTTATGGCAAACTAACTCACTCTCCCTTTTCGGATAGCTATTCAACTGTATACTCGCATATAGCAAATGCTTATCAAATATGAAGCTGGGGGCAGGGTGGTGAGGGGGAGAGAGACACAGAGAGAGAGACAAAGAGACACAAAGAGACAGACAAGACAGAGACAGAGAGAGAGAATAAGAGTGTAATTATTTTGGATAACAGAGACTTACTTCAAAAATACCCTGCCTCTTAAAACAAAAAGCCACATTTAGTATGAAATACACTATGGATAAATGTAAAAATTTTGAATACTTAGCTTCAAAAAGTTCAAGATAAGTAAGGCATGGGCAGAAAGTCTGAGAAAGAGTTTCAGTGAACTATAAACTTAATATAAATCTCTAAGTATGATACAGCAGGCAAAAAAAAGCTTTTTCCCCCTTTTTCTTTTGTTCTTTAAAATATGTATATTCTTTAGGGTGGCTTTCTGGTAGGGGTGGGAAAGAGACAGAAATTTAGGTGACATGAAAAAAAATTTTTAAAATGATTTTTAAATTGATTTCCCCTCAAGTTATCATGTGATATGTGATTTATGTCTCCTCCCCCCTCCCCCCCCCACACTGGTTATGCTTTTTTACTTCAAAGTAAACTCAGGCTTCCAAGCACATCATTCTACTCAAACTGTTCTCACCCAAGTTGCTGACTGTCTCTTAACATCCAAACAGGACAGCAGTTTCTCATTCCCTGTCCTCATTGGCCTCTCTACATCTTCCCCTGATGGCAGCCTGCTTCTCTTCTAAGACACTCTCTCTTGGTTCCACCTGTATGAAGTCTTCACTGCTGGATCACCAATCTCTCACCAAAGGTATACTAGAATGATTCTGGAGTGGTCTGCCATTTCCTCCTCCAGCTCATTTTACAAATGAGGAAACTGAGGCAAACAGGGTGAATTGACTTGTCAAGGTCATACAGCTAGTAAGTGTCTGAGGCCAAATTTGAACTCAGGAAGATGAGTCTCCCTGACTCCAGGTCCAGCGCTCTATCCACTGTTCTACCTAGCTGCCAAGTCCACTACACTTCAAACCCTTTTCCAGACTGTCCCCTCTCCACTCTAGCCCCAGCCAGTTACAAATCTAAGCTTCCTAAGGCACAGAAAAGTCGGACCATATTTCCCTGTTCAAAGCCTTCAATGGTTTCCTTATCGCCTCTAGGATATAATCCAAACTCCTCTGCCAGTGCCAACCTACGTTTCCAGCTTTATTTCATATCATTCTTCTTCGCCCACTCTACATTCCAGCCACACTGGGCTCCTAGCTGTTGGAAGAACTAAACATTCCATCTCCCGCCTCCAGGTGTCTGCAGAGAGCCCCCTCCTGCCCCCCTTAGGACTCCCCACATGCCTAAAACGCACTCTTCCTCTTTGGACCTCAGCTCAGGTGCCCCCAATTCTGTGATGGCTCCATGCCATCCCACCCCCATCTCTGCCCAGAAGTTAGTACTCTGTCCCTTCCACAAGTCCCAAATAGAATGCAGTCTTCTGTGGCCAAAGATTATTTTGGTTCCTTCTCGGTATTCCCTAATATACAGAAGTGTCATGCCATGCAGAGTGAACACAGTTCATAAAATTTTGTACAAAATTTTGTACAAAATTGTAATTTTGAAATAAATGCTCACTTAAAAGGAGCATAAGGTCACACAGGCAGTAAGTATTGGAGTCTTTGTTAGACAGCTTCCCTAATACAAGAGACTCCTTTTCTTTCAAATGCTCTTTTGGGAAGTGAAGACCCAAGCCCAGGTTTTCCCCTTCCAAATCCAATGCTCTTTCCAACACAACACACCACACCGGCCTCCCTTCAAACTGTAAAGTATTCCGACTATACAAACAATATAGACAGCTATACCACATTCCTATCACAGTATGGCTCTGTGACTTGTCAAGTACAGCCCACATTTCTAGGTCAGAGCCTGATGTGCACAACACAAAGGCTCTAGCCACCTCCCATGAGAGGTGCTAATGAGAGGAGAAGGAAAAAAAAAAGCTTGTTAAATTGTTTAAAAGTGTAAAAGAGATCCCCATGGGTCTGAGATCCATTTCCTGTGTCTTGTGTCGGGACGGCCCACTCCTGGGTCGTTCCCATCTCTCCCCGCACACTCCTGGACTCCCTCTGCTCATTCAGTGTCTGTCAGGCTGTAACCAAAGTCCAGGGTGAAGTTCTCCGTACCTTCGAGGAAATGAAGTTTTCACATTTGGGTGGAGCAACAAGCTCTCGCTGATTTCTACTCAGCTCTGCTATTAACCAGCGACAGGGAGGAAAAGTGAGAGGGAAGGCTGGAGGGGATAAAAAATCTCCATTAAGCTTCCACCTCAAAATGCTCTTTGACGCTTCTTCTGAAAAGCTGCTCTGCTGTGTTTTTCTTCTGCCAAGTGTGGAGTTAGCTCATCTGTCTGGTGTCATTTCTTCTCATCAGTAAGGGGGATGAGGACAACTCAGCGACATATCCAGACACAAAGGCTCTGAGGAAATGAAGTGAGACTCTTTTTCCAGACTGAGGGTGTGTGTTGGGGTGGGCTCCCCTAGAGACTGTCTCAAATTTCCTTAAGTATTCTACTTAGGAAAGGCACTCAGTGACTCACATGGCAAGAGTGGAAATATTGCATCATTCATTCATATGGCTTCTACAGTATGTCTGGACCCCCAGAAACTACAGGTCCCAGAATTCAGTGCAACAGCACGACAGATCCAGTAAAGGCTGCTTTCTAAAGCTTTCCCCTAAGCCCATACTTCTAGATAAAATGTGGCTACAAATTCTGCCAGCTGGAGCATGAGATAAAAACACAGTCATCGTGGACAGATAGCCAACTCCCCCGGGGTCATATGTAGATAACTGAACAAACTGGACTGTGTTGCCTCCCTACCCCATCATGTAAGCAATTTTATAACCTTCTTTTAAAATTAAAAACCTCCTTTATCCACATCCTGTTTCATGAAGATAGATAGAAAGAGCCTCAGTTTTATCTGTCAAGGACTGCCTCGTCACTTTAGTCAGAAGCAAAAAACTATCAAACTCAGGCAGGAGCCGAACCCTAGAGTGTATTTTGTTCAATCGTCCTTCAACAAGCAAACAATCAGACATCGTAACAAGGATCTGCCTACCTGATTTCTAGGAGCTGTCCTGGAAAGGCCCCTGCTGGGGTGGACATTCAGCCTCCTCCTCGTAAAAAAGAAACAGGTGACCCCTAGTTCTGCCATCCAAGGAAGAGGCTGCCCTGACCTCAAGGTAACTAGCAATCATGGGGGCCCAGAACCTCGGGAGGGGGTACCACATGTTGCCCCTACTCTCAGTTGTCCACTGTGTCCTTCCCCTTCCTATCACCAATCCAATAAGTCTATTGAGAATACTTCTCTCCAAACAGTCCCAATTTTTTGACTACCCTAAGCAGCTTCTCTAGTTTCATTAGATGGAAAAGTACAACAGAATTAAAAACCATCTCTGTGCCAGACTGTCCAAAACACCAATGGACCAAAACCTCATCTTCTTCTGGGAGTGCAGTCTGAGACCCTGGTCCTGGGGCCTCCTTAGCCCAAAGCTTTCTTGTCCCTGCCCCACAGAAGCCTAACATCTCAGATGGGACACTATACAAATGTGTTTCTCTTTCACTCGGGACCCCTGGTAAAAAGTGCTTCTCACTGTGCTATGCTGGTGTTTATTCTCTAGCTAATGCAATCATGTCTTGTTGGAATCAATGAATAAATGATAGAAACCATTTAAGTGTTCCATGTGTGCCAAGCTCTACATAAAAAAAAAAATCCAGACAAGCCCTGCCCTCGAGGAGCTTCCATTCTGAGAGAGGGAAACAACACATGAGGGAGCAGTGTCCAGTCCAAAAAGTCAGGGGGATGGAGAGTGGAGTCACTGAGATGACCAAGGAATGGAAATGGGGGGAAGACGACAAGATGGCTAGGATGAAGCATGAAGCAGAGCTAGGGCCAGCCAGATATATCCACATGAGCTTATGCTAACTCACAATGAGGACTGGTTTGAAATCAGTGGGAAACCTGAATTTACCATGAGTCTGGGACAATCAGGCGTGAGACTAGCTACCATGAGCTCCCCATTCTTGGGGGGGGACCCCGAAGTTCAGTGGCTTGCTTTAGTAAAGGTCAGTAAAGGACTTGCTTCTCCTCCTCAGGCACCAGTGGGCTTCCCACTATTCCAATGCCTCCATGACTTCCCTGAAAGCCAAGCACTGGGAGCATGTACACGCTCAACACAGAAAGAGCACGGCCTTGCCCAAGGCTGCTATTTCAGGAAGGGAGACTCTCCCCAAAGGAAGGGTTTCTCAGTAACTATGACTGGATCACACAACATAATGCTCTTATGGCACTTGGTCGGGCAATGCCTGGTGACACCTCCTCTCTTGTCATCTCACCTCATCAGGCCCCAAGTTCTGCCTCCTCACCTAGCAGGCACTTTGCTGTGCTTTCAGAAGTCTTTGCTACTATAAATGCAAATAAATGAATGTGGCAGGAGCAGAGGAAAGGGAAGAGTGTGTTAACTATTCTTCAATCCATAAGAAGCCCCACTGAGAATTAAGTTGGAAGGGCCTTCTGTGTCCCTTCCCCAGACAGACAGTCCATGAAGCTGACAAAAATTGAGAAGATTCAATCACTGGCTCTGCTTCTCCAGCTGGACATGGCCAAAGAAAGCCAGGCACCTGTAAGGATGTAAGGATGCTCCAGCCCGGCCCAAACCAGCCCTGCTCTGCCAATCACCGGAGCACAGAGAGCACTGAGCCATCTTACTTCCTTTCACATTTCCAATCACTGGAGCCACGCTCACTCTGTATGAACAGGAATGGCCACAGGGTTTGGCTGATACTCATGATAATGCCGATGAATGTCTGATTTTACAAACCGCCCCTTTGGAAGCTCTCAATAACAGCTGCCCAAATGGCTGCCAAGTCAGCCCTCCGAGTCCCGAGGAATCTGATACATTCAAAGATGTGTATGCTGGCTGTACCAAATTTTGTTCTGTGAGCCAGGAGCATGAGATCCAAGCTCTGGGCCTGGTTTTGCTGATAAATAGCTATGTGACCCTGATGAAGTCACCTATCTTCTGTGGGCCTCAGTTTCCTTACCTGTAAAGGGAGAAGTTGGCCTAGAAAAATGCATCCAAACTCTAAATCTTAGGACACTCATGTGAGGACCTTCACGTGCCATCCTCAGCACCACATCTGGCCAAGTGAGAATCAAACCACTCTGATTTCTTTCCTGTTCCACTGTACTTCTCAAGGCCTCTCTGGCCAACACTTTGGAGCCTGGAATCTTTGCCCTGTTGTGTGTGGGGGTTTCTTAACTTCAAGAATGAATGGACCCCCTCCCCCCTTTCTTCTATTCTCCATCTCTTCCATTGCTAAGAGAAACCTCAGCACCCAAAGTGGTGTGTGTGGCCGGGGTGGGGTGGGGGTTCGAAAACCATGCCCAATTTCAGCAGTGGAGATAATTACAGACCAGGCCTCCTCAGCAGTCAATCTAGGGAATAACCGAGGGAGTTGTTGAGGGAGTTAATCACTGCTCTGATCTAAGCTCCATATCACACCAAAGCAAGAGGCAAAAACATCCCATTGAATAGTTCAGCAGCCCATCAGAGGCCCAGAGTGCTCTTGGGGGGTGCAAGAGACCAAGACAAAGGCCAACACCAGACTCTTTAAAGGATGGCAAGATTTCAGCCAGTGAGCCCTTTTTTCCTTCCCATGATGTGGGGAATTATTAAAAGCGTATGTAGTTAAAAAAAAAAAAACAACATTAAGAAGTTGAAGTGAGCTGGTGAAGAAGGGAGAAATGAAGTCCTGAGAGAGGGACTGTCTGGCTATTTTTAGGGTACATCAAACACAGGCCCGCCATTCGCAGGGCTGTCTAATGTTTTTAAATACAGGGCACCTTTTTCAAAACAGGAAACTGTACAGAGACTATTAGGAGGCCAGACGTGGTCAAGCGGCTATCAAGAGGCTCTCTGTCTTAGGAGGACTGTGTCTTCTCCAGTTTGGTTTCTGGTGGGGCAGCCTGAAAATCCATGACTCTGCGGGATGAGCCGAGGTGGGGGACTCAGCGTCTGCTTCACTCCCCACCGTTTCCGTAACTGTGAGACTCGGGACAAGTCAGCGTCCATCCCTGGGTGAATGCTTGGCACATGGGGGTCCTTGGGAAGGAAGCCTGGTAGGGCTGTAGAAGGTCTGGGCTGAGAAGATAAGGCAGGCTTTGTTATCCCCACTTTACAGATGAGGAAAGGGAGGCTCAGGTGAGCTGCTCAGGGTCACTGTTATTAAGAGCCAGGATTGGAATCCATCTCTCTAGCCATCTCACTACTCCGCCACTCCAACCTCTGCTCCTAAGGAACTACTCCAGTGATCCAGAGGTTTAACTGTATTTCCCACTTGCTTCCATTCATGTCCATGTGGGCTGACTTCCTGATCCCGAGCAAGAAGCAGCAGCCTGAAAATGAGAACGCTGTTTGGCCCCCAGTTCCTGGAAAGGCTCCCTGAGGAAGGAGGAAAGTCTTCTTAGTGTTTCAGTCATTTCTTTTCACTAAAAGGTGGTGTCTTAAGCAGACCTGTGGGCTTGGGGCACTAAGAACCTGCAGAGTAAGGAGCTAATTTCCTCCCAACCTACTTCACGAGGAAGCTGAAGGACACGATGAGAGGTCTTTGGTCAACTCAAAGAAAAACTAATCACCTCAGTCTGACATCTGAAAGTCTTCCCCAGTCTGACTCCGGCCTACCTTTGCAGCCTTTCCCATGCTCTCCAGCCTGCCAAACTGGTCGCCTGTGTTGTTCCCTGAAGCTCTCCCTCAGCACCTTTGCAGAGGCCATCCCCCAGGCCCAAGTGCTGCCCTTCTCACTGCTGCCTCTTGGGATCCCTAATGTAAATCGAGGCTCAGCTTATGTCTCACTTAACTCTCTTCGAGTTTATTCCTGGGGCCCATCTTTTCTGATCCCCCTGGTTCTCAGCACTTTCTCCCACAGACTATCCTGCATTTACCTCTCTGGCTCTAGGTTATTTCTACCCAGTAGAACGTAAGCTCTACGAAGGCAGAGCCTGGCTTTGATTCAGTCTTTGTAAATGCTTTTGATCGGCAGAGTTGTTCCTCTGTCCGTGTCAGGTGGACTTGTTGGTGATGTTTGGGACACAGTGTGTCCCAAAGGTCTTAGTGTGGCTTCAGTGGGCCTGGGCCACTGGCCTTCTAAGCTTAACAAGCTGGAAACCGCAAACAAACTGGAAACCACACTAAGACTTCTGGGACATCCTGTACTTTGTGAATCCCTGGTCATCATTATTTAACCTTAAACTTAACATAACACTTACATCCCTTTGAACCCAGAGGAGGCAAATGCTGGAGTGAGGTTGAGACATCTTCTATTTCAAAATCTTCTATTACTGTAACCACAGCACTTTAGACTGCATTAGAACATACATCTATCAAGCAGTTACCCCTAAAGGTAGTACCTATAATGTACCTCCCACGTTTCCCTTTTACCAGAGGGGCTTAGGAAACCATGAACTTTTCACAGGAATAGGTTGGCACATCTGCTATTTCAAAACCATTCAGAGTATCCAGGCTATCAGAGGAGTGAAAAAGACTCCTGCTGGTCCAAACCCCTCCTTTTACAGACGAGGTGACTGAGGCCCAGGGAGGGGAAATGCCGACATTAGGGGCTGATCCCCAGGCTACTGCAAAGGGCCTCCTAAGTGGGGGATGAGACAAGCAGAGTGAACCACAGAAGTCGGCCCAAACCATGCTCTGGTGGGAGCTGGGGAGAAACAGCCTCTACCCCCAACACACACACACACACACAGCTCCATCAAAATCTCTGTCTGGTTCTAGGCTCTAAAGAACTGCCCGTCCCTGGCTCCATCTGCCAGCCACGTCTCCCAACTGACATCAAATCTCCAAGTGGAGGTAGGCTGCGGTTAGAGGCAGGATCCTGGGGCTAGGTTTACAAAAGGTCAGCATAGCCCGGTCCTCACTAACTGGTGCCCAACCAGACTTCTTGCTTCACACAACACTGGAAATCTTCCCACTGCTCAGACTCCTTCTCCCAAGCTTTCTTTGCAGGGTTGTGATGGTGGGTAATTTTTATTTCTTTTAAGCCTCTCCAAAAAGGATACAACTCCCCCAGTCGCCTCCCACTGTGCCTCATCTGTACTCGTGTCTTATCCCCTTATAAGTCTAGCCTGGAAGCTGTGGATGGGCCCAGCCCCCTCTTGTCCTCCTGCCACCATGATGCCCTCCCTTCCTTCCCAGCAGAGTTCTGCACATGGTGGGCATTGAATAAGGGGATAGAACCAAATTTCTGTCCACCACAGCTGACCAACCATGCATGCCGCAACGCAATCCACCGCCTCCCATGCTTCATGGTGGCGATGCTCACGACTGGCCAACACACAAGTTAATGCCAGGATCACAACGTCTGTAGACAGTCTCTCTAGGCTGTGCTCCTGCCATGTGATGTAGATGGAGAGTATCAGAGTGAACAGCAGAGGACCTGGGTTCCAATACTGGCCCTTCTACTTACTCCAAAAGGGCAAGTCACTCTCAATATTTGTGAAACTGGGGTCAGGGGCAGGGAGCAGCATAAGCATTTGTGTGGCACCTGCTCATGCCAGGCCCTGTACATTGCTTTACAAACATTCTCTCATCTGACCTTCCCAACTACCCAGCTATTATCATCACCATTTTACAGTTAAGGAACCTGAGGCAGACAGAGACTAAGTGACTTGCCCAAGACCACCTGTGGGAGGCCACATTTGAACTCAGGTCTTCCTGACTCCAGACCCACTCGGCTGCTGCGGCAGCTGTCCTAGTTTGGACTAGCTGACCCTAGGTACCTACAGAAAAGAACTCAGAGGTGTGAGTTCGAATCAAGCCCGAGGAGTACATGCCAACAACAGAAACCCAAAGGAGCCTCCCAGCAGTTTGGGCGGTGCTGCCCCACAAGAACACACACTAACAAGGCAGTTGGCAGGAGGCCCAGTTACTCTAACTGCTGTTAGTAACACTGAAGGGTTATCTCAAATCCTATGAAACATCAGCCTAACTCAGGATGTGACGCCGAACACTAGGCTAGGAGGGTGGAGTTGAGAACACATGGGCTCACCTCCTGGTCCACAGCCCAAACTGAAGGGATGTTTGCCCATTTTAAAGAAGCAGGAGATTCTCAGGGTCCAAATAAAATTGAACACAGAGCCCATTCCCACAATAGTGTAGAAGGAAAGAAGGGAGCCCTAAGAGCAGCTCTCAGGACCCTTAGACCTTGGAGGGCCCTTGCAAGGCCTTCATTTTTACAAATGAAGAACAAGGCCCCCAGGTTACACCATATGGTATCACATAGCAGAGCCTGGATTCAAACCTAGGTCCTTAGATTCTATGCCCAGTGAGCCTTCTAGCATCCCCTCATCTGCCAACAAATAAAAAAGGACCAGCACAGAATCCAAAAGGCATGCGCTTGGCTTCTACCTGTGGGCAGAAGTTGTTTCAAGGGGACTTTCCCTTAAAATAGGTGTTTTTTTTCCCCTCCATCATCACAGAGCCTAGCTGGCATGTGAAACGGGGCATGAGAAAAAAATCATAGGATTCAGAGGTGGAAGAGACATCCTGAGGGGTTAGAGGTCAACTCTAATTCAAACTTTGCCACTGAGGAAACAGAATCCCCGGGGAAGTTAAGTGACTTGAGTGGCAGAGAGGTTAAGTAGTAAGCAGGTGGAATTTGAACCCACATCCTCTGACTACAGTCTTCTTCTCACTATGTTAGGGAATCAGGAGAGAATCTGAAAACATAAAACAGATTCCCCAACAGGGTTAGTGAACTCACATCAGGCCATTATCACAAGAAAGCAGGGGTGCTGGAGAGACAAGCACAATAAAATAAACAAATCTCTACTCACAAGGAGTGCACTATTCTAATAAACCTTTGAGGCGGAAGCAATTCAGGACACAGCCTCCCTTACTGTATCTCTTTTCTTTTTTGGGGGAGGGAGGGGGTAAGGCAGGGCAATTGGGGTTAAGTGACTTGCTCAAGGTCACACAGCTAGTAAATGTGTCAAGTGTCTGAGGCTGGATTTGAATTCAGGTCCTCCTGACTCCAGGGCCGGTGCTCTACTCACTGCGCCACCTAGCTGCACCCCCCCCCCTTTTTTGGCCTTCCTTACTGTAACAGATCTGAACCAGAAGGGCCCTTCTTTTGAGCAAAAGACCACAGAACTGGAAGGGTCCTTCAAGATCCTATAAATCCCCTCACTGTACAGATAAGGAAACTAAGGCCCAGAATGAAGAAAGAACATGCCTGAGACCACCTCAGTCAGTAACTGAGCCACGAAAGAACAGCTTTACTGCCTCCAAATCCAATGTTCTTTCTACTACAATCCCATTCCATGGATGGTCACCCTGAGACAGTCTCTTCCCAAACTCCCCAAGAGCCATATTTTCTCATGTTTGCTGGTAGTGAGGACAAGGGCCAAAGGACACGCATCCCCCTCCTGTGCGCTCACTCTTAATTCACTTTCCACTTCCTAACTGGACTAGACTTGCCAGTTCTGAATTTGGTGTGACCAGTTAGCTTAAAAGGCCTGGCTCTGGAGCTATAGTTTAGGTAATAGGAAACAGTGTGCAAAAGAGAGCAGCTGGTAGAGAGGAGACCTGAGAGCAAGAGCCAGGAGCTGTAAAACGAGAGGATGCTGCTTACTAACTACCCATAGTTAGGTCTGCCCCTTGGAACTGAGTCTGACATATAACAGGCCAGAGACATTCTTAAGTCTTGTCTTATCCAGGCCCCAGGTCCTTCAAACAACCCTTGGTCATGGGCCCCTTCACCATCTTGGACACTCCAAATTTTCAATGTCCTTCTGAAATGTGGTGTCCAGAAGTGACTTGGGGGGAGAGGGGAGGTGTCACTGAACAAGGAGGGAGCTACTGCAGATGAGCTCTAAAGTCCCCTCCCTTCCAAAGCTATGATTCCATGATCTATAATATTACTTTGAGGAAAAACACTGGACTAAGATACAGGAGAAATGGGTTCTCAACTTCATCTGTATAAAATGGGGATAAAAATCTCTACCCACCTCCCTTGGAGATATGAGACCAAAAGGCTTAGACATTTGAGATGATATAGCATTTATTCATTATAATATTGGCATCTGAAAGAAATAAATATCCCACAGATGAAGGTCTACCTTCCAGGCAAGAGGTAAAGCTGCCAACTCGGGGTAAAAGTCAGGAATGGGAATGGCATGGGGGGAACACCTAAGGGAGGAAATCAGTTTTGTTCCATAAGTTGCAGTTTAGAAAAACCACGGTTAAGTGTCACAGGGAAAACCCTGTCTTCTTTATGTAAATTTCTGACATGGTGCCACTGGTGGGGCTGTTGTACTTGTAACAAGTTCTGAATTGAGTACTGACTCATATCAAAATCAAAACCAGGCAAGGACAGCCCCAGGCAATAGGGAAACAGCACTGTTTAATAGTAAGAGGCTCACAAATACCAGATTTTCTACCTGCTGTGGAGGAAATGTATTTGGTACACTGGGTTCAGGAACCCAATAAGAGCTTTACTGGTATTGAAAGAACTTGTTAGAGTTGAAGATATTTCTGTATAAAAAAAATCCAACAAATGCTACACATAGGACCACATTTTAAAAAGCATCTTGGTCACAGGGTTAAGTGGAAAATGTTGACATTAAAGAATAGTTCTATTCAAAAGCAAAATGTTACCTTTTCCCAGTCATGTTCTTAATAATAGGAAGCCCAGTTGTCCCTCTCCAGCACTTCAAGACATCTGGGTCCAAGGACCACCACTTTTAACTATGTGTCCCTGGGCAAACACCACCTGTCCTTGGGCCTCAGTTTCCACATCACATAGTACTAAGAAATGACCATTCTAATACCTGAACTAAATAAGATGTTTCCAGAAACGTCTTTGAAGAGTGGAATTTGCTAACTATATAAACTCAGATACTACTTTCTAAAGGAGGCTTTTCCCATCCATTTTCCTTCCTCAATTCCCTGTTAGAGTCTTCTCTGAAAACTTCCATTCACACTATATATGTCTTGTAAATAGATTTATTTGTGTGCTGCCTCCCCTGGGCAAGGACTGTGTTTGTCTTTATTTTTATCCCTAGCACTTAGCACAGTATCTGGCACATAGGAAGCCCTTAATAGATACTTCTTGGCCAGTTAGTCTGACTGATTCAATAACATGTGCATTGGGTCACAGGATTTAGGGCCATAAGGGACCTTAGGAAAATGCTGTCACTAGAAGAATGAGAGGCAGAAATCACCAAAGCTTACATGGCTTCATCAAACACCATGTGCAGTCATGACTGATTAATCTCCTTTCCTTTTTGACCATATTAGTAGATCAGCAGTAGAACACAGGAGTGTTGTAGACACAGCTTAGCTAGATGCCAGTAAAGTCTTTTTCCACATAGGCTAGACCAGAGGTGTCAGACATGTGGCCCACAAGTCACACTTGGCCCACAATTTTCTCAAGTATGGTCAAATCGGAATCAAATGTAACTGGGGAATATTTACCAAAAGAAACAAAAATACAGTAAAACATAAATACTACAAAATATAAATATTAATATAAAATTAAGCCAATATGCATCCCACATGGATCCTTATATATAGATTAGTGGCTTTCATTTCTATTTGAGTTTGATACCAGTAGGCTAAACAGATCCAGATGGATGACCAGAAACAAAGAGTAGCTTGAATTAACAAGGAGTTGGCCATATAACATTTCCATCAAGACAGACAGAATGCAGAAATTCAACTTGATTTAAACAAGCATCAATGGGCCAAACATACCAGGGACACAAAAACAAAAAAGACTATTATTGACCTCAAAGAACTTCCCTCTCCAGGAGGATCCTGACACTTGTGATGAAAAATGTCCTCCACCTCCAGAAAGACAACTGATGGAGTCTGAGTACAGACTGAAGTATAATTTTTTTCACTTTCTTACTTTGTTTTTAGAACATGGAAAAACATATGGAAATATGTTTTGCATGATTTCACATGTATAACTGATATCACATTTCTTGCCTTCTCAATGGAGAGGGGAAGGTAGGAGGACGGAAAAGAACAAAATTTTTTAAAAGAACGTTAAAAATAAATAATGAAATTTATTTATCAAAAAATTAAAGGAGGAAAAAAACAAGAAAGAACCTGGCAGACTGAATCAAACCAAATATGACAGTAATAACTCTACTTTAGGTTTGCATATCAATGACATGTGATTCAGGAGATGGGTCTAGATGACAGTTCCTGTGTAAATGATCTGAAGGACTCGAGCTCAGTTAGCCCATAAACAGGAAAGAAAGCACTGTGCCCAGCATATGGGAAGTACTGGTCCCACTGAACTATGCCCTGAACAAACTAGTCTGGAGTACTGAAGTCAGTTCTGGGCACCACAATGTCCAAGATGGTGAAAAGGCCCACGACCATGCTCAAGGTTCATTTGTAGAACTTGGGGCCTGGAGAAGATGAGACTTAGGAAGGATGTATCTTGATGTTTGGGAAGGTCTGTCATGCATCTGACCTATTCCACTTGGCCCCAAAGGGCAGAAGAAAGGAGGTGAAAACTGTCAGAGAATAAAATTGTCCCTAAACAGCATAAGCTGCTTTGGAAGGTGGTTGGTTCCCAGTAGGGGGCAGTTACCTAGAAACAGATGGAGCCACATATTGCTCATATATATCTTAGTGAAAATAGGTGCTGCATAGCCCAGTTTGTCTTGTCTCAAAAGCACCAAAATGTTACACCGTGGGGGGCTGTCATGTTAAGGGTACTACTATGTGTACCTGTACAGTTTCCATAGTCCTTGGCACCTGGTAGGACTCAGAGGCATGGGAAGAAAGCTGGAGGCCAACGGTGCAGATCATAGAGGTCTGGCTTCCTTATGCATGCAGTAGGTGTTAGGTTGTGTATCAGTCAAATTGTGGTCAAGGAATTCTATGAGGAATTCAATTAAAGAAACCCATGCAGGTTTACATGTACTGGAGTGGCTTTAGGAATGACTCTGCATTCAGAGTTAAACCTCTTCCCTCCTTGGTGGCTAAGTGGGTCAGAGTTTTAAGCTACTATCGACACCCTTGGTAGCCAGCATCCTTACAACCACAGCCAACAAGACACCCAATAAGATGGTGACAGATCCCGTCCATGGAATGTTAAGGACACGCTACTGATCTGGGAGCTGAATTTCTCCCACCAATGCCTTGACCTACGCTCTCTCCCCTAACTGGTACCTTGTAGGATGTTGGCCATTCTCACTAGCCACCTTGGGTCATGTGCTTATGTGAAATATTCCCAATCAATGCAGACTCAAATCCTATCATTTTTGCTTGACTTACCTGGAAGCAGGGAATGATGTTCACGTGCTGACTGGTGGAGCCTGATTTCAGTTCTAATTATCCCCACTCTGCCACACTCACACACTATTCATACCCCACCATGGGGTTCTCATAATGCCCCAAACCACCAGAGGCAAAAGCCTGTAAGTCCATGCCTCAAAGTGACCGTGTCCAACTGTGTTTCCTTCACTAATCCTTTGGGTTGGAATGTTTCCACAGGACTTTTAGGGATCACTGCTCACATGAGTCACCTTGTTATATAGAACCTCATGTTCCCTGGGCTTCAGTTACCCTTGGTGGATATGAAAGCCTTTGGTCATCAACATCGGTCACCATCCCAAGAGCTCAGGCCCACAAAAGATTATGTGAAGGGCCCACCTGCCCAGCAGCCTGCTGTGTGCTAAGAATTTAGGAATATAGAATTCACTCTCTCTACCCTAAACACAATGCAACAGAGATGAGGATTATGTGAACACTGCCCCCAGTGTTTGCTTTTAAAAACAAATAGCATTTTTAAAAATACCACAGCTTTGTAAATATTAAAGCTAATCAAAAAACCAAATACTCTCTTTGGCAGAAGGAAAACGTCTTCTCTCCTCTATGAAAGGTGATGCTACTTAAGAGTGACCAGGGTAGGCACCTCCAAATCTCTTAGGCAACAAATACTCATTCCTATGTGCCTTCCCCTCAAACCAACCTCCAAAGACCCAAAGCAAAAATCCTAACTTTGAAATTTTCTATCCTCTTACCCTTTAGATTTAATTATCCTACGGAGCCTTGGATGAATGCTAAAAATGAATGTGTGAGCTAATAATCGAGAATTGCAACTGTTTTCTGAGGTGAGACACTGAGCACAGAGATGCTGAAAGCTCCCTTATCGCCTGGCCCAAGTACACAGCACGGGGGGAGCTAAAAAAGGGGAAAAGCAAACAAACAATAGGCCTGGATTCAAGGGTGAGGACTCAGCTTTGAGCTTGGGAAAACAATTCCCTGCTTTGGTACTAGTCACTCTAAGGGGTTGGACTGGATCATTTTTAAGGTTCCTTCCCCCTCTAAACTTCCCTGGAAACATTCTAAGCAGGGAGCACCTAAAGGACAAGAGCAGGAACCTGTCCCCTGAGAAGTGGATGGCTCAGGCACTGATCTGTCTTCTTTTGGTGAGCCCTACTTCAGAGGGGGGATCTGAACCCCTGAGAATTAGCTTAGTCCTCTCCACCCTAAACATAATGGGAAGAAGAGAGGGACTATGTTAGTACAGATTGTGCCTAATCTTAATTATAAGCTTCAAATACTAACCTAGCCAGAAATCAGTAAGTATCAAGCCTGGTAGGCCTTGGTATGTCTTTGCTAAAGGAACAAGCTCTGGTCAGGTGATGCCTTGAGGCCCAGGTGCAGCCTTGGGCTACAATCACATTGATGTGGGCCCTCCAACAGCCTCAGCTAATTACAATAGGATTAAATCAGGTTCCTCCTTTCTCACTGCAGACACACCAAGAGGTACTCCAGACTGTTCCCTTCAATCAAACCCAGAGGGCATTTGGTGTCTGCTGATATTCCAAAAAGCATACCTCTGGGGGAATACCCCACCTACAGGTAAGTTCAACTGCATGCTTCTAGTAAATTGAGCCCTCGGTGTCATGATACTGTCAGCCCCTTAAAAAGAGCCCATGGGAAAACAACTGTCTCAGTTGTCAACACCCTGTGACATCTGGAGTGGCACTGTGAGGAGGAGTGGCTAGAGGGCTGGCCTCAGAGTCAAAGAATCCTCAAGTCTGGTCTCTGAAACATCCTAACCACGAGACCCTAGGCAAAGGCTCCTGCTCTCAGGCCTGATTTTTAACCAGTAAAAGGGTGAAGGTGGACAAGTTGATCATGAAATGCCTACTGATGCATAAAATGGCTTGTGCTATACTCTGAAGGCTTAACACCACATCCAATTCAATAGACAGCTGCAGGAAAAGTTAACCTTGGTGCCTCAGCCCGCTAATCTAAAGTTTCACTTTCTGCCACAGTTATTTTTTGGATCCACATTTATTCTTACTAATGGCTATCCTGATAAGTCCGCCTTTTGCAGAATGAGTCAACTGGACAGAGGCATGCATTGAACTGTGGTTAACCTACATAGTTCTTGTGAGGAAGAATTGTAGGCATCCCCTCACCAACTTTCATATAACACTCCCACCTCACAGAACAATTCTCCTGATATTCTGATCGCTAATTGGCACTGCCAGGACTTTGGGAGAAATGGTTTTTAATTAATAGAAGAGGGGATAATGCGGGAGTTAGAGTTAGCAGGATGGATGGTCTGAAATCCCGTAATAGGTCCTTTATCTCGGCCTAGCTAGAAGGTTTTCAAAGTGCCTTAGAAACATTATTTTATCTGATCAACACAAAGGGAAGTCAATGTAATTTTTCAAGAGAGCAGTAAAAGAAAGCTGTCCATGGTGGGACATGCCCGGAATGCTAGAAGGAGGTGCAAAAAATCCAACAGAAACAAGCTTGTTAAGGCCATAAAATAGCTTTCAAAGAGATGCCAATCTGGCACGTAAAACAGAAGGCAAAGGCTCTATGATTTGGGAATGCAGGGCATTTGTGAAACCATCAAATGGCATTGAAAGCTTTGGGTTAGGATTAGGCTCAGGAATGGCAGGGATTCCTTTTCCTTTCTCAAATTTAATTCATGTGGAGATCCTAGGTCCTTTCAGGCCTCACATGTGATGTGAAGCGAATCGGTAATGTCCCAGGGGCTGCAGCTCAACTCTAAGTTGCAACACTTTTAAAAAGAAAAGGAGGGAGGGAGGGAGAAAGGAAGGAAAGGAGGGAGGGAAGGAAAGAAGGAAGGAAGGAAGAGAGAGACAGAAAGAAAAGGAAAGAAAGAAAAGGAAAGAAAGAAAGAAAGAAAGAAAGAAAGAAAGAAAGAAAGAAAGAAAGAAAGGAGGAAAAGAGTAATAAAAGGCTAAAGAAGGATCAAGAGCCAGCAATTCTGTTTTTAACGTCTGCAAAGTGCTTAACAGACATCATTTCATTATCACAACAGCCCTATCAAGGAAATGTTACCACTATTCCCAATTTTTTAAAACACTCAATGAGGAAAGTCCCTGTAGCAGTGCAGCCTGGCACTCCGCCCCAAGCCAGCTGCACCAGAGCCCCTGCAGGAGATAAGGTTGGGCAGCACCACGGGACCAGCTCGATGACAGCCTTGCTTGGAGCCCTGAAGGCATAGGGTGCTTATGGTTAGTGACCTAATAACCTGAGGTTATTATGCAGGCCTCTGGCACTCCACAAGCCTCCCACACATTCTGACATCCCCTGGTTTGTAAAGCATAGAATCCAAGGAGATTGGACAGCATGGTCCCGTATACATCAAAATATACAGAGCAAGTGCTTTTGTGGTTGCAAGAACTTACTGGGAACAAAGCTGATCCCTCCAGACTGGGCAGGAGCTAAACAAATCATGGGACATGAATGTAATAGAATGTTACAACAGCAAGAATTCGGAGAAGCCCAAGAACAAACTCCTTCCAGATTACTCCAGTCGGAAGTTCTTTCTTCCTCCTTTTGCAGCTCATGCATATGCTAACCTGTGCACCTGAGGGCTTTCAGACTGGTCTTCAATGTCACTCTCCTTATCATTATCCTCAGTGTGGCTGAGCTGTAGCTATACCTTGCCCATAAATGCTCACTGAACAAAGAGATGACTGCCTGGCCTGTGTCTCACAAACTCTCAGTGGCATCCGAGGCCCTCCATGACAGGGCCCCACTTCCCTCTCTTAGCTTCTATCTGCCCCAGTTCCTCCACCTAACCCAATCTAGAGATGATGTGTCAGAATAGGAGCCTGTTAGGTGGACCAGGCACTGGAGTGAAAAAGACCCGAGTTCAAATCCTGACCTAAGACGGTCATTCCACCTTCCTAGGCGTCAACTTCTTCATCTAATAAGCCTCTAAGGTCCCTTTCAGCTCACAATCTCTGCTCCTACTCTCCAGCTTCCCTACATCCACGTACCCTAGCTTACTCTTTAAAATGCTTTTCTCTAATTCTACGCCTCCTTGCAGGCCCATTTTAAATGCCACGTTTTATCTATCCTCCCATCTACTCTATATCTTTGGGCTACCAAATATATCATTTACCTCTCATTACACTGGCATACCCTATCACCCCAATGGACTAACACAAAGGACTTGGTTCTGTTCTTTCTTATTCCTAGTTCAAGTTTAGCTTTGATATCAAATGCTTCCATTCTCTTAATTGCAATCAGGAGTGGTTTTCTTATCATTTTTAAAAAGAACAATCTTTTTTCTGTCAAGCATGTCCTGTTGGTACTTTCTCCAGGACCCATCAAAGCAATTTAAGTAAATATGTTTCCTGACTCTCAGCAGAAACATGGTGTGTTATAGATTACAAAAACAAAAACAAACATGAGGCACTTTTATCAAACATGGCCAAATGTGTTGATTAGTTTTGCTTGATTGTACTTGTCTGTTACAAGTGATGGTTCTGGGAGGGGGGGGGCCCAGGGAGGAATTATTGGAAAATGAGTGTAAAACATTTAAAATTCTTTCTTTAAATACCTAGTCACCGTTCCTAATTCTACAGAATTTACCAGATTCAAGGTCTTGGGCTAGATGAGGACTTCTGTACCAAGAGCAAGTCCTACATGGACAGGGACAGAATTAGGAATGGGGATTTGGGGGTTCTACTATGTCCTTGTTTACTGACTTGCTGCTAGTTTCTCTTTGGCAATAACACAACAGGGTGACATCTGTAAAACATATGTAAAACCTTCTGGGTTCTCTTTAAAAAAGACAACCTTCAAGTCATTATGGGACAGGCAGAAATCAAAATTAAATGCTACTTGTGGGGAAGATAAAAATTAGAATAAAACATAAGTCCTCCAGGAAATCCCTAGAAGAAATAAAAATTTTCACAAGTTTTAATAAAGACAAACTCTTTTGGAATGGTTTCTCTTCCTTCAAACATTAAATATTTTAAAATACTAAATAAGCACCACGTTTGTACCCAATCGCAATTTCTTGATGGGTCTTTTCTAAAATTTCCTGACAATTCATACTTGCTATCAGCTAGGGTTTTGATTTTGTTTAAAGTGATGGCTACATATCAAGTTTTCCCTGAAAAAAATCTAGTCAATCTCCCATCCTGCTAGATCAAGTGCAGGGAAGGAAGGACTGCACTGCTCAGCATTAACAAACCATTTTCAGGCAGCCCGGGCACTAGCTATTCAAACTCTCCGTTTGTATTGTCCAGACCCGCAGACATTCATTCTTTTCTAGCTTTCTTCCCGTGCCTGTTTCTGGTTCATGAGGAGTTCATGTAGGCTTCTTCAGAGCTCCTGGGATATACCTTTCTAACTAGTAACGGGTGCATCAAAGGTTGGCAACAGGTGGGAGCCTTACTCTCACAAAACTAACCTATAAAAAGTTGTATTTCATAAGTGCTGATATCAAGCCACAAATTCACAGTGCTATATGCTCGTATTTTTAAAGACTGCTTAGGGTAAGATAGATTCTTAACTCAAAAGACAGCTACTAATGGGAATAAATCAGAAATACTTGGTTGTGCTGTATCAAAGAGTTCTCTAGTGGCTAGGCAGTAAATTCAAATCCAGCCTCAGATACTTACTAGTTACATGACCCTGGGCAAGTCACTCGGTATGCTCTCGGGTAAAATGGGGACAGTAATGGTACTGATTTCCAAGGGTTATCATGAGGATCCAAAGAGATAAAAGGGCTACATAAATGCTAGCTATTATCTTTTTTAGGTCTTCATACAGGCTTTTTCAACCTTAAAAAGAATTGGAAATTTTTAAAACAAACCAAAAAACCAACCACCACAAGTACATGTCCAGCGTGTCCCTACTGGCTTCAGTCTGACTGTCTGTCCATGGGGCTGTAACCTAGCACTCGCACTTTAGCCCAACTTAAAGCAGCTGCTTGCCTAGCCTGGCTCTCCCACATCTGTCTGCCTTCTCTTCCTTCAGGGCCTGGCTCAGGAAGCAGCCCCTTCAATCCTTGGATGCTCCCCCACTACTTCCCCCCCCACCCGGGCTTCAAGCTCTTTTCTCACATGTTCCTCTGCCTTGACCTGACCTCTTCTTTATATATCACAGCTACCTAGGACACAGTGGACCTCACCACCCTCACACACACGCTGGTGCTCCATAAATTGTATGCTACGTATTTGTATTTCCAGAGCTTTGAAGGAAATCAAAAGTACTGGATTGTCAGGGGGTGCACAGCCAATCCAAAATGGATGGCTTTGTTTTTGAGGATGCCTGGGAGCATCCTAAATGGTCATGCCCAGTCCTGGAGTCAGGAGGACCTGAGTTCAAATCCAGCCTCAGGCATTTGACATACTGGTCCTGCGACCTTGGGCAACTCACTTAACCCCAACTGCCCTGCCTTCCACCCTGCAAAAAAGAAAAAATAAATAAAATAAATGGTTATGCCCTGAAACTAGACATGGAACTGCTAAGACCAGAGTTTTAACACTGCAGCTGAAGAGTCCAGGATTTGACAAAAACCTAGGTTTAAATCTCAGCTTTCCCCCCTTGTGATTTGAGGCAGGTCACTTACCCGTGAGACACCAGACAAGTCACTTATATAGGGACTTACATAGAAGTATTCCAGGTGACACAGTGGCCAGAGCACTGGACTTGGACTCAGAGACCCAAGTTTAAATCTGCTCTCCCACACTTCCTAGCTGTGTGACCCTGGGGAAGTCACTTAACCTCATCTGTAAAAAGCGGATAATGATAGCACCTATCACCCAGGGTTGCTCTGAGGACAAAATGTAGAGTGCCATGGAACTGGCTGCTATTATCATTATGACCTCCTCTGGATCTCACCGTTTCCTCATCTACAAAATGAGAGGCTCAGACTAAATGACCTCTAAGGTCCTTTGACCAAATAAAACATGCCATCATGTCGTATTCATACATAATACGGCACCTGGCTACGATGCACACTACATGGCCCCCAGGGAAAGCAGTCCATTCTGTTTGGGTTTTTTCCGCGCTTCTCAGAAAGTGCCTGTGATGTCCCATGTTCAGCACTGTATTCTTTTCCTGCCTTCCCCCAGTTCCTCCCAAGCAAAATACTAGGTTCTATGTCTTAAGTTTAATTTAGAATAATTTCTAAAACTCAGCTAAGACAAGAAAATCATCAACAGCCACATGGATTTTTTTTTTTATCCTCAAGTCCCAAGTTCCCAATTCTAGAGACGCTGGTTTCAGTTCCAGGTACAGCCGGCACCTCTCTCCTCCACACACACACACACACACACACACACACACACACACACACACACACACACCCCTACCTCTAGAAGAGAACAGAAAATTCTGTAGCTCAAAAGCTCTCCAGAAAAGCCAGTTTCCCCCGCTTTTAAAAAAACATCCCCAATATCACACATCACATAGTAAAAAGCCCACCGAGACTGCCAGTTTCTTCCAGAAAAAGGGAGTGGAGCCCTATAGCAGCCTTTGGCAAGGTAAAAGAAAACCAGGTTTATATCCTCGTTCTTCCTAAGAAACAAATGAGGAGACTGGCCTGAGAGGCAGGGAATGAAGGATGAAAATTCCAGATACAGCAAAGAGGGAAGAATAAATGTCTCAAGCCTCGGGGGAGCAGCAGTATCACACACATTTTAAGGGGACCTAGAGCAGGGCCCAGGGTTGAAGGGAAAGGGCCATTCCATGACTGGATCATTCCTTGGCATGGAAGAAAACCCAGGTTGGGCCAAGGGATCACTTTCCACTCTCCCTGTAATTTCCTACGGTTGTCCCCGTAAGAGTGGAAGCTCCTGGAGGGGCAGGGGCTATTTTGCTTGTCTTTGCATCCCCAGCCAGGATTTACATGGCACAATACCTGACCCCCTCTAAGAGTTTAATTAAGTAAATGGTTGTAGACTGACTGCCCCATCCAAACGTCAGGTCCTTCAGCCATACAGAACCACACATCTGAAGGGCAGTGTCTAAAGGGTTATCAGACCAAAGACAGTGTGTCTAGGAATGGGAATCCTGCACATGGACATCTCATGGGAATGGGTGTGCATGGGATAGGGGGTGGGATAACAAATAAAGTGCTCACTGATGGGGGGGGGGAGAGGAAGATCGATAATCAGTCAACTAGGATTTATTAAGCAGAGAGGGAGTCAGTCATTCATCGGAACATTTAATTAAGCTTTACTATGGGGGTGGAGGGGGTAAGCACTTATTGGGGGGAGTGGATGAGTTGGTCAGTTAGCTGGCCTTTACTGGGAGCTTACTGGGGGGAGGAGGGGGAAAGAGAAAGAGGGAGAGAGGAGAGGAGGGAAAGGGGGGGGAGGAGAGAAAGAGGGGAGGAGGGGGGAAAAAGAGAAGGAAGAGGAGAGGAAAAGAGGGTAGGGAGAGCAAAGAGGAGGTGGAGAGAGAAGGAGGAAGTGGAGAGAAGTCCCTCAGTTGGTGATCGGTCAGCCAGCTAACACTGATTAGGCGCTTGGTGCTGCTGGGGAGGCTGTGAAGTCAGTTGTTTCTTCAGCTGCCTCGTCAGCCAGCATCTATTAGGCACTTACTGTGTTGGGGGTGGAGGGGTGGAGATGGAAGAGTTTGTCATTTGTTCGTTCATTCATTCCTTCTCAACTGGCCGTCATGGAATGGGCACTTAACTGTGTGTGCTGGGGGGAGTGGGCTGGGAGGATGGAGGAAGGAGTGAGTCATTCATTCATTTAATTCATTCATTCCCTGCGGAGCAGCACGGAACGGGCAGTTCCTAGGGGTGTGCCGATCATTCATTCATTCTTAACCTGCCCTCTTGGCACAGGGCACTTTGGGGAGGGAGGTAGATTAGGAGTACCTCCTAGAGGGGGCACTTTCCGGGGGGGAGTTCGGTTAGAGCCCCCCCCTCCTTCGTTCTCGGGGGCAGCACGGCGCGAGCACTTTCTGGGGGTGCGCCGATCATTCATTCATTCATTCTTAACCTGCCCTCTCGGAGAAGGCACCTTCTGGAGGGGCGGTTAGAGCCCCTCCTTCGTTCTTGGGGGTAGCACTGCGTGGGCACTTTCTGGGGGTGCGCCGATCATTCATTCATTCTTAACTTGCCCTCTCAGAGGGGGGACGGTTAAAGGAGTCCGTCCTTCGTTCTCGGGGGCAGCACGGCGCGGGCACTTTCTGGGGGTGCGCCGATCATTCATTCATTCTTAACCTGCCCTCTCAGAGGGGGGACGGTTAAAGGAGCCCCTCCTTCGTTCTTGGGGGCAGCACGGCGCGGGCACTTTCTGGGGGTGCGCCGATCATTCATTCATTCATTCTTAACCTGCCCTCTAGGAAGAGGCACCTTCTGGAGGGGCGGTGAGAGCCCCTCCTTCGTTCTCGGGGGCAGCACGGCGCGGGAACTTTTTGCGGGCGCGCCGCTCACTCATTCATCCCCAGCCTGCCCTCCCGGAGCGGAGAGGCCAGAGGAGCCCTTCCCCCATCCCCGGCGCTCGGGTCCCCCTCCCCCCGGCTCCCCGACCCGCACTCACGCACGCAGAGGCAGGCCACGAGCTTGGCCGCGTCCTCGGGCACCGGGCAGCTAGGGAAGAGCGGCTTGAGCAGGTAGGTGGCGAAGACGAGCGCCACGATGTACTGAGACGAGGGCCGGATGATGAGCAGCTCCACCCAGAGCTTGAGGAAGGCGGGCAGCGGCCCGTACACTTCGAGCATGTACGCGTAGTCGCCGCCAGACTTGGTGATGGTGGTGCCCAGCTCGGCGTAGCAGAGCGCGCCCACGATGGAGAAGATGCCGCAGGCGGTCCACACGATGAGCGCCAGGCCGGGCGAGCCGGCCTCTTTGAGCACGCCGGTGGGCGCCACGAAGATGCCCGAGCCGATGATGGTGCCCAGGATGATGGCCACGCCGTTGAGCAGCGTGATGGAGCGCTGCAGGGTCACGCCCTCGTCGCCGCCCGAGCCGGCCCAGGACCCACCGCTGGCGTTGTCGCCGCCGCCCCCGCCGCCGCCGTTCTGCCGCCGCAGCATCTTCTGCCGGGACTCGGAGTCCTCGTCAGGCCCCGGCGTGGCCCCGGCGGCAGGGCTGGAGGCGGGGGCGGGCGGGCCGGCAGAGCGGCGCTGGTGCGGCGAGCTGGTCATGCCGAGGCCGGGTCCGTGAGGAGCTGGAGCGGGAGCGGCGGCGGCAGCGGCGGCGGTTGCGAAGCTCAGCGGACCCGGCGACCGGCGAGGCTGGGAAGGAGGGAGGGAGGGAGGAGCGCGGGAGGGAGGGCCGAGGCTGAGAGGCTTCGTAGCCGAGTGGCTGCTGCGGCTGCGCCTGCTCTTTTGTGTCCCGAGCCTGGCGCCGGGGGGCGGGGGCGGGGCCGCGCACCTCCTACAGGTGCAGGCGGGCGGCCCCCCTCCGGTTCTACGCCCCGCCCCCCCGCGCGACGGGGTTGGGGGAGAGGAGGGGAGGGGGAGTGCGCTGCTGCTGTAGTATGGCGCTCTACAGCGGACCCCACGCGGCTCTCCTGGACAGAGCTGGAGCACATGGCACCACTCCCCTGCTCCCCGCCCCCCTTCCCACGCCGCAGCCCACGTGGAGCGGGGGCACGCTCCCCTGCCCCGCCCCCACCCCCCAGCGGGCCACATGGTGGCATTGTTCTCTCGCTCTGCACTTAACCCAGCACGCCAAACTCTGCTCTCCCCCGGGGTGGAAAGCGGGGTGGGAGGGGAGATGGGTGGGGAGCGCTATAGGGGGGACCCTTAGTGTTAACTGGAAAATGAGGAAGGGGTTTGGATGGGGGGGATAAGTGAGGAGCTCTATGGGGAGAAGGGGACAGTTAGTGTTGACATTAATGAGAAAAGGCCTTGGATAAAGGGAGAGTAGGGCTGCCATTAATATGAAAATGGGAAGAAAAAAAAACCTAATAGAGTTAACATTAGAATGAAAACTCCTTGAGACTAGTCCGGAGTTAGGAGAGAGCCCCATACTCTTTAGCACTTAGATTATTAAACTTGTAATAACTGCTTCATCAAGTCACTTAAATTAATTCAAGAAACCTGTCAGTCAGTAAGGATCTATTAGGCACTGTGCTAAGCGCCGGTCCCTCACTTTGATTTTTTCCAAATTACTGGGAGCTCAAAGACCAATGTGTATGTGTGTATCTGTGCCTATGTCTGTGTCTATGTGTGTAACGTCCCCTGCCCTCCGGAAATTTTCATTCTACTTTGATTTTATTCTCAGAAATCAAATTCCACCCCTCCCCTCGTTCTACTGAGAAGGAAACACCCTAAACTGAACAACTTGCCCATGGTCATACCCCTAGTCATTGTGGGAACCAAAGCTCAACCCCAGCCGGATGAGACTTCAAGTCCAAGGCACTTCTACTAGACCCCCTGGGCTACTGGCTGATGTTTCTAAAAAGGATGTGCAGGTCTAAATGGTCCCAGTTCTGCAGCCCAGCCAGAAGTCCCTTTGATCCCTAGAGATCAGAGACACCAGTTCTGAGGAGTTATTTTCCCATAAGGCGTTAAGAATGGGCCCGTTTCAACAAAAACCATACCCGTGTGCCCGGAAGGACATCCAAGGGTACATCCTGGGTGGAGTAATATTTGAATAAAGGCAAAGGCTCCTGTCTTTTCCAGGCTTGGCTGTTATTGTCTACCCTGACATTGCATTGTGCCTTTTACTTCCCTCAAATACCATCATGTCTAACGTACCCGGTGGTGGCCAGGGTGGCTTTTTGAAGTTGATCAAAAAAGCTGGGTTTGGGTGGTTTTTTTTTTTCGTTTATACCTGCCGTTTTATTATGCCTGACCTGCACATCTTTAGGCAGATGAAATCTGTGACAGATGGGCTTCAGAAAAGAGACGACACAAAGGAATTTTAGAAGTTCACTATGGATAAATTTTAAAAGAGCTTGAAAATCAACTTGTATTTTTTTTTAAGTTCCATATAAAACAGTAAGCTTTCAAAAAAAAATTCTCTCTTCGTGCACATCCAGTCCATCATGCTTTGGGTCCAGAATATAGTTGTTGACAGAAAGATGGATGCAGCTGAATCTGTGAGCATGTGTATTTGCCCTGCATATGCAACATAAACATTGAAGCGATGAACAGAGGACTCATTACCAATACTGGAACAGGACCAACTTCAGACTGAGGAACAACAGGTCAACCTTTGCATATTACACACCTGAAAGGAAGGACTGGGATTTGCACAAAGAATGGAGGGGATGTCCCTAGAAAAGTTTTATTGTAGGATGCCCCCAAGGAGTCACAGTGTCCAAATATGCCTTTTGGAGAATGTATTTGTCAGGAAGTTGGCCAATGAGGTAACCCGGAACTTACTATAGTACTGTGCTAAACTGGGGAATCAGATAGAAGCAAGCAAGACAGTCCCTGCCATCAAGGAGAGTGAACATACAAGGAAGCTAGAAATAGAGGGAAGTTAGGAAGGAAGGGGGAGGGTGTCTGGAAAAGGCCAGGAAATGATGAGGTCCTGTCTGGCCAAGGATCCAAGATTTCTCCCTACTATAAGCACCCTCAAGGAGGACGTGATGATTCTGGTGTCAAGGTATCCTGGGGTGGGCATGTTCCTACCATGATGCCCATGAATAGGAGTTCTGGGTTAGGAATTGGAAAGGAACTCTTCAGTAACTCTTTTTTCCTTTGACATCTATCCAAAAAGGTTTGAAATGAGCAAGCATCTACTATTCCTCGGGGCCTTTACAAAGTTTATACTATGAGCCGATATTCCTCTTCCTCTCATGAAACTTAGAGTCTTCTGGGTAACTCAACATTTTCTCACTTACAAAGCGCTTTCTTCGTAACAGTCTTGTGAAGAGGGTGTAAGCAAAAAGTCCTAGCATTCCATTTTATAGACGAAACAAACTCAGAGAGGGATAAATCTTATTTCACCCACTTTCCTACGGAATTTAAGTGGCTTGCCCACAGTCACACAACTGGCAGAGAGCCTGAGGTTTTGTTTTGGGTTTTTTTCTCCTTTCATTTATCCCTGTTGCTTAACCACAGTTCCTGGCACATTATAGGTATTTAATAAAAATGAGTTGATTGAGATGAGTTGATTGTGGGCCATATGAGTACAAACCTGCTGGGGGTTTTTAATTTCACTTCTGTCATAATGAATTCTCATTAATAAATATAAATATAAAACAAAAATGATCTAGGTATTCCCCCACATCCTCATTTCTTATGGGGGGGGGATTCCAGGAAATGATCTGGCTACTCCAGTTAAATTCACAAGTGGGCTAATTCACAAGTGTGCTACAGAATTTATAAGGTTGATAAGCATGGTATGGGCCAGTCTAGATGGTGTTATAATTAGGCGGGAACTTCTCTGGAGTACCATGTTTCTTGCTGTAACTCACTAAATAATTACATTTAAAACAGTACAGCGCTTTGCACATAATACATGCTTTTTTCATTCATTCATTAAATGATAAATAATAGGAACTAAAGTTGGAAGTTAAATTCCCTGTTTTATTCTTTTGGCCTCCTGGGGACAATAACATGGATAATCCAACCAACTTTCCACCCTCCGGTTGCAGACTCTGCAAAAAGAACAGTGTCACGCAAATTATTCATCTGTTCATAGGATCGTAGCTATAGACCTGGATGGAGCCTTAGAAGTCATTGAGACCAACTCCTTCATTTGACAGGTGAGGAAACAGGCCGCAAGAGAGGTTGTGATTTGCCCTGGGCCAAGGAGCAAAGCTAAAATTTGAAGTCATCATCAGACTCCAACTTCTGTGCTCTTTTCACAGCGCAATGCTGTATTTCCATCTGAGGTCACCACAGCTGATGATCTATCCCAATATATTTTAAATCTCTGGCTTCCATAATGTAAATTTTTCTCAATCTCATTTTGCCCAATACTGAGAAGAATCAAGTCTTGTAGCGCTAGCAAAGCCTGCCACCTACTGGTGGAAGAATTTTGTGTTTCGTTTTGTTTTTTTTAAAGAAATTTTTTTGCACCCAGATCATTCATTGACAGTCTAACCCTGAGGAACTCCTGCTGGGACCACAGGGGCTGGGGTACAGAGCCCATTCCCTGTGTTGTATGTAAGCACGTGTTTTGGACCGGCTCGGTCCTGGGGAGCCTGGCTTCTAATGAGATGGGACTAGGTACCCTGTTCTCAAACTCCTCATATGGTTAAACCCTTGCTTACCCCGGAGCTCTGGGATGGTTTCACATATAGCTTAGGTTATTATGTCTCGGGGTTCCCCCCAAAAAGTGGGAAGTAAAGGTTACTTGATGCACCATATAAATCTGTTCTCATCCAAGTAGGTTACTCTTACACACAAAAGAAATGCCAACCACAGGGCATACACATTTGATAAAAAGAAACTTAAAACATGATTCAGAAAGTTATAACTACTGTTAAAATCTACTGGGAGGCTGATACTTAAATCACATCAGCGTATAAAGCAGTTCAAAGGGCTGCTAACTAGACATTTTATATTTCACTCTGGCTCTGCGTTGCCTAAACAGCTACTGAGTGAGATAGAGCTGGTTGGGAACATAGATTTCATCTAGCTTAATTTGTTCATGAATGAATGAATGAATGAATGAACAAAAAGCATCAATATGTGCAAAGCACCATACTAAATGTTGCAAATAAAAATGGAAAAGTATTTTCCCTCTGAGATTATTTCCAATTTATACAATGGACTCAACTTTTTGAGCTGATTGTTAAATTTGCAGTATGAGAATTTAAATCTCGGAAATTGGCAAACTATACATCAGGGTTTCATTCACTGTGCTTTTGTTTGTCCGAATTTAAGGAAGTGGTGGGGAAAATGCAGGTTAAACTTAAAAGTGTGCCGAGGCTTTCAGAGAGCTGATTGTCAAACATTTACTAGCCCTCCCCTCTTTGTGTATACCTTGAATGGATGATTGGATGTAATCTCCTCCAACAGATTGTGAGCACCTTGGTAGCAGATACTGTTTTTATCTCTCTTTATGCCCTTAGCAATAAACTAGGCCCTCCCTGGAGTTAGCCCCACCTTGGGCCGCAAGGGCCCAGCACCTAGTAAGGCTTAATGAAATAAACTGAGTTACTCAAAGAAAACAAAGGCCATTTTGCTTACCGACACAATCACACACATACTCTTCCAATGAGTGGGCCCCAAAGCAAATGCCAACCTCCACGTATATATACACTTCTTAAGGGTCAGAGGGCATGGCAACCCTTGTGACCCAGGCTCATGTGACTTAAGCAGGTCACATGGGCCTATTAATGGATGAGAAAGATCTTCCCATCAAGCAAAATATATATTAACAATACACACTGGAAAACTCCGGCAGGTCTTCTCTCCCCGCTCCCCCCATCCCCACCATGAGCTCACTGAAAGCTGGGGCAAGTCAACAAATCAATTAGAATTTATTAGCAGGAAGCTAGGTGGTGCAGTGAATAGAGCACTGGGCCTGGAGTCAGGAGGACCCGAGTTCAAATCCAGCCTCATACACTTACTAGCTGTGTGACCCTGGGCAAGTCACTTAACCCTGTTTGCCTCAGTTTCCTCATCTATCAAATGAACTGGAGAAGGAAATAGAAAAAAGCATTCCAGTATCTTTGGAAAAGCCACTCCAGTATGTTTGCCAAGAAAACCCCAAAATGGGGTCACAAAGAGTCAGATATGATATACATACATACATGTTAAATGGGTATTTTCTTTCTATCACGCTACACTTAAAGATAGGAGCTGCTAAGATTCCATTCTACTCAGGTCTATAGTCTTTCCTTTCTGTGTGTTTGAAAAAAGTTAGGAAATGCTTTGCCAAAGCAGAATTCCACTTCCTGAATTTTTGCTTTTCCAACAGTTGTGATTTTCTTATCTTCTACCTATGGTTAAACAAAGCTTTAACAAGCCTTTTAAACATGGACTCTTAGCCTTCGTGTGTGTCCTGGTCCCCTTTGGCACTTGGTGAAGCCTCTGGACCCTTCCTCAAAATCATGTTCATAAATGAATAAAATCAAAAGGGATTACAAAGAAAACTAATTCATGGAGATAAAATTATCAAAAAAATTTTTTTAATTCATGGACTTATAGTGAAGAATCCCTACTTTTGAAGATGATTTGCTAGAACAGTGTATTGTTTTTTATTCAAATTAATTATTCCATATATTGAGCCACTTCTTTATTCGGTGAGTAAAGGTGGAGCTCCTTTAAGGTTAATGTAGGACTTCATCCACCTGAAAGCATGTTTGTTGTTCTTGGTGATACGTTACAAAATGTCATTTTTTTAGTTTGAATATTCTACCCTAATTAACTGTAGTGAGAAAGGGGAAAGGGGTAGGGGAAGAGTATATTTCATGAAGACAAATTCCATTCCCAAAGTCTCTTTCTTTGTTCAAATGCTAAGCATGAAACATAAACATAAAACCTCAGCAGCCTGTTTTCTTTGTTTTCACGTAAGTGGGCTTCACACATCAGTTTGGCAACATTGGGAAGAGTGAAATCATAGGACCTGAGTTCAAATTCTGGCTGTGCCACTTTGAATAAAATTATCTAACATCTCCAGACTTTGGTTTCCTAATCTGTAAAAAGAAGGCATTCGGTCTTATCACCTTAAGATCTCAAAATGTTATAGTGGGAAAAGCAGCATCTCACATTCAGAAACTTTCACTGTTGTTTTTGTTGGGTCATTCCAGTCCTGTCTGACTCTCTGTGACTCCATTTGGGGTTTTCTTGGCGAAAATCCTGGAGTGGTTTGCCATTTCCTTCTCCAGCTCATTTGACAGATGAGGAAACTGAGGCAAACAGGGTGAAGTGACTTGCCCAGGGTCACACAGATAGTGAGGCAGGATTTGAACTTAAGTCTTCCTGACTTCCAGACTCTACACACTGGGTCACCTGGAGTCAGAGGATGTGGGTTCAAATTTGGCCTCCAATATTTGGTCCAATCATGATGATACAAGGCCTGTGTATCCCTAGGCAGATCACTTAACTTCTCTCTGTCTCAGTTTCCTCATTTATAAAATGAGAAGTTGGACTAAATGGCCTCTAAGATCCCTTCTAGCTTAGAATCCTGAGGATTCTAGGATCTAGGAATCTAAGGATTCCCCTTCTGCTCCAAGTTCCGTGATCCTAGGAGCAAAGTTAGAATGGACAGAACTTGATTTTCACATTGCAGTTTAAGAGGGTGCCATAATGAGCTGCAAAGAGCAGAAAAGCAGAAAATTGGGCTGTATAGAAAGTGTTTTGAAGGGAATCAGGGATTGCTTACAATTGATATAATTTATCGATATGATTGATGTTAATCAATTATATTAGAATTCCTTTGACCCAGCAATATCACTTCTAGGGTTGTATCCCAAAGAGATCACACAAGCAGGAAAAAGGACCCATATGTACAAAAATATTTATAGCGGCTGTTTTTGGGGTAGTTAAGAATTGGAAATCAAAGGGATGCCCATCAATTGGGGAATGGCTGAACAAGCTGTGGTATATGAAGGTAATGGAATACTATTGTGCTATAAGAAATGGGGATGATACGGACTTCATAACAACCTGGAAAAACCTAGATGACATAATGCTGAGTGAGCGGAGCAGAGCCAGGAGAACATTATACACAACCACAGGTATATGGATTCTGCGAGGACCAACCCTGACAGACTTCGTTCTTCTCAGCAATACAAGGTGCAAAGACAACTCCAAAGGACTCACGATGGAGAATGCTCTCTACATCCAGAGAAAAAACTGTGAAGTATGAATGCAGATTGAGGCACACTTCATGCTAGCCTTTTCCTCCCCCTTTTTTTTTCTTTTTCTCTCTTTCGTTTTTGTTTTTGGGTTGGTTTTTTTTTTTTTGGTCCTGTTCCTTCTTTCTCATGATTCATTTCATTGATCACAATTCTTCTCCATAACTTGACTAGTGTGTAAATTAATTCAATATGAAGTTATATGTGAAAGTTATATGGGATTCCATGCCATCGTGGGGAGGGAGGGGGAAGGGAGGGAAGAAAATCTGGAGCTCAAAATTATGTAGAGCCAAGTGTTGTAAACTAAAAATAAAAAAAAATATAAAAAACCAAAAAATTATATTAGAATTAATATAATTTATATCACTTATCACCCCTCCATCCCCACAAAAAAACACATCACCACACAGAAAACCAGGTCAGGGTTTTTTAACAGTGTTCAGAGATAACAATGAACTCTTGATTCCTCTCTATTGTTCAATTTGCAGATTATTCGGACACTCGGATAACCTGCCTCCTCTGCGAGAAGGGAGAGATAAAAATGTAGCTTTGGGATCTGGGAAGAGCCCACTAGTCTTAAGGAGGATCAGTCCCTCAGCTGGAGTCCTTGAGAGTGAGATTTCAGTTTGTTCCAGTAAGTAGCAGAATTTCAAGGCAGGAACATTCTGAAGGGAACCTGGTCTGGTGGTAAGAATGGTGGGCTGGGAGTCTGGAAGATTTGAGTTGGATCCCAGCTCTGACGCTAAGCTGCTGGCGACCATGGCAAGTCACAGACCCCAGGGTGCTAATCCCCAGAAGAACAGAAAGCAGTATCTAAATGTGGGCATGTTAGTTGAGTCTTGTTTTCCTGACATGTCAAGGAAAGATAATGATCCTTTCACTGAGAAGAGCATTCCATTTATGTGGCTTCTGGTTATAAAGCTAGATTTGAGTTTTATAATCAGAGGCCACAGAAAGGTATGAGGCTGGCTCTTTGGTGAAGAGACATTCTTCCTTTAACTATAGGTTCTAATGAATCATCTAGTTAGTAATTGTATTACTTAATAGTTATAAGTAACAAAACTTCCAGTTATATCTGATCCTGAAATCCCAATAGCTGGAGAAGAAAAGGAGAAAGGGAAAAAAAAGGAAGAAAAAAAAGGAGAAAGAAAAAAAGAATGGGGCAGCTAGGTGGTGCAGTGAATAGAGCACTGCCCTGGAGTCAGGAAGACCTGAGTTCAAATATGGCCTCAGACACTTGACACGTACTAGCTATGTGACCTTGGGCAAGTCACTTAACCCCCATTGCCTGGCCCTCCTCCAAGAGAAGGAGAAGGGGAAGGGGAAGGAATGAAGAAAGTCTTTAGGCCAAGGATGGGGAGCCTTAAACATGAGCATCAGCCACACCTATTGTACTAAAAAATAACAGTAACTCTGTTGATACTTTAAGTATCTTTAAGTATCAAACTTTAAGGTTTGAAGATAAATGTGGAAAGACAGTCATCTGAAAACTAGGGTATAGCTTCAGGGGTCATGGACACCCATGCTTGAGAGAAGTACCATCTTTAGATCTTCAAGAGGCACTGGGTCTCAGACACCCACCCGAATGGAGGGACCTATAGGGGGAAATATCATGAGGACTCCACAATGAGAGAAAAGGACTTCCAGGGCCTGGAACCAGGGAGGGTACCCTTTGGTCACACATGTGGGCCTGAAGTCAGGAAGACCTGAGTTCAAATTTGACTTCAGACACTGACTAGCTCTGTGATTCTGGGAATGTCACTTAACCTCTGTTTGCCTCAGTTCCTTCATCTATGAAATGGGGAGAACCTCCCAAGGTTCCTGTGAGATAATATTGGCAAAGTGCTTAGCACGGGATCAGGCACGTAGTAAGTGATGCGTGTGTGTGTGTGTGTGTGGGGGGGGGGGGGTGTTGTGTGGATGGGTGTTAGCTGTTATCATTATTAGTTAACTACCACTGGGGACCTTGTGTCCGAAAGGGAAGAGTGTTTCCTAACTCCTGTTCTCAAGGTACTTTTCTAAAAACGAATGGAATTCATTTGATTCTGATCGCTGAAGGACAGGTTACTGACCAGCGCTGGTGAGCCATACTACTTACTACAAACTTCAAGCTCTCCAGGTGTCCTCCAGAAGTAGTCAGCAGAAGACTATGTGAGGACCCAGTCTGCCAATGCCCATGAGAGCTGGGGAGGTATCCTCAGAGATGTTATATAAAGGACTCACTTGATGGTTTATAATCTGCTAAGTCGGAGCTATTTTTTAAGAATTATTTTCTCAGGGTTTATCAAAAACCCGAATTTTTGATGGTGGTTCAGTCATTTTTTTCAGTCAGATCTGACTCTTCATGACCCAATTTGGAGTTTTTTTGGCAAAGATAGTGGAGGGGTTTGCCGTTTCCTTCTCTTGTTCACTTGCCAGATGAAAAAACTGAGCCAAAAAGGGTTAAGTGACTTGCCCAGGGTCACACAGCTAGTAAGTGTCTGAGTCAGGATTTGAATTCAGGTCTTCCCGATTCCACATCTGGAGGTGTATCCACTGCCCCACCTAGCTTCGGCCATTCCCCATCCCACCCCACCCCCGCCCATTCAATGCTTTAAAAAATATCCAGGTCCTTGGCTGGCCCTAGTAAACACCCTTAGGGCAAAGAGAAAAAATAAAGCTGTTTTCCTGCCTAGGAGTAGTCTACGGTTAAAATAAACTCAGGCAGCGGGCCATTGCAGTTACTAACCATACACCCGACAAGGTCAAGCCTCAGGTGATTCAGGTCTCCTGCTGTGTTTTAATCTATTCATTCACTTCATTTGGTAAACCTGTGCTAAGCTCCAGGAATACGTAAAGAGGCGAAAGACAGTCCCTGCCCTCAAGGGGCTTGTGAGCACCTCATCTGACTTTCCCCTTCTGGCCAAAGCCCTGGTTGTGTCCGGAGCAGCAGAGAAGCATCAGGCCAGTAATTCTGGGGAGAGTTGCATGCCATCAACTCTGACAGATTCAACAAGGATTTGGCAGGTTTTTACTAGGTTGTAAGGCATAGGTGCTCAGGCCTAGCAATACAGAAGCAAACAAGCAAAAATGAAGGAAACAGCCTGCAGAGAGCTTCCATTCTGCTGCAAATGAAACAAAGCTTTCCCACACACTCCGTCCTCCATTTGATCTCTTCCCGCCAAGTTAAAAAAGAACAGAGCTGTTGAATGAACTCATCCTTATTAGCTCATGAAGCTACAACTGGGTTGCTAGACAAGGGGAAAAAACCACTTAGGACTTATGGAAGCCACGTCCCAGCTGATTGTGACAGATGCAGAGGCCTTGGGTGCAGGGAGGGAAGCAATAGCCAAAGGACCGATTGAGCCAAAGGCAAATAAGTGGCTGAAAAAGCAGTAGCAGAAGCAAAAGGGTAATCCATCAATAAACATTAAGCAGGAAACATTTATTAAGCCCCTTCTGTGTGCCAGGCACTGTGCTAAATGAGGGGTATCCAAAAAGAGACAAAACACAATCCTTGTCCTCAAGGAGTTTATAATCTAAGCCAGGGGTTGGGAACCTGCAGCCTCGAGGCCCCACATGTTCTCGAGTGCAGCCCTTCGACTGAATCCAAACTCCACAGAAGAAATCATTTTATTATTATTAATTATTATCTTTAATAATCCCCTTTTATTATGTGGATTTGTTCTGTGAAATTTGGATTCAGTCGAAGGGCTGCACTCGAGGACCTAGAGGACCACATTGGGCCTGGAGGCCGCAGGTTCCCCATCCCAACAATCCATTGGTAACTAATCAATAACTTACTTCTAGTAGATGCTTAATCCAGGAGTATGGTGGTGGTAGGAGTTGGTTGGAGCACCAGTTTGTCAAGTACAACCTCCAGTCCCCAAGAGCACGTTCTCTATATCCTTAGGTCGCTTTTATTGTTGATCCCAAATTCAAATCAACAAATGATTAAGCCTCTACCCGGAGCAAGGCTTTCTTTTGGGGATTGTGGATACAATGATCTTTTTAAATATCACAGTTCCTGCCTTCAGGGAGCTTACATTCTATTACCATAAGGTTTAGTTAGAAAAGCACAGGACCTGGAATCAGAAAACCTAATTCCAACTTTTTGCAAGCTCTTTGACCACGAGCAAATTGCTTAACTTTAGCCTCTGTTTACTTATCTGTAAAATGGAAACACCAGTCCTACTCAGTCGGGAGAATTAATATAGTCACAACTGTGCAGTACAGAAATTACCCTGGAAACTGTGAAGAATAGATTGGACGCCGCTCTACAGAAAGGTGGGGGCGAATGGCTGCAGAGTGTTGCTTTTGCTGTTTGTGGCCTTGGGTGACTTCGTTGAACGTTTCTTAGCTACCAAAGAAGACTCAAAGGGGAGGTATGTAAGCATCAATTAAGTGTTTACTTATTAAATGTTAGATACTGCACAGAATACAAGCAAAAACAAAGGCAGTTCCTGCCCTCAAGGAGCTTACTTTCTAATGGGAGTAGAACATAAAAGGAGCTGAAAAGCAGAGGGTGGGGGAATCTTACCCATAGGGGCTGAGCTAGGGGAAGTCTGGAGGAGCAAGTTTACAAAAGGTACCAATTAAAGTTTGAATTGTAAAAAGCAGATAAGGGAAGGAAAAAGTCCGAGGTGGGAGAGAATAGTTAGAGACCTCAGTCCCAGCTAGAGTGGATAAGGGCTCAACCTGAGGGGGTGGAGGGTGAGTGGAGAGAAGGTTGTTGTGGAAACAGAACCCACAGGCCTTAACAAGCAAGTCAACGTGGAAAGTAAGGGACAGGGAAGAGTTAAAGTTGGCAGAGGCATCCTCTTTGTTAATAGAGGTATCATTGTACTTTTACCTGGTTTGAGACACATTATTGTCAGAGTTGACATGAATTTTTACTATTTTTCCCACACTCCAATGCCTCTCCCATTTCTGTTATTTTATACAGAGTAAAGACCATCAAAGCAAAGAGAGGAAGCCTGGAACCTTAAAAGTTCAGCCAGAAATCTCGCAGTGCCGTCACCTGCAGTCACAATACAAAGAAAATCCCATCCTCAGAAACAGCGGCCCCTTGCACATCTGGTATTGGCTCCAGTTCAATGGCAAGAGTGAAGGCCTTCTCTGTTTATTTTTTGTACAATTGCTTTGAGGGTAGAAATCAATGTCCTTTCCTCTAGGTTTGTTTGTGAATTCATCACATATCTGCCCAAGCTTTGTTGAGCTCCCAGGGGGATTCTGATTTCTTAAGGTTCACATAGGTTTTTAAAAATAACCGTTGAAAAATCTTGACATGGGACAAAGACATTTATCTATTCTCAGAAAAGGCGCTTTATTAATCTACGTCAGGACTTCCATGCTTACTCACATCTGTCCCCTCCTCTCCCCGCTCACAGGGACTCCACCCTGGTCCAGGCCCTCATCTCCTCTAGCCTGGACTACTGTAATTGGTCTTTCTGCTTTCCAACACTATGTGTGCCTCCCCACCAATATAAATCCCAACCCATCTACTATTTAGTAGACCAGCTTCTTGAATTGCTGTGCTGGAAAAAAAAAAATCACCTATGGCCAACCCTCTGGTTATGAACATCCTCACATTTGTACTGGTTCTTTAATGACAGATGCACAATCTGCCTCTAGGCCATGGTACTCGTGGTAGTCAAAGTGTCTTCCTGATGTTTCTCAGACATAGTATTCCATTTCCCGCTAGATGCCTTGGCATTGGATGTCTCCAATGAAATTTCCAATTTCTTCTGTCCCTCACAATCCCTAGTTTCTTTCAAAGCTTGACCCAAGTGACACATTTTACATGAGTTTTTACCATTCCAATAGCAACTTGTCCCCTTCTGTCAAATCACTTTGTCTTTATTTTCTATAAACTCATTTATCTATGTGTTTCCTTCCCTGGCTAGACATAGCCTCTTTGGGGTCAGGGGCTATTTTACCTTTTGTCTTTGTATCTCCAGCACCTAGGACAGTGCCTGATGCATAAGAGACATTTTAATGCTTGTCTATTGATATTAATTGATTGGCAACACTGCGTCCCTTAACTTACATATAGAAGTCATTCAGAACTCAAAGAGGATATTGCGTTGGGAAGGACCACAGTCAGAGAATCTCAGAGTTATTTCACATTGCTCACCTGGGCATACCCTACATTCCAACCAAACTGGATTACTTGCTGTTCCGTGAACTCAGCATTCCATTTTCTGTGGTCTTTCCTTACCTCTGCCTCTTAAACTCCTCAGCCTCTCTCAAGACCCAGTTCTTTAAATGTTCACTTCTCGCTCTTTGCGGGTGAAGACTTTCATTTTGGTCTTTGTAGCCCCAGGATCCACCTTGCATATAGTAGGTGTTTAATAATTGCTTGTTAAATTGAGTTGGACTGGAAGACAGCCTCTAGTCCATCCCTTTCCCTAATAAGAATCTCCTCTACTTTATCCCTTTCAAAATGATCATCAAATCTCAGAGGAGAGAAATCCAAAAATGGTGAAAACCACAGCCTTAGGGAAGCAGCACACCTGCTTTTGGACATCACTACTAAATAACGTCCTTCCACTGAGCAGAAAATACCTTAGCTAATCCTCCCTATTCTTCCTAGTTCTACTCTCTGGGATCAAGTAGAACAAGTCTAATTTCTCTTCTGAGTAACAGCTCTTCCTCAGTTAGTCAGTGAGTGAACAAGTATTTATTAAGCACCTACTATGTGCCAGGCACTGTGCTCAGCCTCAAGGATAAAAAGAAAGCCCCCCAAAAAAGTCCCTGCCTGCACTCAAGGAACTCAGAGCCTAATGGGGAAAACAACAGGAAAACAACTATATACATACACCAATATATAGATACACATGTATATGTATGTGTGTAATACATATGTATGTAAATATATGTATATATGAATGCACATATACACATACACAGGACAAGTTGGAAATAACCAACAGAGGCGAGGCACCAGCATTAAGGGAGATCAGGAAAGACTTCTTGTAGATGGTGAAATTTTATCTGGGTCTTAAAGGAAACCAGGGAGGCCAGGAGACAAGAGATGAGTGGAGAAGAAATTCCAGGCATGGGGAATATGAGAAGGAAAGGAATTTTAGGCATGGGGGTCAGTTTAACAGCTGAAGACAGCTTTCACATTTCATCTGTCTTTTCTTGTCCCTGGCTTAACCAGATGACTCTCAACCAAGAAAATCTTCCATTTGGCCTCCCTATCAAAGATCAAGATCTAGGGAGAAGATGTGGCAACTCATGATCCCTATGTCCAGAGCAGAACAAAGCCTCTTTGCACCTTTCTGGGTGCAAAGGAGGATTAGGGACAAATTGTTCCTATGGGAAAACACTGTCAGCTTTTACTTAACATATTAACGTGAATACATTTTCTGTTTCTTTTCCCTCTTCTGTACCTCACCCCCACCCCCACCCCCACTGTCTTTTGATGCCCATGGAGAAGGGGACATTTAAGGCTTTCATAAAACACTACAGAATTAACCGACGGATAATATCAGCAAAAAATAATTCAAGGTCAGATTACACAGCACACACTTTTAAGTTTAATCTACATTAACATTTTCTCCATTGCTTTCCTGGGTCTAAACCATAAACAAGACAATAAATCAAGCCCTTATTTATAGCTTTGCTGATTTCCAAAGTATAAACACTCACCATGAAAATTTAACAGTCTTTCAGGATCTGGTTCAGTTGGTTCCAGTGAACTGGCAAATGTTAAAGTGATTTTTAGGAAAATCTAGATTCTTTTTTTAACCTCTCATTCCAGGGGTTCTTAACCTTTTCTATGTTCTGGACCCCATGGTCAGTCTGATGAAGCCCATGGGCCCCTTTTCAGAATCGTGTTTTTAAGCACATGAAATAAAATACAATGTAAGTGAATCATATTCAAATACAGTTATCAAAATATTTTAGAAACCAAATTCATAGACCCTTGATCTAAGATATATTGAGAAGAATAAATCAAAGAACCCAACCAAAAAGTACCTGTTGTTTTCATTATACTGTGATGGCCAAGTGTGGCCTTATGAGATTTCTAGCTTCACTTTTAAAGGTCTAGGCTCCCTCTGTGTGATTTCATGTCTTTTTTCTCTTTGTGTAATCATAAAAATGGGAGGGACATGTGCAGTGTTGCAGTGTCTTGAACTCATGGAAAAGAGCATCTTTGTGGATTGATTGCAGATTTCTGGCAATTTCACGAGGACAGCATAGAAATGATCATCTAGGCGCTCTCAGCCACTCTCTAAGATTATAGGTTTCAGAGGAAGTACCCACTTGAATTCATAGCTAGTCCTTAGCTAGGATTTCCCTCCATAAAGGAATGAATGAATGAACAAAAGCATTTATTTAGTTCTTACTCTGTGCCAGCCATTGTTCTAAACACTGAGGACATAAATATTTGTTTATTTAAATATTAGGTCTCCCTATCTCTCCTGGACTAAAAGTACAGGGCGCTACTCACAGGCCAACCCCACTGTGATCAGGATGGAAGCTTTAACCTTCTTGTTTCTGACCCAGACCAGTGCACCCCTACTCAAACAGCCTGGAGCTTCCAGGGGCCACCACATTAAGGTCGAACTTAGTGTGGGCCCCCTATCAGCTTAACCCACTTCAGCTCAGAAATCCTGGGCTTGAGAGACCTACCAGCCTCTCCCTCCCTGGTAGAAAGATTACAGGCCTGTGCCACGAGGCCCAGTTGGATACAAATATTAAAAAAAAAAAAAGATTATTCTTGTCCCCAAAGAAATAACATTTTAATAGAGGAAGATCACACATGGAGGGGAGTAGTGATCAAGGATGAGTGTTTTGTTCTAGGAGGGGGGGAGCAGCTTGGTGGAAGCAGGGAGGGTGTGGGTAACCAGATGGTGAAATGGCTTGGTTGGAATTCTGAATGGGATGTGAAGCTGAAACATAGTCCTCTGGGCTCTAGGACTAGCCAGTAGGTATAGAAGGCTAAGCAGGCTAGTGTGCACACAGCCAATGTCAGAGTTGAACCCTAGGGCCAGAAATCCAAAGATTAATGGATTAACTTCCCCTAAGGGACTGAAGCCTGGATTCTGAAAGACTCAGATGTGGAAGTACAGGCCCCAGGTCCAGGCAGGCAGGAGCAGATAGCAGAGATCTCTCTGTCCTTGTTGGCTGAATGGAATGTGATAATGAAACAAATGTCAATGAAATCACCCACCTAGTCCCTGCCCTATCTACCATGAATGAGGTAGTCTATGTAAATATATTATCAGATTATGGAAATTCACTCCTTTGAGGGCCAGAACTTGACAGGATTTAGAACTAGAAGAATCTTAGATATCACTGAGTCCAATACACTATTTACTGATGAGAAACCTGAAGACCAAAGTCACATTAAGTAGCAAGTAGGTAATCTGGGATTCCAACCCACAGCTTCTAACTCCAAGGCTAATATGCTTTTCTGCCATATTATACTGCCTTTCAAAGCATCTGGGATAAAAATTTCCTAACAGATTAATAAAAATAAAATATTAAGTACCTACTATGTGAAGTTAAGAATTAGAAATATTAAGACAGATGAAATCATCTTTCTTCAAAGAACTTATATCCTACTGAGGGTATATACCAGGAGTGGGGAACCTGCCGCCTAGAGGTGGCCTCAATGCCACAGATTCCCCACCCCTAGTGTATATCATGAACACGGATAAATAAATAGGAGATAATTAAAGAAGGTAGAAAATTAAAAACTGGGAGAATCAGGGAAGGCTTCCCATAGGAGATGAGTTGTGAAGAAATGTGAGGATTCTATTAGGTAGAGATGACTAGGTAGAGCATTCCAGGCATGTGAGAGCATATAGAGTCAGACAATGAGATGTCCAGTTTGAGGAATGACTATATTCCAGTTTGGGGGAATGTAGAGTGTACTAAAGGGGATTAATACTAAATAAGACTGGAATGGTAAATTGAGGCCAGGTTGTGGGGAGAGGGGAGAGGCACCTTAAATACCAAGCAAAGAAATTTAGATTTTGTCCAGGTAGCAATAGGGAAGCACTGATGTCTTCTGTTCCTAAATCCAGTGCTCCTTCTATCATACCATCTATATCTAATCTCATTATAACAACCAGGAGACTGAGGCACAGAGAGGTAAATTAATTTGTCTGGTGTCTGGGCATAAACAACCAATTGGTTGCAAAGCCTGGACTAGAACCCAGATTTCCTGATGTCTCTCCTTCTTCTACCATATCCCATCTCCTCTACTCTGATCTTTCTAACTCCTATCAAGTGAAGCTCGTGGTGCAGGTCCAGAGGTCTTAAACTGGGGTCCACAGACTTTTTTTGTAGTCAATCAATAAACATTTATTAAGTGCCTACTATGTGCCAGGCACTGTGCTAACCTCTGAGTTAGTATTAAGGTTAGGGTTAATATTTGGATAAGTGTATTTCCATATAATTGTTTTACTTTTGCAATCCTTCTCTTTTGCTTTACACATTTTAAAACCTTACTCATTCCCCACAACAGCTATTTCAAACGTTGCCTTCTTTATCCAAGCCCTCAATTCTGCCCTTACTCTCCCACATTCACCACAGATTACCTCACCTTCTAATTCACTGAGATTTCACTGAGAGCTCCATTGGTTTTAGGCTTTCTTTATATCCCTAGCACCAGTAGCTGCTTAATAAATGCTTATCCATTGACAGACTAATAAGGGGCCCATAGACTTCCCCAGACTGCCAAAGGAATCCAGGACATGAACAAGGTTAAGAACCCCTGATCTAGTAGAAAGACTGCTGCTAACTCTATTTCTATATAGTAATAATTTCAGCAAAGAAACATGAGGAAGTTATGTATATCTTTGATACTTATTTCTCTGATACTTATTTCTCATCAATGAAATAAGAAAGTTGTCACAGAACATTTATGAAGTCCCTATCAGCTCAGAATCCTATTATAATACTAAGTCCTAAATTAATACCTTTTCTGAAGGCTGATCTCAAATACATTGAGAGCTGAGTAAGGACGGAGGGTAGAAGGGACACAGGGATGACTCTCACCCTTGCTGCTCCACTCTTCACCATATCTCTGGGATTTCCAAGCTACGTGAGATACTTAGCAGGGACCATGATGTCTAAGAATCATGATCTAGCCTGATTCCCCACCCTTCCAATTCTGCCAGAAAGGAAGAGGAAGGTGGGGAATCTGTATAGGAAAGGATCCCTAGAGAGGTCCCTCAAACTTGTATTGGGTTGTTTTTTTTTTGACCCTTCTAAACTTGCCTTGATTCATTTTGCCCATCTCTCCACTTTCAGGAGGAAAATGATAAGACTGGAAAATGGCATCCATTTACTCTGACCATAGATCTTAAGTGTTTGTTGAACTGTTGCTTTGCTTTGGAGGACCTGTGCTCCTAAAAGGCATCTGACCATGTTATCCCCTGGCTCCCAAAGCTCTATGTTGCATGTTGGATAAGATACAAACTCCTTCTTTTGGCATTTAAAGCTGGGCTCTAACTACATTGGGCTAGAGGCTTTCTTTCTAGACCTAATACATATCAATCACTTTACCCTCTCTAGATGCCAGACAAAATGTCTTCCTTGGAAAGCCATAAACCAATTTCTAGCTTCATAATTCTAGGTCATTAAGTCAGGAAGACTCATCTTCCTCAGTTTAAATCCAGCCTCAGACACTTACTGGCTCTTTGATCCTGGGCAAGTCACTTAACCCTGTTTGCCTCAGTTTCCTCATCTGTCAAATGAGCTGGAGAAGGAAATGGCAAATCCCTCCAGTATCTTCCTCAAGAAAACCCCGAATGGGGTCATGAAGAATCAGACACAACTGAAACTACTGAACAGCGGCAACAAATATATGTACCTAGATATATGTAATAGTGTATTCACATGCAAATTCTTACATTATGGTCCAAAAACATAGTTTGGAGCAGGCTGAAAGAAAAACAGAATGTGAATCTAATCCTGCAGACCTAGTCTCTCTTGAGGGGATAAAAGGACAAATAGGTCTATTAGAGTCTTCAGATGATAAATCAAAGAAGAGAAATTATCTTTTGAATATTGTTTATTTTGGCAGAAATGTGCATCCTATTATTTGTTGATATTGTCTCTAACAGATTTCCTTCATTCTGCTATCAGCAATTTACAGGACTGACTAGTTTGAGCCATACAATGTCCTGGCAGGTACTACAGACAAAGATATACATAACTTCCTCATGTTTCTTTGCTGAAAAAATACAATCATTGAGAATGCCGTGGCGTTTAACCCAAGTGTGAAATAACAAGGCTTTAATGTCTGTGTATAAAAGAGATGCAATGCTATTTTTACTCCCCAGACAGTTTGCCTCAGGTAGAGACACATGAGCAATGGAATTTCATTTCCTCTAATGCCACAAGAATTTATTAAGTGGCTACTATGTGCAAAGCACTACAGTAGGGCTCACCGTGTTTAAATGATCGGCAGATAACTAGGCAGGCACCTCAAATCGCCTCAATCATAAACAAGATGGTACCAGGGGAAGAAGAAACCTTGGAGTGAATTCAGCCATGTCTGAACTTGAAAATACCTAACTGACCATTTTGACGATTTTTAAGGAGGCAATGTGGGGTACTGGAGAGAGCACGGGAGCTGGAGGCAGAAGATGCTCAGATCCCTAGCGCCAGCTACTTACTATCTCTGTGGTAATAGTAATAATAGCGAACAATGGCTACTTTGTATTGTACTTTAAGTTTGAGAAGTTTATGTAATGCTTTAAGGGTTGCAAAGTATTTTACAAACATTATCTCCTTTAATCCTCATAATAAACCTGTGAGGAAGGCACTATTTATCTCCATTTTACAAAGGGTAAGTGACTTGTGCACCTTCATATGGCTAGGATCTGAAGTTGGATTTGAACTCAGGTCTTTCTGACTCCAGGCTCAGCTCTCTAGCCACTATTCCACCTAACTGCCTCTGGTTTTACTGTTTTATCTGTATGACTTTTATCTGTAGGCTTTTATCTGTATGACTCAATTTCTCTGAGCCTCAGTTTCCCTATCTGTAACATGAAGAGGGTTAGACCACATGGTTTCTAAGGTCCCTTTGATGAGGGTACAGTCTCTGGGAACCCCCTTGAACCTGATGGGATACAGTCTATGGGAGCCCCCTTGAACTCTCCTTGAACCTTCCCTCTAGATCTGGTCTTCCCCTGAGGTCATAAACTTTTCATTATCTAGGCCCAAATCTCTACTTAGCCTAGCCCTCTATTGTCCAGCTGCTTCCCACCCTTAATCCTATCAAAATCTCATTCTCTTGTTTCCTGGAATCTTGACCTCTAGTCACCCCAGTCCCAGCAAGATTCTCCTTAGACTCCTCCTCAAGACCCTCCCTAAACCACCCCTCTATCCCTCCCACAGTCTTTCTGTATATAAGTTCCATCTTGCCTCCACGAAGGCGCTGTTACTTTAGTTTGAGATACAAAGAATTTGAGGTTCCATAGAGACTTCCAGGTAGAAGTCTCAAGAAGTTGTAGAGATGGTTCTAGAATTCTGGGAAGAGGTTAGAGGTATTGTGAGAAACATGGTTTTGGGGATCACTGGACTTCCCCAAATTGTGAGAAAATGTGGTTTTGGGGATCACTGGACTTCCTAGGCAGGGCCAAAGTCCTGAGGTAGAACCCTGTGATAATCCCCAAGGAAGGCTGTGTGCAGACCACAGGACTCCCAAGGGAAGGCCAAGTGGTAGCCTCCCCCCCTTTAATCTGTGGGGATCACAGGGTCTCCTAGGGTCAGACCCTAGGAGGACCCAAGTGATGGCCCCTTAGAATGGCAGCAAGATCACAAGGCTCCTGAGATAGGGCCAGAAGACCCAAGTGATGTCCCCTTAAGAAGGCTGTCCAGACCACAGGGCTCCCCAAGGGAATCCGGAGTGGTAGCTCTCTAACACCACAGTGAGGATCACAGGACACCCCAAGGCAAGACCCAGGAGTAAGCCTGAGATGAGCTTCCACTGCTCATTGCTTCCCTTCACTTGACCTTAGGAAGATCCATGTGATTTGCCCATTCTCACCCAAAGAACTCAGGACCAGAACAGAGGAAGGAATTTTATTACCCTCCTCAGAGAGTGGGTATAGTGCTCACTGGAACACTCACACTGATATAGCTGCAGGAGCAGGGGTAACCATTCCCTCCACTCCTGCTAGAGTTATGGTTAGTTTACAATCTTTATTTTTTTTTACATAGTTTTCATAGGTTATACGGTTTATACAGATAGGATAATAAGGATACAGAAGCAAAAGTGAAGTTAATTAGATTTTCTTTGTCTTAGTTTAGGATTAAACTACATTCTTTTACTTCCCCTACTTTCCCTCTTTAACATATGCAAATTACACAAATCAGTAGGCCTGGATTCTTGACCAAGACCAGACCCTAGATAAGCTTGAACTGGTTCAAGCTGTTTGGCCTCTCTAATTCCCCAGGCTGCCTTCTCAAAAAGCATGGGCATGCATACAAGCCTCTGACCTCTCACCTGACCTACCTTGAGGCCTGGTTTCTGCTAAAGCTGGGGTGGGAGAGGGGGGGGAGTACACCTTTAGTTCTGTGGAAACAAAACTCCTCCTCCCATTTCTTACAGTATGTATACAAATTTGAAGGTCATCTGCATAGCTGCCATCACTGATGTCATTTGTACCCTGCTTTATAGCACTTATTTCATTCTATTTTTAAGCTGGTTGAAAGTACCTGAAGGGCTGGAACCATGTCTAAGTCATCACAGTGCCTTTCACATAATAGGTACTCAAGACATTTCTAAAAATATATTTTTATTTATTTTGTTGAATACTTCCCAATTACACATAAACTTTTTAACATTCATTTAAATAAATCGATTTGGCCTTTTTTGGTATTTATGAATAAATATTTACAAAAAAAAGAATAAAACTTTTTTAAAAAGAAAAAAAAGGGGGCTTGAAGGTTAAAAAAAAAAGTATATAAAGTCTGTGGGAGGCAGCCTGGTGAAATGAATGGAGAACTGGCCTTGGAGCCAGAAAGACTACTTCATGTCTTCTGACACAATACTGGCTTAGGATTTGGGCAAAACACTTAACTTTGGAGGTGTTCACAGGGAAATCACGGCCCTAAGCCCTTGTGGGCTGCATATTGACTTAGAAAACCACACGTCAATGTCATCTGTTTTGATATATTTTAATTTATTTTGTTAAATACTTCCCAATCACATTTCCATCTGGCTCGGGCACACTGGAGTGTTACGGGCCACGTTTGGCCCTGGTGGATCCTACCTGACACCTCTAATCTCAGCAATTCTCTGAGAGAAGGACCCGACATGAATTTGTAGAAGTAGTTTTCTCATCTGGCAGTTACTTCCCTATGTTAATGAAATGTCAAATCCAGTTTCTATCCTAAGAATATTGAAGGCAGGGAGTTTGTCTTTCTTGATCATCTTTACCCCTTTAACCCCCTAGTGTTAGGGTTAGGGTTAGGGTTTATCCCTTTACCCCTGAAGTTACCACAGGGCCTCGTGCATGGTAGGTGCTTAATAAAGGTCTTAAATTTGAATTACTTTCAAGAATCAGCTCAAACGTCATCTCAGACTTTATCTCCTCTCTCCCTTTCTCCCTCTCTCCCTCTCTCTCTTTCCCGCTCCTTCTCCTTCCCTCCCCCTCTCCCCCTCCCCCCTCTCTCCTTCTTTCTTTCCTTCTCCCCCTCTCCCCCTCCCCTTCTCCCACTCTCCCTCGCCCTCTGCCTCTCCTTCTCTCTCTCAAGCATTTAGGTAGCACAATGGATAGGGCATAGTCCCTGGAGTCAGGAGGATCTGAGTTCAAATGTGACCTCAGATGTTTACTGTTTGACCCTGGGCAAGTCACTAAATCCTGATTGCCTCCAAAAAAAGAACGTACTATATGCCAGTCACTGTGCTAAGCACTAAGGATACAAAGAAAGGCAAAAACAGTCCCTGCTCTCAAGGAGCTCTAATAGAGGAGACAATATGCAAATAACTATGTGCAAATGTAGAGGGGCAGAAGAAACCCAGGGATGCAGGGATCCCAAACCAAAGTTCCCAGGGGGAGGCTGCCTGGAATGAATTCACGGATGCAAGCATTCTTTAAGGCAAGAAGGCAAAGATTTATTACGCTTTTCAGGGGGCAAGAGTTCTTAGGGAGCCTGCTCTGTTTCCGACCTGGGCTGGTTCACCCCTCCTTAGTCAACCTGGTGGTCCCCCATTTCCAGGGGGTCACCATATTGATGCTGAACTTAGTGTGGACACCTAATCGGCATAACACACAGCAGCCCAGAACTCCTGGGCTCAAGCGATGCTCCAGCCTCAGCCATCCAAGTAGCTAGGATTGCAGGCTCACATCACCATGCCTGGCTGTCTTCCTCTCCCTCCCTGATTCCAGTCTCTTCAGAGGAGTGGGAGGGCAAGGGAGAGAGAAAGAGAGAGAAAAATGTTTTCTTGTTTAAGTTACGTGATGGAAAAGGCAAGTTGAAGAGGGTATGTGCAGTTTTAAAGGGGCTTTAATCAAAGCCCACCAGAAAGGAAAGGCAAGCAAGTTTAAGCAGGCAGGAAAGATGAAGCATGTGTAGAAAGTTTAAGGAAGGCATAATCTATTTGCACAAACAATGTGAACAGAGGTTTTGAGAGTAAAAGGTTTGGAAACTTTTGGGAAGTTGTTGGAAAAATGCTCTTTCTTTTTCTCTCCATTCCAAATCTGGCCAATTTGGAATGTGAAGAGAAATAAGAAAGAAAGCAGGAAACTTTTCCCTTAAATTTAAGTGAAATGTGTTTAAGATAAGTCAGAATTTATTATACCATTTGGCACTAAGGCAAATTGGGAAAATACATAGATCTGAAAAAGAGACACTTTGAGCTTCCCAGTACAAGGAGAAGGGACAAGGCACCACTGGATCTTCTCCAGAGTCCCACTCACCTTTGACTGGCAAATGCAAAGTTCTCACTTTCAAAAAGTTTTTAAGGAATGAACACTAAAGTGAAGTTTACTTGAGTAAAAAGTTAGAATCATTAAGATCTTCCACCTTGCCATCCTATCTCTGACCAAGCCAAGGCTGCAGTAAAAATTAGAGCAGCTAAAACAAACTTCTCTCATCCAAGATCAGATAAGGGAAGAGAGTAATGGTAAGGAATTTGAGTTACCCTCCCCCACCTGGGAACTTTGGTTTGGGATCCTGGGTTTCTTCTCCCCCTCTACACAAATAGGGTACATAGTGGCTGAATCAGAGATTATCATAGAGGAAAAGAACTAGCATTAAGGTGGACGAAGAAAGGCTTTTTTTCAGAAGATGGAATTTCAGGAGGTTATTTGAAGGAAGCCACAAAGATTAGAAGGCAGAGATGAGGAAGGAGAGAATTCCAGGGGTGAAGGACAGCCAGCAACAAGGCCCGGAGTTGGTGGATGGAAGGTTGTGTTGGAACAAGGAGGCCAGCTGTGTTCTAGAAGATCAGAAAGTTAAGAGAGGACCAGGTTATGAAGAGTTAATATATATCTGGCAGACCCCCCAGTAAGAGAGCAGGAATTAACGAGAATGGGAAACCTGTGAGCCAGGCACTGAACTCTTTGAGGAAGGAGGAAGAGTGTCCTGGAGGCTGCTGGAATCTTGATGAAGTGATAAATAAGGATTGAATGAACCTCAAAGGAGAGGTTGCTGAGTGATGGTGGTAGAGGGAGAACTTGGAAGGTGGTAAAGGAGAACAAGGAGGATTACCAGCTGTCCTGCTCTGGCCACTGTTCTGTATGAATGAAAGTGCAAACAGGATGACCTGGGAAGCTTGCCATCTGAAGGGAGGCAGGTTTCAGTGAGTGCATAAAGATGGCAGGAGTGAAAGAAGAATAGGTTTGAGATGAAAGTAAGTTTGTTTCCTAAGGGTCAGATGCTCTAGAGAGCGCAGTGGAAGGGGTGGGTAGACCTAGAGTGTAATATTGGGATGCTTGGTTGGGTTGAGGAAGATGCACCCAAAAGGGAGCAGTGGCGGGGACTGAGAAACAGAGTTTGTACAATGACAGCAGGGGATTCAGAATCACAGGAGTTTGTTAATCATGGAGAAATGAGTTCAGATGGATAGATTATTATGGTCCCAAGGGGCTTGGCAGGCAATGAAGAGTCCTGAGGTTCTGAAGATTATCCCCTGTATTAGGAGGGTAGAGTTTATAATCTCAAAGAGGATCATAAACATGTCTGAAAGGTTCGGAACCGCCGGATATAAGAAACTCTCAAAGTAGAAGGCAGAAGAATCAAAACATATATTTAGGCTCCACAGTAACCAACCCATGAACCAGCAACCCCATTTTGATATATTGATCAAAAGCTTCCAGGCCCAATAAGTACGCCTTGAAAGAGTAACCAGGAGGCTACAGAGAAGCATGATTGTGTAAAGCAAAATCATGCTTCCCCCTCTATGGTAAAAAGATTACCCACTGGCCTGAAGTCCTTGTTCAGCTTCCTCCCATAGGTCAGCTCTGCCACTGGCAGCTCCTGCTTCGGCTGTGGCTGTGGCTGTGGCTATAGCAGCCTCTGGCTCCAACGGGAGCTGCTTTTAACCATCCAGCTTCTGCGGGGGTGTAAGGTACGCCGGGGAAAGCACAGGTTCTTTCAATCTGCTTAAGCAAGGGAAGCAAGGTGAAGGGGCCGACAAGCTTACTCCAGTCCAACATACAAACAGTATTCAGTTCAGGGGAAAAAGCCAAACTAGTCAAGGGCACTTGTTGACTAAGTGCTAAGGAGCCCATTTTTGGTTGCCAACACACCCCCATCCAAGTGGAAAGAAAGTAAGGAAAGTAACCAAGCATTGACTAAGCTTTTACTAAGTATTAGGCATTGCTCTAAGTAACAAATACAAACTGAAAGAAATTCAGTGCTTGCCCTCAAGGCACTTACATTCTAATGCAGGAAGATAATAAACAGTGAAGAAAGTCTGGGCCAGGACTGAATTTTAAAGTCAATAAGCTCCAGGGGCTTCCTTTTGCTTCCAGGATCAAACCCCAAATGCTCTGTTTAGCTTACAAAATCCTTCATAACCTGGCCACCTCCTACCTTCCCAATCTTTTTATACCTTTCTTTCCTATGTTGAGTTAACGCTGAATTGAATTGAACCAAATTGAGTGAAGAGGAGTTTTACAGGGTTAGAACCCTGGGGAAGGGAGGGCAAGGACTGCCTGAGAGTTTTCACCAGGGACCTAGTGGTATTCCTTAAGAGAGAGCCTGGTTTGGTTTGGTTTGGTTTGGTTCTGCTTTTAAACAGAGCATAATTGGCCCTTATAATATACTCAGGCAGCAGCCTGATTCCACTTTCCAAAATAATACTAAAGTGTAAGGATATTGATGACATGCAAGATTATAAACCCTATTGTCTCCTAGGAGCCTGCTGGCCCTGAGCCACGGGACTTAACAGACAGTTTAAGAGGAATTGCAGCTCAGGCTCTGGGTTTAAAGACCAGCTGAAGTCGGAAAATCCTACTGAACTTCAAGGAATGAACATTAATACATTTCAGTTAAGTTAGACAGTGACCTGATAATGTATTTGTGTCAGTTAATCACATCCTCAATGGCCACACAAATCCCTTTGGTATCTGGCGGTCAGCCGCAAGCCTGTTCAGCATGTAGAGACTAGCATATGTTGTTCAAGTCTCAGCCACTGACTATTCTAGTCCCTCTTGCTCTCTCTTCCTCACCCCAACCCCCAGCCTTGGAGATATCCCCTAAGTAAATTAGACCGTTCCTCTTCATTCCCTGAATTTGACCTGGGCCTCAAGCCAGAGAACCTATTCAAACCTAGCTTCAGCTATCTTGGGCTCATCTTACAACCCTTGAATGTTAGAAGTAGAAGACACTTTAGGACATAGAAAGCCAAAGCTGGAAGGGACTTTTGAATATAGAGTGTCAGAGCTGAAAGCCACTCCAGAAATCATGAAGTGTAAACACTTGATTCTGCAACGAAGAAATATTTCAGAAGAAACGAAGATCCAAAGTGGGGAAGTGATTTATCCAAAATCCTACAACTAGTTAGTTAGTGAGTTAGTGGTAAAAATCGAGCAAAAATCCAGCTGTCCAGATTTATAGCCAATGTCCTTTTCACCGAGGCAGCTAGGATAGAGCACTGGCTTAGAGTCACTTAAACCCCTATCTGCCTCAGTTTCCTTATCTGTAAAATTGAGATAATTATAGCACCTACCTCTCAGTTTTGTTGTGAGGACCAAATGAGACGATATTTGTAAAGTGCTATGGATATCTTAAAGCACTTTGTAAACTACACCATGCTGTCTCTCGATACTAACCTAAAAATTCAGGCTATCCCTAAGATTTCCCAGAGGTGCTAGAGTTATTGTTGGCTTCGGTGTTTGAGACAGAGGGTCATGTCCTCCCAGCAGCTAAGCAAGGACTCTCCTTGTCAAAATCAACTATTCTTACATTTTTTTTGTGTTCACAAACTTTCAGAGTCTTTCTCGTAAAGTGATGTCAAAGTGCCAAGCTGAATGAATCCTTAGCCATCATTTAAAGCTCATCTCAGAGGCTGCCTCTTCCAAAAAGCTTTTTCGCATCTCAGATTATTATATTGTTTTATTATATTGTATTGTTATATTGTCTCAGACAAGCTTATCACAGAATATTGTATACCATGGTCATCTATGTGTTTGTGTCTTATCATCCTAGTAGGCTACGAGTTCTAAGAAGGCAAAGGCTGTGTCATTTAAGCTCTAATGTCCCCCAATACTTAGAATAGTGCTCTACAAGCAGTAGGTACTTAATAAATGCACGTTGAAATGACTGAATGAAAAAATCACCCAATGAAGGAGCAAATATATCAATTGGATGGATGAAATGGATCCATTTTTCTTAGTTTATAGTGGCATAGGCCAAGTTAAACCTGTGAGGAGGTGAATCTCACATCAATTTCCATCCTTCCATTCTTAGCAAATCAGAATACTGACATATCACACTGGCTCCTTCTTAAAGACAGCTACACACAGCTTGATTGGGGGGTGTGAGAGGGAGATTCTATCTGGAGATGAGTCCTGTGTTTCAAAATGCTAGGAAAGACGACCGGACAGTACGACTCATGAGGGGCTGAAGTGGACGAAAGTTGTTCACCATCTTCTTTTCTTCCTCCCCAAGGGCAGAAAACAGTAGCTTCCGAAACTCAGCTAGCTGAAAAAAAAGATCAAGAAACTTATCAGAGTTAGGGAGCCTATATACAAGAATACACAACAACAGCGCTTGGACACGGATAATGAGGTTTCTAGACTTGAATATCTGTGCTTCAGAGACTGCAAGAGTTCCAGCTATGGACAAATCCAGAAACAACTCTGGTAACACTTTCAAGAAATACTTTAACAGTGTAAAGGTCAGATTCTTCAGTCCCAAACTAAATAGATTATCATGATTATAGTAATGAAGAGTTTCAGAATTTCCCTCCAATAGCTAGGGGGTTTATGACCTTCAAGTTTTAAAAGTTTAAGAAAGGACCACAACAAATCAGCATTAGCCCTCGGCACAACCAAATTGAGCTGCATGGCTCAAAGGAGTAGAGTACTGGACTAGGAGCCAGGAAGACCTGAGTTCAAATGCGGCCTCAGACACTTACTAGCTGTATGACCCTGAGCAAGTCACTTCACCCTGTTTGCCTTAATTTAGTGGAGGAGGAAATTGCACTCCAGTATCTTTGCCAAGAAAACCCCACGGACAGCATTGGTGTGATATGATCCATGGGGTTAAGAAGAGTAGAACAGCGCAGAATGACTAAAGACAACAATCAAGAGGTAAACCAAATTTGCCTTTGGCCTTAAGGGGCCTTTCTGTCATTTTAAAGACCCGTTCCTGCCTCTAGGTGTTCCTTCTTCATTTTCCTCATCCTCCTGCTACCCAAAGCTTTTATAAAAATAATGACTTGTATTTCTTTAATATCTCAATGTTTACTAGACACTTTCCCCATCACTACCCTGGGAGGTACAAAATGCAAGTATTTTAATATCCATTTTACAGATGGGGAAAATAAGACCCAAAGAAGATATGGCCTGTCCATGGTTACACAGTCATTGAGGGTCCAAGCTGGAATTTTCCCAACTCCAAGTCCACTATGCCACTCTACCTCTCAAAGCTAAACACGTCCCTGTCCCTCCATGGGCCCCATCTAGGCCTCTAATACAAAGGCATCTGGTCTCACAACTTTTTCTGCATTTGTCTTTTTCTTGGGGAGGGGGGGAGGGATTCCTTCCCCAAAATTCTGTCCCTCTTCTATTATAATTTAAAGTGAATGGAGACTTTAATTACCAAACTTTGACTCTTAAAGGCTGCTGGTATCCTTGGGAGTAGTCAACTTCTTCCAATCTTCATGAGGCCTCCTCCAACTCGCCACTATGACAAACCACCAGGCAATGAAAGGACTCTGTTCACAAACTGAAGGACTTTTGCATTCATTTAATCACTCACCAGTCAGTGATTAAATGTGATTAAAGGAAGCCAGTGAGTCTAGGAGAGGGAGATGAGGAGGGAGAGCATTCCAGGCACGGGGTACACCAGTGAGAATGTATAGTTGGGAGACAGTATCTTGTGCAAGTGGCACCGGTGTCATTGGATTTTTGTGTGCATGGCAGAGTAAGTGTAAGTTTAAGTGTAAGAAAGGAAAGGTAGGAAGGGACTGGGTAATGAAAGACTTGGAACATCATCCAACGTCATGATCCTGGAGGTGACAGGGAGCCACCAGAATTGATTGAATGTGGTTTGAGGAAGGTGGATGACATGGTCAGACTTATTCTCTTGACCATTGGCATTACGGGTCCCCAGATCTACCAACTGAAATTTTTAGCTAGATGTCATATTATCTCCAGGAGTGTTAATCCTGGTGCAAGCACAACACAGGCCTTGTCTAGAAAGGTCATGATCTCAGCCTACAGGGTATCAGGACCTTGGGCCAGGGCTCCCAAGCTGATTTCCAGGATCTTGATCTGAGTAGTGAGATACTCTTTCCACAGCACAGAACCAAATCAAAGGTCTCTCTCAAACATCTGTCAACAGTCATCATTTCAAAGTGGTTGGATAGGAGCAAGGTAAAGATTATAGCTGGGGATTTGCCAGGGAGCATGAACATGATGGCTTTTCAGGGCAAGGCAGAGTGAGCTGCATTGGCTGGGTCCAGACTGCAATGCAAAGGATGTATCAGATGGAGTAGAAGGAGCACTTATATATTTATGTGGAGAATAGATATATAAATATCTGCACATAAAATTTATGTATTTATATGGGGGTATTTACATATTTATATGGGGCATTTAGATATTTATATGGAGTATTTATAAATTTTATGGAGCATTTATAGATTTATATGAGGCGTTTATAGATTTTCATGGGGTATTTAGATATTTATACAGGAATTTGTATATTTTCTAGGGCATTTATATGTTTATATAGAGCATATGTATTCATTGGGGCATTTATATAGGGCATATATATTATATGGAGCATTTATATATTAATATAGGACATTCATGGAAGGATTTGGACAAGAATCTCACAGTAGAGGAAGCTCTAGATGGGTTGCAATCTATACGTTCTAGGATCCACAGATTTTGGAGTCTCTACAAATAGAAACTTCTGGTCTTTCTTATAGCAATACACTGCATCCCATTGATCTATTCAAATGCCATGGAATGCTGCCAATTACCTGGATGCTTCAGGCAATCCGGAAAAAGCTTCACAAGCCAAGATCTGAACCTTAAAGTTACTACTGGTAAATAAGCTTCCTTAGCACACTAATAAATGTATTTTCTTTTTGGTTTGGCTACTCAGTCTATTTCACCTCCAGTCTTGTCCACTGGTAGGTGAGAATCTCCTTGGGCTCTCCAGGAATCCAGGCTGAGATGTTCCCTCCAAAAGTCACAACTCATTGATATCTGCTCATCCTGTATAATTCTTGTGTAAGTCCTCCTATAAATCCACACAGGAGTCCAGCCAACCTGCTGAGGACCTTCTTCCAGGTCACTTGCCATTATGTTTGTGCCATCACAGAACTTGGGCTGTCCACATTTTATCTCTCATTCTCATCACATGATTGGCTTGCCTCCTTTTTGATTCTTACGGTCATATTTTGCTGATTTAAAATATGAAAGTGTAGCTTCCAGCTATTGTGGGATTTCTTAAATTCATCCAAGAAATCGAGTCTAGGCCAAAGATTTTAAGAAGCTGGTTAGACACATGACTCACCTGATTATGACCAACCTCAATAGGCTTTTTCTTAACGATCCAAGTGACAGATTCCGTAAGTGGTGGGGTGGTCAAAGATCCAGGATAGGTCCAATAATCTTGACAGGAGGGCAAAAGACACGAGGGATCAAATCTGTCAAAGGCCACGCGAGTATCCTAACGGATCAATAAAATCGATAGAGGACATTTAATAAATTAAGAATTACAGGAAGCAACTTAAAGCTATAGCAATTTATATCTTGAGTCTCTGAAATGTAATCATCAAATAGGTAAGGGAAAACATACAACATGTTCTACTAATTCTGTTTCTTATATGATTCAATGTGTGCCTCTCTTCTGGACAGAAGCATGGAATTCCACAAGAAAACCTATACTACCTTAAAATTACTAATTTGAGGATACCTTAGTTGCAAAGAGAAACTCAAGATGGTGCCAACCAGTTTCCCTAGTTCTTTCACTGTTCAAAACTCTTCAGTGGTTCCCCATTGGCTACTTATCAAAGCCAAACACCATGGCTTGAAGAAAATAAACCCTCCACCCAATCTTTGAACTGTCCTTTTTTGGACATCTTCATCGAGAAAGATACAAAGGTACTGAGAGTGCTGAAATGAGAAAAGCATTGCTCCAGACTCAGAGGATCTACATTTGAATCATGGTTCTGCTGCTTACTACCTGGGACATCTCTGGACCTGTTTCCTCTAGTCAAAGATGTAGGGTTGGTACAACAATATCTCTAAAACCCCTTCTAACTCTGAGTCCATGATCCTATGTGTCTATGCTTATAGTCACTCAATCAATCAGTAGGCATTCACGAGCATAGTACCTACTATGTACCAGGTACTGTGCCTATATATTAAACATAGTCAGATATTCCCACTACATTCCCAAAGAGCAAGTCAGAGCTCAGAGGGCAGAGTAGAGAAGCACTCAGCTGAGCTCTCTCAAATTCTCTTCCAAACAATTCTAAAATAATGCCTCAAATCAAATTTTGGAGTGGCAGAACCAACAAAAGTCCAAGTGAAACAATCTTCTAGCTCAAGACAACTTAAGAGGTCAGCAAGAAAGTTTTGTCTCACTTAGTGATGGGCATGCTTGAGGTGCAGTGTGGAGTGGGCAGCCCAGGCCATGCCACAGGCCCAGTGGCTACTCCTGGAGGTGGCTGCATTGGCAGCAGTGGGAGGTTTGGGAACTTGCAGCCCACAGATGGTGAGGTGGTCAGAAGGGGATTGCAGGGGACTCTTTGCTGGTGCTGGGTTCAGTACCCCGTTGCATTGCCAATGAGCTGTTCTGGGTCACAGTCCCAGGGTCAAAAGGAGCAATAGCACTTGTAGCCACAGCAGAGCAGGGACTCCAGTTGTGGTTCCAAGGTGAAGAAAAGTATATGTGATCACTAACAGGGTAGTAGAAATCTTGGTCTCAACTCCAAGATAGAGGAGCACTAGCAGTTGTGGCTACAGGAGAGTGTGGGACCTGGTCACAGTCTCAGTGCTAGGGATAGTGCTACCACTTGTGGCTATAGGGGAACAAAGTCTCTTCCTGGGTAAAGACTAGAGCACAGGCCAGGAAAGCACCTTTCTCTAGATTACCCCTCTTTGGAAGCACTGAAAACCTACAGACCCCAAAGCTAGCTCTAAAAACAGTATTTTTTAAAAATCATCCCATCATAGTCAACTCACTTCAGTACCTTCTGTATATAGGGCAGTTAGAAGGACTATACATATACAGAAGGCACTAGTGTGAGTTGACTGGCATGGGATGATTTCCAAAAAAATAAAATTAAGGAATGAGAAAGAGGGATGCACTGGGAGAAGAGGGAAGGGAGAGGAAAAATGGAGGAAATTATTTCACTTTAAAAAAACTGTGAAAGAAAGAGATTTTACAATGGAGGGCAAGATCGGGGTGGAAGTGTTGGGCAACACTTGAACTTTGAACTTGGAATTGGCTTAGAGAAGGAACAACTTATACATTCAGTTGGGCATAGAAATCTATCTTACTCTACAGAGGAGTAGAAGGATAAGGGAATAAGAGAATGAGAGAGAGGCTGATAAAAGGGAGGGTGGATTAAAGGAGGTAGTGGTTAGAAGCAAAAGAGACTTTTGAGGAAGGACAGGGTAAAAAGACAGAGATAAGGATACATGGGGGGAAATAGGGTGGAAGGAAATACACAGTTAATAATCATAACTGTAAATGTGAAGGGGATGAACCCACCCATAAAATGGAATCTGATAGAAGAGTGGATTAAAAAACAGAATCCAACAGTATGTTGTTTACATGAAACATACTTGAAATATAGAGACACACAAAGAATAAAAATAAGAGGCTGAAGCAGAATCTATTATGCTTCAGCTGAAGTAAAAAAAAAAAAAGCAGGTGTAGCAGTCATGATCTCAGATAAAGCAAAATATATCTAATTTTAAAAGAAAAGCTAGGAAACTATATTTTGCTAAAAGGCACCATAGACAATGAAGTAATATCAATACTAAACATATATGAACTAAATGGTATAGCATCTAAATTTTTGAAAGAGAAATTGAAGGAGTTACAGAAGGAAACAGACAGTAAAACTATACTAATAGGTGACCTCAACTTTCCCCTCTCAGAACTAGATAAATCTAAACCTTAAATAAACAAGAAAGAAGTTAAGAAAATGAATAGAATTTTTTAAAGTTAGATCTGATAGACTTCTGGAGAAAATAAAATGGGAATAGAAAGGAGTATGCCTTTTTCTAAGTGGTATCTGGCACCTTCACAAAAATTAACCGTGTATTAGGAGATAAAAACCTCACAACCAAGAGCAGAAAAGCAGAAATATTAAATCCATACTTTTCAGACCATAATGCAATAAAAATTACATTCAATAAAATGCCATGAAAACAGATTAAAATTTATTGAAACTAAATAATCCTGAAGAATGAGTGGAGTTAAGGAAAAAATTATAGAAACAATAAATAATTTCATTAAAGAGACTGGCAACAATGAAACAACTGACCAAAATTTATGGGGTACAGCCAAAGCAGTACTTAGGGGAAAACTTATATCTTTAAATGTTTACAACAATGAAATAGATAAAGAAGAGACCAATATACTGGTCATACAACTAAAAAAAATTCTGGGAAGAACAAGTTAAAAATTCCCAATAAAATGCCAAGTTGGAAATCCTGAAAATCAAAGGGGAGATTAACAAAATTGAGATTAAGAAAACCATTGGACTTAAAAAATAAAGCTAGGAGCTGGTTTTAAAAAGAAAAAGAAAAACAAAACATTAAAATAGATAAGTCATTGGTTAATTTGATTTTAAAAAGGAAAGAAAACCAAATTACCAGTATAAAAAATGAAAAAGGTGGATTTACCACCAATGAAGATGAAATTAAAACAATTATTGGGAGCTATTTTGCCCAATAACATGGTAATCTAAGTTAAATGGATGGATATTTAGATAAATATAAATTGCCCAGATTAACAGAAGAGGAAAAAAATGCTTAAATAATCCTATCTCAGAAAGAGAAATTAAATAAGCCACGAATGAGCTCACTAAGAAAAAATTCCCAGGACCAGATGGATTCATAAATGGGTTCTACCAAACATTTAGAGAACACTTAATTCCAATATTACATAAATTATTTGGGAAAATAGGCAAAGAAAAATCTTACCAAATTCCTTTTATGACAAAAACATGGTGCTAATAACTAAGCCAGAAAGAGCAAAGAAAAAACTAGAGAAAGTTATAGACCAATTTCCCAAATGAATATTGATACAAAATTTTTAAATAAAATACTTGCAAGGAGATTACAGATATATCACAAGGATCATACACTATGACCAGGTAGAATTTCTACCAGGAATGTAGAGCTAATTCAATAAATGGAAAACCATCAACATAATCGACCATATCAATAACAAAATGATCAAAAATAATATGACTATGTCAATAGACGCAGAAAAAGCTTTTGACAAAATACAATACTCATTAATATTAAAAAACACTAGAAAACATAGGAATAAATGGAGTTTTCCTTAAAATGATAAGTAATATCTATCTAAAACCATCAACAATCTTATCTAGAATAGAGATAAGCTAGAAGCCTCTCAGATAAGATTGGGGTGAAGCAAGGATGACCATTATCACCACTATTATTCAATATTGTTCTAGAAAAGCTAGCTATAACAATAAGAGAAGAAAAAGAAATTGAAGGAATTAGATTAGGCAATGAGGAAACAAAATTATCATTCTCCACAGATAATATGATGGTATACTTAGAGAATTTTAGAGAATCAACTAAAAAACCAGTTGAAATAATTAGCAAATTTATAAAATAAACCCATACAAATCATCAACATTTCTTTATATTACCAACAAAATCTAGAAGGAAGAGCTAGATAGAGAAATCCCATGTATAATAACTGCAGATAATATAAGATGCCTGAGGGTCTACTTGCCGAAACAAACCTAAGAACTATAGGAACATAATTGTAAAACACTTTTCACACAAATAAAGTCAGATGTAAACAATTAGAGAAATTTTAATTCTTCATAGGTAGGCTAAGCCAATAAAATAAAAATGACAACTTTATCTAACTTAATTTACTTATTCAGTGCCATACCAATCAAATTACCCAAAAATTATTTTATAAAACTAGAAAAAATTATAACAAAATTCATCTGAAAGAACAAAATGCCAAGAATATCGAAAGAATTAATTAAAAAAAAAGTGCAGACAGGTGATTTAGCAGTACCAGATCTCAAACTCTATTGCAAAGCAGTAATCATCAAAAACAATCTGGTACCAGTCAAAAAATGGAGTGATGGGCTAATGGCATTTATTAGGTACACCATACACATTAGTGAATGACCATAGTGATCTAGTGTTTAATAGACCCAGAGATCCAAGATTGTGGGACAATAACTCACTATTTGAAAAAAAATCGCTGGGAAAACTGGAGAGCAGTTTGGCAGAAACTAGATCTAGATAAGCATCTTACCCAGTGTACTGAGATAAGGTCAAAATAGGTACATGGTTTAGACATAAAGGGTGATATCTTAACCAAACTAAAGGAGCATAGAATATTTTATCTGTCCAATTTGTGGTTTAAGGGAAAAATTTATGACCAAACAAGAGAGCAAGAGCAGTATAGGATGGAAAATAGGCAATTTTGATTATATCAAATGTAAAATTTTGCACAAACAAACCCAATGCAGCCAAGGTTAAAAGGAAAGCAGGAAACTGGGTGGGGTGGGGTGGGGATTTACAACCAGTGTTTCTGATAAAAGCCTCATTCCTCAAATATATATAAAGAACTAAGTTAAATTTGTATGAATACAAGTCATTTCCCAGTTGATAAATGGTCAAAAGATATGAACAGACAGTTTTCAGAAGAAGGAATCAAAGCTATGTATTTATACTCATATGGAAAAATGCTCTAAATCACTATTATTTAGAGAAATGCAAATTTAAACAACTCTGAGGCATGACCTTACACCAATCAGATTGACAAATATGACAGAAAAGGAAAATGACAAATGTTGGAGGAGAAATGGAAAAAAATAGGGACACTAACGTACTGTTGGTGTAGTTGTGAACTGATCCAACCATTCTGGAGAGCAATTTGGAGTTATGCCCAAAGGGCTATAAAACTGTGCATACCCTTTGACCCAGCAATACCATAACTAAGTCTGTATTTCAAGAAGATCAAATAAAAAGGAAAAGGACCTATACGTACAAAAATATTTATAGCAGCTCTTTTGTGGAATTGGAAATCAAAGGGATGCTCATCAATTGTGGTATATGGTTGTGATGGATTACTATTGTGTTATAAGAAATTAAGGGGGGGATGAAGGGGGGGAAGAAAAACCTGAGAAGACTTACATGAACTGATACAAAGTGAAATGAGAAGAACTAGGAGAACATTGTACACAGTAGCAGCAAATTGTATCCTGATCATCTATGAATGACTTAGCTCTTCTTAGCAATACAATGATCCAAGACAATTCCAAAGGACTTATGATGAAAGATATTATCCACCTCCTGAAAAAGAATCGACGGAGTCTGAACGCAGACTGAATCATACTTTTAAAAGACTTTATTTTTTTTTGGGTGAGGGCTTTTTAAGGGGGGGGTCGTCCTGTGTTTTCTTTTGCAACGTGACTAATATGGAAATATTTTGCATGACTGCACACCAACAATTTATATGAAATTGCTTGCCTTCTCAAGGAAGGAAGATGGAAGGAATGGAGGAAGAGAATATGGAACTCAAAATTTTTTAAAAGAATGTTAAAAAGTCTTGTTTTGTTTACATGTAACTGAGAAAAATTAAAATTAAATATTCACAAAGGGGAGGGAAATTGTATGAAGGTGAAAGGTAAGGTACTATTTTTGAATGAAAAGAGCAACGAGTGATAAGTCAGGAGGTCTGGATTCTAGTCTCAATTCTGCCAGTAACTAGTTGTGAGCTAGGCTGTCAGCCAGCCAACTAGCATTTAAGTGCCTGCTATGTACCAGGCACTGTGCTAAGCACTGGGGATACAAAGAAAGACAAAAACCAGTTCCTGTTCTGAAGAATCATATTGTGTAATGGAGGAGACAATATGCAAATAACCATGTACAAAGAAGATATACACAAGATAATTTGGGGGTAGTATCAGTCAATTCCCCCCTCTGAGCTTCAGTCTCTTTATCTATAAGAAGAGAGGGTTTAAGGGGTTATCTAAACTTTTTTTTGTGCCATGGACACCATAGGCAGTTTGGTGAAATCTATGGGTTTCAGAATGTTGTTTTTCAAGGCATAAGATAAAACACATGAGATTACAATGGAGCCCAAAGGTTAGTGAAAATAAAGATGCAATTTTTTTCCCATCCAAGCTCACGAACTCCTGGAAGTCTATTCATGGACCCCTTGACTGTTCATAGACCCCAGGTTAAGAATCCTAGGGCTAGATGATCTTTTAGACATTGACCAGAATTCTAAGTTCTCCATGAAAATACTGCCTCCCTAATTGTTGATCCCAGAAAGGTTCATTTGAGCTGAAAGAGACCTTAGAACTCATCTTTATTTTACTCAGAGATGAGGTTTCAGAGTGACTTACCCAAGGTAAACAGGGTTAGTAGTCATCCCCCCAGGGAAAGTTTCCCAGAATTTTCAAAGAAGACAAAGAGGGAACCCTGCGTAAACAACGTTGCAGAAGTTGGTTCTTCACTGCCAGATCTTTTCTTTCCTACCAAAAGGCATTGTGTTGTGGCCTTCTTGTTGGAAAACATCCCAGGTTTAGTTTGGCAAAGAAATGGATGAGGGCTCTGGGATTCACCTTGAACTTGTAAAGTTTTGTAGTTTTCTGAGATGTGTGTGTAGAGGGTGGGGACTGAATTATTCTAAGCTCCCTTTAGGGTGAAGGGGCCAAAAGGAAGTCCAATGCACAGATCAAACAGTGGCTCTGAGGAAAACTCATGCTTTCCGAAGCTTTAATCCAATGGTGGCCAGCACCATTGTTATATGGAAGGTTTATAGTTTTCTCATGGATCACATCTTAATATCGCTGTTTATTCACAGCATCTGCAAATCCTTCAGGATGCTTATACATTTCACTTCTTGTTTGATCCTTGATAAATAAACAACATTTCTTGAAGTTTCCATTCCATATTCACCTAACAATCGACTAAAATGGGAACAAAATAGCGTGCTCATTTTTGGCATTATAGGGTCATAGATTTCAAGCAGAAAGGGACCTTAGCAGTCATTCAGTCTAATCATTTCATTTTACAGACGAGAAAACTGAGACCTCAGATATCACCTGTCCAGGGTCGCACATGCAATAATACAATAATAAAAAAATAAAAACGGGATTTGAGCCCAGGTCCTCTGACTCCTAAGGCAGCACACTTTCTTTTTATGTTACTGGGGTCATTGTATAAATTGTTCTTCTGATTCTTCTACCTTCGGTCTGCATCAATTCATCAAAATCTTCCCAGAGTTCTCTGAACTCTCCTTAATCATCACTTTTATGTTGCAATAATATTCCATTAGATTCATGGAATTTGGCCACCCCCTGTTTCTTGGGTGCCTGCTTTATTTCTAGTTCTTTGCCAAAAAAAATAACCAACTGTCTTTCCACTGCACCAAACTGCCTCTGTGATGCTGTCATTAAATCAGTAGATTTAGGATTCTTTAGTGATCAATGCAATAAAATCCTAGAAGGTTGGCTCTAGAAGCAAAGAAGAAGGGAATAAGCATTTATTAAGTGCCTCCTATGTGCCTGGCATTGTGCTAAGTGCCTTACAATATTATCTCATTTGATAAGAGATTTGAATTAGGGGCCTTAAAGATCAGCTCATCTAACTCCTTCAATTCATGGAGGTCGAAACCAAGGCCTAGAGAGAAAAGGTGACTTACCCAGGTCATACCACTAGTTATTAACAGAACCCCGGACTTCTGACTCTCAGTCTGGTGTCTTTCTGCCATAGCATGCTTTGTATGGTAACAAAAGTGATAACTAAGCTTTCCTTTGGCACCAAAATGCAGCTAAGTTAGTCAATTAGCATTTCTTAAGCACCTCTTTTGTGCCAGGAACTGAGCTAAGTGAGTCTTGCTTTCCAAATTATATTAATTTCAGAATAACCATCTTACCTTATGCTTAATTTCTGGTAAGACATTGACCAACTTCTGTAGCTCTTTGTGCTCCCTACCCACCTATGGGATGGAAATCCATGAAAATTAGTTTAAAATGCTATTTTTTTAACCAGAAAGGTAAGAGTAATTTAGCAAGACAAGATGACAAACATACACCAATCACACTTAATTTTTTTTAAATTTTTTTAAAATTTTTTTTGGAGGGGGGAAGGCAGGGCAATTGGGGTAAAGTGACTTGCCCAAGGTCACACAGCTAGTAAGTGTGTCAAGTGTCTGAGGCTGGATTTAAACTCAGGTCCTCCTGACTCCAGGGCCAGTGCTCTACTCACTGCGCCACCTAGCTGCCCCCACACTTAATTTTTAAAAAAATCAATGTTCAATTTTTTTTTTTTTGCCCACACTGATTTCCTAAATGGAAGAGCTATAATATTATAAGGGTTTACCTTCAAAAATACTCCTATTACAGCCAAACCACTTTCTCCCATTACTGCTTCTTTGTAATTTCGATATTTGGCAGGATTCCAGTGTACTAAATGAAGCTGAAATGAAATTCAAAAAGAATTTAAATTTCCTGAGACAGAGCAAATATTAAGACCAGACTTGATCTGAAGGCTATGGACCTTCTTTGATCTCTCCTTCAACCTCCATATTGGGAAAGTTGAGGTTTGGGGGTGGAATTTAGAGAGAAGTTGGGAGGAGGATGCCATGGTGTCTCTGCCTCAAGTCTCTCTCCACTCCAGGCCATTTACTAGACTCTGTTGGCTCCCTATCATCTCCAGGATCAAATATAAAATCTTCTGTTTGCCTTTTAAAATCCTTCATAACTTAGCCCCCTTCCTTTCAGGTATACTTATACCTTATTCCCTTTCCCAGCCTCTGACATATTCAGCAATCCAGTAACACTGGCCTCTCTGCTGTTTTGCACCCGAGTCCCTCCATCTCCAGACTCAGCATTTCCAGCAGCTCTCTTCTCATTCCTGGAACTCTCTCCCTCCTTATCTCTGCCTGCTGGCTTCGCTGGCATCCTTCAGATGTCAGATAAAATCCCACCTTCTTCAAGGAGCCTTTCTCAGCTCCCCTTCATATTAGCACCTTCCCTCTGTGATTAGCTCCAATTTGTTCCATGTCTACTTTTTTTGTCCATAGTTCTTTACATTCTATCTTCCATTAGACAGTGAGCACCTTGAGGGCAAGAACTTTGGTCACATAGATACATACATACACATATGCATATAAACATGTGTATATATACACATACACATATACATATATATCTCCAGTGCCATATATACATATACATATACACATACATATATATAATCCCACATTGCCCGACATATAATAGGTTCTTAATAAAATGCTTGTTGACTTGATTATAAAAAACTCTGTGATAACTTATCTCCCTAGTAAACTGTAAGCATCATAAGGGCAGCAAGATCAAATTATCAAATCAGATAATATTTGCAAAGTACTAAGCACAGTGCCTGGACCATGATGTTGTCTAGTTGTTTCAGTTGTGGCCAACTCTTTATGACCCCATTTGAAATTTTCCTTGGCAAAAATACTGGAGCAGTCTGACATTTTCTTCTCATTTTATAGATGAGGAAATGGAGGCAAACAGGATTAAGTGACTTGCCCAGGGTCACCCCTCTAATAAGTGTCAGAGGCTGTATTTGAATTCAGGAAGAGGAGTCTTCCTGATTCCAAGACCAGTGGTCTATCCACTGCACCACCTAACTGCCTCCTGGCATATAGTAGGTGCTTAATAAACACTCCATCTAGAGACAATGTCTTATTTAGACTGTACCGTCATTATATTGATGTGATGGAATCATCAGATTTCAAACCTGGAAGGACCTTTAGAATGATAACAACATTACTAGCTATAGACCTGAACTCTATACCTGGCATATCCATCCTGGACTTCAGACCTCAGAGGTTTAATTCCTGAAGGAGCTAAAAGCCTTCCTCATAGGGCTAATCTCACCTCTGAGCCCTTGTAGCAGAATTCCAAAAGTATTGTTAACTAACTGAGGAAATATATTCTTGCTTGCTTGTTTTCCCTTCAATAGGTTAAATCTCAGCCCCCAAAGGTTGGTTACCAGGTGATCAAATGTCTGGGCTACCTGTAGTCTGTCTACTCAGAAAAAGCTGAATTGTAATCTGCATTGGTAGAAGGAGTAACTATGACCAAAGTGAAGAAATCACTCACTTTTGAAATGTGTATGTGTTAATCAAATTAAATTTCCTGAAATACTATTCAAAGTGTGAAAATTCCAGGCTCCTCAGGTTTGTTTATGGGCTCCCTTTTCAGACAGAATAAAAACTTAACAAGATTGTGTGGCTTTGAAATTACAGCTTGAGAAAGAGGAATGCTTTGGTAAGACCGATAGGCCGTAAGCTTCTCAGCCAGACTGGAAGTTCCTTGAGGGCAGGGATTGGGGTGTAAATATTCATCTTTGTATCCTCCCCTATCTCCTCAAATTGCCTAACACAGTAGGAACTCCATCTTAAACATTTCAATAATTCGATGTAATAATTCAAATAACCAATAATTTCCCAGTACTGGTACTTCCTTCACTCATGTAGATCTCAGCCCTTTGGATGAGGAACAGGGAAGAGCACACTGAATGTGGTCAGAGGCCTTGGGTTCAAGTCCTATCTAATGCTTATGACCTGGGTAATGTTGATTAAATCATTTAACTTTCTTTGGACCTCAGTTTCCTCATATGTAAAATGGAGGGAGGCAAGGTTAATGGACCAGATGGCCTCTGAAGTCACTTCTAGCTCTAGATATAACGATCTTGGCCATGGTGTCCCCAAAACTGCACTAAGACTCGTGGGACACTCTGTATAATTTAGTAGATGGTTTCAGAGAATTGTTGTCATGGGTAAAAGATTTGTGATTCTCGAATCATTGTGATGATGGGCCTTTCCAACAATCACCCAGGTTGTTTCTTGAATAATAGACTTCCAGTCTGTTTCTGAGTTTTCTAGCTTGGCAAGATTCACCAAAAGTTATGTTCTACCCCCTCAATTTTAATAAAAATGTAGATGATTTTGAGCTAGTTGGGACCTTAGAGTGTATACAGTCCAATCCCTTGATCTCAGACGAGGAGACAAAAGCCACAAGATGGGATGTGACTTGTCCAAGGTCATATAGATAATGCCTTTAAATTTCTGAAAATTCCTGAAGTCCTGCACAGAGCATGACTTATGAGGCTGACCGAGTCTTATCTGAACTTCCTGTCTCTCTCAGGGCCCAGCATGGAGTTCCCTACAGATTAAACACTAAACAAATATTCTTTGTCTTGTTGTAAAGAAATGTGGCCTTTCCCCTCCATTTATTTATTTATTGCTCCTTTTTAGATGCCACTGTTCTTACTATGTTTCGTTTCTGGCCTTTGAGTCCTAAGATATTCTGTTTCTTTTTTTTTATCCTCTTCCCCTCCTGCTTTCTCCTCCTCCTCCTCTCGCTCTCCTTCCTCTTACTCCTCGGCTTTTGGATTTCTTCATCCCAGGATTTCATTGTCTTAATCCTGGCTTCCCTTTCTTTATTTACCCAGTTCGCGGAAAATAAACATCTGATATATCCTTGAGCCTCCAAATTATTCCGGAAATGGGAGAGGGCTAACTAGGCAGGTTCTGTCTGTGGGCTGTGAACTTGCCTGGGGAGAGACCTCAAGTCACCTGGCCCTTTCTTCCCCTTCCGCCTCCATCCTATTACTCCAAAGGCAGGCAGATAGGGACAAACTGAAGAATCAAGGTTTACAATCAAGAAGACGTTGATTCAAACCCTGCCTTGGGCACTTGTTAGCTGTGTGACCCTGGGCAAGACCCTTAACCATTCTCAGGCTCAGTTTCTTCACCTATAAAATGGGGATAATTAATAATAATAACAATAATACCTATGTTTCAAGCTTGTTGTGAGGATCAAATGACATAGCATTTATAAAGTACCTGGAAAACCTTAAAACACCATATAAATGCTAGATATGACTATTATCATTTAGAAAGAGGACACAATCTTGGCAAACTGAACAGTAATCGCATCTTCTTCTCCTCCAAATTGGGAGATGTAATCTGTTATACAACTAGAACATTCTACACTAGCAGCATGAATGAAAGACTTCTCTGCAGAACTGTAACTAGGTGGGACAAACAGAACTTTGCCCCAGGGTGCCGACATCCAGGAGAAGCATATTTTCTCCCCGCAGCCACAATTCCCCCTATGCTTGTTCTTGTGCTTCTTTGGAGCTCTGGGGTAGTAACACCCTCCCCCCGGCCGGGTTTCTGGGCCCTCATGCCGTTGGTGGGACTGTTCTCTCTACCCAGCACTACCCTCTAGCCAAATTTGCCCCAGATACAGCCTCATGTGGTTGCATCTGGGCTTCTCTGTGCTTCATTTTCTCTACACCTATAGCAACTTCTTCAGCCTTGGAAGAATAATAAATAACAATTCAAATTTTTATAGTGATTTAAGGTTTACAAAGCCCTTTCCCATGAGGTACGTAGTGAGAATATTCGTTGTTGAGTCTTTTCAGTCATGTCAACTCTCTGCCACCCCATTTGGGGTTTTCTTGGCAAAGATACCAAAGCCATTTGCCATACTCTCTTGCTCATTCGACAGAGGAGAAAACTGAGGCAAACAGGATTAAGTGACTTGCCCAGCGTCACACAGCCAGTGGATTTAAACTCAGGTCTTCCTGATTCCAGGCCCAGCACTCTAACCACTGTTCCACCTAGCTGTCCCTTTTATGTTTATGAACCCTCTCCCATATCTGAAATCAAATGTTGCTCTGCTTTTGATGCCTGCTACTGCTACCTTTACAATTCCCAGTACGATTTTTTTCAAATAAGATAAATAAATAAAATTTCAAATAATATAAATAAAATAAAGTTCTCTGGGTCCATGTACTCTCTTGATGACAGAGGCATCTTTAAATCCTTTAAATAAACCCATGGTCACGTGTGCAAACCTCAGCTGGGAAGACTTGATTGTCCACTGTGTGTTCTGAGCCCCAATCATTCATTTCTCCCCAGTGGAAGTGGAACTGCTTGAGTCTGTAATGATTGTCCAAAGGTCCACCACTAATGCCTAGAAAGGAAACCGGAGAAGCTTTTAGGGCGAGCTGCCTCCCCGTTGCTGCTCTGTTTCCCCCAAAACTAGGTTTGACTAATCAGGTTGTAGCTGTTTCAAGCCTATAGATTCAGGTTCGTTTACCACGTGGAGCGGAGGTGGAGAGTAGGAATTCCTGGCATGAGAATTCCAAATTCTAGCCCTGCTATTTCATATCTATATCATTGCAGGAAATTTCCTTTCCTTTTCTGGACATGGAAGGGATAGTCTTGCTGTCCTTGGCGTGGGCAGATCACCTATGGAATTTGGGGTTCAATTCTGAACCCCACACTTGAGAAAGGATATTTATAAGCTGAGAACATGCAGAAGAGCAGTCAAGGGTCCCAAGTCCATTTTTTTATGAGGATTTGTTGAAGATAATGGGGATTTTTAGCGTGGAAGAAGAGAAGGCTGGGGGGCGGGGCAAGGAGGTGGGCAGGTGATAGCCTTGTCAAGGACTGGAAAAGTGGTCACAGGGAAGAAAGATTTTAGACTTGCCCTTCTTGGCCCCTACGGCCTAAACTAGGAGCCATAGGTGAAAGTCACAAAGGTTAATTGAGCCTTGATGCCCAGAAAAACTTCCTAATAATTAGAGCTACTGAAAAGAGGCTCTGAAATTGTGTAACTTCAGTTTTCTCATGTATTTTTTTTTAAAAAAGATTTAAATGATTTCTGAAGGCCCTCCCAGATCTCTATCCTATCCATCTAAACTCCTAGGTCATGCTTTTGAGGCACTCCCTAATTTGACCCAACCCTGTCTATCAAGTCTCATGTCCTGCTCTTCTTCAAGGCTGTTGTGGGTCCCTGAGACCCTATGTAACTCTGGTGCATTCCAAAGCTGCTGGTCCACTGAGACCCTCATAGAATCAACAAGAAAAATCAGACCTGAGCACTGTGTCAAGGAAAACAAACAATCCTTGCCAAGACAGAATAAAATAATCTAATTAATTTGGCTGTAAAAATAAAAGCATGAGCCAGTTCCTTCCAGTCTTTGCACACAGATCAATGAAGAACATCCTATTTCGACACACAGCTGGCACTGGCCTGGGAGTCGGGAGGTCTGGCTTCCCTTCCCACTTCTGCCCTCTCTCTACAAAGTAGCTGGGCCAGTCACTTCCCCTCTGCAGACTTCAGTTTTCTCATCCACAAAATGAGGGATTAATTATCTAATGACATGCTCTTTAAGGGACCTTCTGGCTCTAACTTTCTTTAAGTATGCTTATTCTAAATGGTAAATGCCAATTTCAGGTCATTTCTATTGTAAATTTTCCTAGATCAGTTTTCCCAGTTCTCTCTTTTTGCCCCTTTCACTCTGTAACTTCTATTTCTTTGTGAACATGTCAGACTCTCCCTAAAAGACTGAAAGCTTTTTGTGTTGTTCAGTTGTGTCAGTCGTGTGCTACTCTATGTGACACCACTTGGGATTTTCTTGGCAAAAATATGGGAATGGCTTGACGTTTCCTTCTCCAACTTGGTTGACTGATGAGGAAACTGAAGTAAACAGGGTGACATGACTTGCCCACAGTCATACAGCTAACAAGTATCTGAGGTCAGATTTGAACTCAGGCCTTCCTGTCTCTAGGCCCAGTGCTCTTTCTACTGCACCACTTAGCTGCCCACAAGACTAAAAGACTAGACTCTGCCATTTTTATATTTTCATGCCCCTAGAACTTAAAAAAATGCTGTGTATGTAGCAGGCACTTAATAAATGTTTATTGGAATAGACTAATGATTCACATTTACATAGTGGTTTACAAAGCTTTCTTCACACACATTCCTATCCTGTGCGGGACAAAATACAAGTGTCATAACCGCCTCCTGCATCTTCTTGATGAAGAAACTTCTCAGAGGGGTTAACTCATTTGCTAAAAGTCACCCAGCTCTTGAACTATAATAATGTAACAGGAGGAGAAGCTGAACTCTGAGTGACTGTAATGACCAGTTTTGTCCTCAGAGAAGATGACAAATGTACCTCTCTCCTTCTGGCAGAGGCTGTGGTCCCTGCACTAACATACTCCATCGGTTTTGCTGAAGAGGTTTCCTTGGTATGAGGGGGATGTTCTTTCACTGGACATGGTGACGGAGTATCGATTGTAGCTCAGGTCCTCAGACTCCAAATTGAGAAGAGTTTTACGCAACTGGGAAGCAAGGAAGTCAATGAAAGATTGCTTGGGTTTCCATGAGCTCGGAGATTAAATGAGCATTCTGGGAATTATGCAAAACTTCTCTTCTCCTGGCAAGAAATAGGTGAAAAGGTTCCCTGCCCTCGAGGGTTCTCTGGAACAAAGTGTCCCGGAAAGATGGTCACAAATTTGACCTGGGGAAGAGCAGCCTCCAGTGGTGGAGTGGTGGACCGGGGACTGGGTGATACAGTTCTTCCTTTCTTTTGTCCTTACACTGAAGGACCCACAGAATCTTGATCCTTCCTTTTCCAGGAAGAGAAAAATGACCAATAAGAAACTCTAATATTTTCCCTTTAAAAAAAAACTTAAAATAGTGCCTTTTTATTTTATATCACAATCATTTCCTTATATACTTCCTCTCTATCCCCAATGAAAGAACATCCCCCCGCTTATAACAAGAAAAACTATTAAGTAAAACCAAATAGGGCATGTTAGTGGAGGAATCATAGCCTCTGCCAAAAGGAGAGTGGTACATTTGTCATCTATTCTCCAGGGGCAAGACTGGTCATTACATTCACTCAAAGTTTGGCTTCCTTTTCTTTTACATTCCTACAATTGTGATGAATAAAGGATGGAAGGAAAGGGAAGGAGGGAGAGAAGGGAAGGAAGGAGAAAGGAAAGAAGAAAGGAAGGCAAGAAGGGAGAAAGAAAGGGAGAGAGGAGGGGAAAGAAGAAGGAAGAGAGGGAGGGAATGAGCAAGAGAGAAAGGAAGGAAAAAGGGAGGAAAGAATAGAGGGAAGAAGAAAGGGAAAGAGAGAGGAAGGGAGGGAAGGAGGAGCGAAGGAATAAAGGAGGGAAAAAAGGGAAAAAGAAAGGAAGGAGAAGGAAGGAAGGAGGGAAGGAAGGAAGAAAAGAAAAGCTACAAGCATGAACTGAGTGCCTATTATGGGCTAAATGCTTTACAAATATCTCATTTGTTCCCCTGGTTCTGGTCCCTTCTCTTTGCATTAATTCATAATGGTCCATAGAATCAAAGGGTTATAGAATAAGAAAGGAGAAGTAAAATGATTTGCCCAAGGTCACACAGGTAGTAATTGAGAGAGTCAGGATTTGAACCCAGGTCTCTTCACTGCATCATTCTGGCTTCAAGTCATGTTTATTGAAGGAATACTGAGCAACACATGGTATTCAAGGCAGAATCTTAGCTAGGATAGGTTTGAAACAGTTAATATTTTCTCAGCTATTCTAAAACTGAGAACAAGATATTTCTGCTCCCTTTTTAAAGCTTTATTAAGATTAGTAGACTTTCTGGCAAACATAGTTGTTCCCAGGCTCAAAATAAAAGTTTTTGAAGTTTCAGATGTTCTAATCTGTTGAAGCTGCAAATTCTATGAAGAAGCAGCAAAGAGAAAAAAACTGGCCTGGGTTCAGATCCTGACCATGCCAATGACTTGAGTAAGTCATTTCCCCTGAGAGTCAATCTTCTCACCTGTTCAAAGAGATAATAATATTTGTACTCCTCACCCCCACAGAAAGGTATTGAATTAAATTGCTATGTAAGCACAAGTTGCAATTAAGTTTTAGACCACCAGCATAACCCTTTGGGGGTGCAAGAGAAATCTAAGACATGGCTGCTGTTCTTAAGGAGCTTCTAGTGGAACTCCCAGTTTCTGCTAATCCCAACATCTGTCTGTCATCCCTCTGCTCCCAGGGCAGGGGGCAAAAGAACAGTCTTGAAAGAAGGTGTTTGTTTTTTTTTTAAATCAAACCATGTGCAAGTTTGGAATATTGGAGGGCCACTACAGAGATCTGTTGATGATTGCAAAGGCACAGAGCAAATAGGGTTCCTAAAAGTGTCTGGAGCTGGACACAACCTTAGAGATCACCTAATTCACAGATTCTTAACTTTTTTTGTGTCCTGCACATGTTTGGCAGACTGGGAAAGCCTACAGACTGCTTTCAGAATCATGTTTTTAAGTGCATAAAATGAAATACATAAGGTTACAAAGAAAACCAATTACATTGAAATAAACTGTGATTTTTTTCCCCACCCAAGTTCATGGGCTCCTTGAAATCTATCCACAAGACTCTGGATCCATGTGGAGCCCCAGGTTAAGAAACCTTGATGGAGTTGAACTCCATTACCTTATAAATAAGGAAAAGAAATTGCCTCCAGCTGCTGCAGTGGAAGGAAAGAAACAAGTATTTATTAAGCAGTGCTATATAGCAGGCACTGTGCTAAACACTTCATCTCATTCAATTCCTACAGGGAAGATATGTTGCTATTATTATCCCTGTTTCACAGTTGAGGAAACTGAGTCAGGCAGAGGTTAGGCAATTTGCCCAGAATCACACAGCTAGAAAATATCTAAGGCCAGATTTGAGTTTGGGTCTTTCTGACTCCTGGCCCAGAACCTCATCCACTGTACCACCTCGGTGCCTCTGTCGAAGCAACGTTGGGAATTGAGTTCAACCTAGGTGTTCGGACCTCCAAACCAGTGTTCTTTGCACTATATCAAAAGAACAGTGTAGAAGGTAGTGGCACAAAGCCCAAAACTCCAAGTTCCAAGACCTGAGATCTGCTCCTAACTAGCTATGATCATAAATAAGCAAGTCTCTCCCCCTCTCTGGGCCTCCATTAGAGGCCTTTGGCCTCTAAGCTCCTTCCAGCTGTGACCTTCTATAATTCAACTGATAATTGTGTTCTTGATATTCTTGGTACTTTTGTAATTCTGCAAAGTCTGAGAGTAACCAAAGAGGGACTGACTATGTATCTAAATCTTGTTCAAATGATTCTTCAGAACAGCTATGTGCTGCTCTCCCAGTTGTTTCTTTGATAAAATAGACCAAAGATGTTCTGAGGGGACTGGGAGCTTCAAAGTGCAGTTTCTTTTATCTGGTCAGGTGAAGGTCTTTTCCGGCTTCTCCCAGGCCACTGTGAGTTCTTTCTCCAGCTCACCTCTTACTTGTCTGGATCATCAGTGGACTAACATTGAATAAGCACCTACTATGTACCAGGCATTATACTAAGGGCTGGGCATATAAAGAAAGGCAAAAGCTAGTTCCTGCTCTCAAGTGGGAGAGACAACTATGTGTAAAAAAAGATAAATAATCTCAGAGGGAAGGCACAAAATTAAGAGGGACTAGAAAAGGCTTCTTGCAAAAGGTGGGACTTTTGCTATGATTAGAAGAAAGCTTGAAAAGTCAGGAGGGGGAGAACAGAGAGACACACAGACACAAAGACAGATAGAGAATTCCAGGGCATGAGGAACATGAGGAGAGAAAGCATTCCAAATAAGAGGTACAGCCAAGACATGTGAGGGACACTCAGAGTTGAGAAATGGAGTGTCATGTGGAAGGAACATCTTGTAGGCCAGTGCCACTGGATTACAGAGTACATGAAGGATAGAGCCTAAGAAAATTGGGAGGGTATGAAGAGACCAAGTCAGGGATGGGGAACCTATGATCTTGAGGCCACATGTGGCCTTCTAGGTCCTTGGATGCAGCCTTTTGACTGAGTTCAAGTTCTATAGGACAAACCTTTATATGAAGGAGATTTGTTCTGTGAGGGGTGGATTCAGTCAAAGGGCTCCACATGAGGGCCTAGGGGGCCATATGTGACCTCCAGGCTGCAGGTTCCCCACCCCTGGACCAGGTTATGAAGAGCTTTAAAAGCCAAACAGGGATTTTTAAATACTTGATTCTGTGGATACTTAGGTTTGCCTTCAGTTTTAAACTGAAGTTTACTATATGGGGGAGGGTAAAACATGGCAGGACATGGGTTTTTAGGAAGATCAGTTTGAGAGTAAGTGGAGGATGGATTGGAGGGCAGAGACTTGAGACAGGGAAAACAACAAGCTAGCTGTTGCCGTAGCATAGCCATGAAGTGATAAAAGCCCACCAGTAGTGGCAGTTTCAGAGAGGAGAAGTGGGGTATGTAAGATCCGCTGCAAAGAGAAAGCCAACAGGCCTTGACAACAGATTGAATATGGGGGCTGAGAGGGAGGAGTCCAAGGTGACTAGGAAGATGTTAGTACCCTCAATGGTAACAGGGAAGTTAGGATGAGGGGAGGGTTTGGAGGGAAAGAAAATGAGTTCAGTTTGGGGAATGTTGAGTTTAAAAGCTTACTGGACATACACTTCAAATGTCTAATGAGCAGTTGGAGATCCAAAACTAGGGATCGGTAAAGAGGTTAGGACTGGACAAGTAGATCTGAGGGTCATCTTCATAGAGATGATCATTGAAACCACGGGAGCTGATGAGATCACCAAGGGAAATAGTATAGAGGGAGAAGAGCGGAGGGTCCAGGACAAGCGCCTTGGAGGACCTCCACTGTTAGTGATGTTGCTGATAAAGACACTGTAAAGGATCCAGAGAAGGAGTAGTCAGACAAGTAGGAGAAGAACCAGGAGAAAGTGTCCTCAGGAAAACCTGGAGGAGAGAGAATCAAGAAGAGAGGACTTAACAGTGTCAAAGACTGCAGAGAGATCCAGAAGCATGAGGATTGAGAAGAGGTCATTAGGTGTGGCAGTTTCTGAGAAACTTCAGTTGAATAAACGATGTCGGAAGCCAGGCTTCATGGTTAAAAAGAGTGAGGGGAAAGGAAGTGAAGGTGGCTATTGTTGATAACCTCCACAAAAGGGAGAAGAGATGTAGGAAGATAGCTAGAGGGGATGGATGGGTCAAGCAAGGGCTCCGAGGATGAGGAAGATGTGGACATGTTTGAAGGCAGTGAGGAGCAACCAGTAGACAGGGAATGATCAAATGATAATGAGAGAGTAGGGATGGGGAGTGAGTAGGGGAAATCTGCCAGAGAAGACAAGATGGAATGAGATCCCTCATGCATGTCAAGAAGTTTGCCTTGTAAAGGAGAAGGACCACCTCCTTAGGTGAGTTAGGGATGAAGAAAGAGAGTGGCAGAAGGCACAGAATGATTCAAGATGAGGAAGAGGGGAGAAGAGGAGAAGGAGGGAGATCTTCATGAATGGACTCCCTTTTTTTCTGTGAAATATGAGGCAAGCTTCTCATGTGAGAGGAGAGCGGGAGGGGGAGCCAGGGGAAATTTGAGGAGGGATGCAAAAGCTTGGAAAAAGCAATTGATAATGAATTGATTAGGGAGGTGTAACAGAATTGCCTTGCTGCGACGAGGGCCCATCTGCAATTATATAATCATATAACATAAACTTATAGTGGACCCAGTCAGTAGCTATGTGACCCTGGGTTTTTTTGTTACTTGTTTTGTTATTTTTTCCAGCTTCATTCAGCAGTGCATGAGTAGGAACGAAAGCAGCAGTGGATGGTGGGAATGATCCAAGGCTGGTGTTTAGCAGTACAAGATCTTCTATCGTCAGGAAAAAGGGGCAAAGGCTTCAAGAGATAAGGAAAAGGTAGAGTTGAATGGGTCCATTCAGGCATTATGGAAAGAGTACAGGGGTGATAGCCAGGGAAAGAACGGAGGGGTTGAGGGACAGGAGCATCATTGTACAAAGTGAAGATTTCAATCTTATGCAACGTTTTATCAGCTTTGAGGTAAAGGATTTTTCCTTATTGGCTCTCAGTAGAGAATGTGTTGCAATACTACGGCTTTGTTATGATTGTTCAATTGTGTCCAACTCTTCATGACCCTATTTGATATTTTCTTGGCAGGGATACTGGAGGGATTTGTCATTTCTTTCTCTGCCTCATTTTACAGATGAGGAAACTGAGGCAAACAGAATTAAGAGATTTGCCCAGAGTCCCACAGCTAGTACATATCTGAAGTCAGATTTGAACTCAGGTCTTCATGACTCCTCACCTAGCTGCCAATACTATGGCTTATAGTCATCCAATCATTAAGCTTCTACTATGAACCAAGCATTGTGATTAGTATGGAAGATACAAAGACAAAAATGAACCAATCCTTGCCCTCAAGGCACTTACATTCTGTAGAGAGAGACAACATACATAGTATGTGCAATGAATGCAGATATAAATACATATATAAATGACACATAACATATAAAGGATTCAAGGTCATGGCTTCCTTGAGAGGCAGCATGAAATAGTCAAAAACATTAAGTATTAACTGTAATTAAGTACTTACTGGTAATAATAATTAGTACTTAGTAGTATTACCAATATTAAGTACTGAATAATATTAAGTATTAAAATATTAAGCATTAAAGTTCTTAGTAACTTCTAGCATTTACATAGCTCCTACTATGTGCTAAGCCCTTTACAAATAGTATCTCATTTTGTCCTCACAACAACCCCGGGAGGTAGGTACTATTATTTATTCCCATTTTACAGGTGAGAAAATTGAGGCAGACAGAGGTTAAGTGACTTACCCAGGGTCACACAGCTAATAAACGTCAGAGACCACATTTGAACTCTGATCTTCCTTACTCCAAGTCCTCGGCTTTAATGCCATCTTGCTGCCCATATGCAAGTCATAATGGGACACGTCAGGAGGCTCTGGATTCAAATCCTGCCTGACGATTGTCCCCAAGGCAGTTAAGTCCCCCTTTGCAGTAATCTCTGTTAGCTAAATTTTTATCAGCTGTAAAATGGCATGGAGGGGTGGGGTGGGGTGTTTGATAATAGTAATATCTACCTCACAGCATTATCGTGGGGGTCAGATAAGACAATACATGGATAAAAGGTGTAAGCGTGAGAAATGGAGAGGAGAAAGGGGAAGCAAATAAAAGTAGGGAAAAAAAACAAAACCCACTATTTCTAGGTGTGCATTCATTCATTCCACAGCCAAGCATGAATTTCCCATTTGTTCCAGGCTTTGGGAAAAGCTGCTTCTCTTGTTTCTCTTTCCTGCCATCTAGTGGACTAAAGGGCAAATAGCAGTCTGACCAATCCACGAGCAATCTAAAATCTTAAGCATTCTTTCGCCTTGGAAGGGACCTCAGAAATCATTTGGGCCAACAAATTCCTGAGCTGGTATCCTCCCTCTGAGCATCCTGGACAGGTGATTATCTAGCCTCTCTTTCAGGCCTCTAGGGAGGGAGGACCCACTCCCTCCCAAGGTAGTTTATCCACTTTTGAACAGTTCTATTAGGAAAATTTCCTTATATGGGGTCAAAATTCACTCCTCCGCAACTTCTACCCATCACTTGGAATTCTCAGCTGGCTGCCCTCGTTCCTGCTCTCTGGACTGAAGGAATGGGACATCTCCTCTTAGAAGCTAAGCTAGTGCCTTCTCTCTTTGATTATCCCCCATTTATTCTGTATACATCTTGTACAAGATCATAATTGTTTACATGGTGCCTCTCCCATGGAATGGGAGCTCCTTGAGGACAAGGATCTTTCTGCCTCTCTATATATTCTCAGTGCTTAGCACAATGCCTGGCACACAGTGCACTCTTGGGACATGCTCCCTTAGAAGGGAGCTAACCTCAAATTGATGTGAATACTTTGTTGTGGGATCAAGAACAAGTTAGATTGCATGGTGCATCATCAAAACACCCCCAAATTGTGTCCTCAACACACTTCTAGTCAAATGGGACATTAGAAAAAGTCCTTGATTGGAGACAGAGGACCTGAGTTCAAATCCCCCAAATTGTCACCTGCGTGACCTTGAACAAACACTTGGCTTCCCTATGCCACCATTGTCCTAACGGTAAAATAAGGTGGCTTGACTAAACAACCACTATGGTCTTTTTTTTTTTAGCTCTAATATTATGCTCTTGTGATAGTCAGCTAGTTTTGGTGGGCTTGGGCTATATTTTAAACCAGAACCTGGTCATTGCTTATTACTGGGTCATGGTATGAATTTTAAAAATAATTTTTTTTTGGTAATCCTATCTCTGAAAGACGTGGAAATGCAAGGAGCCATTTGCAAAGGTCAACAGGTCTTTAGATCCCCCATGGAATCCTATCTTAAGCTGGGGGGAAGTAGCCAAGCTAAAATTTCATTCTTTTGTGAGTCATTTTATAGATAAGACAGGCAGGGTAAAAAATAGCTTATTTTAAGAAGCTGCTCATATTTTAAGTCCACAAATATTGACATCACATTATGGCCTTTTTGCAGAATATTGGTATTAAGCATGGAAAGAAATCTTTTCCTCTGCTCACCAAAAAAGGTTCATTTGTTCTAGGTTCATAACCAGAAGGTTTGCATGAAGTCAGGTAGCTGGTTTATGGAATTTGACATTGGGTGTCTATCTGGGCAGGAGTTTTATTCTTCTGTATTACCTCAGTCTTTCCTCTGGCTTCCCCCATTCCTATAAAACTCGTTTCCCTCCTTTTTTCACCTTGGCTTCCAGTGCTGCTAACATTCCAGAGACTGAATTCACAGTTCTCCGAGCCTGTTGCTGGCTAGGCTTGGGTGCGGAATCTTTGCCTTCATTTAGCTTCCTTGGGCTCCCAGAAGCCGAAGGAAAATCTGCATGGATATTTAGTAATGGTTGGCCTCACATCTCGGGCTCTCGCCCAGCTGGTAATGCCCCAACACCTAAATAGCTATGGGTTTACATATATTAACTCATATGCAGCCTGTCTTTTCAATTAGAAATCCTTTCCCCTTCTTACTCTATTTACAAAGCATTCCTGTTTCTAATTTTACTAATTTCCTTTTTTAAAAATGTTTTAAGTGACATTTTACTTTTCAGAGATAATACATTTTAAATTTTCTTCTTTTCATTTCTAACGTGCACTCTGGCCTTCTATCCCAGAGCCAAGTCTGTTATAAACCTGAGGGATTTGGAGACACTTTGTTCCTCTGCTGCCATTGGCTCGAGCCTCCATGGGTGAGGCTCCTCTCCATCGTTAGGGGCCAGTTACAACCACCCCAGGTCCACTTAACTATTCAACATCGATTAGCTTTTACAAGGGCATCTTTACTTCAAAGATATAGAGAGAACAAATATTCCTAACTTCCCCTTTTCCAATACATCCCATGTATCGCCTGGAGGAATAAGGTCAAACTATTAGTTCCAACAAGTTTGTGCCCAAATGCAGCACAACTTCTGAATGAGCCTGCATCTCAGATGCCCAGATGGCATCTAGAAATCTTTCCCAAAGGTTTCTCCTTGTTCCTTGGGGCATTGATGTTGTGCTATGTGTAAAACCTATCCTGGACTCTGGCTCCCAGATTCCTATAGCTTTCTCTCCCAATGCGTTGAAACCCCCATGGTTGGTGTGGTCTCTCACCAAAGCCATGAGCCAGGAGTCACCAAATGAAGCCAAAAGAGAATGAAGCAATACATATTTATTAAGTGCACACCATGTGCCAAGCACTGTGCCAAGCGCTTGAGGATACAACAGCAGCTGAAGATGATAGACCTTTTTGAATCTTGGCAGCCAATCCAAGGGTCTCCTCTTCAACATATAGCCAACCAGAACCGTGGCATATCTATGTATGCTCCAAGGCATTTCCCTTACACTTCCCCACAATTCTCCCAGAAGCAGGCTTCCCGATTTCTCCATGTGAAATGATGCCATCTCCCAATCACTCCATCTCCCAATTTCAAGTACGGTTGAATAAGTCAAGAACATAGAAGGCAAGAGAAAAGAATTGGAAAGAGAAACCAATGTCAATGTCGACAAATATTAATCTTAAATGCCAACTATGTGCCAGGCACTATGGATAAAAAGAAAGGCTAAAACCATGATTCCTGCTCTCAGGAAGCTCACATTAGAATGGAGAGATAGCACGAAGTACCTACACACACAGAAGATCTATACAGTGTAGGTGGGAGGTAATCTTAGGTGGGAGGCAGACTCAGGCCAGTCACTGGCAGAGAGGGGTGGGGAGACCAGCACTGGACCATGGAGATAGATGGGAAATGAGACAGACAAGAAAGAATTAAGAATGTGAACCATGAGATCATAGAATTCAGAGCTCACTACAGGGGCAGAAATAAGATTCGAACCCAGGTCTGCCACGCTCCAAATCTGGAGCCCTTTCCTACGTGAGCTGTTTTTAGGCAACATAAGTTTACTGAATTTGGCAAGGAATGTAAAAGCACAATTGGTCATTTTGTCAGCTTGTGGATTAGACAGACCTCTCATCCCCTCTCTGTATCACTGCCAGTGTAGTTCTGGTCATTAGCCCTTTTTCTCGGAAAGCAGAACGATAATCATAGTGTGCTAACATTTACTTAACACTTGGAGGTTTCCGTAATGCTTTGTATGCTTTATCTCATGTATTCCTCACAAGATCTTCATATGGCAGGGGGACATTACTGAGCTTCAGATGGGTTGGCTTTCCCATGGTCACACGACAGAAGTCAAGCCCAGGCCCTCTAGAGTCTAAGTGCATTCCTCTTTCCACTATACTTTGCTCCCTCCCTAGGAAAGAAGGGTACTCTTTAGTGAGAAGAATATTTCAGATGACTAAGTAGGGTTTCTTTGGGCCACCTGAATAAAAAAAAAGGTTTGATAAAAATTAATTTGAAGAATTTATTCTCTTTGGGTATTATCATCATTATTATGAATATCCTTTAATTATAATTATAATTAATAGTAACCCTACACAAAATCCTACTCCAATACTAATTGTAGTGTGGAGATAAGTGTGGGTTATATGCCATTGGACTGCAAGTTCTGACAGGATCTGCCATGGAGGAATGGTTTCAATATGGTCCTAGTAATAGATTTAATCTGCTTTCTGAAGTCTGGCCAACCTCAGCACAGAGGCTCATCATCAATAGCCTGCTTACTTGGTAATGAATCTTTTGGCCATGGAAATTCATGAAATAAAGAAAAATAAAAAAAAAAAAGTTCTCAGTCCTTCTCAGCCTCTTTCCACAGTGACAAAGATCAAGTGTTACGAAATAGGGCAGAAGGGACTAAGCATCACATTGTTTTTAGACTGTCTACGAACGTCAACATAGCAGTTACGGTCTGCATTTGAGAGTCTTGTCCAATGGCCAGTGAATGGACATACTGGCAGAAGAACCGAGTTATATCGATGTTGACATTCTTACTATAAATGAAACCAGAAGGAATAAAGGACACCACAGCGGAGCGAAAGGAGAGCTCACAGTCCTTTTTGGGGAAGTAAATGAGGGAGTTGGTGGAATTATATTTATTGCATGCCCAAAGGCAACAAAAAAGATAATTTCATGAGACATTTGGTCATCTCATGTTGCAGTACTTATAAATATTTACCAAAAAAAAAGGCAACCATGAAAATAATCATGATTGCAGCTTATGCACCAACATTCATTACAAAGAATAAAGAGGTTGAGAAATCCTGGGAAGATTTTAGTAAGTCTTTTCAAATTAAATCAACATTCATCATGTATATATCTTGTATATATTTAGTTTGTATGTTGTCCCTTCCATTAGAATGAAAGCTCCTAGAAGGCAGGAACTGGGTTGGTTTGTTTTTGGTTTTGCTTTTCTTTGTATCCCCAGTGTTTAGCACAATGCCTGGCACATATTAAGAGCTTAATAAATGCTTACTGCTGTCTGAAATATAATTTGAAACTCAATGACTTCAATACAAGAGTGAGAATAATTAAGAATCACAGGAACATAGTAGAAAATATGTAACAGAAATAAGGAATGAGTGAGGGCAAAGACATGAAGTCTACATGTATACCTCATATATATTATATATAATATATTATATGTAAATTATATATGTATGTATGTGTATATATATGTATATATAACAGACTGGAAATGACTCATTGCTGAAGAGGGATTTCCTATGGTTGGCGAGGTCCTCTAATACCTCTTGACTGCATCTGATATTGTGTTGGGTTCATTGGGCCCAAGAATGCTGAAGAACTTCCTAGAAGAGATCTATGTCTACTCAAAAGAGTTTAACCTAACCATTCACACAGGGAACACCATGTGGATGAAGAATATCTGTTATGACATGGACAACCTATAGAGCTTATTAACCAGTAAAGATACCTTAGACAGACAATAAAAATGGACAAGTAAAATCTTGGAGGCTGAGAAAAGTCTGGCCTTCAGAAAAATTATAAAACTCCTTTAATGACTTGAAATTTATTTCAGAATGAAAGACCCATCTCTTAAAGACCAGTACTCTCCTGGCATTTATTATATGGCAATGAGTCATAAGCACTAAATTCTCCAAAGGATTAAAAATTTGTATTATCCAAAGAACAATGGAAAGTTATACGGTGACTGTGAGCAGGTTTCTACAAATTAGGAACTTCACAGAAGAAGGAATGGAATAAAGGCTGTTGTTCTGGGCTGGACCTGATTCAGGTCAGCCCTTTGGTAGTTGTGTTTGCTATTGGCACCAAATAAGAAAATTCTAGGTCATTAAACAGTTAAGAAAAGGAGATTTTCTTAGACTTAGTAGTAGAAGGATATTCAACAAGGGTAAGTATTGAGTATACCTTGAGTTGATTTAGCTGGGTGAATCTCTTTTGCCTGAATTGCCCATTAGTTTTCACCAGCCAAGCGTCAGAGAGGGCCAGGAGCTCCTCGTGGCTATTTTGGACTTGGGTGACAAGGAAGAGATGTCAATAATAGCTAGAATTTATAAAACACTATAAGGTTTGCAAAATACAAATTTTATCTCATTTTATTCTCACAACAATCTTGGGAGGTGGATATTATTCTTGTTACCATTTCACGGTTGAGGAAGCTGAGGCATTCAGCAGTTAAGTGGCTTATGGGTCACATACCTAGTAAGTATCTGAGTTAGGATTTGAACTTAGCTCTTCCTGACCCCAGGCCCAAGGACCCTATCCACTGTACCACCTGGCTGCCTCAGCAAACTTCCCCTTTAGCGCCAAGAGCCAGTAAAGGCCTGAAGATGGTTTCAATACCATTTAAGGCAAACTAACCTAAAAACTTGCATGGGACTGAGATATTGCTCCCATCAAGGTTGTCAACGAGGAAACACATGATTATAAAAGAAAACGGATTGTTCAAATGGCAAGAGTGAGCGTTAACAGGCACGGAGCCCGAGTCCTCCACTGGCGTCCTCAGCTGTCAGGAGAAAATGAGAAAGGCTCCTAGCTGTTGGCCGGACTGCCTGTGGGGATCCTGCTTACGGGAGGACGTGGGCAGATATGGATGGATGGAGATCTCGGGCCAGATGCATAATGAAAGGTTGAAGTAGAGGTTGAATATCTGGGGATTATTGAAAGGAAAGTCCAAATTGATGAGATCATAGAGTCACTTGAATATTTGAGCAATAATGATAGGTGACATTTATATAGCGATTGAAAGTTCCCAAAGCGCCTTGCAAACATGATCTCATTGGAACCTCTCAGTAGCGCTGCCAAAATGCCAGGGTTCTGGGCCCCATTCGTACTGATATTGGAGAATTGCCTTCTCAGTTCTCTGAAGGAGACAAGCTCGTTTTAATTCTAAAATAAATAAACATGTCACCAATAAATAAATAACCACACTGTCCTTGGGACATGAAGATCATGCCATTTACCCATTGTCAGTCTGATAAAAGGCTTTCGTTGGCTATCAGGGTCAGTGACTTAAAACTGGCAAAGTTAAGTGACTTGGACAAAGTCACAAAGCTGATAAATGACTGAGTTGGGATTCAAACCCAGGTCCTCTGACTTCAATTCGGGACATATTATGCTTCCCCAAGCTGCCTCTCCCAAAGGGAGGTGGATTTGTGGTGAACCATGTGGGCTGCAGGGCTAGGTCCCCTTTATGACCAAAAAGCGCACATATTTTGCTAATTATATTGGTGAGGATCGGGGTTGTAGTCTGGGTCTGTGCAACAGAGCAGAGAAAAACTGGCTCATGTGGATTTCGAACCCATGACCTTGGATCTCTTTTAACACAATGGGCCAATGTTTTCTTCCCTGAAGAAACAGGACACTAGCATTTGGAATCAAACCCCAACCTTACCCTCACTCCCAGGGCTCCGATTTGAACTTTGGGCTTTTGGACCAAAGTAGGTTTTGGTTTGGTTTGGTTTGGTTTTCTTGATTAAGGGTCTCAGGCATCTGGACAGTAAAGAGGACCCTGCTTGCTAGAATTCAGCCCACGGTTCCTGGAACATAGCTGTTCTCTGGTGTTCAGGGGAATGGAATTCTTAGGGGATTTCAATCGTTAATGGAGGCAGTGTGAGTGCAAATGTTCTGCCAGGACCCGAGCATAATGACTCAACCAGAGACATCCAAATAATTGTAGTAATAGCAGAAGCAGCAGTGGATGGAGACACAGATGAGTATATTCAGCTAATTACCCTGGACAGGTCTACTGCTCTTGGAACATTAAACGTCTTAAAAAGCAGATGAGAAGCACATGGATGTATCGCTCCTCATCTCCCCTTGCTTTTGATTTGGAAAAAGGGATGATGGCCATCACCCCCAAAATAACCGTTTATGCAGGCCAGGAACTACAGAGAGAAAGACGCATTGACCTTAAACTGTAATGTGATATGATGTCAGTGGAGATAATCTCAGGGAGTTCACAATCAACACCGATTGAAAGCCAGGGGCAGAAATAATACACCCGCCAAGCTGTTGGTTTAAGGTTTCCTAGAGTAAAGAATATAGAAAATATGAAATATAGAAAGATACTTTATTCATTCATTTAGCAAACATTTATTAAGTCTACTATGTGATTCAGTGGACACGAAGTCAGAAAACCTGGGCTTAAGACTTGGTTCTATGACTTAGTAGCTCTCTGACTTCGTACAGACCACTCTATCTCTTAAGATTTTGGATTTTTTGTTTGTTTGTTTTTAAGGCAAATCTCAAAGACAGAAGAAAGGCCAGGCAACGGCAGATAGGACATCGCCTTATAATAATTACATGTGTGTGGATGCTGTTCACAACTCTTTGTGGCCCCATTTGGGGTTTTCTTAGCAAAGAGACTGAACTGGTTGGCTATTTCCTTCTCAGGCTCATTTTACAGATGAGGAACTGAGGCAACTAGAGTTAAGTGACTTGGCCAGGGTCACTCTGCTATTAAATGTCTGAGGCTGGACTTGAACTCAGGTCTTCCAATCTCCAGGACCAGCATTCTATCCATCGTGCTACCTAACTGCCTGGCAATAATTACATAAGAAGTGCTCAGACTGCAGATCATCTGAACAAAGGAAACAAGCATTTATTAAGCACCTACTAGGTGCCAAGCACTGTATTAAGTACTAGGGAAACTGAGGCTGACCTGCCCAGGGTCACACAGCTAGGAAGTATCTGAGGCTGAATTTGAACTGAGGTCTCTTCTGATGCTGAGTGTAAACTGAGCTGATGCCAAACAAAAGGCATTGTCTTGCTTTTATATTCTCTTTGCTCCATATTGCTACTTCTACACTCTCTTTGGTGCCATCACTCAGGAACCTCTTCCCCGCTGGATAGACTCTATCCGAATTTATTGGCCAATATACCTCCCCATGGTTGTTACGCTTCAGCTTCCAGGGCACTCTTCTTACCTTCTCAATGAGCTCAGTGGTTAGCTCAATCTCCCTCTCTCATTCTACCTCCTGCTTTCCATACTTGAGGATTCCAACATACATGTCAATGTTCCCTAAAATACTTTAATTTTCCAGTTCCTGAATCTAGTCGACTCCTATAATATGCTCTTGTACAATTCACCTACACACACCCTTGTCACACCCTTGACTTTGTCATCACCCACAAAATTCCACTCCCAATGCTGGAGAGGCACTGAAATTATAGGATCATTCCCTCTCTCCCTATGCCTTACTCTTCCTAGTCCTCTTCTCCATCCTCATCATGAACTCCAGTCCTTTTCCTTCTCAGCCCGGACCAACACTCCTGCTAGGGGTACGTTATCTTCTCTTCCCAAGCTCAACCCCCTTGAGGAATAAGCTTTACACAATTGTCACTTCTTAATACTTCTCCCCTCTTAAAGCTCTCTCTTGTAACAAATAAAAATAATTACTTCTTCGGTTTTAGCTTTCTGCCTAAGCATATGATCTTTGGACTGGAAATTATTGAACAAAAATGACATCAAGAGAATGACTCATAAGATTATAAAAGAGAGCCTGATTGATCTCGATGAGCTCAAATCACAAAGCCTCCAAGAGCCATAACCCCACTTCTTTTTCTAGCTTCCATTTTATATTGTCTTCCCCCATTAGAATGTAAGGGCAAGGATTGTCTTTCTTTCTGTTTGTATTTGTACCTCCAGCACTTATCACAATGCCTGGCTGGTAGTAAGTCCTGAATAAATGCTTGTTTAGCATTTGGTAGGAAAAGAGTTATTGTGTATGATTGCTTCATCCCTGAAACATAATGGAAAAGAGGGAATGTGTCACAGCACTGGAGAGAGGTGAAAAGGAAAGAGAGTTGTGTCTTTAAGGTCTAGCCTAGACAGCTTTAATTTGATTCTTAGCAAAATTCTAAAAAGCATTAATAAAAGGATGGTTAGTGAACAGCTAGAAAAGGAAGCAGTGAGCACCAAGAGCTACAATGGATTCACCAAGACAAATACCTACAATAGCATAAATGAAAACATTGAAAGGCGATTGAATCTTGATTAATTATAGTGGCCACCCTTGGCCCAGAGACTAGGTGATAAAACACTTTCCTCTTCTCGTTAGAGGTTATAGACAAGTAGTGGGGCAGCTAGGCGGCGCCATAGTGCATAGAGTGCCAGGCCTGGAGACAGGAAGACTCATTTTCATGAATTCAAATCAGGTCTCAGACACTTACTAGCTGTGTGACCCTGGGCAAGTCCCTTAATCCTATTTGCCTCAATTTCCTCATCTGTCAAATGAACTGGAGAAGGAAATGGCAAACCACTCCAGTATCTTTGCCAAGAAAACCCCAAATGGGGCCATGCAGAGTCGGACATGGCTGAACAACAAGGAAAAGTAGCATCGCATAGGATGTCAAACCTAGTCAAACTTGCCTGGCTTTGTTTAACTATTTTTTTTCCTATATTTTAAGGAGGATTCAATAGCAGAAATAGGAAGATATATTCAGAAAATAACTGTACTTTTAAAAGCATCGATAAAACTTTTTTAAACACCCCACCCAGTTCCTAGTTGACTGACTTACCTAATTTCCTTTGGTGATAGAGAAATTAGATTGGCAAAACAAGAAACACCATTTGTCTGGGTTTAAACAAGCCTTGGATGAAGTTTCTCATCTTATTCTCGTGAAAAAGATGGAGAAATGTGGATTAGATAATAGTACAGTTAAGTTATTTCAGAAGGGGCTAGATGTTGGCACAACCATTTTGGAAAGTAATTTGGAATTATATAAATAAAGTGTCTAAAGTGTTCATGCTCTTTCACCCTGAGATTCCACTACTAGGCTTACATTCCAAGGAGGCTACTGATAAGAGAGTCACCTTATCCATCAAAATATTTATAGCAACATTTTTTTTTATAGCAAACAATTGGAAACAAAATAGATGTCCGTCAATTGGGGATGTGCTAAGTAAATTATAAAAAATGACAACTATGATGAATAGAGAAGTATGGAAAGATATATGTGAACTAATGTGGAGTAAAGTAAGCAGAGTCAAGAAAAACAATATATACACTGACTACAATAATTTAAGTGGAAAGAACAGTCCCTCCCTCCAATAAAAATCAAAAATTAGTTTTGAAAAATTACAAAGCATGACCCCAAATAAGAAATATGAGATGATGTCCCAACCTTTGCAAAGGCAGGAGACCCACATATGATACATTGCACGTATTTTTAGACTTTTGCAATGGATTGATTGGTTTAGTTGATTTTTTACTCTTCTTTTTTTGTCTTTAAAATTTTTTTTTATATGAGATGGCTATCTGAGAGGGGAAGGGGAAAGATACTGGGAAAAATTTTGGTAACTAAAAAAGGGAAAAACAGATCAATTTTAAAAGAAAATATTTTTTAAAAGTAGTTGAACAGCTAGATTCATACTATAGTCATTAATGGCCGAAGGTCAACTTGGAAGGAAAATCCTGGTGGATTGCTCAAGGAATTGATTTTATCCTGTGCTGGTTAATGTATCAACCTACTGGATGAAGGCACAAATAACATACTTAGCATATTTGCGAATGATGCAAAGGTAGATGGATTGGCTATTATCTAGTGGAAACAGCCCTGGGCTTGGAGACAGGAAAAAACCTAGGTTTGAATTCTGCCTACAAATGAGATCATGTATATCAAGTGCTTTATAAACCATCAAGTGCTTTTAAAATACCAGCTCTGATTATTCCCATGGTATGGCCAAGTCTGACCCAAAGAGATCTTAACATTCACTTTTGGTTTTGGGTAGTTGTCCTCTTGATTTAAAGAGATCTTGAGAAACAAAGTCTAAGAAGATGGAATTAAATAGAAATGTAAAATCTTCTGCTTGGGTTGAAAAAAAATCAGCTTCACAGGTACAAGATAGAATAGATAGAAACTCATCTGGAAAAGATCTGGGGTTTTTAGTGTGCTCTAAGCTTAATATGAGTCAACCTTTTTTATGAGGTATGGCAGCCAAAAAAAAAATTAAGATGTTTTGGACTTCATTGAGAGGACCTGTGTCATAGTAGTACTGCCCTCAAATCCTGCTGTACAGGGCCTGCCCTCGAGGCATTTACAATCTTGTAAATAAAGAGATTCAGTCAATCAACAAGCATTTATTAAGTGCCTCCTATGTGCCAGGCATTGTGCTAAGCACTAGATTAAATATATACAATATATAAAATATATAAATAAATATACATCTGTATATAACTATATGGATAGATAGAATTCAGATTGGAATATAAGTGCATGAGAGGAATGCAAAATTCCATAAGATGAAGGAGGAATCATTAGATAAGGGAGGGAATTCATAATTGCCAAACGTAGGAAATTTCACCCACTGGTGTTTGTCTCTAAAAGAAAACTGAAGCCCTGATGTAAATGAAAAGAATAATAAAAAGAAGCTTGATACCTCTGTAATTGTAATGAACAATCCTGGCCCTTTGAAGAGCTTAGGAAATATACCTCCGTTTGTTAAAGAGATGGGAGTGTTGTACACACAATTAGATAAGATGGATGCCTGTGTTGCCTTAGTTATTTGGTTTTTTTTCCTTTTTTTTGCAAGAGAAGGATAGGGGTAAGGAATGCTCACTGGGCAAGGAGTGGGAAGGTGGAAATATCCAGAAATAATAAAAACAAAAAACATAAGGGAAAAAGAAAATAGAGGCTCAGGATTTTACGAAAACTGCGTAGCGGCAATAAAGATCTGCTGATTTATGGGTGGACATAAGAGAGAGTCCCACAGGGTAAGAAGACATGGGTGGTTGACAGTCTGCACCACTGAAGGGGGTCCCCATATCTGTGACCTCATTGAGCCATAGAAATACTGAAGTCTAAAGGGAGGAGTTCGCCTAATGACTGGATAGAAATCTATTTGCCTCCATGAGCCGGTCCAGACACTTATCTCCTACTATAATATATCAGAGGGACACAGGATCTACATGCTAATACTGGGTTACCTTGAGCTCTCCTCTTTCCCCATTACTCTGTCACTCCCCTTCCCCATTTGGATACCACAACCATTCATATAGAGACACCATCACTCATCACTGTTCCCAGATAATAAAGTCTCTACATGGGTGGCAAGCAGCACTTGGACCAGCACGCACCTGATCCCTCTGGGAGCAGGTATAAGCTGGGGGTGCCCATCTCTGTAGACTGCCTTTGTACTTATTCTACAATATGCACTCCAAATTGAGGATTGCCCCCACTCCTAGGCAGCCACAAAATTACCATGAATCCATATCCTATATAGCCTCACAATGCCTGGGGATCCATATCCAGAATTGAAAGGACATTGACTTTGGAGCCAAAGACCCAGGGTTTGACTTCCAACTCTGGCTTTTGTGGTGTGACCTTAGACACCTTTTTCGGCCTCAGGTTCTTTGAAATGAGACACTATGACCCGTGAGGTATTTTTCACTCTGATTCTATAACTTTTACTATGATATTCTGACACATATCCATTGCATCATCCTCCATACATAGCGCTACCTCTCCAATGATTCTTCGGACTTTGAACATTCTGCTTGAATGACTATCTGAGCCCTGGGATTGGACCCAAAGCTACTTTGGCCTCCTAGGAGTCCTCTAGACCAGTGGACTCTAAAGCTAAGGCCATGGCCTGACTGCAAAGGGACTGTGGTCTAAACCCAAGAGGTGTGTGATCAACCAATTGGAAGACAAGGAAATGCATTACATCCAAGGGTGTGATGGATTCATAGAGTTGATTGTTAAATCTTCTGTGGTTTTAAATTTAGCATTTATACCTCAGAAATTGCTACAAATCAGGGCTTGATTTATTGTTTTGTTAATTTCTAGACTATGATGAATGTGATGAAGAAATACTAAGAATGTAATGAAGAAAATGTTAATAAAGGACATTATGCTTAAAAGTGTCTCAGTGGGTTGTTAAAAATTTGCCAGCTCACTGGTAGATCCCATCCCATCCTCCCCTTAATGATGGGACTCATCTCCAAAACAATCCCACTTAAACATATCTCTCTATACTCCCCTATTCTGCTCCCTCCCTCCACTGTATAAACTATTAACCTCTCCTGTTCTGAACTGGTTCCACCCCTCAGTATAATTATAACTTAATTGGGACCTACAGCAGCAACTGCATAGGGACCATTAAGAAAATTCCTTTCTCCCAGCATTCTCATTCCCTTCAACCCAGAACACTTCATGGCTGCCTCAGAAGCCAAGTTCTGTGCTCTGGGCCCATGACCCATCCTTTCTACTTTTTGTTTTAGGTGGGACAGAGTGAGTAGCATAATATGAGCAGTCAAGGATGGGTTATGATCTTAATTACACATCTTATTGTATTACTTTATTGTATTGCATTACCTTTCCCCACAAACCCACCCTTCTTCCAACCATTCCCATCGCTCTTGAGGGCACCAGAATATTTCCAGTCACCAGGCTCACAATCTCTGTGTCATCTTCCATTCTTGCCTTTCCATCACCCTACTTATCCAAGTCTTGTCATTTCTCTCTCTCTTCCACAACATCTCTAACATCGTCTCCTTCTCTGTATTCACAGTCACCACCATAGTCTGGGCCCTCATCTCCTCTCACAGGAAAGATAACTGCCACAGCTTCCTTCTTGGTCTCCTTCCCTCAAATCTTGCCCACTCCAATCCAGGTGCAAAAAAGACTTTCCTTAAATGCATGTCTGACAAAGTCATTCTCCTCAATAAACTTTAATGGCTCTAAGGTCAAATATTATTTCATCTTTAACTCATCCTTTTAAAATATCTATTTTTTGTAAGTCTTATGATATACTTAATTGTTAATATGGTCACACATTATTAATAAATAAGTAAATATATTTGTTATTCAGTTGTTTCAGTCATGTCCAAGTCTTCATGACCGCATTTGGAGTTTTCTTGGCAAAGATACTGGAGTGGTTTGCCGTTTCCTTCTCCAGCTCATTTTACAGATGAGGAAACTGAGGCAAACAGGGTTAAGAGACTTGCCCAGGGTCACACAGCTAGTAAGTATCTGAGGCCAGATTTGAACTCGGGAAGACAAGTCTCCCTAATTACAAGCCCAGCACGCTATCCACTATGCCACCTAGCTTCTCTAAGTAAATATATACATATGCTCAAAATACTCAAAATGTTTTTACTGACCAGGTCTTCAATCAGAAAAGTTTGAAGACCACTGATCAAGGTACATGATAACTTGACCCAAGGCCAAGTTTTCTCTTTATTAGAGAGGCCTTTCTCAGCCCTCTTAACATCTTCAAGTATAGACTCTCAGTCTCAGAGTTTCCTCCCAGCCTCCCTACTATCTACAAACAGGGAGGAACATGAAGAAACAGGGAAGAAGGAGACCTGGGAGGATAAAATGGCTACTGTTGATTAGACCACTAGATGCAAGTTACTACTTACCTGACCCATCTGTAGAGTCATCAAATTCAACCTGGAACAAGTATCCTGTATTCCATACATGAAGACAACCGGATGGGTCATAGTAGATTTTCAGGGGTTTCAGGTGAGGGTCGTAGACACTGTCCCTCCACTGGATATTGATAGGAGATTGCTGAGTGCCTCCTGGTACCGATATGGGGCTCTTCCAGAGCGGATGTACTATAACCCGGAGAAAGGTAGACCATGTTGATAAAGCCACTCTGCCAAGCACCCCATTAGCCAACCTGAAGCATTAGAACCTTGGGCAAACCAAGCTGTCATTTGGATTTGGATTCTGTAAAATCAGACCAGAAATTGAACACTCTAAAAGAAAAGGAATCAGGGTAACATTGTGGGGACTTGCCTTGAGGACAGATTGTTAAATTTTCATTGTGAGCATTTACACTTTGCAAACTGGCAAACACTAGGAAACATCTTGATTTATTGTTATGTTGATTTCTGGGCTTAGAAAGTGATGGAGAGCAGGTTAATAATGCAGATTAAGCTTAAAAGTGGGTCATGTTTACCTAGTTCTTTTGGAGAGCCAGGAGTTAAACATTGAATAGTACCGCCCAATGCACACTCTCCCTCCCCCTCCCCCTGCCCTCATCCCCGGAGTGCCTGTTATTTGGCAGGGCAACATAGAGTACACTACAGAGGACTGGAATTAGAATCAGGAAGATTTGGGTTCAAATCCTACTTCTGATACCAAGTAGCTGTGGTCACTTCTTCACATTTCTTCAGGTGTGTTTCTGCATTTACTAATGGAGATAGCCTAACAATACCTGCCTATCATAATGGTTGTGAGGCTCAAGTGAGATTAGGTAGATAGATGACAGATAGGTAGATAAATAGATAGATAGATAGATAGATAGATAGATAGATAGATAGATAGATAGACAGATAGATAGATATGGATAGATAGGTGGATAGACAGAGACGGATAGATAGATAGATAGATAGATAGATAGATAGATAGATAGATGATAGATAGACAGGTACACATGTGTGTATGTATATGTATATGTACACATACATACGTGTATAGTGGGCTTTTCTAACTTTCAAGAGTTAATTTTTAATTCAGTAGAATTAAGGGAAATAGTACCTACTCTGTACTAGGCTCTAGGGAATACAAAGAAATAACAGCCAAGTTCCTGTTCTCTAGGAGCTTACATTCTTAATTGAGGAGATAATACCCATCTGTGGAGAGGTAGATATAAGGTATAAACGACTTTAAGGGGGAGAAATAAATAGCCATGGGATGGGGGTATCAGGAGATGGAGCCTGAGATGGGCTTTTGAGGAAGGTAGAGATTCTTGAAGGCAGAGGGAAGGAGGTTACGTGGAGACACCTGGGGACACCTGTGCAAAGGCTCGGAATTGAGAGATGGCGGTCAGGTCCAGAGAGCAGTACTTAGAGGAAGCCATACCAAGTATGGTCACTGGTATCCCTAAAGCACAGGTCTGAAGCTTCACTGCTTCCGTCTCACCTCTAGGAAAAAATATAAATTCCTTTGTTTGGCTTTTAAAACCCTTTCACGACATGGCTCCAATCCACTTTTCTAGCCCAATGGCCCATCCCTCATGCACTCTACAGTCGGGCCAGACTGACCTTACTTGCTATTCTTCATTTCAGCCTTTCCATGTCTTGTCTCAGTGCCTTTGCAGAAGCTTGTCATTCTCCCGCCACCACTGCCACACACACACCCCATCCCCCAAACGTGCTACAGCCTCGACTCTGCGTCAGAATCCCTTCCTTCAAAGCTCAGCTAAAAGGCCTGATCCCCATAGTTGCTAGCAACCTCCCCTCCCCCAAATTACTTTGCACCAACTTTGTACATGTATACATTCACATATGTGTATATATATATCCATATAGACATACACATACATATATGCACATGTATGTTCATATATGGGAGGAAGAAAAGAGAATAAGCATTTATTAAGTGCCAACTGTGTGCCAGGTACTCTGCTAAGTGCTTTAAAAGTATTATTTCATTTGAGCTTCACAACAACCATGCAAGGTAGATGCTATTTTTATTCCCACTTTATAGTTGAGGGAACTGAAGCTAGCAGTGGTTAGGTGATGTGTGTATATACACACACACATACACATATATACATGTATATATACATATACAAACATATATACACATAGAGTTTGTACTTCCTTTTCTGTGCCCATGTTGTTTCCTTCTAATAGAAGGTAAACTCCTGGGGGGCCTCTCTGTTTCTTCTTTCTTTAGATCCTCAATCCTTAGCACACTGGCTGGCACTTAATAAGTGGTGAATGAATGAATGAATGAAACAAGACTGGAAAGGCATTTTAACTCAAGATGAGAGCTTATTGCCTGCTCCTTATGGTTCTTGCTTAAAAACCATTTTTCTCTCTGTCAAACTTTCGGATTTATTTGCCATCCATTGCTAATGTCTCAGGCATCATTTTGATTTATTTTACTGTTACTTTCACAGAACTTGGTCACGTTGGGTGGACTTTCCTGGTACCCAATGTCCCTGGATAACATGAGCACAGACCCAAGATGATGAAGTACATGGCCACTATTAATGTTTACTCGCAAAGAATCAAGAAGGGTCCTTGTTGTTCTCTTGCAAAGTTAGCCGATGGAAGGAAGAGGGTTAAAGGTACTGAGCCAGAGCAGTGAGTGGTACCAGGGAGGGTCCTGTTGTAGAGGGTAACAGGGTGAGACTCTTAGGTTGCGGAGCTTTCAGGAAATGTCTCATTGTCTCCAGCAAACAAGCAAGACTGGAGATGGCCCCAGACACAGTGGAAGACTTTGGCCTTTTAAATCTAAGATCTTTTGTAGGTCTCAGTTTGTCTGAGGAAATGCCCATTCGGTGATTAAGGCTGGGTTAAAAAAAAGTCCTCTTTGGGAATGAAGGACAAGCAATAACAACTTAGCTGAATTAAATCGATTCAAATATATTTATTTTAAAATTGTACTCTAACTTTTCCTGAAAGTGAATAGTATGGCAGTGAACCTAGGTCCTTGAAGGATGTGCCAACAACGATTAAGCTCTGACATGGAAAGGTTTCTGGGACGAGGCCATGCTTTGATTATTTGCTCTCTAAGGACCATCCTAGCTCAATTCAGAGAGGATCATCACCAAGTTGGTAGCTGGATATGAATCTTTTAGCCACAGTGATAATTCACAATCTTCTACTAAATTACAGAGGAGTCATGACCTTTGTTGGTGAAGGGAATATTCACCTCTACAAAATTCCATATTGTCAAACTATAAGCCAACAATAAAAAAGGGTTTAGTGCCAAGAGACCCAGACTTGAAATCAAAACACCTGACTGCGTTCTCTTCCTATCGTCTGCTAGCCATGCTAAAGGGAAAGCATGCCCAACTGGGGAACCAGAGAGAGGTGGTACTAAATAAAGAGGGGCACAGGAGGTGGAGGGCAGGGGGTGATACTTGGCCTTAGAAGGGTATGAGGCACTGGGAAAGCAGATGCTGAGGAGGTGATACAGAAACCCAAAAAACAAACTTTTCCCTCCTTCACAATTTTGTCTGAGCTAGTCCACATGTTCCCCCCACATATATTTCTAACAATATCTAAAAAAATCAAAAGATCATAGAGCTGAAATGGATTTTAGAAGCCATCAAGTCCAATCTTATTTTATAAGTAAGGAAACTGAGGCACAGAGAAGTTAATTGATTTGCCAGGGATACTTCTTGTTGTTCAGTAACATTCAATTCTTCATGACTCCATTTTGGAGTTTTCTTGGCAAAGATACTGGAAGGGTTTGCTATTTCCTTTTCTGGATCATTTGACAGATGAAGGAACTGAGGTAAACAGGATTAAATGACTTGCCCAGCATCACATACCTAGAAAGTGTCAGAGGCCAGATTTGAGCTCATGAAAATGAGTCTTCCTGACCTTAGGTCCAGCGCTTTATCTACTGCACCCAATTTTGCTCTGCCTATCTTCCCAAGACTTATTTCATGTTGTTCCTCTTTATATACTCTGCAATCCAGGCAAATGGTACTACTCTCTGGACTCCTGACTTGCCTTGCTTCCATGATTTTGCTCATGCCATCATCCAAACCTGTAATGCGCTCCTTTGTCCTTTTCATTCCCATTTCTGTTGGTAAAAGCCTATTCTTCTTTCAAGGTCCAATTCAGGGGCTTCCTCCTTCATGAAGCTCTTCCTGAACTCCCTTACTACATGTACCCCACAGAGAAAGTATTACTTATTACCTCAAACTTTTCATTATGTTTTGCATGGGTCCATCTTCCTCATATCAGAATTATTTGTGGCCTTGTCTTTACCTATCCCCTACCCCATTAGACTATAAGCTTCTTGAGACCACAGTCTATATCCTATTGTCCAAGATTCTATATTTTCTTTGTATCTCCAGCCCCCATGTATAGTATTCATTGAATAAATATTATACCCATTTTAACCATGTCCTGGACTCTTTCCATATGGCAGAACCTATAAATCAACCATTCATCCCCATCTTTCCAAGTACAAATGGAAGTTACTAAGCACAATTTCAGCTAGGTAGTGTGGTAGCATCATCAGGATGAAAGTAAAGCCCTGCCATAGATGCAATGGTAGCTTCTGAGGGGAAAAGAAGAGAAGGTCAGTGTCACAGAATAATCCAAAAATTTAATGCATTCTTAGTCTTTCAGATGGAATGGTATGATCAGAAGGAGTGAGTAGAGAAAATAAAAGATAAGTTTGGGGGACAAGAGGTAGCCCAGCCTAGATAGAACAGAAGGTCCCCACATGGAAGACCTAGAATCACAATATAATTGTTACCTTATGGTTTCATATAGTCCTTGTAACAGCTCTGTGTTCTAAGTGGCATGAATATCAGGGTTCTACAGCTAAGGAAATAAGCTTGGAGAAACCTAATTCTACACATTAAAAGAAGCATAGTATCCCAAGTGAGAGAGGTGATAATTTGAGTGAACTCTGCCCTGGTTGCACAAATTTGGAGTATTATTCTAGGAAGCACATCCTAGGAAGGAAATTGTCAAGCATGTTCTAAGGAGAGTAACAAAGATGGCAGGTGGCCTGGAGGCCAGCAATATAAGGAGTAGCTAAAACCTGGAGACGAGGACCTGGAGGGAACATGACTACTATCCTCTAATATTTGAAGGGCTATCATTTAGAAGAGATGTTACACTTGTCAGGATGGACCCCTGAGGGTAGAATGAAGAGCAAAAGTTAGAAGCTATAGAGAGGCAAATTTTGGCATGAGAGAAGTGGGGGGGAAACCCACTTTCTAACCATTAGAATTGTCCCAAAGTGGAACAGGCTGTCTCAAGAGGAGGTAAATTCCCCTTCACTTGAGATCATTAAGTGGAGAAGAAGGACACTACTTGTCAGTACATTTTAGAGAGGATTCTCATGAATATTCACTGCTCTCAATTCAAGAACAACCACACATTTACTTACAGGATTTATTCCTATTTCTTAGAACACAGGAACCCCCAGTGCATGTTCTTTCTGGTATCATCTGCTGACACCTGGAACTTCCTCTCACCTGTTTGCCAAAAAACAGGGAGCTCAAACCTCTGAGGCTGTTGAAGGCCAAGATCTTGGCTCTGGACATTCTGGGCTGTTCTACTCTTGAGCCTCAATGTTTCACAGCACCTTCAGTGGACATTCTGGTTTGTATCTGATGGATGCGTACTTGTTCTCCTTTTGAGAATTATTATGCCCAAGCTGGACTACGCCTCCTACACCTTACAGAAGGCCACCCAAATCTCAAAGCCAAATAGTTAATCTTCAAACTATTTCTGTCCTGACCCTTCACCCCAGGCTGACACTGAATTTTGTTTGAGGATGGAGCAGGACAGCGGGGATTGGCTGTATAGGTCTGATTTGTATCTCTGTCCTTTGGCTTTGTCAACATGGGCTAATTGGCCAATACAATGGGGTGAATTATTCTCAGAAGAGGACTTAAGGAAGGATATAAAACAAATTAGGGGATGTATGATCCTAGCTGTTAGTGAAATTACACTATATCTTGAGAAGATAAGACTTTCTCTAAATCAAACACTTAGAAAGAATGAAAAATTTATTGTTTGACACTCAAGAAATGACCTTCTTAAAATGGAGCCAGACTGAAACCAAATCATGAGTCCTAAAGTTTGTCTGCCTTGCTTCTCCTTTCTCTCACCTCTCCCTATCTCCTCTTCAAGTGTCCAAGGCCCCCAACTCTTTTCAGATATACAAGATAATGTGATTATAGATCCTAAAATGAAGGGGATTTTAGCAGTCCTGTAACAAATGAGGAAACTGAGGCCCATAGAGGCCAAGGTCACAAGTAAGCTAATGGCAGAATTAGGATTTGAACTCATCTTGTAACTCCAAACTCACCACTCTAAGCTCATCTCACTTTCTACTGTTATTAGTCTGCTTCTCTAGCCAAGCCCTTCTGACTCTTTATCTCTTATCTATATTAAAACCTCTTTTTGTGGAAAGGCAACATGTCAGTCATTTATACCTTAGTGTGAATTTAAGTCTAGGTGTTACTTTTCCCAAAGGAATATGAATTTTAAGTCATCTCTGAAGCAGGGGAGGGAGGGAGTAAAAATTTTTGTCTCTGGTTAAGGAAGTTTAAACAATACCAACAGGTGGGAAAGTTTTCTGTCTGTAGGAAATTACTTCCTCTGGAAAAGAGAAAAGAGCCTTGAATTTGGAGTCAGAGGACCTGGTTTCAAAACTGACAGTTACTATATGTGTTACCCTAAGCAAGTCACATCAATTCTCTGTGTGCCACAGTTTACTCATCTGTAAAAGGAGGAGATTAGACTAGATGACTTTGGGGGTCCCTTGCAGCTCTGACAAATCCCCTTGACAGAATTAGTCATTTAAGTCGTGGTCTTAAGAGATTCTGGACTTGGAGTCAGGAAGACCTTAATTTAAACCTTGCTCAGACACTTACTGGTTGTGTGACCTTGGGCAAGTCACTTAACTTCTGTCTGCCTCAGTTTCCTCATCTCTTTAAAAAAGTGAAGGAGTTGGACTCAATAGTCTCTAAGGTCTCTTCCAGCTCTCCATCTATGAGCCTATGATCAACACCATACGCATAGTAGGGACCCAGCAAATGCTTGCGAGTGAATGAACGAACAAATGGAAGGGCTACCATGCTTAAAAGTTACTCAGCTAGACTGTCCCAGCCATTCTGTCCAATCATCATCAGACTTGCCAGATTAATTCAGGTTGAGTAAAATACAGGGCAAGCAAATATTTGAGCACGTGGTGTTTGTCTTAAAGGCTCATGAAAAACATTGGCTTTCAGTAATCTGCATGCCTGGAAAAATGAAGGACATTCTTTTGTTAGGACTGATCCACCCTAAAGGTAGATATTAAAAGCACTGACCCCACCCCCACCCCCACCCCCAAGCATGAGGTCACCTAACCTTTCTGGGCTTTAATTTCCTCATCTGTAAAGTAGAAGTAGGTGGTCTAGGTGTCAAACTCAAATAGAAACAGGAGTCTCTAAACTGTACATAAGGATTCCTGCAGGCTGCATATTGACTTAGAAAACCACATATGTTTATATATATATAATTTTTAATTAATTTGCCAGCATATTAAAATATGATAGGAACTACATTTTAATCTGATTCATCGCGGACTCAGGAGTGTTATGGATCCCATATGCCACATAGGCTGGGTTTTTGACCTCTCTGGTCTATATGCCTTCCAAAGTCTCTTTAAGTTCTCAGTTGATGATTGTATGGTCCCATTCTGTTTCCTACTGCAAAGTCTGAACACTTGGGTCGTTAAAATGCACAAAAAAACAAATACAGAGATGTCTAATTTATGTGAATAGGACTATGCTATGGTTCTTTATGTACTATCATTATTTTTATTGTTTTAATTATTCCTGACTCCATGAGACTAGAAGACTGCTAAGTGTATATTCTATCTCTTTGGGACCTTTCAGCTGGCCAGCTTGGAAAAGAAGGAAGGAAGGAAGGAAGGAAGGAAGGAAGGAAGGAAGGAAGGAAGGGAAAGTGAGAAAGAAGGAATGAAGGGAGATAGGGAGGAAGGTAAGACAGAAAGAAAGAAAAAAGGAAGGAAGAAAGTAGAGAAGGAAGGAATGAAGAGAAATAGGGAGGAAGGGAAGACAGAAAGAAAGAAAAAAGGAAGGAAGAAAGGAAGGAAGGAAGGAAGGAAAGAAGGAAGAAAGAGAAAGAAACCATTCAGACTTCTAAGCTAATAGTATTTTGGTTAGACTTATATCTCTCCCTAATCCCTGCTGTTTTTGTGTTTAAAAAAAATTTGGATCTAAAATAGTGCTGGGAATGAATGTTGTAGATAGGTAGATTAGCCCTATGGGTCTTCTTTTAAAGTCTTCGTTCACATCATCCTCTACCTGGGGACACATCTTTCTGTAACAACCCTCCTTTCCTCCTCTCTTATTGAAAGAAAGCATTCTTGACCTTAGCCAAGGACGTGACAAAATTCACCACCCTACATTCATTGAATAACAAAAGGGGGCTGTGGGTGTCAGACCCATTTGTTATGTTGGTTATTTTTTTTCCTCTGCTGTTTTTCTTTCTTACAAGGGAATACTTACTTGGGGTGGGGGTGGGTGGGGTGGGGAAGGTATGCCTGGAAATTACTTGGATGTAAAAACAAGAAGTGTCAATAGAACTTTCAAAAATAAACCATAAAAGATGGTGTATAGGCAGTAATCTAGCTGAATTCTCCCAGCATTCCTTTCCAAACAACTTTAAATTAAAAAAACTCCTCAAATCAAATTTTGGAGCAACACAGACAATAAAAGGTGAGAGCAAGACATTTTCCAGCCTAAGATAACTTAGGAGGTCCGAAGAAGAGATACATGACACTTTGGGGAAAGGGGTGGGGAACTGCCTGGAATGTAGCCGGGATGGGCTCTGGAGGTGGCCAGACAGTAGCAGCAGCTGCAGCAGCAGCTTTGGGAGCTCTCATCCCAGAGATGATAAGGGGGTCAAACAACTGGTCAGAAAGAGATTACAGGAGACCCTTTGCTGACACTGGCAATTCTATTGTCCATAAGCAGTTTCTGGGTCACAGTTCTAGGGTGAAGAAGAATGCTTGTGGTCAGTCACAAGAGAGCTAGGGCCATGCTCATAGTTCCAATGCAGAAAGGAGGTCTAGCATTTGCAGTTCCAGGAGAGCAGAGGAACTGGTCACAGTTCCAGGGCCCAGAGGAGTGTTAGCACTTGCAACTGTAGGGGAGCGAGGGCCCTTCCTGGGTAAAGACCAGAACACAGACCAGAAAAGTAGTGACCACACCTCTCCCCTGATCACATCATCTTGTAGACTTGCAGAACCCCAGAACTGGCTCTGAAAATAATAGCACAAAAAAGCCTGAAGCTTGAGACAGCACCTCCCCACCTCCAGGTGAGCAGAGCTAAACTTGAACACGAGGTTCAAAGCCAGGAGATAGGCTGAAAAAATGAACAAACAACAACAAAAAAGAATTTAACCACAAAAAGTTATATAGTGGTAGAGAAACCAAGACATAAACTCAGAAGAAAATGATGAAAACATCTACAAGCAAAGCCTAAAACAAAAATACTAATTAAATGGAGGCACAATAAGAATTTATGGAAGAAGTAAGGAAAGAGAAAAGAATAGTAGAGGAAATATCAAGGAAAGAAATAAGAGTGACACAAGAAAATTGTGAAAAGAAAATTAACAGCTTAGTAAAAGAAGCACAAAAAAAGTACTGAAGAAAATAACACCTTAAAAAACAGAATTGGCCTAATGATAAAAGAGGCACAAAAACTCACTGAAAAGAAAAAAAAAACAATGTAATTCTTTAAAAATTACAATTGGGCAAGTTAAAGCTAATGACTCCATGAGACATGAAGAAACAACCAAAGTCAAAAAAAAATGAAAAAAATAGAAGCAACTGTGAAATATCTCATTGGAAAAACAACTGACCTGGAATATAGATACAGGAAAGATAATTTAAGAATTATTGGACTACCTGAAAGCCATGGGAAAAAAAGCCTAGATATCAAATTTTAAGGTAGCATAAAGGAAAACTGCCCCAAGGAGATCCAGAGGGCAAAATACAAAATGGAAGAATATACCAATCACCTTCTGAAAGAGATCCAAAATGAAAACTCCCAGGAATAATATAGCCAAATTCCAGAGCTCCCAGGTCAAGGAGAAAATATTGCAAGCAGCCAGAAAGAAACAATTCAAATATCATGGAGCTATAGTTGGGATTTAGCAGCTTCCATATTAAAGGAACAAAGGGCTTGCATTATGATATTCTAGAAGGCAAAAGAGCTAGGATTACAATCAAGAATAATCTACCCAACAAAATATTTATAGCAGTTCTTTTTATGGTGGCCAAGAATTTGTAGTTGAGGGGATGCCCATTGATTGGGGAATGGCTGAACAAGCTGTGGTATATAAATGTGATGGAATATTATTGTTCCATAAAAAATGATGAGCAGGAAGACTTCAGAAAAACCTGGAAAGATTTACATCAACTGATGCTGAGTGAAGTGAGCAGAACCAGGAGAACATTGTACACAGTAACAGTAACAGCAACATTGTTTGATGGCTGATTGTGATAGACTTAGTTTTTCTCAGCAATGCAAGGATCCAAGACAACTCCAAAAGACTCATGATGGAAAATGCTATCCACATCCAGAAAAAGAACTATGTAGTCTGAATGCAGCTGGAAGCAAACTATTTGCTCTCTCTTTTTCTTTTTGTTTCTTCTTTCTTGTGATTTCTCCCATTGGTTCTAATTCTTCTTTACCACATGACTGATGTGAAAATATATTTGATATGAATGTATATGTAGAACCTATATCAGATTGCATGTCATCTTGGGGAAGAGGGAGGGGAGTGAGGGGGATAAAATTTAGAACTAAAAATCTTATGGAAGTGAAAATGTTGAAAATTAAAACTAAATAAATAAATAATTAAAAAAGAATACTAAAAAAGAAAGAAAGAATAATCTACCCATAGATATTTAATAAAATAGAGGACTTTCAAAAATTCCTAATTAAAAGACCAGAGCTGTACAAAAAAATTGATCTTCAAATAAAAGACTCAAGAGAAGTATAAAAAGTTAAACAGGAAAGAGAAAATATAGGAGATTCAAAAAGGTTAAACTGTTTATATTCCCATGTGGCAAGATGATACTTATAACTCTTAAGAACTTTATCACAATTAGGGCAATTAGGAGGAATATACATAGACAGAGTATGAAGGTGTGAGTTGACTATGATGGGATGATAGCCAACCCCCCACCCCACAAAATTAGGGGGTGAGAAAGAAGATTGCACTGGGAGAAGAGGAAAGGGAGTGATTGAATTGGGTAAATTATCTCATGTAAAAAAGATGCAAAAGAGCTATTACAGTGGAAAGGAAAATGGGAGAGGTGGGTGGGAGCCCTTGAATTTTACTCTTATAAGAATTAGCTCAAAGAGAATTACAATGAGATTTACATTTAACAAAGTGTAATGGAAAAATAGATTAAAAATTAATTGGAAACTAAATAATATAATCCTAAAGAATAAAGTCTGCCAAAGAACAAATTATAGAAACAACCGTCAACTTCATTAAAGAGAATAACAAAAATGAGACAACATACCAAAGTTTATAGGATGCAGCCAAAGTTGTACTATCTCTAAATGCTTACATCAATAAAATAAAGAACAGATGAATGAATTAGGCATGCAACTAAAAAAAACTAGAAAAAGAACAACTTAAAAGTCTCCAATTAAACATTAAATTGGGAATCCTAAAAATCAAATGAGAGATTAATAAAATTCAAAGTAAGAAAACCATTAAACTAATAAATAAAAGTAGTCTCTGGTTTATGAAAAAAATAGATAATTCATTGATTAATTTGATTTTGAAAAGGAAAGAAGAAAATCAAATTACCAGTATCAAAAACTGAAAAGGATGAATTCACCATCAAGGAAGAGGAACTTAAAGTAATTATTAAGAGCTATTTTGTCCAATTATATGCCAATAAATCTGATAATCTAAGTGAAATGGATGAATGCTTGCAAAAATATAAATTGCCCAGATTAACAGATGGGAAATAGAATAGTAAATAACTCCATTTTAGAAAAAGAAATTGAACAAGCCATCAATGAACTCCCCAAGAAAAAATCCTCAGGGCCAGGCAGATTCACAAGCAAATTCTATCAAACATCTAAAGAACAACGAATCCCAATACTATATAAACTATTGGAAAATTAGGCAAAGAAGGAATCCTACCAAATTCCTTTTATTACACAAATATGGCACTGATACCTAAACCAGGAAGAATGAAAATAGAGGAAAAAAATCTATAGGCCAATTTCCCTAATGAATATTAAGGCAAAAATTTTGAATAAAATACTAGCAAGAAGATTATAGCAGTATATCACAAACATCATACATCATGACCCCAGGTGGGATTTATACCAAGAATGCAGGACTGGTTCAGTATCCGGAAAACTATCAGCAAAATTGACCATCTCAATAACAAAAAAAAACAAAAATCATATGATTATTTCAATAGATGCAGAAAAAGCCTTTGACAAAACACAGCACCCATTCCTATTAAAAACACTAGAGAGCATAGGAATAAATGGAGCTTTCCTTAAAATGAAAAGCAGTATGTATCTAAAACCATTAGCAAGCATTACCTGCAATGGGTATAAGTTAGAAGCCTTCCCAATAAGATCAAGGGTGAAGCAAGGATGTCCATTATCACCACTATTATTCAATATTATACTAAAAATGTTAGCTATAGCAATGAAAGAAGAAAAAGAAATTGAAGGAATTAGAATAGGCAATGAGGAAACAAAACTATCACTCTTTGCAGATGATATGATGGTATACTTAGAGAATCCTAGAGAATCAACTAAAAAACTAGTTGAAATAATTAAAACCTTTAGCAAAGTTGTAGGATATAAAATAAAACACATAAATTGTTAACATTTCTATGTATTACCAATAAAGTCCAGCAGCAAAGAAAGAAAGAAAAATTCCTTTTGGAAGAATTGTAGATAATATTAAATACTTGCAAGTCTACCTGCCAAGACAAATGCAGGAACAATTACAAAGAACTTTTCACACAAATAAAGTTAGATCTAAACAATTGGAAAAATATTAATTGCTCATGGGTAGGCCAAGCCAATTTAATCAAAATGACAATTCTACCTAAATTAATTGATTTATTAAATGGCCTACCAATCAAAGTGCCAAAAATTACTCTATAGAACTAAAAAAAAAAAACAACAAACAACAACAAAATTCATCTGGAAGAATAAAAGTTCAAGAATATCAAGGGAATTAATAAAAAAAAAGTACAAAAGAAGGTGGCTAAGCCATACCAGATCTCAAACTACATTATTGAGTGGTAATCACCAAAACAACCTGGTACTGGTTAAGAATTAGAGTGGTGGATCAATGAAATAGATTAGGTACACAAGACACAGTAGAAAATGACCATAGTAATCTAGAGTTTGATAAATCCAAAGGTCAAGCTTTGGGGACAAAAACTTATTATTTAACAAAAACTGTTGGGAAAACTAGAAAACAGTATGGTAGAATGTAGGTATAGATCAATATCTCACACTTTATACCAAGATAAGGTCAAAATGGGTACATGATTTAGACATAAAAGATGATACCATAAGCAAATTAGAAGAGTAAGGAAGAGTTTACCTGTCAGATCTATGGATAAGGGAAGAATTGAGGAACAAACAAGATATAGAGAGCATTACAAAACATAAAATGGATAATTTTGATTATATAAAATTTAAACGTTTTTGTACAGACAAAACTAATGCAATCAAAGTTAGAAAGAAAGCAGAAAATGAGAAAATTTTACAATAAGTTTCTCTAATAAAGGCCTTATTTCTCAAATATATAGAGAACTGACTCAAATTTATAAGAAAAAAAGTAATTTCCCAATTGATAAATGGTCAAAGGATGTGAACAGACAGTTTTCAGAAGAAGAAATCAAAGCCATTTATAGTCATAGGGAAAAAATACTCTTAATCACTATTGATTAGAGAAATGAAAGTTAAAACAACTGTTATATACCACCTTACACCCTAATATGATAGAAAAGGAAAATGATAAATGTTGGAAAGACATGGAAAAACTAGGATACTAATGCACTGTGGTGGAGTTGTGAACTGATCCAACCATTCTGGAGAGCAATTTGAAACTATGCCCAAAGGGTTATAAAACCATGCATAATGTTTGATCCAGTAATATCACTACTAGGTCTGTATCTCAAAAAGAGTTTTTTTAAAAAAGGGAAAAGAATCTATTTGTACAAAAATATTTATAGCAGTTCTTTTTGCGGTGGCTAAGAATTGGAAATTGAAGGGATGGCTGAAATTGGGGAATGGCTGAAAAAGTTGTGGTATGTGAATGTAATAGAATATTATTGCCTTATAAGAAATGATAAGCAGGATGATTTCAGAAAAACCTAGAAAGACTTAAATGAACTGATACAGAAGAAGTGAACAGAACCAGGAGACCACTGTACACAGTAACAGCAACATTGTGCAATGATTAACTATGATTGATTTAGCTCTTCTCAGCAATACAATGACCTAAGATAATCCCAAGGTCCTCATGATGGAAACTGCTGTCTGCCTCCGGAGAAAGAACTGATAGAACTAATAATGGAATTCTGATGGAGAACTGATCTGAGGAGGATTCAGTAAAGGAGACTGAGAAGGAACAGTCAGATAGGTAGAAGGAAAGCCAGGAGAGTGGTACCCCAAAAACCTAGAGAGAAACACAGCACCTAGCACGTAGTAGGTGCTTAACAAATGTTAATTTGTTGATCGATTATTCTATGCCAGGGACTGTGTGCTAGGTGCTGGGGATACAAAAAGGGCAAAAGGCAATCCTTGCCTTCAAGGAGCTTACAATCTAATGGGAGAGAAAACGTGCAAACAAATCTATACAAAGCAAGCTATTTATAAGATAAATAAGAAATAATTAAAAGGGGGAAAGCATTAGATTTAAGAGGGGTTGGGAAAGGCTTCCCACAAAGGATGGGATGAAGCAAGGCAAGGAAGCCAGTGGGCAGAAATGAGGAGGGAGAGAATTTCAGGTATGGGGGACAGCCAGAGAGAATGTCCCGAGTCAAGGGATAGAGTGTCTTGTTCATGACATAGCCAAGAGTCCGGTGTCACTGGATCAAAGAGTACATGTTGGGGAGTAAGGTGTAAAAAGATTGGGAAGGTAGGAGTGGGCGAAGTTAGGAAAGGCTTTGAATGCCAAGAAGAGTAGGCAATAGGAAGCCACTAGAGTTTGAGTAGGGAAGTGACATGATCAGATTTGCATTTTAGGAAAATCACTTTGGTGAATGAATGGAGGATGGATTGGAGGGGGTAGAGACTTGAGGCAGGCAGACCTAATTACAACTATTGCAATAATCCAGGTGTGGGGTAATGACGATCTGCACTAGGGGGGTGGCAACGTCAGAGGAAAGAAGGGGGCATATTCGAGTGATGTTGCAAAGGTGAGATCTATGGGCGCTGGCAACAGCTTAGAGATAGTGAGAGAGAGTGAGGATCCAGGAGGACTCCTGCGTTGCGAGTCTGAGGGATTGGACAGGACAGTGTTACCCTCTAGAAGCGTAACAACGCAAGAAGGGGGAGGGATTAAGGGCAACAATAAGGAGTTCAGTACCCATGCGGGTACTTCCTCCAACAATGCATATGACAACCCAGTCATACCTGCTCATCAGGTGCGACTCTTATCCATGCTCTCCAGTACATTTTCCATGAGGTTGGAGGAGAGGGACAGAGCCACTCAACCCTGCCTTTGGGTCTCTTGACATTATGGAGGCAGGGTGCACTAGCAAAGAGAGTGCTGGATGTAGTATCATGAAGATCTAGGTTTGAACTTTACCTCACATACTAATTGTATGACCTTGGGCAAATCACAGCCCCTTTCTGCCTCAGTTTCCTCATCTGAGGAAAAAATGAGGGGGTCAGGCTACGTGACTTCTAAGGTCCTTTCCAACTCTAATCTATGATCCTATGGTGGTACTAACAGAGTATGCAATGAAGATGCTTAAGAAATGCCTGTTGATCGATTGAGATTATTTCCTCTACTTTGCAAATGCACTGCTATAAATGTTGGGGCACACAGCTAGCTCTTGTCTCCCCTCTCCCATTTACAAACCCTTCTTCCTTCACACAATTTGACACGACATTGCCTTTTCCTAAAGCTTTCATCTCCCTATGGTCTACAAAACAAAAATCAAACCCTTTAGCCTGGCATTGAGGGCACCCCACAATCTTTTTCCACCTTACCTTTCCAGTCATAAGCCAAATTATTAGCTGCTTCCTAAAATTTCCCATTGCCGTTTCCCATCCCCTCGATTCCCCTCTGTAGGCCTTTTCTCATGCCCAAAATTCACTCCTTTATCATATTCAGCTTCTTTTCAAGACCCAGGTTGGTGACACTTACGTGAAGCCTTCCTTGATTTCCCTACCTAAAAGTATTATCTCTCCTCAAATTTTCCTGGAGGTTTTCTGCTAGATCTCTCCTTTGACCCTTTACTATTCTACCTTACGCATATCATTGTGCATTCTTCCACTGGATGATAAACTCCTTGAGGGCAGAGACAGGGAGAGGATCATTTTCATTGTTGTATCACCAATAGCTAGCATCTAATTGGTGCTTATTAGCTTATTAGTGCGCCTAATTAGTGTACCTTACTAGTACACCTAATTGTTGAGGTACCATAGTGGATAGAGTGCCAAGCCTGGAGTCAAGAAGACTCATTTTCCTGAGTTCAAATTTGGCCTCTGACACTTACTAGCTGTGTGACCCCGGGCGAGTCACTTCATCTTGTTTACCTCAGTTTCCCCATCTGTAAAATGAGCTGGAGAAGGAAATGGCAAACCACTCCAGTGTCTCTGTCAAGAAAACTCCAAATGGTTCATGGAGAGTTGGACACAAATGAACAATTACAAGATAGCTGCTAATAAATGGCTCATTCTTTTATTTTCTTTTTTTGAGGCAATCGGAGGTTAAGTGACTTGCCCAGGGTCACATAGCTAATAAGATTCTCAGGCTGAATTTGAAGTCTGGTCCTTCTGACTTGGGGCCGGTGTTCTACCTACTACTTCACCTATGTGCCTGCCCCAATAAATAGTTCTTAAGCGGTTAATAAATGGCTATTAAGAAATATCTTTTTGATAATAATCTTAAGCTAAATTCTCAACAATAGGATTTTTGATTCAAGATGCAAAATTATTTCTGTAACTATTGTAGTGGTCTTTCTACAGAAAGATTCTCCCAATTATGAGTCTTACCAACCATGTAAGTGTGTCTACCTGTTTCTCCACAATCCTACCAATTCTATTTTGCCACTTTGGGCTATTTTTGTCAGTTTTGGGGATTTGAAACCATGTCTCCAATTGGTTTTCATTTTTAAATAGTCTTTAAAATCTTTTTTTCCACTCTAGTCCTATATCTCCACCTATCTCATAGTTGTCTCCACCTGGATGTCATGCCAGCAGTTCAAAGTCGATGGGCTCAAATCTGATCGTTCCCCCAAACCTACCCCTTTCTCAGCTTACCTCATCCTGCTATGGCTCCTCTGTTCTCTTAGGCACCCAGTCTCAGAGTGGTGAAGCGAGTAGCCAGGGTGGTCCTTGGCTCCATTTGTCATATGAGGATTGGCTAAAAAACCTGGGACGTTTAACTTGGAAAAGAGAAGACACAACGGGGCCAGAAAGCATTCCAGTATTCAAAGGGGAGTCATGAGGAAGAAGAGGGGCGTGCTCTCATCAAGGTCTTTTAGGTGGAGGCTGGTTGACTGCTCAGCAGGTATGCTGGGGGCCGGCGTTTCTTAAACTTTTGGGGCATAATTGACTGCTCTGACAATCTCATGAAACCTATCCCAGAATCATGTGTTTAATTTTTTTTGTTGTCTTTTGTTGGGGTATTTTTGTTGTTTGTTTGTTTTCAGTCATGCCTAACTCTTCATGACCCCATTTGGAGTTTTCTTAGCAAAGATCCTGAAGTGGTTTGCCGTTTCCTTCTCCGGCTCATTTTACAAATGAGGAAACAAGGCAAACAGAGTGAAGTGATTTATTTGCTCAGGGTGAGACTGAATTTGAACTCAGGTCTTCCTGACTTCAGGCTTGGTACTCTAGTCACTGAGCCACCTGATGATCTAGATCAAGACCTGGGTTCAAATTCTCCTTCAGCTTCTTACTAGCTGGGAAACCCTCTCAGTAGCCTCTAGGGAGGACTAGACTAATGAAAGCAGACAGGATTTTTAAAATTTACTGAACTCATGTTTCTTCTCTGGTAAATTGTATGTGTCCTTTGATTTTGACTATGATGAGGAATGAGTGCTTTCTTTAAATATCTGTCTCTGGACTCTATTTTAGAATTCACCCTACAGTGCCCATTCTAATAACAACGAGGCCACCAAAACTGAGTTTTAAAATGTTGGCCATTTGGAAGTCTTCTTCTGTGGTTTGGCCTCTGCAAAAAACAGGCTAATTGCAAGGTAAGTTTAAATTGGCAAAGTCCAGTTAAGTCTAGTTTTTCTTACCCCATGGTGACTATTCTCTCTCTTTCTCTTTTTGTCTTTCCCTTCTCCCACATTTGAGTCATTCCAGGACTTTTCAACTAATCCTACTGAGCTGGAGAGGCGACAAGACTCACCAAGCTACATCTTTGTTCTTTTGTCTCTTTTAATCTGGGCTCTTCCTTCTGAAATGAAGCAAAGCAGAACCAACCTCAGTCTTCTGGCTTTAGGAAGCACACCATTGCCCAGGAATCAAACGAAATACGAACCAAACCCATGGAAAAAAGAAAAACATCTTTGGTGCAAAAACACTCTCCTCTTTGTATTACATAATTTAAGGATCTTTATTAAACAAGTTGACTATTTAATAAAGGCAGAAAAGAAATGTTTCCAATGACTGTCTGTGTATGGAACTAAGGAGGAAGGCTTTGTTTTAAGTTTTTTTCCCCTAATAGTTAAACTTGCAGGTTTTCATGATGAGATTTTAGGGGTAAAGTGTAATTTATTGTATTCCCCAGTTCTTCATCAACAGAGAGTAGATCTCCTTCTCTGCCTATCCAAACTCTACTCTCCCTTCCCAATTATCTCCATAATAAGATAGTGCATCTAAGGTCCTACCAAATTATCAGCCTCTTTGCCCTTTGAATTTATTTACACATTCTAAAAAGTAATTTTTATTGATACTTTTTGTATTTACATCATAGTCATTTCCAGATTTAACCCACCCCCACCAAATACACACATCAAACAATGAAAAACAGTTACACAAAGTCTGTTGGCACAGCGACACCACTCCCACCCCCAGCAGTATACACAATAGTTTCCCCAGTCCCTTCCAGAGAGAGGAGGGAAGTATGTTTCCTGTTTTGCTTGTTGTTCAGTCGGGTCCCAGTCTTTGTGACCCCATTTGGAATTTTCTTAGCAAAGATACTTGCAGTGGTTTGTCATTTCTTTTTTCCAGCTCATTTGACAGATGAAGAAACTGAGGCAAATAGGGTGAAGTGACTTGCCCAGGGTCACACAGCTTGTAAGTGTCTGAGGCTGGAGTCTTCCCGACTCCAGGCCTGGTGCTCTGTCTGCTGAGCCACCTAGCAGCCCAGTTCCTCATTCTGTTCTAGGGACCAAGATTGGTTCCTCAAAGATTCGCTTCCTTTTAGTGTCCTGGTTTGTTATTATAATGTTTATGCAGTTATTTGATCCTCTGTCCACCTCCTTTCCTCACCTGTAAAGTGAGGTTAATAATAGCACCTACTTCCCAGGACTGTGGTGAGATGAAATGAGATTGGGTGTGAAGTTCTGGCTCACTGGAAGGCTCTATACAAACGGTAATTATGGGTCTCCAATTTCTTACTTCCTCAGCATCACACTGTTTGGATTTAAAATGCAGCAGGTTAAAACTCATTAATTCATTCACCAAACATTTCCTAAAAAGTCTTGCAATGTGCCAGACTGCTGAATGTTGTGGCCACAAGATAAAAAAATGACACTTTCCCTGCCCTTAAGGAGTTAACACCCTCCTCGGAGGAATTCAAGTGTAAACAGATGAAGAGGGTTGAGATCTAATCAATGGCCGGAAGATTAGATTAAATGCTTCCAGTAAATTAGAGCTGTGGGTTGTGGATTGAGCAGTGACCTAGAGTCCGGAAGATGGAATTCAAATCCGGCCTCAGACACTTCCTAGCAGTGTGACCCTAGGCAAGTCACTTAATTCTGCCTCAGTTTCCTCATCTGTAAAATAAGCTGGAGAAGAAAATGGCAAACCGCTCCAGTATCTCTGCCAAGAAAATCCCCAAGTTGGGTCACAAAGAGTCGACCTGACTGAACAGCAACTACAACAGATTAGAAATGGGAGAGGGCAGCTTCTGCTGGGGCTGAGAGGAGCCAGGGAGAGCTCAGGAAAAGCATTCCTCAAGCACGTGGCTCTTGAGCAGAGATAGGAAGGAACCCAGGGATTCTGAAAGACAGAGATGATTCCAGCACTTAACACAGTGCATGGCACACAGTAGGCTTTTAATTTATCATTTAATTTATTGTTGGTGACGTTTCCAGACATGGCTCATAACCTTCGTGAATGCATAGAACCGAATCAACTAACATTTATTAAGCTTACTATGTACCGTGCTCGGTGCTAATCTCTTGGATACAAAGAAAGACAAAAACAGGGTCTTTGACCTCAGGGAGGATTCTAATATGGAACAGTCAGTAAAGAACCAGTTTGGCTGGAATAGTTGGTTCCCTTCTCTAACAACTTGCTGATTTATACTTAGGAAAAAGAAGCAGAGCTAGAATATTTTCAGGGAGGAGCAGGAGGAGAAGTAGAGGGAGGGGGATACTTTCTCCAGAGGCGCCGCCTGCCCTTGATTCATTGCTTTTAATTTGCTGAGTTTGGGTATTAGGGGAGAGCCCACTTATTGCAATGGTACAACCCTGACAGGTGATCAGAATAATGACTGGCCTGCAGCTGCTTCCATGGGTTTATGGTTTTGAAATTTTTATTTGCAGCTATTCCCTGAGGCTGCTACAGGGAAGGGGAAGTAGGTGCACCCATCAATAAAAGAAATGAGTGAATTGCAAATCAGTCAGCTGTGCAAAGATACTTTTAAGAAAAATCCTAGTGGGCTGGGTTTATTGGGTGCTGGTAAGGTGGTGCAGCTCATAGAGGGCTGACCCAGGAGACTCATCTTTCTGAGTTCAAATCTGGCCTCAGATACTTTCTTTTTTTATTTTATTTTCTCTTATTTAGTATTTTTAGTTTTAAACATTGATTTCCACAAGATTTTGCGTTACGAATTTTCTCCCCATTTCTACCCTCCCCCCATCCTAAGATGGCATATATTCTGATTGCCCCTTTCCCTAGTCTGCCTTTTCTTTTATCACCCCACTCCCCACCCTTTATCGTCTTTCCCTTTACTTTCTTATAAGGCAAAATTGATTTCTATACCCCATTGCCTGCATATCTTATTTCCCAGTTGCATGTAAAAACAACTTTTTTTTAAACATTTGTTTTGAGAACTTTGAGTTCCAAATTCTCTCCCTTCTTCCCTCCCCACTCACCCTCCTTGAGAAGGCAAGCAATTCAATATAGGTCACACATGTATCATTATGGCCTCAGCTACTTTCTAGCTGTGTGACCCTGGGCAAGTCACTTCACCCTGTTTGCCTCGGTTTCCTTATATGTAAAATGAGCTGGAGAAGGAAATGGTAAACCATTCCGGTATCTCTGCCAAGAATACCCCAAATGGGGTCATGAAGAGTCAGACATGACTGAAATGACTGAATAACAAATGCAACAAGGGGGAGCCTCCTGAAAGGTGGCTGGAATGGGATCGATTTGTGGTCTGTGGCTTCAGATTGGGCCCTCCCGGACTCAGGTTGCTCAGAAGCCAGAGGATGCTCAGTCTGGCTAGAAGCACAAAGATCAAGAAGGAAACACTTGAAGGGAGTGAGGCGGCCGAACTTCGCAGAGGAGCTCACCTCCCTTTTCCAAGCCCCTGTGCCTTGAGGATGTGCCAGTGACATGGCCCTAGTCACAGAGCTGCCTCCAGGCTCGCTGCACTGAGAGGCGAGGGATGCCAAGAAGGGCCCCATTTGTTGGGATTGTGGACTTGACCTTGTTTAGGGGGGCACAAAATAGGGGGAGGGAGGCAGTGGAGTGGGGAGAGGAGGGACTCAGTCAAATGAGACATTTGAAAATGGATATACTTAAGATTTGTTTAGCTCAACTTTTCCCCTCTCTCCCCCATTAGATATGATTAAAGTTTATCTTCAGACTAGCATTTTTTCCACCATATTTTTAGAATTCAGTTTAAGAGTAGTGGACATATATATATGGTCCAATGGGGGAAAACCCTCATTCAATTGTTATTAAATTTTATTTCAATGTCTAAGTTTCCAAAGGTATAAAGCAGCCTCAGTGAGTACTGCTAGCAGCGTGACTCTGGGCAAGTTACCTAACCTCCATTTTCCTCAGTTTCTTCATCTGTAAAACTAGGACATTGGGCTTGATGGCCTCCAAGGCCCCTTGATTCTGCAGGATTTTGGTGGATTCGTGATTATTTGCAATGACAAAGCATCATTCTTCCCGGAGTTCAAACCTCCACCCTGCCATGTAGCCGGGCTTTGTGTCTTGCTGTAACACTTGTAGGTATTAGACCATGAACAGGTCACAACCACTCTAAGCCTCAGTTTCCACATCTATAAAGTGGATGTAATAATATTTGTACCGTGTATCTCACAGGGCTATGGTAAAGACTTGAGCATTTTATAAGCCTTAAAGTGGTGTGTATGTACGTGTGTGTGTATGTGTCTGTCTGCGTAATGGAAAACTGGTGTGTGTGTGTGTGTGTGTGTGTGTGTGTGTATATGTGTGTGTGTTCAGAATGTGTAAGTATGCTTTGTTTATGCAAATTCCTCACATAGGAGGAGCTGGAGAGACTCCTTTTTGAAGTGTGGTAATAACTTATAATGACAGCTCCTCAGAGAGACATTGGAACATGCATACATATTATGTAACTGGTTCCAGTTCACTAATATACATATAAATGTGTGTGTATATATATGTGTATGTATATATATATATATATATATATATACACAACACACACATATATGTGGAAAACATAAACCTCAATAAATATTAAGTGCCTACTATGTGTCAGACACTGTGCTAAATACTAGGGATACAAATAAGAAAAAGAAAGATAGTACCTGGCCTCAAGGAGCTCACAATCTAGTGAAAGAAGACAACCCACAAAAGGAAGCTGAACAAAGGGAGCGAGGCATGATGATGGTGGAGTGGATTCCAAGGCATGCAGCCAGGAGGAAATGTCTGAGTTGTGAACCCTCTTTAAATGGGGGCTTTGGGAGTTCTTTGCTTCTCCCTCCAGCCCTCCAATCAGAGAGGCAGAGGCCTCTCAGGGTACTAACAAGGCGTGATTACCAAAATGATGCCATCTCTGGGATGAGGTGAGCTTCCTGGTAATGAGCTTTTGGGGTGCATGATGTCAAATCCAAGGAATGCAGGCTTTCCCGTGAACAGCTGGGACCTTGCAACCTTCTACTATATCCTAGTCCCAATGGCCACTCATTGTATTTATAGACTCAGGGACTTCTCAGATGATGAGGGGAGATGGTCCTCTGTTAGTCCTTGCTGAGTTGTCTTCTGTACATGTGATCATATCTCAATCAGGGCCCTACCTTTTGATTCTTGTGATTAACAACAGGGGTGGCACAGGAATATACACTATTTTGGTGGTCCCCAAACAAAAATTGTAAAAGGAAGTCCATTTTATTCTTATTATCAGAATAAAAAGCTAGTGGAGAGCTCTTACGGAAGAAAGGAAATTGATTATTCTGAATGACTCACCAATGACTCATCTGTAGCATGGGCTGCAGCCATCCTAGCAGATGGGCTAAACCAGGTTAAGGGTAACTTATGGACCTCAAACTTGTAGGTAAGTCAGAGGGATGTCTACCCCAAGCATGTGAAGTCTTCCTCAGCAGAATGAGCAGATAAGAACAATTTGTTCCAAGGGCCATGGGGTGGCTGAGGCAGGTGCTGTGAAGCGATTAGAGCTTGGTCAATCATCAAAGGCCCCGAGGTCATCCACTGCATCCCAGGCCATTGCCAGGAGTGTTGACTTTCATCTTGCCACTGGACTTCAATGACTCTGGGAGAGAGAGGGAGGCTGACTGACAGCTTTGTGCTGCTTTGCCTCACTTAAGTCCAATTTATTTGAAAGTCAAGACATCACCAGTGATGTCATTGGTTCCCTTTATAAAAAAAAAGGCCAAACTTTAGAGGTACCAAGCAGTCTGTATTGTTACTCCTTACTTTTTCTTTCTCTTCATAAAAATAATCTACAATGGGCTTGTTGTCCTTTGAACTTCCCACAAAACTTGCAATCTATAGTACGTTTGGACTCCTGATTACTCTGAGCAGTTTAAAGCTGAAATCATCTACTTTAGTTCCACTCATTTTACATACGACTCATGTCAAAGGTCTAGATATACTTTGAGGACCTCTCATTTCTCTGGCTCATTATTCTCATTCATATGATTTGACATCATCAGTATTTTATTTGACATTCCTCAAGGGTAGTCACCAGCTCCCTTTATAAGCAAATAAGCTCACAAGGCTTAAGATATGAACAGTTTATATTTATTAGTTAACAGAAGCAGATAAAACCAGAATCTGAGCTCATATAAAGTAAAAACATCCTTCTTCATAAAGACTGATAAAGGCTGTGAGTTAAGTAAGTTAGGTAAAGCTTCATGTTTGGGGCTCATTCCTCCCTACAAAAATGCTACTCTACAGCTCCTCTGTCTACATCAAATTCTTTACTTCCTGCAGCTCTCTTATGCTCCTGGCTGGTGTTTTCAGTTGCCGTTTCCCTCCTTATACTCTCTACTGCTGACCTTCCCCAATTATATAATTTAGCTCCTCTCTACTCCCAACAAATGGTAATTCTCTTGTCTTCACCTCTAGCCTCCACCACTGACACTGCTCCCCACTCACTTCTCCCTTTGCTTTGCCAATTTCTATAGAAAAGCTCTCTTCTAGCATATGATGCTAATCACTCACTCATCTTTTGATTCCCTCTCAACTTCCTTGGCTCATCTCTCTGAGGTGTTCTCCTGCTTTCCAAATTTCACTTCTTTGGAAGGTGGCATTTGTCCCCTCTCCCAGCGGACCATTTCTTTAACCAGATCCACATGAGACAAGTCTCATGAAACATCTCATTTCATTTCAGTTTTATTGATAAATTTTGTTTTGATTATTTCTAACCATGAAGGCAAATCACCTTATAAAATAAATCATCCCTAAATAGTTACACAAAAGCTGCCTAATAATGTGATTATACATAATGGTAGGCTTCACTTTCCACTTTGGCAGTATGATTAACACTAATGAAAGGGACGATGTGTTCTTTAACAGAATGGTTGTTGTTCAGTGGTTAAGTCATGTCCAACTCTTTGTGACTCCTGTTTGTGGTTCTCTTGGCAAAGATACTGGAGTGGGTCACCACTTTCTTCTCCAGCTCATTTTACAGATGAGGAATGAGGCAAACAGGGTTAAGTGAGTTAGAGGGTTAAGTGACTTACCCAGGGTCACAGAGCTAGTAACCATCTCAGGCCAAATTTAAACGCAAGTTTAAATTCAAATTCAAATTCAAATTTAAACTCTCTGACTCTAGATGTGGCACTCTATCCAGTGTGCCACCCACCTACTCTGGCAGCATACTATTTGACCCGAATTTTGTTGCTTCTTAAAGTTCCCTTAATTTCAGTTGTGACAGTCATTTTGTGTTTTAAATTTGCTTTTTTAAAAAAATTCTTTTCTATTCTGAAATCTTTTTGTACATGGTCTCCATTGCTCCAAACCTATGATAGTAGACTTATTTGAGGCAGAGAGGGACCCAATCAAGGGTTTTTTAACACACAAGTAAATTTTTGTTTTCAAGTCAACATGAGTTTGTGATGAGTCAGTACCATTCTCTTCTTCTCTTCCTCGGTTTCTGGGTTGTATGTCTCCTACCGATGTCTCACAATCTGGCAAGGGACATACTGCCTTTCTCCTGGATTGTTCCTCCAAGATTGGAGGCAACTGGGCTAGGACATTCACATTATTCAGAGTTGCTTCTGGAAGCAGCACTGGCTCTTCCCAATGCTGAGATACTAAGAAAAGGGAGGAATTTATCATCCCTGCAAAATATAAATTAGGAAACTGGACTATAGAGAAGAAAGAGCCAAGATTTAAACATAGACCTTTAGAATCCAAATCTGCTGCTCTTTCTACAGCTACATTATTTAACTGTTTAACAGGAAGGAATCCCCACAAGGAAAAGGCATAATATAATGTAATCCCATTTTTCCACTATGGGTCAAGCATGGTCTTGTAACTGATTCTAATTGGCTTCCATGATGAAGAGACAATCTCTTGATTAATTGCTTAACCTAAACTGGGGGTTCAATTAAGAGCCACTAACTTGCTAACTAGCCATCAGTCTTCATTCCTGCCTGGCTATGTTCAAGTGATGAAGCAAAGACCAAGACTTGGTAAGACAGAGGCCTTGCAGCGCATGAACTCAAGGCCTTGGGGCTTGTCCCTGTCTGAAAGCAAAGTCCCCTGATATTTGTCATGTAGTCAAGTCTCCCCTTGTTTATCTGTATGTGGAACTTGCCACGTACTTGCTTTCTTGGGGAGGAATTGAGATGCAAAGGCCCAGCCTCTTTTGCTGACTGTGGTCCTATCTGAATTGTCTTTATCTCATTATGAATGTTACCAATAAAAGCTGGCTCCACCTTGAAGCCATCTCTGATCTCCAGTGATCACCCCCTCAGCATGGGGATACCTGGATGTACTTACAATAAACTCCTTTTAATTCTCCTTGTCCTGAATTTTGCTTTGTTAATCAAGGTGAAACCCCTAACAGAGAATTTTCCTTTCAACAATATCACTCGATCATTTCTTAAAGTTTTAAGAAATGTCGTAATGACGTGAACTTGACATTTTCATTAATGCTTGTAACATGGCACTGGTGATGTCATACAAAACAGGGAAACAGGCCTTTTGAGTGACCAAAATGGAGGCCTAGGTCTGCTTCTTCCAGCAGGATTGCACCAAGTGATCTTACAGACATATCTGCAGGACAGCTGGCCACATCATGTCACACGGCTATACTCATCCGCCGATGCTTGGCGTTTTTTGATGTGCCATGCCAGTGACTCCAGAATGAACTTCTTAATTAATCATGCTGAAGCCTGGATTAAATCAAGTTCCCCATTGGCTAATGACCTCCCGAATGAGAGCATCACTGAGCAGCACCATCATGCACGATGTGGACTGTGGCAGTCCTTGCTTCCTTGGATCGATTTTGTAATTTGATGTAAAAATAACACAAAAAGTAACTGAGACAAATTTAGTTAAACCGGAGAGGGAATTACTTACAAATGCTGTTTTCTAAGCTGGTGAAGAAGGGAAGCTTGTGTTAAATTTGTGTACCCTCTAAATTTTGGTTGCCCCAGAAAGCCTTGGCTGCTGCACCCTAGCTAAGAACCTGCACAAGACAGAGGGCCACTAAAGACAACAGGGGGAAAAGTAGCAGAGCCAGGTTGAGGCAACTGAATTGAATTCAATTGAATACCGCAACAACATTTCAGCCAAACTGGCTTACTTGCATTTTTTATCCTTGAGTACAGCATTCGTTTATGACTCTTTCTGCTTCTTCTTGGAGTCGCTGTGGAATGAGCTTTTTCTCATCTTAGAGAACCTTGGCTTCCTTCAAAGCTCATGTCAGAGGCCACCTACCGTATGGCTTCTTTCTTAATCCTTCCACTGAGTGGGGCTGCCCCCGCTACCCATACCCCATTACTGGGTCAGATATATTTTGTGCTTAATTTTATGCGCGTGCATGTTTCCCCCAGTGAGATGTGAACTCTTTAAAGACAGGGACTGTTTTGTTTTGCTTTTGCTTTCTATTCTCAGTACCTGGCACTTAGCAGTGGCTTGACAAGTGTTTGTTGAATGAATGAGTGATGAGCCATTGCAGGAGAGCTGGCTTTAGTAGAGGGATTGTTCACCTAACAAGTGCTTCATTTTGAAGGCCTATAAGAGGCCTAGAGCTGGAAGGGACCTCAGAGGCCATCTACTCCCAACTCCCTGAGAAATTCTGAGGCGCTTCCTCTCCCGGATTGATTATTTTGTGAGGGCAAACTAGGCCATCTTTTGCCTCCATTTTTACCTAGCCTTAAATCGCGAATGGGTGTTGCCTCAAATAAACTGAGACCTGGAAAAGATCTTAGCTTAAAAAGGCCAAAGTCTCCCACTGCATCCGGGCCATGTCTAACGGTCCTGACCCATGCTTTGTCACTGGATTCCGATGACTCTGGAGGAGAGAGTGAGGCTGAATACTTTTCGCAGCCCTGCCTCACTTAAATCCAATTCACTTGCAAGTCAAGACATCATCCTCCTGATGTCAGTAACTGGTCTTCTTCGAGAAGGAAGGATGAGCAATAATCCAACTCCCCTTACTTTACAGATGAGAAAGCCAGATCCAGATAAGTTAGTAGACTTGATTAAGGTCACACAAGTAGTAAGATCACACAGGTAGTAAGTGCCAGAGGCACTATAGTTTTTGAATTTTAATACCTCCCACGTATTCCCTCTACTGGAGGTGTCAAACTGGGCCGGCTGCAGTTTGCAAAACTCCCAGGTGGGGACAAATTAGATTAAAATGTAATTGGGATTAATAAAAATATAATAAAACATAAATAATGTTAATTTGTGCTTTTCTAAGTCATTAGGCTACCCGCAGGGACCCAGTTCTAACTGAGTTTGACATCACTGCCCTACACCATATGGTAGTCTTGGGGTGAGACTGTGCCCCGAAGGACTTTCCTCCTGAGTTCCAGCTGGCCTGATTGGTGACCCTCTTTCTGGGATTACAATTCCAGGAAAGCCCCACCCAGGCTTCACTTCATTCCTTTCTCTCTAAATACCTTATTCACACCCTCCTTTGCCTACTACCTAGGCTTACTTTTCTTCCCCCAGTTGTCCCCTCACTACTTCGTTCCTGGCTGGGGTGAATTAATCTTCTCTCCTATGGTCCCGTTCACCAAACAGTAATACCAATGTGTCCCTCCCTTGTTCCCACTCCGCTATGCTGTTTTCCCCCATTATAATATAAGCTTCTGTCTTTGCATCCTCAGCCCTTAGCACAGTACTTAGCACATAATAAGCACTTAGTATATGTGTATAAAAATTCATTTAATTATTATTAATCAGTGCTGACATTCATTGAAATTTTCCCATGGAGACCAGACAGAACCTTATGCCCAATTACCCCTCAAGAGGCTTCAGTAAGCAAAAATCTGACAGTTCAGAGTTTAGCTGAATTCATATTGTATATAACTGCAGTATTTGACAATTTATAGGATCATAGGATTCAGGACCTTAGAAATAATCTAGTCAACCAACCAACAGCATTTGTTAAGTACCTACTGTGAGCCAGGAACTGTGTTAGGCACTAGGGATACAAGGAGAGAAAGGGAACAAATAGTCCCTGCCCTCAAGGAGTTAGTGGGAGGTGTATTGGAGCTGGAGAAGTAAGTGAGAATCTTGTGGTAGGGAGCCTAAATGCCCCAGAAGGTTAAATTTGTTCCTAAAGGTCAGAGGGAGCTATTGAAATTTCTTGAGTAGGGGAGTGACGTGGTCAGTCGAAACTTTTGTTGGTCATTCATTTTGGTTGTGTCTGGCTCTTCACGACCCAATTTGGGGTTTTCTTGGCAAAGACACTGGAGTGGTTTGCCATTTCCTTCTGAGTGACTGCAAGGATATCCTAGATAGAAAAAGGGAAGTTTGGAAAAGGGGTGGATTTGGGAGGATAAATAATAAGTTATGTTATGAACATATTGAATTTGAGATGCCTATGAAATACCCACCTGGAAATGCCCCACAGGCAGTTTGTAATTTATGGCTGGAGCAAAGATTTCATTTTGTAGTTGGAGAAAAGGAAGACCAGAAAAGGAAAGTAATTAATCCAAGGTCACCCAGGAAACAGCTTAATTAAATCCAGTAAATAGTCATTAAATGCCTACTATGCATAAGGCACTGTGTGCTAGGTGGTTGGGGATTTTAAAAAAGAAAAAAACAACATTCTCTCTCCTTAAGGATCTTACAATCTAATGATGGCAGGAGCTTTAGTAGTCTCTGCAAAGGCATAGTAAATGTATTGATTGAGACTATGTTTCTCTTGACTCTGATTTCTAAGATGAAGTTTTTGGGTTCCTGGTTCCTCAAGGGACTTGCAGGGCTTGAGTGGTAGCTATGCACAAGATGGTTGGAGTAGAGGATAGGTCAGCAGCTAATTAAGGTGCCAAGTCTGTATGCTAAGAGTCATTAGGATTAGCAAGATCCAAAGTCATGACATAAATCAAGGGTAAAGGAATGGGCATCTAGATTGTCAACAGATGTTAAAAAATCACTTCTTATTTTTATTCCAATCTTAATAAACATCAAATAGAACGGGCATTTAAACTGCATTAAGATTTTTGAGACACTTTTCATGTTACAGAACAGAAAAAGAAGATTGTACCTAAAACTACAGGACTCTTATCAGATATAACTTACGTTTCTTTTAAAGTTTATAATAAGATCAACCTGTAGCTTTTAAGGCTTGTCCTGCTTGCTTGGTTTATGTTCTTTCCAGTATTAAAAATAAAAATGCTGCCTCCTCCTCCTCCTCCTTCTCTTCCTCCTCCTCCGCTTCCTCCTTCTCCTCCTTCTCTTCCTCCTCCTCCTCCTTCTCCTCCTCCTCCTCCTCCTTCTCCTACCATCCTCATCCTTCCATCCCCATACCCACACTGGAATAAAACAATAAAATAAAATAAATCTCTTTTAACAAAACGCCTAGTATACAGCAAGACAAATTCCCACATTGGCCAGTGTCTGAAAATGTGTGGCTCATTCTGCATCTTGTGACTCAGCAGAAATTAGAAGAAAAAACCCATCTCCTCTGCAATTCCACTGAACAAGCATTTACCTATAAAATGCTTATCATGCGCAAAGCTTTGTGCTTGGTGCTAGGGCTGCAAAGACAACAATCTTTGTCATCAATTTGGAAAGAGCATTAATGACCAGTGGGAATCAGTGGTGCCTTTTGTAGAAAGAGGCACTTAGGCTGGATAGTGAAGAAACGTTGATTTCAGCTGTGAAACTTCCACCCATTGACCCTTTGAAGGGCAATGCAAGAAAGTCTGTTCCCTCTTGTTCGCTGACAGCTCTTCAAATATTTGGAAAAGATGGCAGAGACAGCATGTTGGTTTGCATAGACAGGATGAAATAAACAGCATGAAATATCTTAAATATCAATCAATCACTTAATTCTTATTAAGCACCTACTATGTGCCAGGCACTGTGCTAAGTACCAGGGATACAAAAAGAGTCAAAAGACATGCCCTGCCCTCAAAGAGCTTATAATCTAATAAGGGAGATGACATACAAATTTATATGCAGAACAAGCTCTACCTACACCATAAAGTAAGCCAGGAGGGAACTGTTTACTAGGGACTCACAAAAAAAAAATAAAAAATTAAAATGTTAAAAACTTATCAGAAAGGCAGACGAATTTTGAGGAGAAAAAAGTGGTTCTGTAAGTATGCCTTCGAAAAGTATAGAGTGTGCAAGTGTGTTTTTGTTTTCCGAGGTGGGGGAAGGCAAGGCAGCTAGTAAGTGTGTCAAATGTCTGGGGCCGCATTTGAACTCAGGTCCTCCTGACTCCAGGGCCGGTGCTCTACTCACTGCTCCATCTAGCTGCCCCCCAAGTGTGTTTTTGGTGGCCAAGATTGCAGTATACCTTAAAAAAAAATACGAGGTCATGCAATCTATATAATGTTGGAATTGCCTATAAAATCTCTGTGCCTCAGTTTCCTCTTCCGTCAATTTAGGAGGTTGGTCTCTGTGGTTTCTCCAAGTGCCTTTCTGGCTCTAAATGCTGACCTTCCTGACAGCTTATCAATTCCACGGAGGGGCACAGCCTTGCAGATAAATTCACCAATTAGAGAAATATCCACCAAGTCATCAGATAGCCCAGACAAAGCCTCCAGAGGTCTAAATACATAGGAGAAAGGAGGGACAGAGGAAAATACTGAAAATCACCTTTGAGGGATCGAATAACTCAATTAACTGAACTACAAGTCCCAGCATTCCACGTGGTGGGGGAACGGGTCGGGATGGAGACTGGCTGGGCGGACTACAAGTCCCAGCATGCTCTATAACATAGCACAGAATAGACTACGATTCCCAGAATGCGCCTTGTGGTGAGAGCAGTGCATCCTGGGATTTGTAGTATTCCCCTGCTGGTTCTTTGGGGGTGGGGGTGGGGAGCGGGAAACGACAACAATAAATAAACCCAAAAGCCAATAAATCAAATTATTTTTATCGATCGATTGAAATGCACCCCTCTCCCCTTTCTACAGTCAGCTGAAGAGGCTGACAGCACACGCTTGCGTGGGTCCCGGAAAATCAAAACAAGATTAACTTGGGAGGCGGTGCGCATGCGCTCTGATTGAAGTAGTGACCAAAGGGAGCGGGATCGGCTTAAGGTGAAAGCGCGCGCACGAAGATAAGGGACGAGGCCGGCGCTCGCGCGTCGTTTCCTATTCCCTCTTCGGGCGGGTGGGGGTAATGCGTCTGCGCAGTTTTGGGAAGACGACCACCGCGGAGGAAGGGAATCGCGGCGCCTGCGCACTGCAGCAGCTTCTCTCGCGAGGACGGACGCCATTATCGCATCTCCCCGACAAACACCACGAGAATTCCGCAGCCCACACGGTAATTGCAGCTCCCGCAGCCGGTCGCGTCTCCACCTCCCCCCCCTTCCCGCGGGGCGAGAGCGAGAGCGAGATCTCCCCCTCCCCCGCCTCTCCCCTGCTCTCCTCTCCGGGCCTGGCCGGGCCCAGCTCCAGCTCCCACCGCCCGGCGCGGCGTCAGCCTTAATCCCAGTGCGGCTGGGCCCGGAACTCGCCGCGCCCCCCCGGACCGGAGCCGCGGCTGCCGCCGGGAGCGGGAGCGTGGGCCCGGCCAGGCCCGCCAGGGCCCGCCAGGCCCCGCCGCCAACGGCGGCCTAGCTCGGGCCGCCCGCGTCCCGGGGATCGCGGATACCGGGGCGGGGGTGGGGGAGGAGGGCGGCGGCGGCCGCTTCCTGGGTGCTTATCCCAGGATCCGGGCTCGCCGGCGGCCCCAGGGACCGTCCCCAACCCCCTCCTCGACAGATGAGGAAACTGAGGCCCAGGATGGGAGGCGGCTTTCCCAGCGCGGCCTCCCTCTTGGGTTCGAGGGATTGAGAACCAAAAGGGGCCGGTCTCAGCCTTTATTTTACAGATGAGAAAACTGAGGCCCAAGAGGGGAAGAAGGTTCCCCAGCATGGCCACCTCAATGGGCTCTAGGCATGTGGAAGTGGACAAGAGACCTTAGAAATGCACCGGTCCGGTTCCCTCACTTTACAGATGGGGAAACTGAGGCCTGGAGGGGTGGAAGTGAAGTGGCCTGAAGCCGTGCGGCTAGGAAACATTAGCCGGTCTCAGATCTGGAGGCTTGGAGCCTCTTGTCATTTGGGAAACCGAATATTCCCCGCCCCCTCCCCCTGAAATGACTGGAGAAGATTATTTAGTGAATTATTCATGATTCTGCCCGCCCCCCCCCCCCCTTTCTTTCCCATACATAAAGATAATTGAGTTTCTATTCCAGTTCACCTGATGCTCGGTGTATTGTAAACAGTCCACGTGTCTGTGACCCACCTTTGAAAATTTCTCCCGCGGCCTTTGCAAACAAAACCTTTATGCCTTAAAAGAAAATCCTTACCTTTGCTTTTTTTCTTCCCACCACTGACTTTGTATTAGAAAAGGAATTTGGATACATTAAAAAAGCATCAGGACTTAGGAAATTAAATAGTTGAAAGTGAAATTACTAATGATTCTGTAATTATTGAGCTATATTCATACTACTGTTTTCCTACTGTTGGTCAGTATCCTGTCAGATCATACTTTTTTTGTGAGTTTCGGGTTATAAGGCAGTTCAGATTTAAATAATTTTGGTGAGATTGGGGGATCTTTAATGTGTTAGTGGGACAGAACTCTAAAAGCATTTCTCGGTTCCTGAACTATTTATTCTACAGTATATTTGGGGAAGGGTGCTTAACCAGACTGATTGTAATTAGACATTGTGTTAAAAGGTGTGAATATCAGATTGCCAGATTTTTCCTCTCATGCTCATTTTTCACATTTTAAATTGGTATATTGTAAAGTCTTAGCTCCTTAGTAGTCTCGCAGGAGGATTAAATCCTGAGCTTGTATCCAGAGTATACCAGAAGTTATGTTGGTGGGATTTTTTAGAATTGGAACAATATTAATCTAAAGTACAAAGAAACTTGTCAACCTTACTATTCCATAAATAAGATACACAGATCTTTTGAGTTACTGATAGTTTATGTTTAATTTATTTCAGAAAAGAAATCAGGATGCAACCTACCTTGGATTTTAGGAAAGCAATCAGAATTTTAGAAATGGAAGAATCTGTAGGGAGCCTTAATTCAGTTGCTTCAGTGATTTAATAGCTGGGGATTTGCCTCACTTCGTATTATTTTTGGGGATACTGATTTAGCTGTTATGATTCTTAGCCTTGAGTTTTGGTTTGGTCAGGTTTAAAATTTTTTTTTCGTTTTTGCTAAGCTGGGGCAAAATTCAGACAAACACAACATGAGCATTCTTGAAATGTTTTAATACTTGTACTTTAAGTATAATTTCTTTGGTGTGGTATTCACTCCATAAAGGTGGATTGCAATTTCTCTCCATCTTAGTTTTCAGTTGTTGCTGTAGCTGAGAAACTATCAGTGCTGCCAGCTTGGTGAGGTCTCTCTGTTTTGATTTGCAGTGTGACACACAGCATCTTAACTGGGTCCATCTTTAGAGCCTTTGCATCCTGGTAGCACTTACCAGAGCTGGCCCTCTCAAGGCATTGAGAACCTCTGGCCACATCAGGCTTTAATAATGTCTCAGCTAGTCCCTCAGTGGATGTGTTTTTCACATAAGAACACTTAGCTTGTGAAAAAGAGAGAAAAAAAATTCCTGGGAGGGGATGGTGGTGGGCAGGGGGGAGGGAATAAGCATTTATTGAGTGCCTACCATGTGTTGGACACTTTACAAATTTCATCTCATTTGATAATTATGCTGCCAAAGTGATGCGAGATGTGAGGGAAAGCACTGCCCAGTGAAAAGAGCCCGACTGGAGGAATCCAGAGGTGGGACTCTGGCAGTCTGATTTGTCTTGAGTAAAGGGTAACTTAGTCTTTAATTTTCAGTACCCTCCTCATCTGAAAATGTGTGAGGCTTAAACTACGCCACTGAGGATGATTGCAGTTCCAAAATTGTTTGCAATAATAGAAATATTGGTGGGATTGTGGTGGATTAGGTTTGCACTCCATGGTTGTGAAATTTTTTTTTTCTAGGTGAGAAGTAGTCAGAATGGCTTGGCCCAATTATAACTCACTATGGCTGAACTTTGACTCTGCTAAGTCAGCTGCCTTGGGAAGTGCTAGATTAATTCAAACACGTGGCCCCCAGGGAGGTGAAGAAGAAGGGTTTTTAGGATGGGCATATAGCTGGAAAACTCATGGTAGACTTGAACTTGAAGAAAAGAGGATGCTGCTTTGGAACAACTTGGTGGTTAGGAGGGAGACAAAGTAATGAGAAGTATGGGCCTTTCACTTGACTCTCACATCAGAGTTCTGCATAATTGCCAAATAGAATAAAGATTGAACAACTTGAAGTTTTGCATTGTAGCCTAACTGGTGTCTCAAGTGTTTATTTGAATAGTGAAGATGAAGATGTAGATGTAGACATATAGTATCTATAATATAGATATCCCTAGACATTTAATAGATTCCAACAAAACCCACTGAAAAGTGAGATTTAATTCATTCAATAAGAGTGTATCACTTGCTTTACTGTATGAAAGGCACTGGGTTGGATGGTAGGGCTACAAAGGTGACATAATTTCTGTCCTGGGCAGCTTAGCCTTTTGGGGTGGGGGGTAGGGATGTGACATACTTAGATAACTAGATTAGAAGGCAGTGAAAGGGGGAAAGAATATCCAGAGTGTCTTAGGAGAATTTGAGGAAGGAGGGATAATTGAGAGATGACTTCATGAAAGGGGACAAACCTGAACAGCAATCTTAAAAGAATCTGGGTTTAGCAAGCGGTGTATTTTGGCCATTGAGGACACAGGCCAGAACATATGTTGTGTACCGAGGTGGGAGGTGTCGGATATTTGGGGAACAACCAGGAGTCTAGTGTTTGGAATGTGTATGTTGTAAAGGAACTTAATACGAAGCAAGCCTGGAGAGTTTAAGTTTGGAACTAGATTCCATATGGCAAGCCCCTTTATCTCTCTTCCCCCAATATAAAGGAAGCTTGATGGAAGGCTTGGAACCCTGGTGGGCCCTCTTTGAATGATGGTCCTGATGATCTCTAAGCCTGCCATTATAGTTGGCCTGGTGGCTGGGGGCCTGAGCCATAAGTAGCTGTAGGCTACTTTGTTGGTCACATAACTGACATCCTCTAAGGCCTAGTTCAGGAGTTAACATTTTACCAAATGATTAACAAGAAACCCCATGTTTCAAAGCAGAATTTTCAGACACAGATTTGATTCTTTGCTTTTTGTCAGTTTACTGAGACAAATGTTAGGAGAGACCTGCAGTTACACTGAATGCCACATGAGGCATTATCTTAAGCGCTCACATGTTGGTTGATTGCCAAACACGGTTCCTCAGGGAAGAATAGCACTGACCATTACCACAGAGCCAATACTTGATTAAAAAAAATAGGTGATTCTTAAAACATTTGAAATGATTTTCAAGTCAACCAGTATATCGTAGTTAAGCTGACTTTTCTTATTTAAAACTGGATATTAGGTCACACATGCCTATGTAATTTTGTAAACTCTTTGCTGCAGGAAGGTTGCCTCATTTCAAGAGTGTGGCTGTTGTATATTGGTTGTGTGTTAGGGATGAATGGCCGAGTTGGGTATATACAAACAGGCCAAAAGTGGGAGCCGCCTTGCAGGTTCTGATTACTTAGTGTTTTAACATTGATTCAGAAACCTACCATACAATTAGAGCCACTTACCTTTCCAATCTCTGGTCTGCTTCATTTGGGGTATTTCCCAGTAGAATGTAAGCTCCTTGAGGGCAAGGACTCTTGGTTTTTTTTGGTCTTTGTATCCCTAGTGCCTAGTACAGTGACTTACACATAATAGGTGCCTAATAAATTTTTTTTTTGTATGGTGTCTTCAGATTAATCTATGGAAATGCAGAATAAGATTTGGAACTGAATAAACTGACAACAACCCACTTAAAATGACTTTAAATAAAAAATAGTGTTTTTAAAAGTTGCTTACTTCCCAGGTTTTATACATTCTTATTTTTTCTTTTTAAAGTCACTTTTTCCCTTCCCCCCCTTTATATTTTTATAAGTATGTTTGAATTCAGAGCATGACAATATCAAAGAAAACACATTTATGGTCAATAACTCTTTTAGCACAATTTAAAAAACTATACTGCATGTAGTGCAAGTGTAGTAAATAAAAGTCTGTAGTTTTGGATTTCCATTTCAAATGTGTGGTATTCACATAGGATCACACCAGAAGGATAAAATGTAGCTCATTGTGAACTTAATCCTTAAAAGTTTTTCTCAGGAGATTTTATTAGGAAAAATGAAGTTTGGACTCTAGGAAAAACTAAAGCAGAAGTGTGCTCCACAATTATATGGTTTAATTTGACCACAGTCCAGAGTACAAAACAAATGGGTGTGTACACTAGAACAACTGGCAATGGGTGAGGAATGTTGAGATTCAAGGCAGTGTTTCCATAGTTTACTTCGAAGTCCTTCAAAGACATTTTAAATTCTTAGATCGGAATAGTATTGGTGTTGACCTATTACGAGTTTTGAAGACCAGATTAAAATGAGGAACCTTAGTCTATTTGTACATTCATCCCTCTATTGACTCTCTGCCATTCCATTTTTTATTCCTTTACTATCTTCTGAGCAGAAAACTGCTTTGTTGTATTTATGTGGCAGGGCTATGATGGGGGTTTGGGGAGGCCTGGTGGGAGTCATGGTGCTAGGGGTATAAGCAGTATTTTCTAAAAGATTACTTTTATTTTGTCTCTCCACAGTGATGATGAGGACCTACCATAAATATTATAGTTACTTTTGAGTTTTTCTAGCAATTATGATTTCTACTGGGCCATTTCCATAGCTCATGTCTCCATCTCTCCTCCCCCAATAATGAGACAACATGGATTTACAAGTCAGCTGGACATCAGAAGTGTAAACTATAGTCACAGAATAAAAGGAAGTGGTCCCCTTAGGTACTGAACCCATGATCAGTTGTACTAATTAGCATGATGATTGGATTGAACTAATGAATTTGACAGGAGAACAGATTGGCATCTGCACCTCACTGTGTTTATGGTTAATTGGAACGTTAGATATCCTGGAGTTGAGTAAACATTAATTCATCCACGTCCATTAACAGGATGGTAAAATTCACAATATATTCTACAACCAAGCACAAGTAAATTGATTTTTTCCCCTAATTTAAACAAAACTTACCTCCCCTTGTTTCTTTCATGTGAGAAATCCAGAGACATCTAGAGATAAGTAGGTTGTAATTAAAATAAAAAGCACAACAAAAAAATCATAGAAGGCAATATCGAAAGGTAAGAATTGACTCCCAAACCAACCCACGCTAAGTTTATTTGTGAAAGATAAGAGCTTTTTTCTTGTACGATAAAGTATTTTGTCTTATTCAAAGAAAGTACTACATGTAATCTATCATGATACTTAAGGTAGAATATTGTTAAACATTTTCTTCAACTAGAATTGATGTTTATTTGAGACTCAGCGAATGCTACTGGTATTTCTCTTGATAAGACAATTCAATATATGGAGTTTGACATTGAACTGATGGAACAGGTATTGAATGCCAGAATCCCAGTTTTGCCACTTAGAATACAACAAAAGCATTAAACTCCTACTATGTGCAGAGTTAGCCTTGGGCTACTTGTGGGAAATACAAGTTCAACTATTTAATGAAGGATTAGATCTTGACACATATAGATGGAATACACACAATCCGGTGATAAGTAAATGGGTATTTCTAAACCAAAGTTAGTCCTTTGAGAGTTCATCCTGCAAGGCCATGGTCTTTTTCACAATGGCTGGTCATCAATTGATAATTTGTTGTAGGATCTGTGTTGAACCTTCTGCAACTTGGGCTCTTCCCCAACCCCTGGAGAAAAAAAAATAAAACAAAACACTTGCAACAAATAAGCATAGCCAAACGAAACAAATCCTCAAGTTGGCTATGTCTGAAGATGCTGATCTTAGAGTCTTCCATCTCTGTTGTGGGGTGGGTAGCATTCTTCATCATTGGTCCTCCATTTATTGGGGTTGACCGCTGCATTGATCAGAGCGCTTAAGCCTTTCAAAATTGTTCTTACAATGGCGAAGTTATGGTATAAATGGTTCTCGTGGTTCTACTTCCTTTACTCTGCATCAGTTCACACAAATTTCCCCGGGTTTCTCTGAAACCATCTCCTTCAGTTCTTAAAGCACAGCAGTATTCTCTTACCTTCACATCATTCCCCACGTGATGGGCAGGCTCTCCCTTGACTTCCAGTGCTTAACCACTATGAAAAGCTACTGTAAGTATTTTTGTGGTGTAGGACTTCACCTCTCTAGGAAAACTCTTAGCTGAAAGTCTGTTGTTCTCCCATTTCAAATGTTAAAAAGTGCCTTTTATTTCCTTTTATTTCCCTATCACATTTTGCCTTGATTAGTTATTTCCATCTGTGTCACATCCTCCCCATAGATTGTAGGCTTGTGTCCTTTTTCCCATCTTTGTATTTCCAGTATCTGGAATGGTGCCTTGCCCAAATTAGGCACTTAATAAACATTTGCTGAACTGAATAATCATCAGTGTGAAAATGAGAATGAGTCCATAATGACTGCAAGAAGCAATTTATACATGAACTAGGCAGAATTAAATAGACTAACAAAATGGTAAAAAGAGAGCACTTACATGTTACTTTTAAGCTTTATAGTTCAATCAGTCACCGAGCATTTATTAAGCATCTGCCATGTGCCCAGGAACTATACTAGCTGCCAAGGATACGAAAGCAAAAATGATAAACCCCTGCCTTTGAGGAGCTCATATTCTATTGGGGAAAACAATATATCACAAGGATTTTTGAAAGGTTAAAAGGATCCTTTTAGCTATGTCATAAAATGGAAATTCCACCTTTTTGAACCCCTTTAATGCTAGCTAGTGCTCTCCCTCTGGGATGACCTCTGATTTGAACTCAGGAAGACTTCAATTGAGATCTGGCCTCAGATGCTTCCTAGCTGTCTGACCCTGCTCTGTTTGCCTCAGTTTCCTTACCTATAGAATAGGAATAATTTCCCTCCCCCACCTCACAGGGTTGTTGTGAGGATCAGATACCATGTATTTATAAAACACTTGGCACAGTGGCACAGAGCAGGAGTTATGCAAATGCTTATTCGCTCCCTGTCCCTGGTTTATCCCACATGCGTCTTGTTTGTCCATGTTTGTGTGTTGTCTTTCTGTTGGACTGAACTCTTTGAGACCAAGGACTGTTTTTAGCCTGTCTTTGTATCCCTAGCGCTTAGCATGTGGCATGTAATTAATCATCGACTGGCTGACTAATACAGTTTTGAAGGGCTTTGGAGGGGGCTGACCGATCAGCAGCTTGTCACCCCTGGACCATTGCCCCAGGCAGGGTATCCCCCTTTTAGCTCCCATTACCTGGATGTAACATAGTTACTAGGTCCAGGCCAAGAGGAGCCGAAATGGGTCTGCTTAGGCACCCACAGGATCCCCAATACATGTGACTGATATGTTTTGAAGGGAAAAGAAAAAGTTGTTGAATAAATAAATGTCCCCAGTGGGTTTTTCCTGCCCTAAGTCTTATTTGAGGCTCCCGCTATGCAGGGAAGTGGAAAGCCCTGGATGAGTATTGAGAGTACTTGGGGTTTAAATTGGTGGGAAAGTGCAGGCGGGAAGAGAAAATGAGAGGCTCAGGTCAGGGGACCTCTGTTGTAGACAGAGAAAATAAATGCACCTAAGGGAAAGCAGTGAGGGGGTGGGGAGCAAGCATGGCTTGTTTTTATTGCCCGTTTCTTAAGTTTGTGGACTCATTTTATTGTTACCTGGCCTGGTTAGCTGTTAAAAGTCCCATTCACAAATTTGGCAGTTACCATTTGGAATTTTAGATCTGTTTTATTTGAATTTTGTCAAATGGAGGGGAAGGAAATGGGGATACCGGTACGGTTAGTGGTAGATGTAGATTATAGGCTAAGAAAAAAAAAACAAACTTGTAGCAAGTTGGGAGAGAAGGTAGACAAACAGTAGAAATGTCACAAGTTGGGAGAGATGGAGACAAACAGTAGAAATGTCACATCTTTAAGTCTCAGCTGAAAGTCCACCTTCACCTTCCAAAGCCTCTTAATCCTAGTACTTGGCTATAGCTTGTTTGTGCATGGCTGTTTGCATTGCTGTCTTCTCATTGGATTGTGAGCTCTTTGTGGGCAGGGCCTGGGGTTTTTTGTCTTTGTATACCCAACACTTACTGCAATGCCTGGCACATAGTAGGTATCTAAAAATGTGTGTGGACTTGCTGGAGAAACCTTTGGAAGAGTGGGGAGGGAGTAATAGAATATCATATCTGTTGGAATTTAGAGGTCTGGGACAGAAGAGAAACATGACAGACTGGAGAAGGGGTTTTAAAAAAGGACTGAGAAGATCCTGGGGAATAAAAGGTAAAATAGCTAGCCCCATGGAAATGAGTGAAGTAAGAGAAGTTTGTTCTTCATTCCCTCCCTTCTATTATGATGAGTCTATATTATTCCTCCCCTTTTCTTCCTTTGCTACCCCTTCCTCATTCTCTCCCAAGGCCCAATAGAGAAGTGTTCTGGTTCCTTGGCCGTCAAAGCCTGCTCTTCTGAAGCCGAGTCTTGTGCCTGAGTCCCTTTCTCTGATCTACTTTTTTCCCTTATAAAAATATCATCTGCCAGGAGGAGAACTAATGGCCAATTCATACTGAGGTGATAATGACTTTTAAGTGGTTTAATGTGCTGCCATCTCTGGAATGTCTGCATTTTGAGATCAGTGTCTTAACTCAAATGACTGGATCTCTAACCCAAGGGTTCTTAAACTTTTTTGTGCTATGCACCTCTCAGGTAGTCTGGTGAAATCTAGAGACTCTTTCTCAGAATCATGTTTTTAAATAGCTTAAAATTTTAGTTAGATGTTAGTGAAAGAAGAGGTTTTTTTTTTTTAACCAATTCATAGACCTCCTGAAATGCACCCACTTCCTGTCCATGGACTCTGGGTTAAGTACCCCTGCCCTAGTGGAATTTTAAATACTATATCCAAAAAAAAAGGTACTTGATAATACTTTATTGATTTAGCCTGTGTGAGGGGATAACAAGGAATTGGGAGCTAAAAAGAAGCACACGATTTCTAGGACCTCACAACCTAGTAGGGAGACGAGACACAGACATGTGATGTCTCGAAATGGGGTAGGAGCTGTAGACATTCTACCGAGCATGCAGTAGGAGGTGGGAGAGAGCACTCCAAGCTAACGAGGAAGTAGGAGTGGCCCTCATGACTCCAGCTTTCATGGCTTCTGCTCCCAGGGATTGTCACAAGCGGTTTGAATGATGTGTAGGGATAAGGTGAGGCAGAGGGGAGGGGGAAAGGCAGTCTAGATTGGAGAATGGTACAAGTAAAGCAATGAACACAGGCTGTTCTGGGAACGGTGAAGAAGCTTGGCTGAAGTATGGGGTTTGAAGCTGGGAGTAATGAGAAAGAAGATTGTGGGGGACTTTGAATACTAGATGGAGGTTGGACTTTGTCTTGTAGTGGAGAATTATTTACTATTTTTGATCAGGTAAATGACTTTGGGCAATGAGGTGGTGCGGTGGATAGAGTGCAGGACCTGGAGTCAGGAAGCCCCTTAGTTCAAATCTGCCCTCAGACACTTAACTCCTGTGTGACCCTGGGCAAGTCACTTCACCCCGTTGGCCTCAGTTTCCTCATCTATAAAACAAGCTGGAGAAGGAAATGGCAGTCCAGTCCAGTATCTGCCAAGAAAACCCCAAATGGGGTCACGAAGATTTGGACCCGACTGGAAGACTGAATAGCAACAAAAAGTGACTTAAGATCATAGATGTAGAATCAGAAGAGTTGTCAGAGGTTGGTCCAAGTGGGGATTGCTTCATCTCTGCATTTGTAGCCCCAAGCTCTAGCACTGAGTAGGCACTTCATAAACATTTGTTGATCCAGTTCAGACTTCTCATTTTACGAATGAAAAAACCGAGGTGGAATAACTTGTCTGACCAAAGAATGCAGCAATTTCTGATGCTCTCCACGACTGTATTTTTGATAGAGTATTTGGGTGTTAGTTTTAATAGAGAACTGCATGTTAAATATCCAGCTTTGTGTAATCTACACATCGATAAGTGTGCTATTTGTAGCCGACCATGTCTCTGAGATCATTTTTGTGGCTAAAATGAAGAGTTGTGGAAATCAGGCATTGTTCTTGTAGATCCAAAGGGTTGTTTGCTGGGGGGGCCCAATTGGTCCTCATCACACAGGAGGAAGTCACTGCCCCTGGACGTCAGGAATTTTGCTTTGGTCGTTTATCAGTGACTTAGAAAAAGGCACAGATGACCACTTATCCAGTTGGCAGATCACACAAAGCTGCTGGGGTTGTTGCTGATTCATTAGATGATAGTCAGGCTCCCCAAAACTCTCCATAAGAGAAAACTCGTTGTATACAAAGAGTAGGCCTTAGTTAGATGTAGTGTGGAAGGAAGGAAGTCTTTGGTTGGTCATTAATTAGTGAGACGTCATTGTGGAAAGAAGGCTTCACTGGAGCCCACAGGGATCCTTCCTGGGCCTGTGTTCTTGAACATTTTAAACTTTGTGAAGATGTCTGTGTTACCAGATGTGCAGCTGACTCAAGGTTGAGAGTGGTACTGCATCACAGAATCAGGAAGGATCCAGAAAGAAGGAAAAGGGCATTGTTCTTCCAGAGGGCCTCTGAGGACCCTTTAACAGTCTACCATTCTGGGACTCTGAAAATCAGTCAGCCAGGACTCTTAAGTGATTGTTGACATTTGCAACAGAGAAGAGTCTTTAGGGCCCTGTTTTGTTTCACCTTATCACATTTTTTTTATTGTCAATCAACAAACACAGTGGAGTTGTATATACACTGTACTCTGTACCTTTCAAGTCAGTTATGTGTGTGTCTGTAATAACGTGATCTGTTACAGAACATTCGTGAAAGCCTTGGGTCTTTATTTTCTCCACTGTCTGTCAAGCCTGCCTTTGGGGCGGGTGTACGAATGAGTGAAAAAGCACCCAAGTGCTTACTGCTCGTCTAGGTTGGTTAGGACCTTAAGGAGCTTATTTTAATAGAGGAGGCTATTTGCAGTTTGGCATTAATCAAGTCTGAATTTTTTTTACAGGCTTTTGGTATAATAATAATAGTAGCCATACAGCGCATTGAGGTTTGTGATGTAATTCACAGACATCTAAATGTTATCCGCACACCAAGGGAGCTGCTCTTATTCTCCCCATTTTACAGTGGAGGGAGCTGAGAATGGCAGAGGTTAGGTGGCTTGCCCAGGGTCACACAGCTAGTGTCTGAGGCCAATTTTGAACCCAGATCTTTCTGACCCCAAGCCCAGTGCTCTATCTGCTGGGCCGCCTTTCTGATACCTTGAGAACTGATCCCTCAAAGCGCTCAAAATGGTGCTGCATTCAGCAGGGACCTGCTCTGTTTGTACTTGTGGCATCGGTATACAGGATTAATTACAAAAAGACATCAGCAAGATAGCTTCGAAGAAGAATATCAGTTTGAAGCAAAATAGTGATGCTTGAAACAGAGAATAGTAGTTTCCTTGATAGAGATGTTTTTAAAGAAAATATTTTGTTTTTTATTAACTAGCATTTATTCGCCCTCTCCCTCTCCCTCTCTCTCTCTCTCCCTCCCTCCCTCCCTCCCCTCTCTCTTTCTCTCTCTCTCCCCCCTCCTCTCCCCCCTCTCCCTCTCTCCCCCTCTCCCTCTCCCTCTCCCTCTCTCCCTCTCTCCCTCTCTCTCTCTCTCTCTCTCTCTCTCTCTCTCTCTCTCTCTCTCCCCCTGCCTCCCTCCTTCCTCCCTTTCTCCCTCCCTCTCTCCCCCCCACCTCTACCTCCCCTCTTCTCTCCCTCTCCCTCTCCTTCTCCCTCTCAATTTTCCTCTCCCCCTAGCCCCAGTTGAAAATAAAAAAAAGAAAGAAAACTAAACCTTTGTAACATATGCATAGTCATGCAAAACAAATTCCCGCATTGGCCACGTCCAAAGATGTCTCTGTCATTCTGCATTTTGAGTCCATCCTCTATGACACTAGGAAGTGGTAGCACCCGTGCCTCAGTACTGGACGGCTGGAACTGTGATTTGCCACTGTGTGGACCAGATTTCTCAAGTGAAAGAGAAGCTTCTAAGGGAATATACTGTATGTGGTCACCTTGCCAGATATAGGGGCTCTATACTTATTATACCTACCTCTTGCTCTGCTTGACCACATGTTTGTTATAATAGTTAAGTTTCTTTTCTTCCTCCTTTTTTTTTTAAATTGGGGTGGGAGGGAGAGAAAATAAATGCTTGTTGATTAAAAAAAAACAATAGTTAAAAGAAAAAATCTATCAAGGAATCGATTATTCTTCTCTGTTTCTGGTATCAGCTTGCTGCAGGCCTTTGTCACTCACTACTATTATAGTGGGAGGAGTCAGGGGTGGTGCCGTGAGCTTATGGCTTGCCAGGTGAGAGAATAGCTGTGCCATTTGTAGTTATCCAGAAGGGAGCTTTTTGGTGGGGAGGGGGAAGAGAGAGGAGAGACTGACCAGGTGAATGGCCCCTTTGGTCATACTAAATTTGAGATGATAGTGGGATATTTAAGTGTTTGGAAATAGATGAGACTAGAGCACAAAGGAGAAATCAAGGCAGGAGATAGAGCTTTAGGAGTGCCTTGCCTAGAGTTAAAGCCTCGAGAAAAGAAAAGCCAAGATCTGGGATAAAGCCTTGGGGAAGACCCTCAGGGAGCTGTCAGCAATACACAGGATTGGGCCGAAGGATAGGAGAACCATAGAAACCAGATGCTGGGAGAGTTTTAACAAATAAATGATCTTTGGCTGTGTCTAAATGCCAAAGGAGAGAGTCAAGGAGGCTGAGTTCTGAGAGAAGGTAGTTGAGGCAATGCCTGACCCTGGAGATAGCAGTTTTAGCAGTGGAAGCCAGATAGAGGGTGAATCTGAAGGATGTGAGAGGACATTCTGCTGTTCATTCCACCACATAGCTTTAGGTAAATCATCCAGTCTCCCTGGGCCCCAGTATCCTCATCTGTAAAATGGAGGGTTCTTAACTTGGGGTCCATGATCTTATTTTAAAAATGTTTTGATGACTGTGTAATTGGTCTCCTTTGTAATTGCATGTATTTTCTTTTATGAATTTAAAAACCTGATTCTGAAAAGGGGGGCATACGATTCAGCAGACTACTAAAAGGGTCCATGAAACAGAAAGTAACTCTTGGACCAGATGATTTCTGGGGTCCCTCATGTAATAGATAGAAGTGGTAGATAGGAATCCCACCTCGTAGAGGTTTGGGGGTCCAAAGGTGGGAAGGATGGTATCTAATGGGACCATTAGGTCATGGGAGATAGGAGTTTAAATGGGAAATTTTTAATGGGAATTTTAAATAGGAAAAGTGGTGCCTGTCTGTATAGGTAATTAAGATGGGGCATTCTTACTGTTTTAGAATGCTAAATTAATTAAATGTCTTTGATTGAGCCTTACTAGGTACAAAGCCCCAGGCCCACACCCTTTTGCTAACTAGGTTCTAAACCCCAGGCTCACGCCCTTTTGCTGATAGGGTGTGAATCCTTTGAGCCCTGAACAGAGTGTAAAAGTCCAAAGGTTGGTGCTCTGTCTGGGGCTTTCAGCCACTGGAAGAGTGGCGTGTGACTCTAGGCCAGCCATTGTTAAGAGCCGCCCCCACCTGCAAAACCAGATGTTGATGCCTGCCTGGTAACTATGACTTGTGATTTGGTCTGTCTATATTGTGTATGTCTGTAATTTGTTTGTACTTGCTCTGAAGTTCAGGGTGCTGGCTTTTCCTCCTGAACTAAGTGATTTTATATGTATATGCTTGATTAAAGTAAGATTGTCAACCACTTAACATTGCTTTCCTTAGTAAAGCAGATCAAAAGAACCTGTGCTGGCAGCAGCTCTTGTTGCGGGTCTTGTTGGGTCTTACACCCCACAACAGCTGCTAGCCAGATTGTTGCTGCACTGTCTGAAGGCAAGTGTAAAATATTTAAGATGCTCTAGAGGAAAGGGATCATTGAGATAGAGAGGCCCCAGGGGAGGAGAAGAAGACACGGGATCTAGGGTACAGGTGGGAAGGCTCACTGTAGAGAGGAGGTGTATTCTCTTTGATACTGCAGGGGAAAGATGATGCGATAAATGTAAGATATTGTGGAGCTGAAGGAGAAGTGCTTGAGGGAGCTCACACTAGATGAACTCAATCTTCTCTGTAAAGGAGAGAAACGTGTACTTGTCCCATGAGTGATGGAGAAAGGACAAGGCCTAGAGTAATTTCTTCAGACATCAGGATGGTACTGTGGAGACATTTTGATGATGCTACAATAATGAGGTTTGAAGAAAAGTAACAAGCCACATTTTAACTCCCTTTAGGCTGGGTTGTTAATGGTTTATTAGATATTAGAAGTTCACCAAAGCAAAAACGATGTTTCTGAAAGCTGAGATTTTGTTGAAAATGCCTTTTTAAAATAGGATTTTAAAGTAGTTACTGTTATTGGACAAAGCAGTAGACTAATTATGTTCAGAGAAAGAGAAAAACTTCACAAGATGTTCCACATGTGGAAAAAGTGGAAAATACAGAGTAAAAGGATTTGTCATAATAGATTTTTTGATTGCTGCGCAAATCGTTCCAGGTATTTAAAGAGCTATTCTGGAAAACATGAGACATCCTTTGTTTGAATGGAAACATTAGACCAAACCTAATTATTCTTTGAAAGCTTTATTTTCTTGAACTTGTTACAGTGAGATCAGATTTCGATGGCAAGAAGCTGTCGTGTCATTGCCTTATCATAACTCTGGCAGCTTTGGCCTTTACTTGTTAACATCCATTTTGTCAAGATGGTTCATTATTTTTCTTTTTTTATGGTGTAACTCATGGGAAGTTATGCCTTCTAACTGCAGAGGAGTGGTTTGGTTTGGTTTTTAAAGTGCCCACTGTGGGAGGCTCACTGAGCAGAGTCCCTTTGTCATCAAGGCTGCCTCGAGGCTGCCTTGTTTCCTTTGGTGATTGGGGAGAAGGAGTGAATATGTTTATGTGCCTCAACAGCGATCAAGAGTTGGCTGGATTGAGAGCAGAATGGAATTTGATTTAGAACAAAGAAAAAGTGTGGTCCAATTAAGTTATAGTCAAAGCAGTCACTGAAGGGAAGGGCCTTTCTTCCACATGCCCCCCCCCCACCCCCCCAATTGCTTTTCCTCTTTTACCTCAACCAGTGAATCAGCAAACGTTACTTAAATGCTTACCGTGCTAGACCTAGTCTGCATGTAGTTGGGGATTTATTTTTAATCCTAGGGAAATAACGGGTAGGCATACCAGACAGAATTAATTGCCTTCCACTCCAACAAGCTGACTTATATTATCTTAATCATGGCATACTAAATACTTTGCCAAATAACCCCACAGGAATTTTGCTTGCTGGGTTGGCGGAATGAGTGAAATTAGAACTCACAGTTATTCAGGCTCAGCAGAGATGGGTTTATTCCAAGGCTCTTCTTGTACCCTTAGGGGGTTTTATTTGGATCTTTCTCTAAAATGCTAAGGTACAAGGTTGTCTTCACATATTAGCAAATAACCTCAGAATACAGAACTGAATTCATTGACCTATCTTCATAAGCATGTTCTGTTCCATCTTCCATTGCTTTGTGTTATTACATATTGGAAGCATATCTCATGTTGTTGTCATGGTTCACGCTGTAGTGCATGGTGAGCACTAACTCTGTGTGTGTGTTCACGCTGTAGTGCATGGTGAGCACTAACTCTGTGTGTGTATATACACACACGCATTATTATATAATGTTCAGTGTTTATTTTTTTAATCAAGATTGTTTATTGGACAGGCACTCACGATGAAAGTGTGAACGTAGCCTATAGTGACCTCTGGCCCCAAGAATTCCCAAACCCTCCATACCCTTTGGTGTGCTGCAGCATCATGCTTGTTTCAATAGTGGAATGCCCAGTTGGGTGGCCAGGGGATGTTACACAAGCACTGTTGAGGACCGTTGGCCATTGTCTAACTTAACGTGGGATGGAATGACATTGGAGTGTAGTGGTTCCCTGTTCATGACAATGGCCAGTGGGATGGGATGAGGACGGACTATAGTCATAAATGCCAGCAGGCACAGTTTTATCCTCAGCCCTAGCTGCCGAGTGGGGAGCAGTTCTCACGCTTGGCCTCATAGGCCGCCATACAGGGAGCTGTCGTCGTCTCTGGCTGGGGAGGTGGAAGGACAATGAAGAGAGGAGTCTTCATTGTTTTGTTAGGCCTTAAGCTTGATCTTTCATCCATTTCTGATGATAACCTATCATGTTCTCTATGTTGCAGTGGGTCTCTCTCACTGAGATCACGGATGAGGTAGATCAAAGTAGTCTTAGTGACCTGGGCTTGGTCATTGGCTCTGCCAGGCAGTCTTCTGTCACAGAACCAGGTTTTGTCCAAGCACAGTGGCATCTTATTCTGAGACTTGGCAGCCCAGCTGTCCATTGAATCCTCAGAAGGGATCACCTGTGCTCCCTGCACTTCGGTGTCTATCCCTCCTTTGACTTTGTTGTTCTCATATTGTGCGTGTGGACTAGAGGGGTTTCCTTCAGGATGCCCTAAGTGTCTTTCTAGATTTTTTTTTCCAGTTTACATTTAATAATTTCTACTCCATTCTCATCTTTTCATCAGAAGCGCTTGGAAGTCCTCTGTTCTCTGAAAGCTCCGCTTTCCCCCTTGTACTCAGTTTATATGGCCAGTTATTCTGATTTCTCTGCAGCATCTCCTCTTCCCACCTGTTGGTCTTTTTCTACAGTTCTAGGCTTGGTGGGTGAGACTGTTTTTTTCAGTTTGCTTTCTCATTGATCTTTCTTAGGCTCTTTTAAAAAATTATTTGCTGTGGTTTATATGGGAGAACTGGGCTTCTCCACCATTCTCCATGTCACCTGAACCAGAAGACACCAATGGTCTGTTGGCCAAGTTGTGAATTGATCCAACCGTTCAGAAGTCCCATGGCAGCCCTTACAGTCACGGGAAGCGTGGACGGTGAGAACTGTTAATGTAGAGCCAAGAGATGTTTGGAATTATCTCTGGTTTTAAAAATAGGAAATGCTTCAATTCTTTTGTATGGAAAAAAGCCTTGTTTTCAAATTGGAGTGATGCACTTAGGCCCAGCGAGCTACAAAGTCATAGGTTTATTGAATTATTACACTTACTTATCTCTGCACTCACAGTGGTCTTTTCAGTAAAAATGCCTGCTTATCTCCCACCATTCAGGGAAGCCATAAAGAGAAAAAAGAGTTCTAGTTGATGTTGTGCTAGACACTAAATTAAGCTTTACAAGCGAGGTTCAAAACTCTCCATGGCAGGGAGGGCACCAGCCCCACAGGACTGGGAGCATGAAAAGCTCTTGTTTCCTAAATCGAGCCTTCCAGATACGGCCTAAATATGCTGCTTGACACAAGCGCTTCCAATGGGATGAAGTCGGAAGGGCCTGTAAAATCTGCAAGGCAATCTTCTAGAGGAAATAATCATTTATTAAAGATCAGTAATTTTGCTTACATGTAGTTGGGGTCTTAAAGTGGGAAAGATAAAAAAGGCAGGAAAGGAGAAATAATCACTGGAAAGATTCTCTGTTAAGCCTTCCCACTGCCTCTTTTTTCTCATCTTAGGTGTCAATTACATTGCAGCCAGGGGGAGCCATAGCGCACAGACTACAGGGCCTGGAGTCAGGAAGACTCATCATCCTGAGTTCAAATCCAGCCTCAGACACTTCCTAGCTGTGTGACCCTGGGCAAGTCACTTCACCCTGATTTCCTCATCTGTCAAATGAGCTGGAGAAGGAAGTGGGAGACCGCTCCAGTATCTTTGGCAGGAAGACTCCAAATGGGGTCATAAGGAGCCGCCATAACAAGAACACATTTTAGTGGCTCCAGCCATTTGTTTATTGTGTAGTTACATTAAACAAAATAGTAAGAGAATGGTCCCTTCTTGAAATTTTTGGTTATAGACCTAAAAGTTTGTTTTAGTTAAAATAGAAAAAAAAATCTGAATAATCATGGACAAACCAAGGAGTAAATTGTAAATAAAACCATGACACTTGAACTACTTAACTACAACTGAATGGCTTAATGACTTCTCCTTATTTTACAGTTGAGAAAACTGAGGCAGACAGGTTACCTGACTTGCCCAGGGTCACACAGCTGCTGTGTGTTTGAGGTCTAATTTGAACCCAGGCCTTTCCAGCTCCAGGCCTGGGACTCTTCCTTGTACCACTTAGCTGAAATAAATGTTTTACTTTTTCTTTATTTTACTCATATTAATTCTATCCTCACATTAACACACACATACATGTAGACAGACTTTTCTACCATACATGACAAAATCCCCGCATTTCCTACTATTCTGTGTTTTTCAGAAATTCTGGTTTCCAGTTATACTCCTGTAGATGGGAATGCCACAGTGTGATTCCCATTGTTGGGCCTCTTTTTCTGTTCTTTCATTATCTCTGAGGTCTACAGTCAAATTATGACTATCCTACCTGCCCCTCCTTTTTGCCTCCTGCCCTGGTTTTGTTATCCTTCTGTAGTATTCACATTGCAATATTAATTAGTTAGTTACAGTTGTAATGTTCCTGGTAATATTTATTTTTTAAATTTATTTTTATGTTAGATCCATTTTTTTGTTATGAAAAAATACTGATTTTTTTATATGTTAAAATTTGTTCGTAATTTCTTTCAAGTATATATTTTTCCGTTTCCTTTCTTCCTTAAAAATGTAGTTCTGAGTTTGAAAGTTATATTGTGAATAGTTAAGGAGATCAAGAGAGAAAAGGAAATGGCGGCAACCATCTTCAGTTAATGAGCTGATAGAGTTTGAATGCAGATTGAAGCACAATTTTCTTCCTTCCTCCCTCCCTCCCTCCCTTCCTTCCTTCCTTCCTTCTTCCCTCCCTCCCTCCCTCCCTTCCTTCCTTCCTTTCTTCCTTCCTTCCTTCCTTCCTTCCTTCTTTCCTTCCTTCATTCCTTCCTTCCTTCCTCCCTCTCTCCTTCCCTCTCTTCATTCCTTCCCTTCTTCCTTCCTTCCTTCCCTTCTTCCTTCCTTCCTTCCTTCCTTCCTTCCTTCCTTCCTTCCTTCCTTCCTTCCTTCCTTCCTTCCTTCCTTCCTTCCTTTCTTCCTTCCTTCTTTCCTTCCTTCCTTCCTTCCTTCCTTTGCAACATAGTTAATATGAAAATGTCTTTTGCATGATTTCACATTTCTTGCCTTTTCAACGGGCATCAGAGGGGTGGGAGGAAGGGAAAGAATTCAAAATTCAAAATAAAAAATGCTAAAAATAAATAAATGAATGAATAAAAAAAAATGTAGTTCTGAACTTTTTTTTTGCCATACAATTATACAGTTTTCCCCCAAATTTTTATTGAATAATGATTCCTTTATCTGATGTTCTCCAATCTTGGGTTTATAGCAGAGTAATCTTTTAGGTATACTTGATTCTATTTCTGGCTCCATTGAGCTACTTTTCAAATATAATATACTATTCATAATTATTGCTTCAGAAAATGTTTAAAAATTTGTCACAGAGATATCTTTTCGTTTTCTTTTGATGCTTTAGCCTGTTTGTTTTTCCTTATTAATTTTATTTTATTGTTTTATTTAATTCTATAATGTGGTATCTTGATTGACATTGTATTATCTGTAATTAACTTGGGAAGTGGTCGTGTTAAGATTAGGAATTATAAACGCACAATTGGTTTAAAGACTTTTGAATTCTTGGGAATACCTGTAGTTCAGTGAGTCTGCGATCTCATAGGGATATTTCCTCCCCGGCTAGAGATTGGAATAGGGTGAACCATTCCTCCTCATCCCGTGTCATTCTTGTTCATGTCCTTCCACGATTCTTGTTCAGTGGTGGTCATCCTCTTTGAGTCTGGGGGCCCCTTTTTAAAGATAGTAGTTATATTATTGATATTTTTTGAGAAAATTAAGTCAGAGAGTCACTAGAAAATGAGAAATTCATTCGGTATAGAAATGAGTATGCAGAAACTAGGCTTATGTTGTTCTTACATATATGAAAAATAGTAATATATAGATGTGTGAAAAATGTATGTATTCATTCTACAGAAGGTATGTTTGCTTGTTATTATTATGAGCCATGCTATGTATTTTTGCTGGACTTAAATACTTGGGGTGCAGATGTATTTGTGGAACACTTGGAGTAACTCCCTGATTCTCTAGGCTTACAGGTTGGGAACTACTATTTTCATTCTTGAAACACAACTGTATTTCTTTTTTTCTTTCTTTCTTCAGTCAATTAGTACACATTTATTAAGTGCCTTTATGTGCCAAAGGGCAGCCAGGTGGCGCAGTAGATAGAGCACTGGTCTTCAGAATCAGAAAGACTCATCTTTGTGCGTTTAAATCTGGCTGGGTGGCCACTTAATCTCTTGGTCATGAACATGTCACATAGACTCTCCAAGTCTCAGTGATCACCTATCTATAAAATAGGGATGGATCAGTCATCAAGCATTTATTAAGTTCCTACTATGGAGATTTTTTTTTTAATCTAGAGTTATGATTTCACTGAGGGAAGGAGGCTTCCAGCTAAGAAACTTCCGGTACAAATGCTGATGTACAGTGGCCGTGCAACTTAGACTTGCTCGGGGCCCTGAGAAGTTCAGGGATTGTTCAGAGTCACCAGCCAGGACGTACCAAAGACAAGACTTGAAGTCAGGTCATAGCGACTCTGACACTACTACACCGTGATGCTTCTCACTATGGAGATGGAGAGACAGAAACAGAAAAGGCCTTGTTCTCAAGAAGCTTATGTTCTATTAGAGGAAACAACATATGTGTATGTAAACAAATAAAAAATGCACTTGCAGTTGATGCTAGCTGCTGGGGTAAGGGAGAGAGGGTCAGGAGAACCCTCACCTAGGAGGTAGCCCTGAGCCAAGAGCTTTTCAGGGGCTAGGAATTCTAGAGGGCTAGATGGAGAAGGACTGTACATTCCAGGTCTAGAGGTCAAGGAATGGAGGTGGGAGGTGGATGATCATATGTGAGGAGCAGTGAGAAGGTCAGGTGGACCAGACTGTAAAGCATATGAAGTGGAGCCATGCATGATAAGGAGAAAGGGAGTTGAGGAGGGGTTGTGAAGAGCTTTGAATGCTGAACAGAGGGGATTATGGTTGATCCTCAAGGTGATAGGGAGCCGCTGGAATTTATTGAGTAAAGGAGCCATATGGTCCATCCCGGACTTTAGGAAGATCACTTTGCCAGATGTTTGGAAGATGGATCGGAGCGTATTGAGATTGGAGGCACCCAGATCTTGGCAACCAGATACTGCTGCTGCTGCCATCACCGCCAACTCACAACAACTACACAACAATGCTTCAGAGCATTGTTGTGTAGCACAGATGAGACTCTATGTGTAGAGAGCTCTGCAATCCCAGAGTTATTGAGGGGCTGTTGTTTCCTGGTATGGGACCACTCTCCTTAGAGAGCCAGTCAGTTTTTACACAGCAGTTAGAAGTCAGGAAGAACCAGACTCACAGTGTGTCAGTGACACATGGGGACTCTGGGATTAGGGTTCTGTGGACCAGGGGTTGATTCAAGGGAGTCCAGGAAGTTGGATGGGAACCACAATAACATCTTTATTTTCACTGAGTTCTAACTGCAATTTAGCATTTCTTTCATTTATGAATTAAAAACAAAACAAAATACCATACTGATGTTGTTCTGTGTTCTGGCCCATAGGCTTCATTCACCACTGTGCCAAAGGGGTCCATAGCACCAAAGAGATTCTGAGCCCCTGATCTAGGATGATTCATTTAAGATGGGAGGCTTACCTTTCTTAGTGGGAGTGCTGGGAGCTCCCTCCGTAAGGAGTCACAGCTCTGGACACTGCTGGGCCCTTTCTTCCTCATCTCTCCCTCCCCGCCCAAAACCCCTCATTATTTTGTGGCTGTTTAGGTGCTTTTTTTGGCTTCCTTCTTTGTTTTCCTCCGTGTCCTCAGAATTATAGATCTATGAGAATGAAGTTGTAGGTGCCCTGAGAAAGTGCAGATGGGTCCATACTGCCTGCCTCGAGGTGCATTGTGATCTGGGGCTCAGTTATGAACTCTACCTACCTGCCTTTGGACTTGGCCCTACCCTATCTCTCTTGTCTCTGGAATTAGTCAGTGGTGTTTAGTAGGTTTCTCCAGTGCCTGGAGGATTAGGAATGTAGACACTGTGTCTAAGTGTAGGGAGGACCTTGGCCCAAATCCTGGCCCTGCCATTTGTTACCTCTGTGACCTTGGACCAGTCATTCTCTGGCCTCTGTTTCCTTGTCTGTAAAAGGAGGGGTTGGGCTAAATGTCCACTAGACTGTAGATCTAAGCCTAGATCCTGACTGATGGGCAGGCTAACCTCTAACGGGATTGTGCCAGAAGGAGGCCTGGAGGACTTTCCAAAGTCGGTGAGAAGGGCATGGTTAGGATCAATCTGGAAATTCCCTAGAACGGATCTCCCATTTCTGTTCCTACCCCCTAACCCCCTGTTCTTGGTATTATAATTATGGAAAGAAATCAGCATGGGAAGAGCGTGTGCACACAATTAAGGACTGATCTATTAAAGTGTTTGCTGCAGTGACTGACTATAATTTATTCTTCTTGGGAAATCAGTGCTTTAGAATTTCAGAAGATCTGACACTATTTGTGAAATTGTACGTGGTACTAGATTTTCCTTGATGAATACTGTTGGAGCCTATGTGTGTTTTTTTTTGGGGGGGGGGAACCTTTTAGGCCAAGTCATTTAGTGGTTAGGTTGTGAAGGAGATTTTATTAGTGGTTTTTTCTGAACCATTGATTTTCTGAATTCATTGAAATAAACCATTTCACACTTTTGCTTCCCTGAACTAGATCAAGGATAGTAAATCAAATCCCAATATTTCATTATGCTTGTGAACTTAAATTATACTTTTGAACTTAAACAAAGCTAAACCTTAGTAGGCCCAAAAGAGGAAGATATTGAAATGTAAAAGAGAGATCCCATCAGATATAAAGCTACCACCCCACACACATTAGAAAAGGTCTGAAGCTGGAATAGTTTCACCTGCTTAGAAAAAGACCCTCCAGGTCTTTTGCTCCAGGGCATACAGATTGCCTTCATATCTTTGTCCACAGCTATTCAGCTGATATGATTCATAAAAGGAGTCTGAAAAGTGAGTTGTGGGGGTTGCATCATCTTAAAGGAATTGGGGAATCCCTTACTGGTGACTCTAACATGAGGCAAACTGAAGATTCCAAACCTTTTTTCCCACCTTTGGCCTGGAGTTATCAAGCCTTAGATCAGAGGCTTGAGGGAGTTAAGGCATTGCTGAAATGAGGACCATATCACTCCACCTGTGACAGCAGCCTGAGACAGATGCTAGAGATGCTGAAGACATGAGTGGCTCACTAAAGAGTCCATCTGTGGAGCCAAGAGAGATGCCACACCCTATGAAACCCCCAAGAAGTGGAGTGATCTGCCCTGCCCGGCCCAACCTCGCCTGGGCAGCCACCAAGCCTGCTGAGGAGTCAACTCAACAGCTGAGCAACCTGCTTGACCCATCCCTGTAGCGACTTGGACTGCCCAGCTGGGATGTTGTGAGCCCTCCTGACTTGCCCAGACAGTGGAGAAAGTGCCTGAGAGGGGCAGACCAGCCTACCAGAGGAGTAGTCATCCATCCCTGATGCTCCTCCCTGCCCTGAGCTTCGTGAGGACTGTCCTGAGAGAGAGGACATTGAGGCCCTGCCCTTCCACAGCTGTGCACTGCTTTGACCAAATATCTTCCTTACCATCATGCCCACTCCTGCCCACTCTTTCACCTGAGGACATTGTTAATTTGTAGGAGAGTGTGCTTTTGGGGGAAGTGCTTTGCAAGTACTGCTTTTGCTATACCCTTTGGGTAAATGCTTTTTAGAAAAGCTGATTGAGTCTCCTGGCTGATTGTTAAAGGGAAATGTGGTGAGCCTGGGTAGTGTTAGCAACATAGTCTTACTTTGAGGACCCGAGGTAGCAGCCACCCCTCTGGGTACCCTTGTGGTGCCATTGATGGCCTGAGTGTTACACCTGTAAGCTAGTTTTTTCAGTAAAGTGTGTAGTCCTTTCAACTTCCAAAAAGATCAGCATGCAGGGGAAACTGATAAAAGGAAGAAGTATTTTCCCTATGTTTGACTTACTGAGATTTTGGAAAGAAAATTTGTTTTATGAAAGCAGGAATATGAGTGGTACATTTATTTCCTGAGAAATAAGGCACATCAAGTGAATTGAAGGGATTGAAAATTTTTGTGGAGAAACAAAATGGTTGTCAGAGTGTCTGTGGGGGTAGCCCCTCCACTGATGAATGTTGTAACCCCTTTGTGATGCGGGGCAGGGACTCCCTGAAAAATTCATCACTTTGTGGTTGTGTGCGATGAGATTATCCGCCTGAGCTAGCCTGTTCCTCAGACAGCAGACACCAAGCTCATTCTTTGTGCTTTAGGACAACCAGAAAGCCCGGCCTGGAGACAGGAAGACTTGAGCTCCAATTCAGCTCCAGACACTTAGAAGCTTTGTGACCCTGGGCAAGTCACTTAACCTCTGCCTCGTTTTCTTCACCTGCCTCCCAGGGTTATTGTGAAGATCACATGAGATAATGATTGTAAAAGAGCTCGGCATAGTGCCTGGCACACGGTAGGTGCTGCGTCACAGTTGTCATTGTGTTTATTTGCCTGCACTGGGAACCTTTGTGCCTTGGTAAAGCAAGCCTGCCAGAGGTTATGTCTTTACTGGCATGGCCTCGGTGGTCCCAGTGACATGGTGCTGTAAAGATTACCACTTTGTGGTTCAGTCGTGTCCGACTCTTTGCGGCCCCGTTTGGGGTTTTCTTGGCAGAGACGCTGGAGGGGTTTGCCGTTTCCTTCTCCAGCTCATTTTATAGATGAGGAACTGAGGCAAACAGGGTTAAGTGACTTGACCAGGGTCACACAGCTAGTCAGTTACTGAGGATGGATTTGAACTCAAGTCTTCCTGACTCCGGACCCAGCCCTCTATGCCCTGCATCACCTAGCTGCCCTAAGATTACAACTTTAGCAGAGGGAACAGACGAGCGGCCAGTTTCCCACAGAACAAAAGGGTTAACCTAACACACCTGTGATCAATTAAATGCCAGTAGCTCCGGAGACTTTGCCATGTTTAATATTTTTGTGTTACTTGAAAATACTCTCTGCGGTGTAACCAACAGACGAATGACCGTGTTCTTAAGGGCAGGCCTTTGTCCAGCCCTGTGAGCTTTGATAAGTGCCTTATACATCATCTCATGTTACCTTTACCTGACTCTGGGAAGTAGGTGCTACTGCTGCTTCCATTTTACAGATAAGGAAACCGAGGCAGGCAGAGGCTAAGTGATTTACCAACTGTCACGCAGCAAGGGTCTGAGGCGGGATTTGAACTCGGGTTGCTCTGATTCCAGGTCCAGAACCATATCCACTGTGCCACCAGCTATGTACATACAACTGTGTATGTTAATGTTTGCTATAGTGGTCTGCAAAGCAGCTTCAGTTAAGTTAATCATAATTGGACTGATGTCTTCTATTTGAGGCAAAGGTTATTTGAAATCCATCTTAACTCTTACAAGGATTCTATACAGTCTTAGAAGAATTGTGCCTGAAGCGTTCATTATTCAAGCTGTTAAGCTAGAAGAAATACTTTCTTTTCACAATCAGTTGTTTATTTGACAGTTATAAAGATTTCTTTCAGCTTTAAAATTAATTAAATTACCATCTTAGTAGATTCATCTGCAGCCTTACTCCTGGGCCCTCTTTTCTTCTCCCTCTATATTTTGCTTAGTGGTCTCATCACTAACCATCAAGTTGGTTATCTTCTTTGTGCTCATGATTCTCAGCCCTCACTTCTCCCCTGACCTCCAGCCTCACACGTCCAGCTGCACTGGACAGCTCAGGGTCAGCTAGGTGGCGCCACAGCGCATAGAGTGCTGGGTTTGGGGTCTGGAAGACTCATCTTCCTGAGTACAGATGTACCTCAGACGCTTCCTAGCTGTGTGACTCTGGGCAAGTCACTTCACCCTGTTTGCCTCAGCTTCTCATCTATCAGGTGAGCTGGAGAAGGAAGTGGCAGACCACTCCAGTATCTTTGCCAAGAAAACCCCAAATGGGGCACAGAGGGCTGGACGTGAGTAAAAATGATTGACCTGATACAGACCTCTCCAGCTGGATGTCCCGGAGACACATTCACAGTTGGACTCATTATCTTCATGCCCCCACCCCCAACGATCCCTTCTTTGCAGCTTCCCTGTTACCGACAAGGTCACGGCCTTCCTCTCAGCCACGCAGGTTCACAGCCTAGGCACCTGCACTGTGGCACCTCCCCTCCCAGCCAGTGTGTGTCCACAAGTCCTGTCAATTCTGCACTGGAAACATCTCATGCTTTCGGTTCCCCTTGACGTGTTGGGAATTTTATCTCACCCTCTCATTTTGATTCTACGTAGGCTTTGCTTTTTAGGTGCTTTCTTATAAGCAGCAGAACGTGGGGTTTTGTTTTATCCGGTATGTCATCTCCTGAAACAGGATCGGGGTGCGGCTGTCAAAGAATAGGGTGACATCAAAGTGAAGGGAACAAAGCTAATTGCGGGGACAAAGTATTGACTTGAAAAGGAACAGGAAGAAAGTAAGGCTTTTTTTTTTAAAGGGCAGTAAGTAGTAGGGAGGATGAAAACAGACTGAATCTAACTTAACTTTCTAAAAAAGTTCAACAATCAATCAATGAATCAATCAGTATTTATTAAGCACCTACTGTGTGCCAGGCACCAGGCCAAGGCTGGGGATACAAAGGGAGGCGAAAGACAGTCCCAGCCTTCAAGGAACTTGCAGCTCTACTGGGGGCGACAACATGCAAACAAACATATGCAATGTAAGTTTTTTACAGGATAAATAGGAAGTAATGAACAGAGGGAAGGAACTACAAAGAAGAGGGAAAGGGGAAAGCTTCCAGTAAAAGAGGGATTTTAGTTGAAACTTACAGGAAGGCAGGGAAGTTGGTAGGTGGAACAGAGGAGGAAGAGTGCCCTCATCACCGAAGCCCTGGAAGTACTGTGATAGTTTGGTCTTCCAGCCTGAGGCTCCTTGCTCCCATCCATTCTCCCTCCAACCGCTAAAGTGATTTTCCTAAAACGCAGGTTTGATCATGTCGCCCACACTCCATAAACTCCAATGCCTCCCTATTGCCTCCAGGAGCCAATACAGAATGCCGTTTGGCATTCTAAGCCCTTCCTAGCCCAGCCCACCCCGACCTTGCGAGTCTTTTTTACACCTTCTTCCCCTCCAGGATCTCTTAGATCCCAGGACACTGGCCTCCCAGTTTGGCTCTGGGCATTTTCCCTGGCTGCCCCCCCTGCCTGGAATGCTCTCCCTCATCTCTGCTTCCTGGCTTCCCTGGATTCTTTTACTAGAAGCCTTCTCCATCCCCTCTGAATTCTAGTTGGTATCTTCTATTAGTTATTTCCTATTTATCTTGTATATGGCTTGCATTGTAGATATTCGTTCACGTGTTGCTATTTGTTATTTTAAAGTTTATTTTTAGCTGTTTATTAGGCTAGGCAGTTCCCAAAGAGTGCCACAACTATCCATTAAACAAATAATTGGTTCAAGAATACCAACATTGGGTATAACCCTTGGTTATAGTCTTTTAATATGCTGACAGTGGGCAGAGTATTAGCCAGATCTTGTGCTTTTCAGTGTAAAATAAAAGCCTGTGGGAATATTTTCATAATTTGCTTCTGTTAATTGAAAACAACAAAAAATACAGATTGGAGGTTAATGGCTTTTATACATGATTTATATTTTGATTTCAAAAACTGATGATTGATTTTCATCTCTTCTTCACTGTTAGTATTAATCTAATAACACACCATGTCACTAATTCTTACCTAGTTGGGAAACGTGTGATTGGGAAGATTTGTGCTTGCATATAATTTCCCCTCATGTTACTTGTCTATTTTAATTATTTTTCAATTTCCCAAAGGCATACTTAGCCTGGAAAAAAGATTATTTATCTCTTCTCATGATAGCTCTCTTCAGATATTTTACTGTCCTGTGGAGGGAAGAATATACCAATTCTGCTTGGCCCCAGTGCATGGAACTAGGACCAAAGTGTTGAAGAAGTTAAAGCAAGGCTGATTTTGGTTCAGTGCAAGGAAAAACTAACTAATGATTAGAGTGGTCCAGAAATGAAATGGGTCGTCTTAATAGGGAGTGAGTTACTCATCGCTGGGGATGTTTAAACATAGGTTGGATGATCATTTGTTAGGGCTGCTGTGCTGTACTTCACAGTAACTTACCATGTCTGTTTTAACTGAAGTACTATATAGTTTGAGACATAGGTGCAGAACTTAGTTTTGGGGAACATTCTTATTCCCTGGAACAGTGTTTTTTCCAAAACACAAATGTACTTATATTACCACTGGGGTATCACTGTAAAAGTATAGAAGGCTTCTCCTATTTAATAAGATTTTGCTATGTTTACCCCCTTTCCTTGTGCAAATGAGAAGATGCGCCTCTTCGAGGACAGGGCAGGGTTCTAAATAGTAATTGCAGATAGTGACATTATGAAACATTAATCCCAGCACAGATGTTTTATTATGTTAAGACTGGATAGTCCCCAGGACTTCTGAGAAATGGCAAATTCAATTTGCCAAAATGGCAACCACATGTGTAAATCTATTGCCAGTTTTCTTGGGCTGGTTGCCATAGTCTTTGCTATCCGAAAAGTTTCACCATGAGCAGAATTTTAAATGACTCTTTATGTTGGCAAAAGAATCATTTTGTGTAAACAGCTTGGATATTGTGTGGTGTTCTGGTTTGGAAGAGATTACATGATTCAGGCTTTTATGAAGTATAGTGCTGTCCTAGGCCAAGCTTGGAGCCATTAGTAACCATACAAAAAACATTGTATTGTGCATTTTCAGTTGTTTTCCACCTGTCACTAATTTATTTCCTCCTTAGATAGTAAAATGAGGAAAAATGTCTTCACTTACCCATCTTGAATTGGTTTTAATGTTTATGTTGAGTGATAATGCTCATGTTGGGAAACCTCAATGTAGACTTCCAGTAATCTTTGCTTCAGGTTTCCTCTTTAGAAATGCAAGGTCTAAGTTTATACATAGACTGTTTCTGATTTGAAAATTGACAGTCTTTCAAATCTGAAGGATACCCTTCAGAAAACAGTTGCGGGATTTTTTGGAACTTTTTATAATTTCACTATAGTTTGGTAGGCCTGATCAGTAAACCAGCAAGCACTTATTAAGCTCCTACTGTGTGTCAGGCTCTGCGCTAAGCTCAGGGAAATACAAAGACAGAAAAGAAATATCCCCTACCCTCATGGTAGCTATCTGATGAAACAGCAGATGTATAGATAAGTATGTACACATTAAATAAACATTTTTTGAGGAATATTATTAATAGTTGGAAAGTCTTGATGTAGAGGGACACATTTGACTGGAACTTTTAAGGAAACAAGGGAATGTGAGAGGGGCAGTGAGGAGTGCTAACGGTCTCTTAGGTTAAGTGACAATATGGAACTCCTCTCCTATTCTAAAGAACAACCTTAAAGGTTAAGTAATCTCATTAAGACTAACAGATATAGGGTTAATGTAGAACTCTACCAACAGTATATAGGAAAGCTGGTCTCCAGAATTGGTCAGTAAAACAGCCATTGGCCGTCTTCATTTGGAATTCTGAGAAGTTTTATAAATTAAATTTGTAGGAGGTGCTGGGGAAGGAAGATCACAGATTCAGAGGTAACCCCCTCATTTTACATTTGAGGCCCTGAGGCTCAGAGAGGTTAAATGATTGCCCAAGGAGGTAGATATAAAGTTGTTTCTTATCTTTAATTTTTGAGGAACTTTTAAACTTAATTGAAAACACGCACAAGTGTATGTATGTATTAAAGGGGTGGCTAGGTGGTGCAGTGGATACAGCCCCTGACCTGGAGTCAGGAAGATTTATCCTCCTGACTTCAAATCTGGCCTCAGTTACTTACTAGCTGTGTGACCCTGGGCAGGTCACTTAACCCTGTTTGCCTCAGTTTCCTCATCTGTAAAATGAGCTGAAGAATGAAATGGCAAACTACTCCAGGTTCTTTACCAAGAAAACCCCTAATGGGGTCACAAAGAATTGGATGTGACTGAAACGACACGAAAACAATAAGTCAGTGGATTTAAGCAAAGGCTTAGCAGTTAGGGATTTTGTTATCCAAACCTCTTAATTATTTGAATTACAACATAGCAAATAATGTACTTTCTACTTTCTTAACATATTGGCATACCTTAGGAATGAGAAGAAAGGAAATACTAAGAGACATTGTTAATATTAACATTATTATAAAGTAGTTTTTTATATAGGCATTATTATTCTTTTGTGTGACAAAATTTAAAATTTTCCCTTTTTATATATTTTAATAGGTTATTAAAAGCTGACCAGCCTTTCCCAATTGGAATTTATACTTGGCTGCTGTGATAATTGAACCTTACTGCATGATTCTGGATGATGTCAGAACAGGATTTGGCCGATGTGGTCCAGATTGCCGTGGAAGACTTGAACCCTGATCACCCAGGTACAGTAGGTATGGGAGCAGAAAGTGAAATGTTAAAAAATACAACGTAAGAGAGACTTGTTATACTTGTAAAGTTAAAAAAAAAAGCCATCCTCCCCTCTCCTAAATCCCTCTCCTCTCTACTCCACTGACCTCGTATATGTTAATGATATTCTTAGTAACATGAAATTCAGTTCTTTAAGGATCTGTGATTTCACTTGTGTGCACAGTCCCTCCACCAACACAGATCATCGTCTCTCCTTGACTTAATAGATGGTCTTTAAAAAAAGATTTGTTTTAATCACCCCAGATCTGCCTTCTAGCCCTCTCGTTGAGAACATAAGAAAAGCAAAACCCGTTACAAGCATGAATAGTCAGTCAAAACAAATTTCCACATCAACCATGTCCAGAAAAATTGGTCATCTTCTACATTCATCTCATCTCTCTATCAGGAAGTGGATAGCATGTTTATCATTAGTCCTCTGGAATTGTGGTTGGCTATTATGCTGATAAAAGGTGAGAACTATAGCCTTCCATCACATTCATTAACATGCTCATCTATTCCCTAATTTATGGACTCCCTCTCAAATTCCTGTTCTTTGCTTCTCCAGAAAGAGCTCAGTAGATAGTCTGTTGTTGTGACCACAGCTCTCATCCTGGGTGAGGGGGCACACACCTGTAACCCGAGCTACCGCAGAGGCTGAGGCTGTTGGATCTTTGGAATCTGGCAGTTCCGAGCTGCAGTGGGCTCTGCCGATTAGATGTCTGCATCAAGTCCAGCGTTAATGTGCTGAATGTTTACAGCCTTTCCAACTTGATAAATCTTCCCCAGAGCTTGTACTTTTCAGGCAGAGTCTTTAAGAAACTAGGTGCCCCATCAGCATAGGACTATAGTGGCAGCGATGCTCAATAACAGAAATTTGCTTTGCATATTTGAGCAAGTGGTTCTTTTAAGTAGAAATCACAGAAGAAAATACCAAATTCTAGGTGCTATAAATATGACTGTGTTATATATCTCTGTAGCCTTAATATTTTTTAAAATGATCATTTGAAGAAATTTGATTTTCTTACCTCTGTTTTTCTGTCCTTCATCCCTCCCATCCCTCCCCCCACCCCCACACGCTCTCAGTGTTTTCATCTGAAATGGAATCAGAGGAATTTGGGAAACTTGGAGTTTTAAATTAAAACAAACAAACGTTTTCATTTCTAAATATACAAGTCAGAATTTCCAAGAACTCCATTCTAGCACAATATAATGCCCTTTTTTGAGTTGACCATATGTTTTACTAGTAGAAAATTTCTATTGGGACACTAATATCTAAGTATGATAACACAGATAGTTTTAGAATCAAATGAGAGAAGACATAAGCAATCACAAAGAAATGTTTTGAGTGTTAGCCTCTTAAGAATTATCCTCCTTAGTGAATCTTTCTTTTTTTTGTTTCAGATGCCTTTTATAGGAAACACTAAAAAAAAAAATCTTAAAATATCTTAATTATTTGAAATTTTAGAAGGTTAATAATAAACTGTTATAAAAGTATGCAATATAAAACAGTACGTAAGAAAAACATTGCAATTTAAAATTATGACCATTTATACAACTCTCTAAATTCGTCAGAATGATTTTATCTGCAGGCCATAATACCAAAAGATGCTTTTCAGCATTAATTTGCCGCCTCAGTTTTTCCAACGTTGTCATTTCCCTTGTAGTCCCAGGTGGACAGACTAGAATTATATTTCAAACAGAATGCAGACTGCAGATTCCGTGGGGCATTGCTCAGGACTCTGAGCTAGTGGTTACTTTATTGTTTGGATCGACAATCCATCAGTAAGCATTTATTGAGCGCTCGCTATCTGCCAGGTGCTGGAGACACAGGTATGAAGAGTGATGCAGTTCTGGCTTACAGTGAGCTTACATTCCAATGAGGGAGACAAGAAGTGCATGTAAAAATACATACAGCATAAATGTCAAGTGAATAAATGCAGATATATACAAAACAGGTGAACATATGGCTCGTGGGATGGGGAGGGCACTAGCAGTTGGGAATTATCTTCCTAAAGAAGATGGTGACTGACCTACGTCTTAAAGGGAGGGAGGGAGAGAGAGAGGGAGAGAGAGAGATTGACTCTGAAGTGCCTTCCAGCAATGGGGGGCAGCCTCTGCAGTCATGTAGACTGGAACTGGACTGTCCTGGAGGCTGGATGGCAGAAGATGTGGGAGGGGAGTGATGCTCTGTGAGGGTGCAAGGGTGGGTTGGGGCCAGGTTGGGTCAGGCTTTCTAAGCCTACCAAAGGAGTTTATAGTTGATCCTAGAGAGAACAGGATACTTTGGAGCTGGCTGAGTAGGGGAGTCACTTGTGTTCACTAAGTCTTAATATGTTTTTGCCTCCTCCTTTGCATGGTGCCCTTTTGTGGTGCTTTGAAACCAAGTATTGGTGTTCAAAAAAGGTCTCATTAAGACTAATGTGGTTCCAGGCCTATTTTTTGATGTGTATGTGAACTTGGAACAATTAGACCACAGGTTCTGAAAAATCACCTGGGTAGAGATTCAGAAAGAGATTCTAACCTTGTAAGCGGTAGGTAAAAGGTCTATTTCTCCTCTAGCATCAGTAATAACAGAAGTAACAAAGGCCTTAGAATCACCAAATTAGAGCCAGACCTCAGAGGCACCCAGTCCTCTTTCTCTATTTTATAGATGAGGAAACTTGAGTCCTAGGCCTGGTTGTGTGAGGCAGGAGTTGAATCCTGGGCCTTTGGCAACAGGGACAGTGCTCCTTCTGGTCAATCTTTTCCTCCTGTGACCTCCTCTAGAAATTGTTTCCTGTACAATTCATTTGCTGGCTAATCATTTGACACTCTCTGACAGTTCATTCTCTGGCCCTGCATAAGACACTGACGTCTCCTGTTGCCAGCGTGTTTTGGTTGTCCTGTTGCCCCAGATTGATGCTAGGCCCCTCAGGGAGGCCTGGGCCCCTCACTTTGTCCCATGGGTGGCCTCCTTCAGTGCCTTGCATACAGAAGGCGCTCAGCAAATATTTGTTGATTTAATAGCACTCTTCCAATGTAGCTTAAAGGCTGAATTCAGGAGAACTGATTTATTCTTCTATTATTATGCTTCAGAGTCAGTGGCCGTTTTCCGAAGTGGACAATTTAGAACAGAAGTGGTACTGTCACCATCAGGTAAAAGATGGCAATGGAGTTTGCTAAACCTATCAATATGGGCTTCAGATTGGCTCAGGGACGCAGAGTGAAAGAGGTGGTGACCCTGCTGTTCTCTGCTGCACTACTTCTGGGGCGCTCTGTAGATTTCAGGACAGCGCCTTTTAGAATGGGCATAGACAAGGGGAACCACACTGCATGGGGATTCAGAATTGTGCCACGAGAGCATTGGTTGAAGGAACCTGGGGTAGTAGATAAAGGAGTGGAGGAGCACGAGGTAACTGCTTTACCGAGTACGGTGAAAAGGACACAGGTCCTAGAATTGGTGGCCCTGGGTTCAAACCCCACCTCTGACACTTCCTACCTGGGTGACTTTGGGCACATTATTGAACATCCCATTGTGAAATGAAGGGGCTGGCTGGCCAGATGGCCTCTGAGCCACCCTCCAGGTCTGGATCCACTGAAGTTTTATAGGGTCGTTGTGTGGAAAACATACCAGGCTTTTTCTGCTTGGCTTCAGAAGGCAGAACTAGACCCAATTGGGGGCTGGAAGGAGTTAGAGGAGAGCAGATTTTACTTTAATGTAGAAGACCAAACAATTGTAGAAACCCCCTTCGCAACAGCTAAGAGCTGGCCCAGAGGGGAGCAGTTTGCCTTTGGGGGAATAGTGATTTGCCCGTCCTAGTATTTGATAGAAGCCAGATGATCATTTCTAAAGGACAGGATTCAAGATTTGGTTTGGGTTTGGATAGAGAGTTGAGACTCTGTAATTTAATCATTAATGGGATGAAACCTTTTTAAATTAGATTTTTTTCTCTTGCCTTTCTGAGCAGAGTATTTTCTTAGTGATTAAGGATCATTAGGAATATCACTGATCATTCTGTGCTGTTAAGATGTGTTAGGGTTGTTGGCCTCTACATGACCTTTTAAGTTTTATGTTATTAGTGTGTCACACCGAGCACGTCACGAACAGAACTTGTCTTTTACCACCAGACTTGTCTTCCAAAGCCCCCTCTTTCTGTCCAGGCCACCCCCAGCCTCCCAGGTTTGTAATCTGGGTGTTCTTCTAGACTTAGCACTCTCACCCTACATATCTTTTCATTTGTCACATCTTGCTGTTTTCAGTCTACGTCTCTTGCTTCGAACCCTTTCTGTGTCTCCACATGGCTGTCACTTAGCAAAGGCCCTCATCTCCTTTCACTTGGGATCACTGCAGCAGCCTCCTGATTGGGGGGGCCAGCCCCTGTCCTGTCTGTCCTCTGCACTGCTGCCTAAGGAATTTTCCTCAAGCCTAGATCTGACCATTCTTCTCTGTTACTAAACTAACTCCAGTGATTTCCTATCACTTTTAGGATAAATAGAAACTCTTCTGTTTAACTAGATGGCCCAGTGGATGGAGTGCAGGGCCTGGAGTCAGGATGACCCTAGTTCAGATCCAGCCTCAGACACATCCTAACTGTGTGACCCTGGGCAGTCACTTCACTCTGTCTGCCTCAGTTTCCTTCACCATAAGATGGGAACCACAATAGCACCTCTCTCCCGGGGTTGTTGTGAGGATTGAATGGGATTAGCCCAGCACCTAACTCTTAGTAGGTGCTCTATAAATGCTTGTTTCCTTCCGTCCAAAGCCCTTCAGTACCTGCTCCCAGCCTCTCTTTCTCACTTGCCTCTGCATTATTCTCCCTCCTGCACTGTGTAGTCCAGCCACATTGGCCTTCTCTCTTACACACATTATTCCATATCCTGTTTCCAGGCATTTGCCCTGGCTCTACACCCTGCCTGCCATACACTCCCTCTTCATGTCTGCCTCAGAGAAGCCCTCTCTTCTGTAATGCATAGCTCAAGCATGGCCTCAGGAAGCCCCTGGAGTTTGTCGAAGTGATATGTAGATTATTGAGAGCTGAGGGGAGGATGGCCTGGAGTGGGGAGAGACTGGAGGCAGGGAGCCTAGCCTTGGACAGTGGTCCAGATGGGAAGTGACGAGGGGCTGCAGAAGGGCGGTAGGAGTGTCAGAGGAGAGGAGGGAGCATGCACGAGGGGTGGAATGAACGTCAAAATGGCAGGGCTTGGCAACTGATTGGAAATGGGAAATGAGAATGAAACTTTGGCTGTGAGCCTGGGTACTTGGAAGGATAGTGGTGCTCTCCATAGTAGCAGGGAAGCTAGGAAGAAGGGAGGGATTTGGGGGGAAAAGGTGTCTATGGGATATCCACTTTGAGTTGTCTGATAGCAGCTGGAGGTCAGGAGAGGTGAGGGGTAGATAAATCTTAATAATTGTCTGCATAGAGACTATAGTTGAAAGCATGGGAACTGATGAGATGATCACCAGGTGGAATGTGTAGAGGGAGAAGAGGATCCAGGACAGAGTCTTGGGGGGGGAAAACACCCACACTTAATGGGCTTCACCTGGATGAGACCCAACAAAAGAGACCAAGAAGGAGGAGAAGCAGGAGAGAGTAGGGCCCTACAAACCTTGAGTGAAGAGAATGGGGGACTTTCACACATTTCTCATGAAAAGACCAGAGATGAGAAGAAACTTTGAAATGCCCAGTACAAGAGGCAAGAACAGCCTAAAAGGGGTAGATTTGTGAGTAGGCTGCTACATAAGGAGCTCTAGAATAGTAAATGAATTGTGTGGCACAATGAGGAGATGGGCTGGTGAGAGGGAGGGGTGGCAAGGGCACGGTTGGCATGCCCAGGAGGTCCGGTGGACCCTGGGACAAGTGGCATCACCCAGCATGGCCAGTCTTGGCTGGGGGGAAGAGGGGGAGGGATTTGCAGTGTTGAGGGAGCTCTTGAGTTGACAAGATGATGGATCCATATGAGTATTTTGGACTTAAAATATATTGATTGATGCTTTTTTCTTTTAACCATTACTGGCCCTTCCCCACTGACTCCTCTGCATCTCAAGACAGCTGTTCCCTTATAACAACAGGGAGTACAGTGTAGCATTGGCCAGACCTGACAATGGAAGCCTCATTGGACAGCTCCTCAGCTCTTACTGTACTTGCAACGTGTCCTGGGGGAGTTTAACACCATCATCATTTAAAAACGGGCAGATCAGGTGATGGTACTTAGGTTCCAGCCTCACTGAGTGTGGCAGGCATAGGGCACCATGAAGTGCCTTGGGTCATTTTGTTTGTGACTGCCATAAAACTGGCTCAGATTGGAACCAGGTGTGCTGAAAAACTTGGGGACCGGTGGTTTGGTTTTTTAAAAATGACAAATCTTGTCTGAAAATGATGGACTTACTGATGACTTGCAGTATCTAGTACTTTGAAGCTTGTTAAGGTTTTCTCATTTGTTTTGAAAAGCCAGGCTCTGAAGTCTGTGGTATACAGGTAGTGACATCCCCATTTAACAGGGGGAGGAAACTAAATCTCATAGAGGCTGAGTGACTTTCCCATGGTCACACAACTAGTAAGTGTCAGAGGTAGAATTTGAACCTGCATCTCTAGTGCTCTTCCCACTTTAACTTGTAAAATATTATTGCTTTTATTTTCTGAATGCACTCTTTTTTGACTGATCTGTCCATTGAAACAGAGCATTTCTGTAAAGTGAAAGTTAGAGATTAATGTAATTTGGAAGTAAACAGCTCTGTACACATCAGTCCCCACTTTAGACATCTTGGGTATTAGAGGACACAGCAGTAGTTGCTAAGAAAACTTAATGTTGAAAAAAAAAATCATCAGGTGCTCCCAGTGAGGAAATGCCCTCAATCAATGCAGATCTCCACCCGCTCTGTACTTCCTACAGCTTCCCAGGGCACACAATGGGTCAAACTCAGCCAGTGTGGGTCTGAGCCAGGATGGCATGCTAGCCACCAGGCCATCTTGCCCCTGGATTTCCTTTTTAATAATAGAAAGAGGTGATAGATGGGAATTTAAAAAAAAAATTTTTCCTACAGTGGAAGGCAATAACATTCTGCTTAACATTTTGCAGTTTGCTCAGTGGAGTAATTTAATAGCTTGAATGATGAACTGGGAGTCAGGAGGATAGGAATTTACTTCTGTCTTCTAGGATTTAGGTGTTGCCACCCTTGGCAAATCATTTATCTGGTTTGTAATGTTTTCTTTAAAATTTCCTAGAGATTTTTAAAGAATAAATATAGGGGCTCAAATCTCTCTCTGTCTCTCTCTCCTTCTTTCTTCCCCCACCCCCCTTTTCTGGTTCTCTCTCTCTGTTCTGTCTCTCTTCTGTCTCTTATTCAGTCTCTGTCACATAACAGGACCTTGTTTTCTACAATATCTATCCATCTATCTGTCTCCTTTTGCATATGTATTTCTGTATGAAGTACAAATTTATCATACACACACACATACCCTCCAGAATGAAATAGAATTAATTTGTTCCTCTTGCCTTTTTTGGTTTGCAGTTGTGTTAGAGAATCATGAAGTCACAGATGAAGAGGTAGAGCCTCCTTTGAAACGCCAGCGAATAGAAATCAACTGCCAGGATCCCTCCATAAAGGTAAACATGTGGAAATGTGCTTATTCCCAATTCATTCGTACAGAAAACATTTCCTTTGGGAAATGAATGAAAACGAGCCTAAATAGCAGTCTTTTAGACTGCCAGGATTGCTGACTTAACTCCGCCCCTGGCTTACCCATGATAATGTGCAGCGCTGGCTGAATTATCATTTTAGACCCAAGACGAAGTAAAGCATGTGCCCCGTTGCTGACAGGTTTGCTCAGCCTCTCAGTTAGGCCTGCTAAATTTTCGTATTATTGTTACAGTGATGGATCCCTGGAGCTACTTGTTTGGCTCTGTGGCTTGTAGGGTCAGATACATCCCCCCCACATGCAAAGCGGGACTTTGTTTGGCATCATGTTTTATGTGTGTGCTCTGTATGCTTTGTTTAGCATGAAGCCTGTGTGTGTGTGTGTGTGTGTGTGTGTGTGTGTGTGTGTGCTGGTCACTAGCATGTGGGGACATTGTTGCGGTCATCAGAGTACGACCACTCTACGGTGGGGGCCTGGGATTTGCCAGCTAGGACTGGTTTGCAACTCCCCTAGACGTCATGTTTATCTTATGTAACTTCCCATGCCTTTTCTGCCCTCCACACTCTTTTGAAGAAGGGAGCTAGCTGGACCTTGCCTTTTTATCTTTTTAGAGTCCAGATAACAGATGCGCATTCTCTACATGGTGGGGTCCCCAGGTGCTCCTAGTTCCAGGAGCATTGTATCATGGACATTAGAGAGCTTCCTAAATGAGAGCTATTGCTGTGCAGATAGGTTTGCTCCAACAAGCGCACCTGGGAAAAGAACCAGGGGAATGGAGACTGCGTATTATCCACACTGGTACTCAGCTGGCCAGCCAGGCCCTTGGGCTGGTGCAGCAGCGTATGCTTTGGACAGATATTGCAAGGAGACACTGAGCTGGGCACAGAACTGCATTGGAGGATGCTGGCAATCTGGATTGGACAGCAGTTCCACTACCTCAAGGTTTTCCCTGAAAAAAAAAACCCAAAAACAAACCCCTCATTTTTAAAACCTATGTTCTGGTGATGCTATATGGTTGTGAATCATGGAACTTCTGAAGAGTCGAGATTTCAAGTAATAATAGCTCTCTGGCATCGTGATAGCATTTCAAAGTTTTCAAAATGCTTTATAAATATCACCTCACTTTGTCTCCCCAACAACCCTGCCATTCGATGTAGGTTCTAGTATTATCTCCACTTTACGGATCTGGACATTGAGGCAGACAGAGGCTAAGTGATTTGCCCAGGGTCACACAGCTAGTAAATGCATGAGGGCACATTTGAACTCAGGGCTTCTTGATCCCAGACCCAGCGCCCTGCCCACTGTGCCACCCACCTTCCTCTAGGTCACCCAAATGACAATAGGGAGACATGTAAATAGGCTGAACCATATTGCCAGTAGTGGTTTGCGTACAAGAAGCTGTGTAACAGAGATCACGGAGAGAAGAGAGGCCAACATTGCCACAGGCCTGTGCCTGGCAGACGGCACACATTGAGCTGTTTGTAGCAACTTGGGAAAGCATCCAGACAATGTAGTTTAGTGGTGGAACAGACACTTGATAAAAGAATCAATGTGAAAATGACAAATTAAACTCTTTCCCAATGAGTGGACAAATGACCGAAAGGAGTCGAGTCAAGAGAGAATAAGACAAGAAATTCAGATAGTCCCAAAGCTGATAAGCTACACCATCTTGTTCAGTTGTGTCTGACTCTTTATGTGATCCCATTTTGGACACTGGAGCGGTTTGCCATTTCCTTCTCCAGCTCATTTTACAGATGAGGAAACTGAGGCAAAGAGAGGTTAAGTGACTTGCCCAGGATCACATAGCTTGCAGGTGTCTGAGGCTGGATTTGAATTCATGAAGATGAGCGTTCCTGATTCCAGGCCCAGCACACTGCCTGCTTTGCCACCTAGATGTCCTGATAAGCTGTGCCACTACCTTTACATCACTGAGAACTGTGTTTAATATTTATTTCACAAGACCTGTTTTAAACAATAGATGGGGAAAGGATCATTCTCCCTGTGACTTTCTGGGCTAGCCTGTAGTAATCGGAAAGGAGCCTGCTTTGTGTATTTTTAATTCTGCCTGAAGACAGCTGTCCAATTATCCATCTGAGTTCTCAGCATCTACAGCCTTGTAATACCTTTCGACGATTGGCTAATAGCAGTTAAGTTTTGTTTTGCTGAGTTTTAAGTGTCATCTCTTCTCATTAGTACACTTTCTAATTCAGTAAAACTAAATAGCATGTTAAGTGGAAATTTGGATACCACAGCAAGAGGCCGACCTAAGAAGTAATTTTTCTCTGGCCCACTAGATGGCAGGCTTGCCATTAAGAACACCAAGGTGCCTATCCCCAGAAAGCCAGGGCAGGTGCAGCTTTCAGTAAACAGATGTGTGGTCCCATGTACATTTTCTGAAATGTCCTTCTTCATTTTTAGTCACCTTTGACGTTAGCTGTCTAGAGCACAGGCTGGAAGCGACTGCCAGTGGGCTTTGTCTGTTGTGTTATAATTCTGTGGAAATGAGATTATACTGATTAACGTGTTAATATATTAGAACTCTTAGGTATTTTCTTTTCTTTGTACTTGGAAAAGTAAGAATGTGCCAGTGTCATCATTTAAAGCATTCTAATTTCATAGACAGTTGAAACCCATATTGACAAGTTATACTGAATCTTATTTTAAAAAAAGGGCTTTAATAGGTTTGCTTCTCAGGGGTGGGGAACTTGTAGTCTCTAGGCCACATGTAGCCCTCTAGGTCCTCAGGTGCCACCCTTTGACTGAATCCAAACCTCACAGAACAAAGAGTAGATGTTTCTGGATTATATAAGTCAAGAGCAAGCCTAGTAATGTGGATTAATTGTACTTTTAATATCTGTTTGTGGTAGTTTTGCCTGGCAAAACATTTGTTTCATGAGTTATGTACGTTTTTCTTCAAGATCAATTCGCCATTTATAAAATCTTTTTTGTTTGTTTTCTCTCTCACTTTCAGTCATTCCTGTATTCAATTAATCAGACAATATGCTTACGATTGGATAGCATTGAGGCCAAACTGCAAGCCTTGGAAGCCACGTGCAAATCGTTAGAAGAGAAACTGGACTTGGTCATGAACAAGCAGCACAGTCCCATCCAGGTGCCCATGGTGGCTGGCTCTCCCCTTGGCGCCACCCAGACGTGCAATAAAGTGCGCTGGTAAGGAATCACCAGAGGAGCTATGACTTCTCCATGGATTTTCTGTGCCCTTTTTTTATTCACCCGGAAAAGCATTCCCCATCTCTCTCTTTGGGATGTTTTGGATATCTTTCATACCATCAGCCCATTGGTCCCCTCTAGACTGGTCTCGGAGGCCCTCACCTCGCCAGTGTTGTGTTGCTGATTTGAGTTATACTGAGCCTGAACACTTGGGGTCTGGGTGTGATGGGATTGCGTGCGCAGCCCAAGATCATTCTTATCCATATTTCCTTTTGGCCTAAACCAGAATGATGAATCTTGGTTTTGGAAATGACATGCTAAACCTAGGAGGTGGGTTTTTGTTCTTTTCCTTATTTTTTCAGTGAGAGTATAGCTAGCTTTGTCCTTATGTATTTTTTTTTCTCACATTGATTGTATCTTTTTCATCTCATTTTATCAAAATTGCAATGAAGTTTCCAATTTTTCAGAGCCTCTTATTTTCGTATCTTTTTTTAAAAAAAGGAAATATGGAGCTGATTTAATCGGGGCATGAGGAATGATGACAGGTAAAAGGGATGGTTTGTGTATAAATTAAACTGTTAAACTTTGCAAACAGCTTGATAAAGCAAGGAAATTGAAAAGATTTCATGTAAAGTCTTTGACCTACCAAGACCCCTAAGATTACATGACATTGTCTGATAGACCTTTGTCAGGGAACAGAGACACTTGGGTTTTCATCCCTAGGGGGCCCTTTCCCATTCATCTCTTTTGCCCCTCTTCTGCTCTCTGCTCAGCTGAAGTGATGAAGAAGTGATGGGTCATTTCTCCTCTTCTCTTGACTTGAACTCCAGCATGATTTTCCTGGGAGAACTCCTTTAGAGGGGCTGCCAGGGACCACTTCTGTGCCCAGGACTTCTGTCCTCCTTGTTTCCGGGCCACAGTGATGTGGCGTATCCGCCCTCCCTCTGCCTCACCAGGAGTGGAGTAGGGGATGGCAGTCACAGCAGGCCCAGAGGGAACACAGGAACACTAGCCATCAATATACCGTAGTCCTTCTTGTGCTTGGGGGTGAGGGTGGCAGCTGTGTAAGGAAGGGCAAGGTAGCTTTAGTGCCTGTTGGGGAAAAGTGGGTCAGGGTATGAGGGGAGAGACCCGGGTGACAGGTGCCCCACAGTGGTTGTCTCAGAGGCTTCCATGATGTAGTACAGTGGTCTAGACTTTACGTCTTGCATTAGAGCACATCCCCGTGTCTTTGTGTGATCGTGGGTGTATTAAAAGCCTTGGGGATACTGCGAGCAAGGTCTCTAAAATGTTTTAAGTGTGGGTTGTTATTATGTGTTTGAAACCACAGGTCTAGACCACAAAACATTTTGAAATAGGATAGTCCTGGCCTCCTGGGCAAGGTGTTAATACAACAAATATCAATTCAGACTCCAATAAATCTAATTTGTGATCCGATAATCTGTGTCTGATGAAAGTGTATTTGTGTATTATTATCTGTGGTTTAAAAAAGAGCCATGTATGAAGGAAATTGATGATGTAAAGGAGACTTCAGGACTAATTTTTGACTCCTCAAAATTGTTTACATAGACCTGGCTGTCTGTAGTTATACTACTGCTAAGTAAAGCTACTGATCGTAAATAACTCATTCATTTATTGAGGCAGGAGCAGAGACAACATGGTAGCACTTGTTACCGAGGGGCCTTGGGCTAGCTTTGATGGATTGATTCATCCATCCAATATTTATTGAGCATCTACCATGTGTAAGATTTTGGGTAAGGTTCTGATAATTGTATGAGGTGCAGGATTTTGTGTCAGTAGTAGGCAAAGAATGCTGCTATTGAATAACTTAAAATCGAGTAGGGGAATAAGAGATCTATATTTCCCAGTACGTAAATCCTATATAATTTTATTTTATAACCTGTATTGATAAAATGATAATTTATGGATGAAATATATATATATATATATATATATATATATATATATATATATATATATATATATGATATGTGTCTTTTTAAAAGTACTTGAATTTACAACTTATTTTGCTATAATTTAATGAAGACAACTTGGATATTGCAAGGTATGTAAGGGTTATTACTCGGCTACATTGTTAAGGAACCCACAACCGTCCTAAATCCCCTTTACTCAGTTTGATGAACATTTTGTGCCCTGTGTCTAGGATACAGACTGGACCTGGGATTTCAGTGATACGGGGAATTCCCTCTTCCAGCACACATCAACACCTTTTCTGCAGCTGATAGGATTAGAGAGAGAGTACCTAGAGTGGTTATACAACTTAGCCAGGGTCACACAGCCACCATAAACAGGACTTGAACCTAGGTCTTGGTATACGGTCCTTACTCCAAGGCCTCTCAAGGACCTTATGTGCTTAAAAAAACAATTATTTATAACTTTCGTTTCTTCATCACTTCCATTTCTGGATATAGCTTTACCTGACCCTTCTAGCTATCCCTTATACTATATGCATGTATGCCTGTACTAATAGCCAGTATTTATACAGCAGCTACTGTGTGCCAGGCACTGAGCTAAGTGCTGTACGATGATTATCTCATTTGATCTTCACAACAACCCCAGGAGGTGGGCACTAGTATTACCTCCATTTTACAGATGATGAAACTGAGGCAACCAGTGGTTAAATGACTTGCTCAGGGTCACACGGTATTAATTTTCTACCAGGCTTAGGATCAAGGTAGGGCAGGGAAAGCTCTTAACCATAATAGCCGGGGAAGTACGGAGGGTCTGTCTGGACTAACCGTGCCGTCCCTGAGGCAGAGGCAGCCAACAAGCTGGAAATACCAATTAGAGTTACAGGCAAATGGTGGCAGGCACTTGAAATTCCAGGAAACCTTCCTTGATCGCTGCAGCTTCCCACCAGGCTCTCAGTCCTCTGAATTCCTGTAGCACTAGCTCTCCTGAGCCTCACTTACTATATTGTGTGTGTGTGTGTGTGTGTGTGTGTGTGTGTGTGTGTGTGTGTGTGTTTGTGTTTATAAACATGAGAGAGTGTGTGTGTATATCTATCTATCTATGGATATAGATATACACAGTGCATAGAGTGCCGGACCTGGACTCAGTAAGACCTCACTTAGACACTTCCTAGCTTGGCCATCCCCAGTCCTCCTGGTGAATATCAGGCCACTGGACCCTGATGGCTCTGGAGGAGAAAGTGAGGCTGGTGACCTTGCACAGCCCTCCCTCACTCAAATCAAAGTCAACTGCAAGTCATGTCATCATTTCCCTGATGTCATGATCCTCTTCGAGAATGAAGGACAAACACAACAACAGCTGTGTGATCTTGGAAAAGTCACTTCACCCTGTTTGCCTCAGTTTCCTCATTTATAAAATATGAGCTGGAGAAGAAAAGGACAAACCACTCCAGCATCTTTGTCAAGAAAACCCCAGATGGGGTCACAGAGAATTGGATGTGACTAAATGACTCAACAACAACAGATTGTTATAGTTCAACTCTGCACTTAAAAAAAAAATCGGGGTCAGGTTAGTAGAAATAAAAATGATTCTTTCCTTTTATCTAAGTCAAGAATGAAAAAATAATCTGTACTTGGATGATTTAAACAAAATTAAAAAAAAAAAGCCCTGCTCAAATGCCAGATCTGACATTCCCATCTGCTTAAGTTCTGTTAAGTGAGAAAACAAAAACTGTCAACAATTAATCAAAACTATAAAGAAAGAAATTTGGAGGAGGAATACAGAAGAAGGACTCAAGCCCTATGAAGAAAACATTTGGATTAAATAGAAAGACGAACACTAAAAAAACCTAGATATTAAAGGCAGGGGAGAATGCAGGACAGTTCTATGGTGAAGATGAGCCAAGTATTGGTTGGTAGCGCCTTGTTATTATAGTGCCTGTATCACTGAACTCTGGGTCTCCACCAGCGACCAAGGAGGTATTCTTCATACAGTATCAGGCATGGGGCAGGTCAAATCCTTAACTGCGTATTGCCTAGGAGCTCTGTCCCAAGGGAAATGAAAGATTTAAAATCTTAAGTGTTGAATGAATGAACTAAAAACTATGGACAACTTACAGTGTAGCCAAAAGAAGTAGGTGCTTTTATGAATGTTTTCATTTCAGTTCTAAAATTTATGGCAGTCTTTTTGGAACAATTGGGAACCCTTAAAAATAGTAACTTCTTGAATATCCCATGTAATACATTTTAAAGAGTAAATTTTAAATTCCCCAAAACTTAACTCATGAGCCAATTGACACAAATTCAACTCAACAAATATTTTGCAGCAACTCTGTGCAGGATAATTAAGTGGACTGACCAGAACATGGCAGGACAGTCCATCCTCTTCCTTGTTTCCATTCTTCCGGAGGAGACAACAAACCCACCAAAGCAGCTGAGAGATAGAATACCAACTCTCTCCTGGAGAGGGTTGGAGGAGATCTGAGAAAGTGTCCTAGGGGCATTAGCACCTTTGTTGAAACTTGAAGGAAAACAAGGTTTCTGAGAAAGAATGTGCTTAATCATAGAGGACAAATATAAGTCGCCTCAAAGGCCTTTCAGAAGCTTTAATAAAAGCTTTCAGAGAATTAGATGAAGAGTTGTCACTTTAAATACCAAGGACTTTTTCATTTGGAAAACCTGCCTGCTCCATTCTGACCCTGCACAGCTTTGAAAATGATTGGCTTTGTTTCACAATGATAGGATGCTGAGAAATTCCCTATCTCTCAGCTAGTAGAAACCCGGTCCACTTGTTGATTATTTCTAATTAAAAACCTGCATGGACCATTCTTTTGTGTAAGCTTTGTGTTCTTGTTTTTTTCTTTTTGGAACACAGATAGCAGTGGACTGTTGCCAATCTTAGTTGGTATTTTGGACTCAGATTTTCAGTCTATACCTGAGAGTCTTCAAAAAGACATTGCTTGACATAAAAATGCCATAGCTTTGCTCCTGTGATAGGAGTGTTTGAGCAGTGTGTGTCTTTTATGTACGTAGTTGTTTGCATGATGTCTTCCCATTTGGAACGTGAGCTCCTTGCAGGCAGGAATCATGTTTTTGCTGTTATTTGTGTCCAGGTCTTGGTGTAGTACCCAGCACAAATAGGTTTAGAATACTCTGACCAACTGTCCGTTTAAATCAGATTTGCTCCCTAGTAATGTCTTAGTTCAGAGAAGATTAGTTACTCTTGGTTACCTTGTCCTATTAGGGCAGATAAATTTTGTCTCAGAAAGTGAATGATGGATTATGAATTGGGGTTAGTAGTTTTTTTTAAAATTTCAGTATGATGTAGATTTTTGACTTCTTAAAGATATATTTCATAATATGTTACAAATGATAGACTTTTGATACCATACTGTGGCAAATGATTGAAATTCATGATATAATACGTTTTAGAATCATTTGCCTTAAACTTGTTCCTTGGGTATGATGATGTCTGAATATGTACATTTCATTTTTCAAAAAAAATGACCACATCCATACGTATATGCCCAAACATATGAGCAAAATACATGTGCACATATATGTATAGGCATTTTTGATGAAAATATTAATTTTTTGGTCATAGATTCTGTGGCACCATTAAAACCTAGTATAGTAAGCTTATTATTCCTAGTTGAATATTCAGGCAGTCTTTGCTATGGAATGATGTCTTAAGCTGGTGTCACTCACCAGGATGGAATGAAAGGTTTATATGGTGTGTGGCTTGTTGGAGATTGAGTGGATGGGCTGTTTGTTGTCTGTTGGTCCACATGATATCTAGTCAGACCAGAATATCCCTCCTTCTCTCTCTCCCTCTTTCCTTCTGTCTTTCAATTCACATGGATTCCTTTTCTCCCTTTTTTCAAAGATCTTAGAGTGTAACCCAGAAGCCATGTTTTCTGATTTTATTATTAGGATACCATATTTAAAAAAAAAGCACTAGTCCAATGTTTCTAAGTTTTGAAACCTCCTAATGGATAGATGAGACAATATTTGTCAAAAAAAATTTGCAAGAAACAGGAGGTTATTAGCTCTCAAAAATGGTTCCATTAATTACTCTTTCACTCTGATATATCATTGTGAGGGAAAAAAAATCAGTTTAACTAGTTCTTTATGTTTTCCTAAAAATGGTTATTGCCGTGTCGTAAACTGCAGCACATTTTATTCAGAACTATTTTCATTCCATTTATGTTACTTTAAAAATTCTATTCTATGTAACTTGGATTTGTATGAGGAGAATGTTTAGTTTTGGTGTTTTTTGTGCAAGGCAGCATGCCTTAATTGAAGCCTGTTCTGTTTGGGCTCAGGAGACCTGGTTCTGATACTTTCTAGTTGGTGGGACTTTGACCAGCCGAGTCACTTTGAGGAAACTGATGTTCAGGTGGGGATAATACCAGTACTACCTACCTGACCCAGACTTGTCTTGAGGAAAATATTTGGTCACCTTAAAGTGACCATGAAGGAGTGACATGCTTCCCATGTGTTTTCAAGTTAAGATGTGGTGCTTATGTATCCATCATCAGACAAATATGTTTGGTGTCAGTTCTCAAAATTGTTAAATTTTGCTCCAACACAATCAACATGTCTCAATACTCTCCCCTCCCCTTATAGATCCCTTAAAAAAAACCAAGCAGAACTGTGTGATAAAGTGATGGCAGCTGGACAGAGCTCATGTGGCTTTTAGCTACTAGTTGCTAATTTCCTAAGAGAAAGGGAGTGTATTTTAATATCAGTGATCTGGAACCAACATTGGCTATTGTGTTTGACCTAAATTCTTTTAGTATTTATATTTATGTATAGATTTACATTTAACTTAGGTATAAATTAATACAAATTATATGACATACAATAGCTTTAATATAACATAATTGTATATGTAATCTATAACTTATATATAAATTTCATTTTCTCATTTTTATAGTCAATGAGTGTGCATAAATATAATATTGTTACAGATATCCCAGGTTTCCTCAAATTCTTGTCAGTCCTTTAGGGTACAAGTTGTTTTTTTTTTTTTAACTAGATTGAGCCTTTGAACAATATGGGAAGCACCATTATTTCATTATTCCATCAATTATCTGATGATAATAATTTATCTGATAATAAAGTTGTTAGAATTTCTGGTCAACAAAGATAAAATGTTTCACACTTTGCAATGAATAATGAAAAAGTGCTACTTTGAATTTTGAGGAAAAGATTTGGTCCCAGCCACTATGATAACTTGTTAATCTTTTAAAGTAATTTTGTGTGAATTTTATTTCTTTACAACAAGAAATTGTCATCTCTGTCTTCAAGAAGTAGGAGTATTTTTTTTCTATCCTTCATTCGTTAGGAGCTCCAAAAATGCTTGTTCACTAGCAGGCCACACTCAACATAAACAAATTATTCTAATTCTTAAAAAAATTCAAATTCACATTCTATTCATAAATTACACACATTCATTGACCTCTAAAGTGCATGCCAAACCCAGGTCGCAAAGAGTCAATGAAACATATAATACAGAAATCTTCTGAGATGTGGCAGTCCAACCTATGAAATGATAAATTTGTACCATGTTAATTTGTTAGACATTTCCTAAAGACACAAGGGCAGGATAGCTTAGTGTAAAGACCATTGGGTTTGGAAGCAGAGCATCTGTGCTTGAATCCTGGATCTGCTGTTTTTTTAGCTGTGTGACCATGGACAGTTTCCTCATCCATAAAATGAATAGGTTGAATTATGTAATCTCTAAGACCTATTCCTGGTCTAAATCCCAGAAGATCATGTGAATTTACAAAATTCCAACTTAATAATTTGAGCTTCCCCTCTGTTACTTCATCAAGGTATGGTGCCATACATACATGAAACAGTCTCTACCAGTTTTCCTGATGAATGTTTCTCAGTTGTGACCAACTCTTTTTGACCCCATTTGGGGTTTTCTTAGCAAAGATACTGGAATGGTTTGCCATTTCCTTCTACAGCTCACTTTACAGATGAAGAAACTGAGGCAAACAGGGTTAAGTGACTTTCCCTGGGTCACACACCTATTAAGTGTCTGAGGCCAGATTTTAACTCAGGAAGACAAGTCTTCCTGACTCCAGGTCTGGCACTTTATGCACTGCACTACCTAGCTGCCCTGCATTCCCAATGACTACAGATGTGAAAATACTAAATAAAATTATTTAACAGCATATTGCAATAAACATAATAAAAATTGTTCATTATCAATCAGGTTTTATATAAATTAGGCAAGGTTTAGATTGCCATCGTAAAATCTAGCAGTATGACAACATAGATTTTTTTTTCTTCTACCCAAGGAGTCTGGAGGATAGTCTTTACTGGATTTAGAGGAGTAAACAGTGTCCTTTCTCACACTGGAAACTCCTTTTGTTTTCTCCTCTATTAATAGCTATTTCTACATCTGTATCTCTATTTCTGTATATAAAATATACACAGGCAGGTGCTTAATAGTATTTCCTTGATGTGGCTCTTTAATCATGACTGCCATGATGTCTTCACAGGTGCAGGGCATTTTAGGTGCCCGTTAAATGTTTCCTAAATCCAGTTGGTATGATGTTGCAGTCTACTATTAGCACCCACCCAATATCTTCTGTCAGAAAAGGGAGTCTGTATTCAAGGGAATGGGTACTGTGTTACAAAGTTGCACAGAGGCAGGTTGAGGATTGATGTAAGGGAACATTTCTCAATGAACAGAGCATTGTAAAAGTGAATTTGGATGGCGGGGGAAGAGGGGACGGTGAGGGAGGAGAGGAATGGACTCTTCTCTTCCCTTTTCTTCTCCCTCTTGCTGCCAGGTCTTCAAGTTGAGGCTGTTGGGCCACTGAGTACTCTTGTGGGATTTCTTTTTCACTTGTGGGTTGATTTAGGTGATCTTGGAGCTCGTCATTTCTAATTCTGTGGCTGTGTGCAGGCAAGTCCCTTGACCAAGGAGGTCTGGGTCCATTGGTCATAGGTCAACCCAGGATGAGAACCCATCAGATCCGTGGAGCCTGGGTCCTAACATGACACCTAACTTCTGCCAGTTTTCTCAGATAAGTAGACACAAGAAGGACCCTGTGACTTCACAACCAGTAGGAAAATGTAGTTTCTTCTTGGCTTTTAATTTGTGTTCGTGATCTTTACTAGCATTTATTTGTATTATAAATTAGATTATATTTACTAGCAAAGGAAGCCATGGTATGGTGGAGAGAGAGCTAGCCTCAAGACCACCTGGGACGTGCGTTCAAGTGCTACCTCTGATACAGCCTGCCTGTGTGACCCTGGACATTAACCTTCCAGTGCTTGAGACAAGTGTCTAAAGGTGCTGGCCTGTATGGGTAAGAAGGGTTTCCCCGTATCACTATTATTCATTAGCAGAGCATGTTAGGAATTAACAAATTTTTGTTCTTGTTTCCATGACTGGAATGCCCTGGCCCTCTATGGCCCTGTTCCAGGAGGTGTGGACTTGAATTTCATCAAGAAGCTGCAGATCATTCTGAAGTTATTTGTATTCTGTCCTTAAAAAAAAAAGAAAACAACCTTAATATTAGAAACAGACTAAAAATAAATTTTGCAAACAGATACAACAAAATTCAGAGTTATCTTTCTGAACTTTAGAATTAAATGATACATAAGTGAAAAGGAATCCAAATTTGTGCATCCAACTGTGCAAAAAAAAAAAAAAAAGAATTACATCCCTGATGTGATGAGCATTTAAAACAGACTTTGGAAGCCATAGAAATACATATCTGCAGTGGTTGACTTTAATACACTTACTCTTTCTTGTTCATGTTTCCAGGGAGTGGTTTTAGTTGCTTCATCACCTTTTCACTATAATTGAGAATATGAATTTCTCTACAAAAGCCTAGAAGCCCAGTGCTAGGCGGCAAGCATTCAGCCAAGAAATACATTCCCTTTGTGATGTAGTCTGTGCATTAGCTTGAGCTTTGGAGGGTGGGGAGGAGGTGGGGGAAACCAACACAGGGCATCTTACATATACCAAGTGTGCCGTATGAAAGATACTGAGATTTCCTAGATCCTTCATTTGCAAACTTGCCAGGAAGCATTTACACCTTCAACTGAAGTAGTAGCTGGGCAACAGCTCTGATGAATAGTCTGTCCATGTTCCTTAACATTAGTGTGAGTTGAATCATTGCAGGTTGCTCAGTCAATGGGACATTGCTGTCTGCGAAAGCATCTCAGGAGAAGTAAAGACAATTTTAGCCAAGTTATAGCGTTACGTTAATTTTTGCCGAAAAGTGCATAGGCAGGTATGGTATTCACCTAATTGATTAAAAAAAAATCAATAAAAACATGTTCCATGGGGACCAGAAAATTTATGTTTTTTGTGGTGGTAAACATATCATAGCTTAATTTATTTTTTTTTAGTTTGTTAAATACTATTTATCAGTGCCTTTTATCTTTACATCACAACCTCTTCAGGGGAGAAAAGTAAAAATAACCCCTTCTCTCCCTTTTAGATCAAATCCCTTATGAGAAGAAAAAACAATTAAATACGACTATAACTTAACAATGTGTACAGCATTTTGTCTAGTAGTCTGTGTGCTGTGAGAAAGAAGGCAGAGATGTGTTTCAGTATTAGATTGCCTCATTAATGGCATTCTAGTAAATATTTGACAACTGTTGTACATTGGTTTCAGTCATGTCTGACTCTTTGTGATCCTATTTGTAATTTTCTTGGAGCGTGGTTTGCTATATCTTTCTCCAGCTTTTGTTTAACAGATAAGGAAACTGAGGCCAACTGGGTTAAGTGACTTACTATTAAGTGTGTGAGGCTAGATTTGAACTTGGGTCTTCTTGATTCCAGGCCTGGCACTCTATCCACTGTACCACTTAACTGCCCAGCTCTGCATCATTCACATTTTCTCTATTTGTTTCTTAAGTCTAGACAGTGAACAAAACAGTAGATCAAGCCCAGGTTTTTAGCAGTTGATGACTTCCCAGGCATGAGTGCTCATGTTGGAAATTTCAGCACTGGCCACCCTGTACTTTTCCAGGCTGGCTCCTAGCACGCTCTGTCCGAGGCCTTCGTTGGCTTTCCGCTTCCTCGCTGTTCAGCTCAGTTCAGTGGTCTCTTCACTGCCTGGGTGGTATCATTGTGTAGACTGTTCTTTTGAGTCTGTTCAGACACCTCCTTTGGTCATTTCTTCCCTCATTATGGTATTCGGTTACCTTCCCATGACCATGGTTCTTCAGCTCTTCCTCAGGTGATGGGCAAACCCTTTTTAATTCTAATTCTTTGCTGCCACAAAGAGTACTTTTATAAGTGTCTTGTTAGATGTTGGGCCATGGTTTCTGTCTTTGCCCTCCTTGGGGTATGCATATGCTCAGTGGTAGGTTTGCTCAGAAAATGGCGTCTGAACATGTTAGTCAGTGAAGTATAAGAATGAAGAGTGCCTGATTTGGATTTAAGAAGACCGGAGTTCAAATCCTGCTCCAGGTGCCTATGAGCTCTGTGACCTTGGGCAAGTCAGTTCAGCCTCTCTCTGCCTCAGTTTCCTCATCTGTAAAGTCAGAATAATAGCAGCACCTCCCTCCCAGGGTTGCTGTGAGGATCAAATGAGATAATATATGTGAAGTGCTTTGTAAGTCTTAAATTGCTTGTTTCTTATATGAATGAATGAATGAATGAATGAATGAATAAATGAATGTAAAAGCATTTATTAAGTGCTTATTGTGTACTGAGAACTATGTTAACCCTTTATTTCCCTGTTCCAGGAGGTCTAGATTTGAATTTTATCAAGAGAAAACTCACTTTCTAATAGGGGAGACAGTACCCATAGAAGGGTTCAGCTGCAGAGCCAATGGAGAGGCCCCATGGCACGAGGGCAAGGCAGCGGGGCATTTGTAAAGCATTTTCTTTACCACCAGTTTGATTGACAGAACTGTATGTGTTTCTTATGTTGCTGCATCTGACAATGCCTGTGACTTTGGTGAAAGTTGACTTCTCTGTGTAGCCAGTAGCTGTGGTGGCGGAGAAGAGCTGGGGCTTGCAGCTTTCACAGAAGCCTTTGCCAGGTTCCATCCCGTGGATGGTGGCTGTAGGGCTCGGCTGGTAACAGGTAGGGGTGGACTGAGGGTGCTGCTGATCCTGAAGTTCTTGGCCTTAACTGCCTTTATGTGGTACTTGGTTGGCAGGCGGTATTAATGGTGTGGGGATGGAGTGGCCCCTTTCCACTTGGGTTGCCCCCCACCGCCCCCGATGGTGTTGGAAACAGGTCCAGTGATCTGGACTTTGATTCCCAGTACTCTTGGACTCTTGGTCCTGGACTGTTTCTAACAGTCAGACGACAGTGAGAGCAGCTGGACCAATTAATTTTCAGCTCCGCCAGTGTTTGTCATAATTAATTTTAATTGGAAACTAGCTGCATCTCAAATTCTAGGTTGCTTTGTGTTTAGCAGCTTACATTGTATTTGTTATTCAGAGAGTTTAAAATGGGGTTTTGCTATAGTGGAAATTATTCACAATCAAAATACCTGGATTTGAATAGACTGACACTTATTAGCCATATATCTGTGGTCAGTTGCCTAAGTTGTCAGCCCTAGTTTCTCTAATTGCAAAGCTGGGATAAAAATATCTGGATTATCTACTCCAGAAGGTTATTGTGGGGATAGTGCTTTGTAATGTTAAAATGCTGTAAAACATGAATTAATATTATTTAATAGGTTTTTTCCTTTTCTCATTTTTGGGCCTTTTGCATTTCTTGGGTTAGAGTTAAAAGATGGAACATTTTAACATGTATCTTTGACATAGTGTTATTTGGGTTTTGTAAATCAGTGCTTTTATTGGGCCTCACATGATGCGTTGAAGAGAAATGGAATTTGAAGCCATGTGATTATGCCATTATTTATTTATATTGTGCATCCCTTGACCTTGGTCACTTTAGTGGTCCTCAGGGCATGAGACAGTGAATACAGGTAGTCTTCTGCCAAGGATGGACTTTTACCATTGACATTTTCCAGCATATTTGGGGATGGCAATCAGGAGAGTTCTTTTGATGATCTAAGCCATCATAAACTTAAAAGTAGTAAGGATGATTTTTTTCAATTTTACTGGTGAAAATACAGTATTAGTTTCTCAAAGAAAATGACCTTGTTCTACATTTCATGTACTTGTCAGTAGATTGTCAATTCTAGTGAACTGAGAATCATCCTTTTGTTTAATTTCAGCTTATTTATAACTTTTGCCTTTTGTTCATAGTGAGAAGGTCCATAATGTTTTGGCTCCTTGGTTGTCAGAGGAGAATCTTACATTTAGCCTACTGACAATAAAATTAATAGATTGGGGAGATTTCCTGTATTATATATGTTTTAGTAGAGGAAATGCTGTGTATAGTAGGTGCTCATTATAGTGGAACCTTTGGATCTTGGAGACAATAATTCTAACAAGTATGTTACTTTGTTTAAAAATTTCTCAGTAAAACTGTTGTTGGAACAATTTGCCTTAATGGTTAGGAAACTTTACCTGGAACCACCAAATTAACCCTCCACCACAGTGATTAGTAGCAATATTCGTAGTTGCTGTATGTACAGTGATATTTCTAGGCCAAGAATTATATGCTCTGAATTATCAGAATTTTGTTTGGGGGGGGATTGAGGAATTATAGTTCTAAAATTTTATTTTTAATAAATGCAGCTTTTGTTTGGTTAAAAAGTTTTGTAATTGTGTGAACTTTTCTAGTATTCTGTTTTGTAAATTTAATGGACAGCGATTTTACGGAATAGTTTCTAGCCTAGATCCATCTTTAAAGTGGCTCTAAGCCACTGCATGGGTTGGGATTTTCCAACCACTGTTGGCTACATACCCATTACAACCATGTGTGTACCTATATCTAGTCTTTCCATTGTGTTTATTGGATATAGACAGTCAAGGATTTGGCACTTTGGCTGTGGTGGTAAAAGGAACAATTAAGTCCTGATCTCTGCTTTTTAGTTTACAGGAACTTTTCTAGGGTGAGATCTCTCTGCAGACATATTTATCTCCTTAGTTTATCAGCCTAATTTTTCCATCTTTAACATTTTATATTTTCCTCTATCTTGGCCAAGTTCCTCCCCTGGAACCTGGAACACTTCAGCCAGAGGAATGGCTAACAAAATATGCTTCATTGTCTACTGGTGAAATGAAATTTTTTTTCTCTTCTCTTCCATTAATTTCATTTATTTGTAACATTCATTTAAAATTCTTTTTTGAGTCTCAAATTTTCTCTCTAGCCCTTTGTATCTTTAATAGAGATAAATCTAATCTTATTAGATTTGTCCCAGTGTATTAGCCTGTCACCAGACCTTATTGTAGCCTCCTTTTCATCGAGTCACACCTTCAAATATATCACTTTTTGAATCTTTTGAATCTTCTCTCTTGATGACAAACCATTCCCATCAGTTGTCATGCCTTAAAAATTCTACCTCTTCAGTTGCTTTTCTTGTATCTGTTTACTTCTCTGCAGTTCTGTCTCAATTATCTTAGTTTGAGCTCTCCATTTGGACTATTTAAATGACTTCCTAACTGGATTCCCTGAATTTACCTTCTCCTTTCAATAATCTATCTTCCATATGGTTACCAAACTGAAATTCCTAAAGTACAGGCCTGACTACATCCCTCTCTTACTCAAGAAGCCACAGTGACTTTTTATTGCCTCTAGGATAACCTACAACCTTTTTTGTATGTCATTAAAGCCCTTCAAAATCTGGCTCTGGGCTACTTGTTCGCTAGCCTTACTTCTGATTACACATAACTTTTCTTTACACACTCTACATACCCACCAAACTGGCTTATTTGCTGTTTCCCATACATGATCTTCCATCTCCCACCTCCATGATTTTGCACAGCTAGTGCATCCCCTAGACTGGAAAGCCCTCTCTTCTCACCTTTGCCTTTTACAAACTCTAGCTTTCTTCAGGGTCCAGCTGCAGTACTCCAACCTTCACTCTCATCCTGAGTGCCCCTGCCCTCTGTGCAAAGTGATTTCCCCTTATTCAGTTGTATTTTAATGAATCCATGTTTTCAGAAGTAGAGTTTAGGAAGCCCATAAAGGCGGAGGTCTGACAAATAAACGATCAGAAGCCTGTGAGGGCCTCTTGTCAGTGACCTTGACATTTCTATCTTCAAATTTCACCTGGAAGAAATTAGAATGGATGGTTAACTAATTCTTTGATTTGAATTTTGCATATTTGGGAGATCTGATGCTTAGGTATTACTGTGTTTGTGACCTATAGGAAAAGAAGAGAGGCTTTTGTTCTTTTAAATTGTCCTTTTAAGAGCCTCTCAGGCTGTTTTTTTCTTTTTCCTTGAGTAGAGATTTCCATGAAGGGGTGAAAAAGAAAAAAACAGAAAGTTGAGACTTGTCCATGAGTACATTGTTCCTGGCCTATCCCTGATTAATTTAGAGGGTGTGACATCTTGGTGATTTGGATTTGGGTCCTTCTGAGCTGCTCTCATTTAGACTTGGCTGCGCTGTAGCTTTCATGTAATTTGTCTTTCCTTGTGTATCATAACTAATTTGTTGGTGGGCTTTGAAGATTTTCACCGCTGTGTTTTTAAAATCCCAGACTTCTAAAGAGTGAGTGCAAAGAATGCAGAGTTCTATCAGGACACATCTAGAAATTGAGTGAACCCAGGGAAAGGATGCACCTGTTGTCACCCTCTCCCAGTTAGTTGCCAACCCTCAACTTCAGTCTCAAATTGGTTGGTCTTTTGCCTCAAATCAAAAGTTTTAGAAGGTAAAGAAAATGGAAGAGAGTGTGGGAGTTGGAGCCAAGAGACTTGGATTCCTGCCCTTGACCTGTTAGGAAATCATTTGGGTCACTGTTGGCAGGCCATTTAGTTCCTGTTTTCTCATCTATAAAATGAGATGTTCTCTTAAGTTCCTAAAGCACTATGATTTTTAATAAAGAAGGTTAATCTGATCAGTTCTATTTCTCCCACATACTCTTAAACTGAACAGTTTTCCTTGACTTGGACTAGACATTTGAATAATTATATTATCTGATGCTCCAAATGATTATTGTTGTATTTGTCCAGTTTAACTGGGGTGTGACATTCTCATGCTTCTCTTCTATTTATATGAATCCTGAATTTTGAAGGAGTGGAGAAGAGGTAGTAGGCTTTTGGGCTGTTCCTTAAAGCCCTAGTGAAATGGCACCTTTCACATGAAGCTCCCTTTATAAGGTTTTTCTCCAGTAGCCTTCATCTAGCACCTGGTCCTCTGATGCATTTCTATTGAAGTGTTTTGTATCATAGTGACCTTTCTTTATGTCATCCTAATGCTAGACTCATAGCTTCCCCAAGGTAGGGATTATGTTTTATCTAACCCTTTTATCTCTTTGATTGCTATATGCAGTGCTCTCTGTACACAGTAAGTACTTAATAAATATTTATTGACCGATTGAGTTATATGTGTGCTAATGGTCATCAGGGTTGACTGCTAAGTGTAAACCTATGGTGACAAATATTTGTATAATTGTAAGTTACTTGTATTTTTCTATTTCTTACCATATTTTCTTTTCTTTTTTTAAAATTTATTTAATATATTTAGTTTTCAGCACTGATTTTCACAAGAGTTTGAATTACAAATTTTCTCTCCATTTCTACCCTCCTGCCCACTCCAAGATGGCGTATATTCTGGTTGCCTCATTCCCCAGTCAGCCCTCCCATCTGTCACCCCACTCCCCTCCCATCCCCCTTTCCCTTCTTCTCTTGTAGGGCAAGATAAATTTCTACTCCCCATTGCCTGTGTATCTTATTTCCTAGTTACATGCAAAAACTTTTTTTTGTTGTTGTTGTTTTTGAACGTCTGTTTTTAAATCTTTGAGTTCCAAATTCTCTCCCCTCTTCCCTCCCCACCCACCCTCCCTAAGAAGGCAAGCAATTCAACATAGGCCACATGCATATCATTATGTAAAACCCTTCCACAGTACTCATGTTGTGAAAGATTAACTATGTTTTGCTCCTTCCTAACCTATCCCCCTTTATTGAATTTTCTCCCTTGACCCTGTCCCTTTTCGAAAGTGTTTGTTTTTGATTACTTCCTCCCCATGTCTGCCCTCCTTTCTATTGTCCCCCCTTTTTTTATCTTCTTCCTCCTTCTTTCCTGTGGGGTAAGATACCCAATTGAGTGTGTATGGTATTCCCTCCTCAGGTGAAATCCGATGAGAGCAAGATTCACTCATTCCCCTTCACCTGCCCCCTCTTCCCTTCCTAGAGAACCGCTTTTTCTTGCCATTTTTATTCGAGATAATTTACCCCATTCTATCTCTCCCTTTCTCCCTCTCTCAATATATTCCTCTCTTATCCCTTAATTCGATTTTATTTTTTTAGATATCATCCCTTCACATTGAACTCACCCTGTGCCCTCTGTTTATATATATATATATATATATGTATATATATACACATACACCTACATATATACATACATAGACACACACATACGTATATATATGCATATATATATATATATATATGCATATTCCTTTCAGCTACTATGATACTGAGGTCTCATGAATCATACACATCATCTTTCCATGTAAGAATGTAAACAAAACAGTTCAACTTTAGTAAGTCCCTTATGCTTTCTTTTTCTTGTTTACCTTTTCATGCTTCTCTTGATTCTTGTGTTTGAAAGTCAGATTTTCTATTCAGCTCTGGTCTTTTCACTGAGAAAGCTTGAAAGTCCTCTATTTTATTGAAAGTCAGTATTTTGCCTTGGAGCATGATACTTAGTTTTGCTGGGTAGGTGATTCTTGGTTTTAATCCTAGCTCCATTGACCTCTGGAATATCGTATTCCAAGCTCTTCAGTTCCTTAATGTGGAAGCTGCTAGATCCTGTGTTATCCTGATTGTTTTCCCACAATACTCAAATTGTTTCTATCCGGCTGCTTGCAGTATTTTCTCCTTGACCTGGGAACTCTGGACTTTGGTGACAATGTTCCTAGGAGTTTTCTTTTTGGGATCTTTTTGAGGAGGCGATCTGTGGATTCTTTCAATTTCTATTTTACCCTCTGGCTCTAGAATATCAGGGCAGTTCTCCTTGATAATTTCTTGAAAGATGATATCTAGGCTCTTTTTTTGATCATGGCTTTCAGGTAGTCCAGTAATTTTTAAATTGTCTCTCCTGGATCTATTTTCTAGGTCAGTGGTTTTTCCAATGAGATACTTCACATTGTCTTCCACTTTTTCATTCCTTTGGTTCTGTTTTATAATATTTTGATTTCTTATCAAGTCATTAGCTTCCACTTGCTCCAATCTAATTTTTAAGGTAATATTTTCTTCAGTGGTCTTTTGGACCTCCTTTTCCATTTGGCTAATTCTGCCTTTCAAGGCATTCTTCTCCTCATTGGCCTTTTGGAGCTCTTTTGCCATTTGAGTTAGTCTATTTTGTTGTTTTAGTTAGTCTATTTTTGTTGTTTTCTTCAATATTTTTTTCAGTATTTTTTTGGTTTTCCTTTAGCAAGTCATTGACTTGTTTTTCATGGTTTTCTTGCATCATTCTCATTTCTCATCCCAATTTTTCCTCTACTTCTCCAACTTGCTTTTCCAAATCCTTTTTTAGCTCTTCCGTGGCCTGAGACCAGTTCCTGTTTTTCTTGGAGGCTTTTGATGTAGGCTGTTTGACTCTGTTGACTTCTTCTGGCTGTATGTTTTAGTCTTCTTTGTCACCAAAGAAAGATTCCAAAGTCTGAGTCTGAGTCTGAGTGCGTTTTCGCTGCCTGGCCATGTTCCCAGCCAACTTACTTGACCCTTGAGTTTTTCGTCAGGGTATGACTGCTTGTAGAGCAAAGAGTACTTTGTTCCAAGCTTGAGGGAATGCGCCGTTGATTTCAGAGCTCTTTCTATACAGCCAGCTCTGCCACACCAGCACTCCTCCTTCCCCAAGAACCACCAGCCTGGACCTGACTCATATCTAAAGCTGGCTCTGCACTCTTGCTCTGATCCACCACTTAATTCCTCCCACCTGGTGGGCCTGGGACCTGAAGTAACTGCAGCTGTAGTTCTGTAGCTGTCCTACCTCCGCTGCCCCTGGGGCAGTGGCTGAACTGGGAACTCTTTCCCAGCAGCTTTTCCCACTAACCTTCTCTGTTGTTTTTGGTGTTTGTGGGTTGAGGAATCTGGTAACTGCCACAGTTCACTGATTCAGGGTGCTAGGGCCTGTTTCGCCCAGCTCCTGGTCTGGTTGGTCCTGCCGCCGCCCACGCTGAGCTCTGCTCCCCTCCACTCCGTGTGCGTGATAGACCTCATCCAGCGACCATCCAGGCTGTCCTGGGCTGGATCCTTGCTTCCCTCTGCTATTTTGGGGGTTCTGCAGTTCTAGAATTTGTTCAGAGCCATTTTTTTATAGGTTTTTTGGAGGAACCTGGTGGGGAGCTCATGCAAGTCCCTGATTTCCAGCCCCTTACCATATTTTCTACCTCTTATTAGCAATATATTTTTAGAGCAAGCTTACTGTTCTTTAGGGTAATGATAAAAGTTGCATGTGTAGTTCTGTTGAATTGGAAGTTCTGGTGTCCTACAGGCAAAGTAAAGTAATCCAGAAACTTTAAAAGTTTTGGCGATCTGCTGTTGGTATATTCTACTTAACAGCTACTGTTTGTAAGAGTGCTAGCAGATGTTGATTGATATAGTGTAGCTGACTAGTGTTAACAGTGATCATATCATAATTACATGTACTGCGTTGGAAATTAAATAACACTTGAACACCCAGTTCCATATAAACAATCTTGACACTAAGTCATTTTTAGGTGAGCACAGTGCCTTCAGTTCCTAACAGAAAAAATAAAGTTTCATAGGTAGTCATTGGTGAAAAGATGTCTAGGACTGTCTCTGCTGGCTCTCTGGATGTATTTTAGAAACTTGTATATATAGGCTTGACTGCCTTCTGCTTCAGAAGTCAGTGCTACCTGTCCAGTTCTTAAAGGAAATTTATAAATTCTTCCTGGATTTCCTTCTGTGTTTAACTTTGTCTCCCAGTTTCCCATTTATTGATGGATTCATTGATCCTAGTGGAGGGGACAGAATCCCAGGCTGGGAAGTAGGAGACCTTTTTCTGAATTCTGTCTCAGGTGCCTTCTAGTTGTATAAGCTTCAGGAGTCACTTAAACTTCAGTTTCCTCCTTTGTCAGATGAGATAATAGGACTTTCTCTACCACCTCCCAGGGTTGTTGGGGGAGAAGCACTTGGTGTAGACTTGAGCTGTTATTGTTATTATTTACTGTATGGCACTGGGGGTTTAACACCCTGTACTGAAGTCTGAGCATCTCTTAGGACTTGGGGAGGTGTGGCTTGGGAAAGTCATCCTCTTCCAGAGATTCTGTGTCCTAGCTAGAATGCACGTCTCAGATTCTTGTTTACTAGTAAGGGGCTGAAGGATCCAGTAATGCGAAGTCTGAGGCATAAGCAGTCTTCTGTGGCACTGACAGCCATGCATTCTAACCAGCTGACTGTGTTCTCTCTCCATGGTTGACTTGTCAGGTTCACCTCAGGCCCAGGAGCTTGCTATCACCTGCCATTATCAGCCTTTTAAAAAGGTGGGTGGATGGTGTGATGGCTGTTGGAACATCAGCCAGTTAGGGATTTTGGAAGGAAGAAGAGGACTCTTTCCCTCTGGCCTCTTTGTGAAAGGATTACTGTTTACCTGTTTTTTCTACTCTTCTCTACTCCTCCCCCCATGCGAAGGGAAACCTCTTCTGGTCCTTGGGGTGTAGCATCAAAGCAGATGGTGATGAGTTTTCTTTAATGTTATTTCCACACCGATAAAACTATCTTTCTTTCTGATCCTGAATGATTTGACAATGCTAAGCTTTGGTGGCAAGAATTTTCATTTCTGGGTCTTCAGTAGCTGTGGCTGCTATTGTTTCAATACTCTGAAGTCTTCTCTTCCTTTGACTCATTAACCTAGTATCTAGAGATAAAACAAAAGCTTTGATTGTGGCTTGATCGGTAGAAGAATAGTGAAAGTAAATTATTTGTCTTTAGTCATCCAGTAGGTAATTCTATATTCAGGTCATTGTCCTATCAGAACACTCTTTGGACTTAATATGAACATTAAAAATTGTTTTTACTTGTAATGGGGGAAAAATAAAATATTAAAAAGCAAAACAAAATACTTTTTGGACAGTAAATGTTAACTGACCATTTCTGTGTGCTCAAAACTGTATAAGATACATGTGGTGCTGTCTGTATATGCAAGAACTGTGCTGAGGGATGGGAGTAGAAAGACACTCCCTCCTTTCCCCAATTTCTACCTGCCCCCCCACCCCCCCGGCACCAAGAAGCTTCCTCTACTTTGGATATAGCATATAGATGGGCAGCTAGGTAGCACAGTGGATAGAGTGCTGGGCCTGGAGTCAGGAAGTCAGGTCAGAGGAGTGGTGGGCAGGGCGTCCCATTTGGCAGCAACGTGGAGTTTTCAGAGGGCATTAAAGTCAAATAGGACCAGGAGATATTTTGATCCAGGTTATGTTGTGCCTTGAATGCCTAGGTGAGAAGTTTGTGGTTTTATCATAGGCGACAAGGGGCCACGGTGGGTTTTGGAGCAGGAGAATGACACTTTAGAAACATGATTTTGTCAGTCATGTGGAGGGAGAGACTGGAGAGGGGAGAACCTGGGAGCAGATGGACCCAAAGGGAACCATGGCAGTTCTGAGTGCCTGAACTGCAGTGCTGGTTATGTGAATGCATAGTAAGGCGGCAGCATTGGGGAGGCCTTGGCTGTGAATTAGAAGTGTATTAGAGGCCATGTGGAGGAGTACCAAGAGTGAATGCTGCACTTGGAGGTGGGAGGGCCTGGGTGTGAATGCTGCTTCTGATCCCTGTTGGCTGTGTGACCCTGGACAAGTTATTGAAACTCGCCTCTCTATAGCATAATGTAACCATCTACATCATAAAGTTGTCATGAAGTTTAACATGGTAGTAAGTGAGAAAGAAGGATTGAGGATTATCCCAGTGTGATCAGACTTGTGAGACTAGGAGGATGGTGGTTCCCTCAGCAGAGATGGAGAAGGTTAAAGAACTGGCAGCTTCAAGAAGTTCTGCTTTGGAGATGCTGGTTGCATTTGATACGCCTGTGGCCTAGCCAGGGGGACCGGTCCTCTTGATAGGCAGGGATGGTGATCAGGACTGGGGTTCAAGAGAGATGAGGGCTGGAAATATATATTTGGGAGGCATCTGCAAAAAAGACGATAACCAAACCCTTGGAAGCTGAGCTCACCAAGGAAGACAATGTAGAGAAAGGATTAGAGTCCAAGGCAGTGCCTTCTGGGATGCCCCAGCTTGGCAGGGAGTGGTGGGTATAAGCAAAGGAGACTGAAGTGGTCATGGTGCTACAGGGTCATGCATAGATCTCGAAGGGACAGCAGGGTCCATCTGGTCCATCCCTTTCGTTGTACAGGTAAGGAAACTGAGACTCGACCCAAGGTCATACAGTTGGAGTGAGAAGTGGGCTTGGAGTTCCTGGCTGTCTGACTTCAGAGCCTGGCTTCCTTCTCCTGTGGGATGAGTCTGTGTCAGTGGTATTTGGCATTATTTGTGCTTTGGATTACACAAGTCAATGAGGTGCTTAAAATGAATTGTCACAGAGCTTAAAGTATAAATGTAAAATTGGTGCATAGGCCTTTGCCGATGGCAAAATACCCCCAAATGCATTCTGATAGTAAGGTGGTGAAACTATAAGGACAGAAAGGGAAGGGAATAAGCATTTATTAAGAGTTTATTGTGTGCCAGGCACTATGCTAACTGCTTTACAAATATTATATCATTTTTTATATAAGGACCTTTAAAAAAAAGATATCATTACAGAAATAGTAAAGCCAAATTAATTTTTAAAAACCTATTTGATTAAAATTAAGATTATTCTTTTAGCCTAGAACTAACTCATAATTTGGAGATTTTTTTCAGATGCCAAATGATGCCATCTGTGAAATTGGCTTTTGTGACGAAGTATATACTAAAACGTGGTAGGGAATTTTGCTTTGTAATCCTAATTAATCCTGTACTTCAAGGATTAATGATTTAATTGGTGGGAGGATCCTTTCCATCAATGTAAATTGCAAACCTAGGTAGTATGTAGTCATTGAGAGAAGTTGTGGCTAATAAAATTTCACCTGGTTGCCAATCTTTTGGTAACAAGTCTTCCCAGACTTTAAAAGGCTGATGTTAAAGAATGCCCTACAAATTCCCCATCCTAAAGCCTTGCCAGTTTGAGTACAAATTTAAGACTTTGCCTTCCAGTGACATAGATTTTAAGAACCCAGAATCACCACCCACATCACAATGAGGTAGGGTAAGACTTTGGTGAAGGCTAATGTTGATTTATTGAAATATTGAACTTGCTATTTGAACAATGAATTTACTCTTTTCAGTTTTAAATGGTGGTGTCCCAAAATGCCCTACTTAGGCAATTACTTGAGGATGTTTTTACTTACCTCCCTACCCTCCCCCAGCAGTTTAGTGATCATTTCTTCAAACTTAAATTTATGTCTAGTTTTAAAAATGTTTTCAGTATAATTCTTCTTTAAGTAAGTACCACATTTCAAAAATTAATTAATCTTGAAATATAGTGTATTTTATCTGATAAAATTACTACATATGTTGCTTCCCTTCAGAGAAGAAAATTGAAGTTTCTTTGGCTTTATGGTTTGAAGACTTTTCTATAGAATTTATCAGTTTAGAATACCAATGTCATTCTGCCAGTGATCATCACCGACTCATATCTCTAATAAAATTAGATCTGAGTGCAAAAAAATTGGTAATTCTTGGAATGGCTAGATAAAAAATTTAATCAATTAGAACTTTAGGCTTTGGATTATAGGAGATAGTTGGGATAGAATGGGTAAAGATTAGAGTAAATTTTTGAAGCTGTTTCAAAGAGCTTATTGATTAAAGGTCCTGTTAAGTCTTGTTTATCTTAGCAGAGATATGGAAAATATTTTCAGTCCTAGAATATCTTTTCTTTGCCACTCAGTATACTACTTGTGGGGTTCTTTGGGGGTGGAGGTGGGGTTAGTGACAGATTTGTATTTCCTATTCCTTAATTCAGTTCAATTACTACAGATAATAGAGAACTGACCTTATTAGATTAATCTAATGTACAATTAACGTGTTGTTTCTTTAAGTTATTTTTTCTTTGTGATTTTTGTTTCATAGCGTCGTCCCCCAGACTACAGTAATACTGAACAATGATCGACAGAACTCCATTGTAGCCAAGATGGTTGGGCAAGAAGAACCTTTGAGCAGGGCAACGGATTCCCTGGAAAATATCCTTAGCAAGTCAGTAGCTACAGCACCAATCCCACCTCTCTGTATCCATTTGACACTCTTACCAGTCTCTTTGAAAAGACCAAACTCAAGACCATTTCTCTTTTGTTATGCTAAGGAAGAAATCAGAATCTATTTATATTGCTACAGACATTGAAACTGTCTGAAAAAAGAAACCACCCAGACTTTTGGTGTGACTATTTATAAAGTTAGTTAAATTATTATGAGTGCCATTGTCCTGAGTGACTTATTATAAAGTGGGTGATGTGGTATAGGTTGATAAGGAATTTTGGAACTTTTTTAGGTTCTGAGTTTAGCTCAGACAGTGAATTCTTACAAAATGTTCAGGGAATCGCTTGGACGTTTCTTCAGTATTAGTATGAGATTACTCATCTTGTTCACAGGAATATTTTTTTTCATTGGTTTGTTGAGAAAATTGGCCAACATCAGAGATAGTTAAGTGCTAACCATTTTTCTGAATCAGTAGCAGCAATATTGAGATGTTTACATCACCTGCTTTTCTTTTCACTTAATTCTGTGGGCATATCTATTTTATGACTTTTTTAAATAATAATATTTTTTAGTTAAAAATTGCAAATTTCAGAATGCTTAGGCATGGGGAAAAAGCATACAGTTATCACTATTCCGGTAAATTATTTTTGGCCACCCCAACTATGACAAACTCGTTTCCTCCATTCTCCTCCCAAAGATAACTTTTCTGCCACTCGTTTTCCATCTACTGCCTTATAAAGCCTTGGGTTGCTTTTTCTACCAAACTTTCTCTGTTAGCAAACTGCTTCCTCTCCCACTTTTAGTGTATCTTTATTATCTTGGCCTAATACTCTGGGAAACCATCTGGGTCTATGGAAAGCTGAGAATGGCCAGGATAGGAAAGAAGGTGACAATGTCCCCGAGCTTTCCTCTCAGTTGTCTTCGTGACTTGAAATGAGAAGAGTTGATTTGTTTCACCAAGTATCATTGAGCTAAGTTAGGGTGCCTGCTACCCTCCCTCTAAGAGGAACCCCAATTTGAATAGTCAGCATTGTCAAGATGGTGGTCCAGAAGCAGCCCATGCCACACCAGCCAGTCCCTTCTATTTTTTGTCATGTAGAGTGACACAAAATGTTGCCTTTCTCTCCAGAAATCCCCTTGTTATTCACCAGTGCCAGTTAAGGGATTAGAAAGGAGTTAGTATAGAAGTCTGGAATTAGGAGAGGGTGAAGAAGATGTCAGAATCCCTTCCCAGCTGTCATCTGGTTTCTCCTAGTTCTTTGTCTCTCTAAAGGCCTGCTCTCTTTGACGCTGAGATGGCTGAAGTGCTTGGTAAAACCTAGTGGATTATCTGCTGTTTTATTATCTGCTTTCTGCTCTCTTTGTGTTGGGATCATCAGGATTTCAAATGCTGCAGCACTTAGAGCGGTTGATGTCTTGCACTGAATTGACTGTGGAATTTTCTAAACCCTCCCTTCCCCTTTCCCCCTGCCCCCCCCCCCCCCCTTTTTTTTGCCCCATCCTGGTATTTTAGAAAGAGAAAGAGGGTAAAAAACAAAAAAGTCGTTGAGCTCTTTCACTTGTTAATTCTCTACCAGCTGCCCTAGTGTTCTATGTTTTGTCATAGAGTCAAGTTACCCTGTCTTATTTGGTGATGAAACTAGCACTTCAAATAAGTCACAGAGAGTGCAGGCATTACTTTCTTATCTTCGAAATATGATCGACATCCTTAGATTTTCGGATGGATGGCTTTTGTGTGATTCCGACGTTAGTATCGTGGAATTGCTTTTTAACGTTTCAGCTCTCTACCTCGTCACTTACCCCTTCTTGTTCTTGATCCTTATATGGTATGTGGTACCATACGGGAGAATGCCTTGATCTGTATGAAGTGTAAAACCTATTCTTTAAAGAAAAAAAAAGTCCCAATGATTCACTGTTAGACTCTCCTCTTTTTATTCCATAAATTGACAAGATGTGGGTCTGCTTTGTTTCTGTTTCAGTGCTGTTCCTGCACGTAGGCAAAACACCATAGTGGTGAAGGTTCCAGGCCACGAAGATAGTCACAATGAAGACGGGGAGAGTGGATCAGAGGCCAGTGACTCTGTTTCCAATAGTGGACAGTCAGGAAGCCAGAACATTGGAAACAATGTTACTTTGATTACGTTGAATTCAGAAGGTATGTCCTATCTAGTGTGTGTTAAAGAAAATGAATGAAAATCTTCATATTGAGTTAAGACTATAGTAACTTTAAATGGACTCCATTTCCTTTGATTCCCTTATGGGATGATTTTTAAGGACAACTGTTGGCCAGTTTGTTGTGGCATTAAAATAGAACCTTCATTTATAATACGTGGTGAATATGATCCAGATCAAAGTCTTGGGAGTTTTTACATCATTTCACAGCTATTCGTTGAATTATCTTTTCAAAATTATATTATATTTAGTAGAGATAAAATTTTGAAAATGAAGATGCAGCATTGCGTTTATCACTTAGAACAGAGATAGAATTTTAGAATCATAGATTGTCAGAGTTCAGAAGGTACTCAGAGACTATATCTCTTCTACCTTGGACCTGGACAAGAATTCCCTGCACAATATAGTTGAGAGTGGTCATCTGGTCTTTTCTCCCAGACCTCTCTTTATTATCAAGAGCCTAACATCTGCCAAGGGAGCTCATGCTATTTGTGTATTGCTTTAATTAGGAGGATTTTTTTAATGTCCATCAGGCCTCCATTTCCCTCTTCGCTACTAATACATACTGCTCCCAGTTCTATTCTCTAGGGCTGAGCAGAACAAGTCTAACCCCTTAAAAAAGTAAAAAATTAGTGATGTTTTTATAAAATTCCTTGATCCTTCCCAAGGAGCCGTATCTTATAATAAAGAGTTAAGAAAGGAAGAAAGACAAAAAAAAGTTCTTAACTAATGTGAAAAAAAGGTCTAACTTTTCTGAAGTGTTGTATACCCATGGTCCCTTATGTCTGCAATGAACTGTTTTTGTGGGAAGGGAAATGTCTTCTCATGTGGTTCCTTTGGGGCCAAGCTTGGCCATGATAATTTTGTAGCTCTAATCTCTCTTAAATGGTATGGTTCTTCAAGTATTGGAAAACAGTTACCACGTGCTTCTCCCTTCCTTTCTCCTGTTTCTTCAACTTGTCCTTCAATGCCTTGAAGTCAAGGTCCATCACCATCCTGGTTGCTCTTTGAATCCAGGCCTTCTCTCCAGTTTGTCAGTGTTCCTCCTAAAATGGAGGGCCCGTGACTTACTAATCTATTTCAGATGTGGTCTGGCCATGGCAGGGCATAGTGGGACCATCGTCCTCCTAGACCCGGGAGTTCTACTTCCTTTTGGTGCAGCCTGAGACGGAAGGTACTTTTTACACTGTGACTCCTTCTGAGCTTGCAGCGTACCATGATATCCAGATGTTTTTTGTATGAATGACTGAATACCTCCCCACTTCCCTTATTTTATACGTAGACAGTTGAGTTTTTGATTCCAAATGTCAGATTTCAAATTTACTCACGTTAAGTTTTATTAGATCAATATTTTTAAGGACTTAGAATCTCTGGCTTCCTTCAAGGTTCTATCTCAATATTATCTACTACCTAGGGGCCTTTCCTGATCTTTCCACCCCAGCTTTTCTTCCTTTATTCCAAGTACTACCCTCTCTCCCAATTGTTAGGGTCCACCTCCCCTAGCAACACTGCCTAAGATTTACTAAGTATATATTTTGTAGTTTTGTGTTTGTGTACATTCTCCCCCTTCCCTCCCAACCCCACTAGGATGTAAGCTCCTTCAGGGCAGGTGCTATTACTGGTTTTGTTTTTGTGTTTGCAGCACAGTGCCTGGCACAGAGTATGTGCTTCATAATTGCTTATGGAATTGAAGGCCTCTTTCACTCCTCCTTCCCCCTTCACAGTCTACAGATCTTTGAGGAAGAGCAAAAATGTTTAATATATCAGTTGCTGTAATTTATTGACCTATTTCATGGATATGGAATTCTTTAGAAAAATAAACAGTATGCTAGCTCATAAATATTTAAGATTCCCAACAGGAATAGGCCATTCATTTATCTTGTCAGTAATTTCAGGGCTGCATAGAAACTTTATTTTAAGCACAAAAATGCCTATAAATTTCAATTAAGAGGTCATACAAGGCAGAGTTGAATTTTGAGTATTTAATTTCTGTAATTTTTTTGCTTTAGGTATGTGGCGTTAATATAGCATATTGAATTTCATTAACATGAAAATGATAAATAGAAAGAAGCATCAAAAGTTCAGATATATAGGATTTAGATGGAAAATTGCAGAATTTCAGAGATGGAAGAGGCCCACCAGGCCATCTGGTTCAGCTCCTACTTGAAGTCTCTCCCCAGTAGATGTGACCATGGTCACCTGAGCAGTCTTGCCTTGTTCTTGCGTGCTGGGTTTGTCTTATTCTTGCTTTGATGTCATAGTGGTTTTCTTTGCAGCCATACCCCACTCTTTTTTTTTTTTTTTTTTTTTTTGCTTTTTTGGCAGGGCAATCGGGGTTAAGTGACTTGCCCAAGGTCACACAGCTAGCACATGTGTCAAGTGTCTGAGGCCGGATTTGAACTCAGGTCCTCCTGACTCCAGGGCCGGTGCTCTACTCACTGCGCCACCTAGCTGCCCCTCATACCCCACTCTTATACCAAGTTCACAGTCTACCAAAGCCCACAGATCTTCACTTCAATGCATATGCATTTATTAAGTGCCTACTGTTTGCTAGGTCCTGGAATACAAAGCCAAAAATGAGACTGTTTTGTACCAGAATGTAATAATTTTTATTTCATCTATATTAAGTGTCATCTTATTAGGGCTACTAATACAAATAAACAACATAATAAAGGCATGAGAGAAGACAGTTCAGAGAGCACTTTAAGATACCACTGGATCCTTCCAACAAGGGGATGAGATAGCTGTTGTTATCATCTTTATTTTACAGATGAAGAGACCGAAGGTAAAGGAGTCTAGTGCTTGCCCTTTGTCACACAGCTATTACTAGGCCTTCGGGCAGAGTTTGAACTCAGGTCCTCCTGATCCCAAATCTAGCATTCTATCTGCTATACCAGATGGCTGCCTAAGATAGATATTGCAGTTCTTCCCTGATAGATGGATTTTCCCATGGAAGTTCCCTCCACTGATGAAACTGTATACATGGACAAACCAGACCAGACCTCCTATGCTTCTTAATGCTTTGTGGCTAGTCATACAGTTGTATTAATAAATGACCTGTAATGTATAATGAACTGTATTCCTTCAATCATTGCCATCTTTCACTTTTCTGCAGTAAATGAACATAGTCTGGATGGTTTTATCTCCATTCCTGCATTTTTAGAGACTATGTTATTTAAAAGTAAGCATGTTCCATAATCTTCTGTCACATATTCTTTTGAAAGGTTTGTAAAGCACAGCCTAGACACAGATGAGGAGTGTGATAGGGTTTCACATTTTTTCAGTTTATTTCTTCATTTCTTAGTTTTCAGGCATGTTGTCTCTAACCAGAGACACCACATGCCTTCCCCAGCTTTTATGGTGCTGTGTGTTCCTGAAAGTTTCTTTTTAAGTCATTTGTTTGGAACTTGGAGCACATTTTTTCCACAGGGTGGTTATGTTATGGAAGCTTCTGTCACTCATCCCATTGAATAGGATTGTTCAGAAGGTGCTTTATAATTGGTAAACTATTAAATGAACGTGGGTTATCATGATGACTCTAGAACCTAATCGGCATATTTTATTTCTATGGGAAAGTACTCTGAAATCCAATTTGGGATTTCCAGACCACATCTTCCTTTTGATTGTGAAGCTGATGGCTCCAAGTCTTAGGATTGTGGGGCTTTATGAGATAGAGGAGAGATGTGAGAACTCTGATGTAGGTTGGTGCTAGGAGCTGGGGAGGAGGAGCCAGGATAGGGACTCGAGGAGGAAAGCCCTGGGGTGGCTGTGGCGTCGTGCTCTAACATTACCCCAGGAATGCTCCTTGGGCTGAGGCACTTCTCGGGTTGCACTCTTTATCCTATGAGACTTGAGGGTCAGGATCACCTACTTCCCTTTTGGTTTCTACTCCCTGTCACTCCTGGTCAGAGTATCTCTCATTCCTGGCCTGTTTATCTACTCTCTTCCTCGAACTATGCACACAGCCTTTTCAGTCTTTCAAAGGATTTTTATTGACAGCAGCAGTAGAAAATGAAGGGCAAAGGGAGGGGGTGTAAAAAAGGTTTCCTCCAGTTTCCCCTTTTCTCTTATATTCTCCCCTTTGAGCTGACCATAAGCGCTAATGATGATTGGTGTTGGGATGCTCTAGAAAGATGAATTCAAGGATTAAGATTGATGTACACTTCAGAGGGGCTAACCCAGCCATTCATCATAAGATTTGGGGCAGGGTCAGGACTGAAAAGCAGGGTGGAGCCTTGGAATTAGAGTTGGAGGAGCCTTTGTTGGGATAGTAGTGAGGATGAGATGGGACTCATGGGTACGACTAATGGGGTCAGCAGTAAGGGTGGAGTGGTCAGTATCAGAAGTGACCTTAGGTATTTAATCTCCTTCTGTTCCTTCTCACCAACATTTTGCTCAAGCCATTTCTCCCCTATCTACAATGTACATGGTTAGAATCTGTCAGTCGACAAGCATGGTTCTAAGCAGGTAGGCCATGGAGAAGTTGGAAGGGGAGAAGAAAAGGGAGTTCTGATCTCTGTGCCTTAAGGAGAACTGTACTGCTGGGGGCTATTGATTGTTGAGAATTGCCTGTATTCTCTCATGCCAGTTGTACTTGTGCATTTCCTATCTGGAAGTGACCGAGTGCTGTCTTCCACTGAGCCTTCTGTTTGTTTTGTCTACTACTTAGAGAGCTTCTTGACACTTTGAACCCTTGGCATGCCTTTGTGACCCAAATTGGCTTCCAGAGCTGGGGAGGGGGAGATAAGAGTAATAAAAAAACATTTTAGAGATGAGGCTGCAGAAGAGACAGCCCCCCTACCCCTAGCTAAACATGACAGTTTAAGGAAAAACTCTGATGATTTAAATACAGATGTCTAACATCTTTATTTAAATTTAGCAGTTTGTCAGACATAGATTTTTAATTACATGTACTTATTTGTATATCTTTGTGTAATTGAGTCTTCCTGTTTTGGTAACTGGAATGGTTATTTTGTTTGACATGATCCCTCTGGAACTCCAGAGGCATTACTAATAGTTTCTTTTGTCGCTCATTGGTAACTCTCAAGGAGTTTTCTTCCTTAGGAGTTTGATCCTAACATTTTCAAGGAGGCAGTATCCCAGGAGGTGGCATGAGTTCCTTTGTAGTTGAGGAAGCTGAGATGTAAATGACTTTACCAAAGTGTCACAGCTAAAAAGTATGGCAGCATTAGACCCAGAACTGACTCAGAGGTCAGGGTGCTCCGGACAGACGTAAACTTTGCAAAGGCTTTTAAGGTCAGCACGGTTGGGATTTTTCGGTTGTTTTTCTCATCAGGCGTGGCTTAGTGGATACACAGAGGGAGCAGGCAGAGTTGGGGTGAGGCGCATGAGGTGTCTGTCTTAGTAAATTACTCTGAAGTTTTGAAGGGAAAAAAGTGTTTTACAACTGTTTTGTCTATGTAGCTAGCTTTTGGTGAAATCTCACCAGTACGCTTAGTGTTGGAAAATGATTGGGCAAGTGGGGTTCTTGTTTCATATGGATTGTGTTTACAGGATGTGTACAGCCTACACCTGGCACCTGAGCTTCTGGGTCCAGTTCTCTTGTCCTGATATTCAATACATGCTTCTGTCTTTCCCCCCCAAGGGTGTGGGGACAAAGCATAATTTTAGGAAAGGAGAGGCTTCTGGGCCTGACCTAACCCAGGTCACTCTGGCCAACAAGCATGGCTCAAGGCATAGCGATATTGCCAGTTTACTGTGCCTGGTTTGGGAATGCAAAGAAAGGCAAAGACAGGCCCTGCCCTGAAGGAGCTTGCTTTCTAATGGAGGAGACAGTATGTAAACAACTGTGTACATGTAAGATGCACAAACACACTGAGTGAACTGGAGGCAATCTCAGAGGGAAAGCATGGTCATGGAGGGGGAAGGTGGAACTCTGGCTGAGGTCTGAAGGAAGCCAGGAGGCAGAGACAAGGAGGAGGAGCATTCCAGGCCTGGGGAACAGCCAGTGCAAACGGCATGTGTGTGTGGTACAGCAAGGATGCTAAGGTCCCTGGACAGCGGAGTATGTGGAGAAGAATGAAGTGTGTGAATGCTGATGGGGTAGGGGGGAGCCAGGTTGCGAAGGACATTAAAAGCCAAGTAGGATTTTGTGTTTGATCCTGAAGGTGGTAGGGAGCCACTAGAGTTTACTGAATAGGGAGATGTTTACAGAAGGCCAGTTTGGAAGCTGAATGGAAGATGGACTGGAGCAGGGAGAGCTCTGGGCAGGGGGCTGGGCAGCAGGTCATTGCAGGAGTCTGAGTGGAGGGCGATGAGGGCCTGTGGGGGTGGGATGGGACAGCAGTGTCAGGAGAGAGAAGGGGAGTGTATATGAGAGATGCTGGAAGGTAGGAGTCACATGACGTGGCATCATGGGATAATGGTTGGCACCTGGGTTGGGAGCCCCCGGGGCGAATGGGAGGATGGTAATGTCTTTGACAGGATTAGGGACATTTTAAGGGAAAAGATAATGAGTTCAGTTTTAGACATGTTCAGTTCAAGATATCTATTGGCTAACTACTTTGAGATGTCCTGTGGCCAGTTGGAAATATGAGACTGGCGATCAGGACAGACAGAGTCCAGTGTTTCAGGCTGGGAGGCGAACGCAATAAGGCCCTCATGAACTGGATAATGCAATAAAAACCACTTTATTAGTGTCAAAGGATAAAAGTTTTAAAAATATATTGATGCAGATAAAGTATGTTTATTCCCCTCTGCCTTGGCATTCACTGGCCAAACTAGGTCAGGAAAGCATTTCCAGCAGGACAGTAGGAAGATCCCAAAGAAGATTTCACCATAGATTGGACATTTTATAATTAAAGTAAGGAAGCCAAACTACTGATAATCCCAAGAAAGGTCTCCTTGTCCCTGAAAGGGAAACCAGCCTAGCTTAGGCTGTCTAACATATGTGTGACATATGTGTGACTACATCAGTGAGTATCATGTAAATTAAGAAAAAAAAATTTTAAACCCCCTTCCCCCAGTGTTTTTCTTAATATGACCTATATCACTTACATTTTAAGATGAACATGGTTCATGGTAATATACATTTTATTTAGAAAACACAAACAGATGAAAAATTTTCTAAAATGGTTTTAGGTCATATTGCTGGTAAAAAATTTCCTTTTATGGAGATACATATTTATCTCTGTAAAAGGTTAATTCAGGGTGGTGTTTTCTGTGTCTGTGTCAAAGTAGTATATGAGTTTGAGATTCTGGACTTCTTGGATAAAAAAATTTAGTCAGGGAAGAAAGCTGCTTTAGGAAGGTAAATTTTTTTGCAGGGGGCTTTCATTGATAATGTCCCTGATTTTAATTTTGATGTTCTACTTGAAAGACAGGAATTGTATTTTGGAATGATTTTATTACAACCCTTCTAAGTGTTTATATATTATGCTTCATACAGCTATGTCCTTGAGGAAATGTATTCATCCCAGGAAAATTTTTAATGCTATGAAAACATTTCCTAGAGTTTTTCCTTTTAGATATGATTGCTTGGCACAGATTATATTAAGACAGATGTGGTCATTTTTTTTTTTTTAAACGTGATTGTTGTTTATGTAAATGGTGAAAAAACAGCTAATCCATTAATGTCCCTTGGATCAGATTTACTTTGGACCTTTTGTAGAATAATCCATTAAAAATTTTTCAGTGAGATTTATTTTGTGGGAATTAGGTTGGTGTCTTCAGCACCCCCCATGACTGGAAAGAACTTTACTCAGATGTAGGGAATGTTAAGTAGGCTAGTTGGTTTCAGAGAAATTGCGCTATTAACATAAAACTGCAAAAGAATGATAGGCTTGTCTTCTTGATTTAGTCATTTTATTTCTTGATAAGAGCCAAAAGTTGCAACTAGGCAGCTTGCTCTTATCTTCTTGTAAGGGAGAACTTGAATGTCTAAAGTTGACTTTGGAATGACCCAGATCTCATAGCGGCCATGCTCTTCCAACTTCACGTGGTCTGTGCTAATTGCTGTGTAGTCTTTAAAGCAAATTTGGAATTGATTCCATGGTATCTAGAAGGTGCTGTAGCTTGTTACCTCATTGTATGATGTGGTGCTGACTCCCGTCATGTGACAGAAAGTCCATCAACTTATGCCCCACGGGGGTGCTTTCTTTCATTGGGCTTCTTGGAAAATTATGACTTCTGGTTTAGTTAATTTTCTACTGAACAAAAGGTTAGAACAGTTCCCTCTCTTTCTTTTTTAATTCTTGTAGAAAATTGGCTAATACCCATTTAATTGAATAGAGAACGATAGGCATAACTTAATGATAGGAACATGAATCATGATTGCTCTGAAGTGGAGATGAAGCAAGTGTAGATTAGATTCTACGGTTGAATGTGTACTGACCTCACAACATAGTCCATCTATAAGCCAAAGTTCAGTAGGAAAAGCTGTCTGTCTGTCTGTCTCTCTCTCTTCCTTCCTCCCCCTCTCTCCCTCTTCTTCTCTCTCCTTCTCTCTCCTCCCACAAGTTTGGAACTATAATACTCATTAGATTTAATTGCCATATTTTTAAAAACTTTAGAGGCCTCTTAACTTTTTGTCCTTCGTTGAATCAGCATAAGCAGAACTGGATATCCTTGGGGTGCCCCCTATAGCTTCTAAACATTTTTGATTGAAGACTTGAAGACTTACTGGAGTAGCTAGTGGTCCTTGAGCTGAGGAATTTTTCTTTTTTGGAAGCAAGGAGGTAGGTGGCTCAGTGGATAGAGCACGGAACTTGTAGTCCTGAAAACCTGAGCTGGAATCCAGCCTCAGACATTTTACTAGCTATGTGACCCGGTGCAAGCTGATTAACTGCTCTCTGCCTCAGTTTCCTCATCTGTAAAATGGGGAGAATACTAGCACCTACCTCTCAGGGTTGTGGTGAAAGCAAAAAAAAAATATTTGTAAAGTGCTTTGCAAACCTTTAAAGCACTACGTGAATGATAGTTATTATCATGTCAATAATTAATAAGGCATATTTGGCCGTCTTGGCATTCTGAACAGCACAGTCTCTAAAGAATTGCAGTCATAACTCATGGTGAGCATAAAGTGGCTGCCACGTGTTACCAGCAGCATTTTACACTGAAGACATGGAGTAAAAGCTATCCAGGAGAAGTAGGACTGGAAAAGGCCTAATCGTGTATCAAGAACGTTGGATTACAGATGAACTCCATGTGCTGAAAATATCCAGAGGAAAGCTTTCACCTTATTGGGTAGATCTTTTTTTTCTGGATAGTTTAATCATTTTATTAATAAGCGTATAGTCATTTGGCTGTCTCTCTTAGACCAAAGACCCCGTGGTGATGGGCCCCTGGTTTATATACTCTTTGAAGAGTAGGTGTTCCTGAGGATGTTAATCAATTCTGATTGGTTAACAGTTGATGAGCAAGTGAATATTACAGTGGGAGGCTGGGCTATGTTGCAGTGAGGGTCTTGAGGTATGTGTTGGGTGGATCTTTTGAAAAAAATTTTTTAATTTAATTTGTTTTAATCCATATTAGTCAACTTTCTCTACCTCCTTTCCCCCAATTTCTGATGAAAGAACAGCAAAACCCGTTACACAAACATGAATGGTGAATCAAAATAAACTCCTGCTTTGGCCATATCTAAAATAATATGTCTCAATTTGCGCAAGCTTAATCAATCAGAAAACATTTATTAAGTATCTACTTTGTGCCAGGTACTGTACTAAGCACTAGGGATACAAAAAGAGGCAATAGACAGTCCTTGGCCTCAATGGCCAAGTGTGGGAGTGTGATCTAAGTAGACCTCTGTGTGCTGAATTTGGGACCTCTTCTTCCCCTGGTATCCTTGCACCGGCATGTCCTGCCAGGCTGGTTTGACCTCCTTCCCAGTATTCTGCAGACCTCATTTGTCTTCATGTGCTGTCTTGGGTTGGAAAAATAACTGTTTTTTTCTTGGATTTCCTAGTCAGTACTCATCTACTTCATTTTCTAGACCTATTTGAAGGTAGAGTTCAGCTGTACTTCTTGCTACTCTGCCATCTTGGCTCTGCCTCACTGGTACATCCTTTATGAAGAAGTTTTGGGAGTACATTTGTTGTTGTTTGATCATTTCAGTCATGTCTGACTCTTCGTGACCCCATTTGGGTTTTTTTTTTTTTTGGGCAAGGACCCTGAAGTGGTTCGCTATTTCCCTGTTTAGCTCATTTTACGGATGAGTTAGTTAAGTGACTTGCCCAGGGTCACACAATTAATTAAAAAGTCCGAGGCCAAATTTGAACTCGGGTCTTCCTGACTCCAGGCCTGGTGCTCTATATACTGCACCAGCTAGCTGCCCGTTAGGAGTACATAGATGAGGTTTTCATAGAATGAGATGATTAGGTTTTAGTCTGCACCATTAGAGGGTGTATGCACACACTGATAAAGTCACAGAGATGCAGAAATGTTTAGGTTGTCTTGAAGCTTTTTTTTTGAGCTAATTTATTTCAAGCTTGTAGTTCGTTTGGTACTTAGATGTTTCTTACTTAGAGACTTGGGTGGGTAAGCGATCCCAGCATTGGTGAGGTTGTACAGAGGGGTACCTCTGTGCCTTCTCGTCCATATGTTCCTCCGTATCCTCCCTGGAGGATCTGCACAGTGTGCTGGGTTCATCGCACTCAGATTCTCTTGCTATCTCAGCGACAGCTTGGTGGTGCTCGAGGTGTTTGTTATTTCTCGTTCTTCCTGCATGACTGACTTAGTTATGACTCATTCTCAGTGATGTCATTTATGGGATTTTTCAGGTGTAAACTATTGTTGATAATCTGGTCACCCAACTTATACTCAACATGTGTCATTTGGTTGTGTTTTTCAGTTGCCCACACTTGCACTGTGCCTTGTCCACAGTGGACAGTTACGAATAAATGCTTGTTGACCTGACTTGGGATTACTTATCATTTCGACTCTTTGAGATCAGGGTGTTCCATGGTTCACAGCTGTGTGGCATTACTATGAGAATGTGTAAATAATTTTTTGGCAGAACATAAAATTGTATAAGTCTTTAGGGCTTTAGGTGATGAATATAGTTATAGAGAGTTATATGAATGGGAAAAGAATGTGGTGTTTGACAAGATAGGGATCATGTCCTATGATGCTTTGTAGCCCTCACAGTACTGTACTTTCACACTTTATAGCATGGTACATCAGAGGCCATGGGGATGTAATTTATTGAAGTTAAAAAAAAAAAGTAAAAGCTGTGCCTTCTTTCTGTCAGAAAGAGATTGCCAATTTGCTTTTAATAAACTAGCAAGGTTTATGGATAGTATATGTAATGGCTATTACTCAAATTGTCTAATGTGTAGATTTAGCCTGAAGAACTGGCTAAAAGTGTGAGACAGTTACTGCACACATTCTCCTTTGGGGGAGACAAGGTAGTGTGGAGAACCCTGTAATCCCCCAGTTCTGCCACCATAATCTGTGTGACCTCGGGGATGTCAGGTCCAGTCTTTGGGCCTAATAGCATCTTAGATTCAGAGTAAGAAAGGACTTTAGCTATTGCCTACTACAGTTTTAATTTCTAGATGAGAAAATGGGCCCAGAGCTGGGGATGGGCACTTTTACACTTGAAGTAAGCAGACGTGGGATTTGAATCATGGTCCTTCTGTAAATTCAGTGTTGTTTCTTCTATGCTAGGCCCCCTGTTCCACTTTTCTTCTTTGTGGAATTATGTGGCAGGACTGGATGCATTCTAGGGTACATTTCAGGCCTAAAATTCTTAGGATCATAACTTTAGCGCTCACAAGGAGCCTTTGAGTGCTATATTGAGTCTAAACTCTCCTTTTACAGGTGAGGAAATTGAGGCATGGAGAGGTTAAGTGATTTGCCCAGGGTCACGTAGCTAGTTAGTTTTTGAGGCAGGGTTTGAACTCGTGTCTTCTGATTTCAAGCTATCTACCTTGCTTGGTTACCCTCCTTCCTGTGAATGCTAGTTAATTTATATTACACTAGTAGGTTCAAGAGAGCGTGGTCTTTGAACTTTTGAACTTTACTACCGTGTTTATCCCATTTTTTGGTGAAACATGTTCTGAGTTCTAAGCATGTGTTTAGACAGCTTGACTGAAAAAGAAACTTTTAAATAAAACATTCCGTATTTGTGGCATCTGCTTAAATTGAAAAATCATTTTATACTGCAGGGGGAGCTCTTTATTAAGTAATTTTTTAAAAAGAAAAGTTTCCCGTCCCACTCTCACCCCCACCCCTACGTAGGTTAATTTCCTGAAATTATTGGGGAGTGAAATTAATATTTTCTGGTATTTGAATTCAACAGTACACAAGGATTATGCCCATCATTTCTCTTTTTCTTTTTTCTACCCCACTGTTATTTCTCTTAAAATTTTTTCCTTGATTTAAGAAACTATGCCTTGGGAACTTGGGTCATGAAGTACACTTTTGTTAGAGGCTTCTCCCTGCCCCCCCGCCTTATTACGTGTGCTGTGACAGTAGCATTTTGGCCTACTCTTGCGAACAAGATATTGCTGTCTCTTAGTGATTCATTTGCTGAGGTATGACTTGTAGAGAACTGATAAATCATCCTTGTCAATTTTATTGAGTAAACTTGGTAATGTTGAGATCATCTTGTTAGGGAAGGAACACGATGCGATGGATTTAGAACACTCAGCTCCTTCCACAAGCTGTTCACCTTCTCGGAATCTCCATTCCCTCCTTTGTGAAATGGGGTTGACGGTGTTTGTGCTTCCTATGCTACAGGGTTGAGTGCTTTGCAAACAGCAAAATGTCACTAGAAAATGAGCCTTAATGTGAACAAGTCCCAAGTTGTGGTCATTTCTTTGTTTCCAGCTACTTCTGCCAGATGGAGTAATTCAGAGGAATGGGAAGTTACAGTTAATGAACTGTAATCATAACTTTGGTACTGTATTTAGGGTAGAAGAGAGCGATAAACAGTGAATATTTTCAAAATACTGCATCAGAAATCCAGTGAATGAAGAAGGGAAGAATGTATGCTAATGAGAATAAAGTGTGAGTGAATGTACCTTTAGAATCCTAACTCTTAGATAGTAATATATGTGGTAATATTATATAATCATAACATATCAGTATTTAATATATAACCACACATAATATGAAGTTATATGATTATATGTGTACAAACTATATATACATTCAAATATAAATAAATATATAAAACACATATTTATTATTTTGATATATAAATTGATGTAAATCAACATATATAATATAATCACATATAATATAAATTAATATTTTGTATATAGATAAATGTATATGTGTGTCATATGTACACACACATATAATATATACACACATACATGTGCACACGTGTCAAATTAAAGTTCCAGGCCTCCGTTGGTGAAATGGGAAATTGATGCAGATACTCTAGAAGCCAACTAATTGAATTGAAATGAATAATGACTGAGGCAAGGAGGAGTGAGGATAGATGTTGGGCATCTTCAACATATTAGGGGTGATTTTGTGGTGCTCAAACTAAGGAGAGATTAACAACAACGATGACGATGATGATGATGATAGTTTATGTAGTTGCTTATGTTGTGCTGAGCCATTTACAAATAATATTTCATTTGATTACCAAAGCAACAAACACCCAAGTATTTGTCTTGTAGCTTTATATTTCCTTCATTTTAATAAATCCTTACATTAAAAACAAGTCAAGCATTTTATGTAAAATAACTTACACCAGCAATTCCATAAATGTACAATAAAAAATACTTTTGGTAGAACTCCCTAAGCTTCTTAAATATAGATGCCTTTAACTAGAAGGAACCTCGAGGGAGATCATCTATTCCTTTGGCACAGGTGTTTTTTAAGCCATTCATGACAGTTAGTGAACTCTCATATTTTGTTTTTTATTCACAATACATTTATGAAGTTCTTATTGTGTGCTTGGCATGAATGGAGTCTCACTTCTTTCTCTGACAGCCTGTGCTAGGATCTATCACCTTTACCATCTAGGAACTTTAACCATTTAGGCTTCCTCAGTTAGTAAGTTGTGACAAACACTATTTTTAAACATATATTCCTGATACTCAGGGTCCTTAAATGATACTACCATTCCATCTCATTTATGAGACAGATGATTTTAAGTAGTAGTTAACTGTTTCATATGTGTCATGTTGATGAACATTTCCTCCAATGTAAAAATGATTGCTTTCTGCTCTGGGTAGAAAAAATTAATTTTTGCACTTGTATTTGTAGTTAATTTATCTCTTGGCTTTGGGAAACATTTCAAATTGTGATGTAAGTACTCAGTGATGCACCATGAAATGTATTACTCAGTGTAACTGACCTTTTGATTTCCCGTTCTATTAATTGTTTTTTTTTTTTTAAAGGAAATGCCTGATAGTTACAGCTTCCATTGCTTTGGATTTTAATGTATAGTTGGAATTATTTTTTCTCACTTTCTATATAAGGAGGTTCTAACAATCACCTAACAGTTTGAACAGTTCTTTACAAATAAAGAAAGGGAGTTAATTTTTGTTATAAATTGGAAACTTCTCCTAAATTTCCTACTTTGATGTCTTATTGTGGCATAATGATGATCCTGGGTTGTCAAAGGCTATGCTAGCCAAGGATAACTTCTGTACAACAGCTAAAATTTATGTAGTGTTTACTTTGTGCCAGATACTTTCCAAATGTTATTTAAGCACCAAATCAATGAAAATCCAAGTATTTCTCTTCTGGCTGTATATTTCCTTCATTTTAATAAATCCTTATGCCAAAAATAAAAAACAAACTTTTTATTAAAAATAAATTACACCAGTGATTTCATAAATGTATACTATACAAATGTACAATATATGGTCCTTCCAAGCTAAGCAAGGTTTGATATTGGGCCAGCTGACCTGCTCTTTTGGGATCAGCCTTGTTGAATTCACCAGGTTGATTGCCATGATCTGCACAGGTGGAGGGAGGATCTGTCTCAGCACAATCACTGATTTCATGGATAATGCAGGAAAGCAATTACTTGGTATTCTCTGGTGGTGATGACTCTTGTGAACCGAGAGTAACTTTCATAGAAATGTCATGAGAGTTGGGCTTTAAGAGCTGTCAGACATGATGTGCGCTGGGTTTTTAACAGTTTTTGCAAAGGTCAGTATGCATATTAGGGATCTGAAATCTTCCATTTTTTTGGTTTGTTCTCTGGATTAAGCACAGAAACTAAAAAGTCATTCTTTGCTCATTTCTCATCCCTAGGGATTCTTTGCTCAGTAATTTCACTTAATTGGTTTTGAAGTACAGAGTATAATTTCAATAATAATGAACAGAAAATATGTAAGTTAAAGCTAACTCTCAAATAGATGATAGAAAAGGTCAAATGGAGACTAAATTGGATAATGGAGCCTCATCTATAATTTACACACTCATGTTAGATACAGTTTTAGTCTATTTTTTTAATCTGTCCTTTCATCAGAACTTCTGACAATGAGCAAAAGAAAATTATTTTGAGTTTCTTTTTATAGTTCATCTGTCTTTATCCTCTGTTAAGGGAACAAGAAACAACACAATGGTTAGGATGAAGTGGTTTTGAGAGCTGGGGTAAGACACTTAATAGTTGACAATTAATTAAATCAGTGAGACAAAGCAAGCTCCCTTTACTATCAAGACTCAGGTCCTGATGCAGGCCCCAGAGAACATAGTAGGATGGGTGATGAGTTAGCAGAGATGATGACTACCTTTTATCAATCAAGAAGTACCATGTTGTCACTGCAGAGAATTAGGGAAATAGGGTTTTTTTCACCCCCCCCTTTTTTTTTTTTTGAATAAAAGCTTTGTTGCATTTTGTTTTTAGACTATGGTCATTTTGGCAGCTAAGTGGTGTGGAATGCCAGACCTAGCATCTGAAAGACCTGAGTTCAAACCCAGCTTCAGACATTTCCTAGCTGGGTAAATCACTTAGCACCCATTTGCCTCAGTTTCCCCATTTGTAAAATAGGAGGTGATGACAGTAAGAATCAACTCACATAGTATTTGTGAAGTGCTTAGCACAGTGCCTGGAACATAGTTAGTACTATATATATATTTAGCTATCGTTGTTGTTAATTTTCATTTTCCTTGATCCTTCTCCCCCCCTCTATTGCCAACACATAGAGAATCCTTTCTTGTAGCAGTATTTAAGCAAAGTCAAGGGACACGGTGACTGTATTTGGCAGTATATTCCCTATTCCACATCTGTAGTCCTCACTTTTCTACTGAGACTCTTCTGTTGTTTTGTTTTGTTAGCATTGGTCCTAAGTTTCCAAACAATAACATAGTACTAACAGTGTCTCATAAAATGATTTGATTTGCAGATCTAGTCTTTCTCTCTGGCCTCTTGTACCATCTTTTACTTCCCTGTAGCTTAGCTTAGAATTATTCCTTGATCTCTTATTTTTTCCATATTCATATGCGAATGTTCATTTCATGTTTTAAAAATCTTTTGCTTGTACGCCATCTTATATGTACTTATACTGGTTTTCCTCTCCTTAGATTATATTAAGTTTTCTTTTCATGGATATATATGATATCTTGGATCTGAGTGACCATTGCTTTTGTCCTGCAGTGTCCTTTGTCTGACTCCTCATTGAGATGTAGTAGCAATATCCAAAGTACAAAGAAGGGATATTTGTAAAATTATGATATACATCTATACTTATCTATCTACATATATCTATATCTCTCTATATATACACATATATATCTATATATCTGGAATATCCACCTGATATCCTAAATTGTATCTTCTTTAAAGTGTTTAATTTGGCTTGGTTATCTTTAATATGATTTTTGTAAATAATGTCAAATTTTGCATTTTTCTGATGAATTTTAAACCGTGAGGATATCTCTTACTCAGCTACATGTCTCAAATCTTACTCTTGGCTGTTTACCATTTTGCCCAGTAGCCATTTTGTTCATAGAACCCTGTGTTTAATAATTATTTGGGTGTCTTGTTGATCGCCATCTTTCTGCTTATCTAGCCCCAGGTCCTCATTGCCTCTGCTCTGGTCTACAGTAATAGCTTCCTAATTGATCTCTCTGCTTCTGCTCTCCATCTTCTCTAATGTATTCCTACACACGACACCCAACTGATATTCCTTAATCAGTTATCTGACTTTGTCACTCCCTTACCCAAAGATCTCCAGTGGCTTCCTTTTTTCTCTAGGAAGAAATAGAAAATGCTCCGTCTTCCATTTAAAGTCCTCTGTAACCTGGGTCCAACCTATCCTTCCTGTCTTATTTAATATTACTCTTCTTTCTTCTCTGTATCTATCAGACCAGACTACTACTGCTTTCCTTCATGTCCTACCTTTGCACAAGTGGTTGCCCATCTCTGGGATATAGTTACTTTTTGGCCCCCACTGCATAGAATGCCTAGCTCTTTTTGGTGATGGTGGTTCTGGTACCTCCTCCTGTAGGAGACCTTTGTTGGACACTCTGCTTGTTTAGGATCATCTCCTTCTTGAAATGACTGTTACTTTATCTAAGCTCTTTGATATCAATACTTGGCATTTTTATTTCTGTATTAGTAGTGCATAGCATAGTATTCCAAACATAGTTCTGAGCACTTAACTTAATAAATGTGTTAAGAAATTCCACTTGAGTTTTGCTTGTGGTACAGAATACTTGTCAGGAAAACACTTTTCACGGAAAAACGTCAAGTTGTTTAACTGGACCTTCTCCAAATGACCATAAAGGCCTTAGAAATTGCCCGTTCCCCTCGTTTTATAGATGAGGAAATCAAGTTCCAGGAAAGGGTAAATGGTCTTGGATCACAGAGATAGTAGTAGAGCTAAGATCTGAAGTTTTCTGACTTAAAATATAGTGCCCTATCTATTATGACATGATGCCTCATCAATTTCTCTTCCCCATTCTGGAGTTCCATGCCAAGCAGAAACTTGGCAGGGGCAGGTTACAGTCCCCTTTGCTAAATGTACAACCATGGGAAAAATGACTTATTCGTTCTAAATCTCTGTTTCCTCATCTGTAATATAGGAATAATATTAGTAGTATTTACCTCTTCAGGTTGTTTTATATACATATACATGTACATACATATATACATATATGTGTAAATCTTGAAAGCTCTAAATGAAAGTTAGATATTTTTATTGTTGAATATTACAAATCAAGCCCAAGTTTCTATTTTATATAGAACCCATGTATTATGTGTAGCATTTGTGGAACAAGGTTAATTGGTTCAGACTGGGATTTATACCATTTTCCTCATTTTTAAAGACCAATGACACCGGTCATTTATTTCTGTGACACCCATAAGCATGAGAAGAACCTGTGCCAAAGTTACAGGTATAAAAACATCTTTGAAATGTCTTTACTTAGATGCCATGCATTTTGAAGGTACTACTCTTGCACTTGTTTTCATCTCTGTTAAACATGAAATCTGGTTTAAACAGTGCTAAAGCTAAAGATTAGTGTCTGAATTCTCAAGGAAAGACTTTGTAGTAGGCATGTTCTAGTGATAAAAATTCCAACTTCTTGATGGAGGTTTATTTACACGTCCTCCAGAATATAATTGAATAGTTCCAGGGATTAAGTTACTGGAGTCAGTGCCTGTTTATTTTTTATAACAGATTTGTAATTGTGTCATGTAGCTACTAGGACCTTTCCATTGTTTTAAGTGCCAGGGTCATCCCAAGTTATTTTATTTAAAATAAATACATCTATTCTGAATGGTAGAGCAAACTAATCTCTCAAATATTTATGTGGGCAGGTGTTACAGCTTACTTTCCTTATAAAAAAAGATGATTCATAGACGCTAGTAAGAAATTGGAGCCCAATATAGTCATCACAAGCATCAAACATTGGTTCAGGCTGGGGCATTCTAGTGAGGATATTAGGAATGAGTAACTGGTTGAAGTCAATTATTGCTTTGGATGGAAAGTGTATGTCTTTTTAAAAAAATTTTTAGTTTTCAGCATTCACTTTTATAAGATTTTGAATTCTAAATCCCACCCCCCTTCTTTCTCCTTCCCCCTCCCCAAGATGGCATGCAGTCTGATATTGGCTATATATGTATAATCATATTAAACATATTTCCACATTAGTCATGTTGTAAAAGAAGAATCAGAACAAAAGGGAAAAACCGTAAGAAAGAAAAAACAAAAAGAGAAGATAGTATGCTTCTATCTGTGTTCAGACTCCATAGTTCTTTTTCTGGTTGTGGATACCATTTTCTATTATGAGTCTTTTCGAATCGTCGTATCAGGGGTGGGGAACCTGCAGCCTCGATGCCACATGTGGCCCTCTAGTTCCTCAAATGCAGCCCTTTGACCAAATCCAAACTTCACAGAACAGATCCCCTTAATAAAAGGATTTGTTCTGTAAAACTTGGACTCAGTCACAAGGACCTAGAAGGCCACATTTGTCCTCGAGGCCGAAGCTTCCCCACCCCTGTGACTTAGATCATTGTATTGCTATTGGTCATCGTGTCCTGTTACTGTTGCTATGTACAATGTTCTCCTGGTTCTTCTCACTTCTCTCATCATCAGTTCATGTAAGTCTTCAGGTTTTTCTGAAGTCCACCTGGTCATTATTTCTTATGGAACAATAGTGTTCCATTACACTCATATACCACGACTTGTTCAGCCATTCCCCAATTGGTGGGCATCCCTTTGATTTCCAGTCTTGGCCGCCACAAAAAGAGCCGGTACAAATACTTTTGTACATGTGGGTCCTTTTGCCTTTTTTTGTGATTGAAAGTGTGTGTCTTCAAGGTGATTTTAAAATGTAGTCATCCAGGGAGCACTTTTTAGTTTCTAGGGCACCTTCCACTCTTCTGTCTAATGATTAAAAAGTAGAGCTTGTGTTCTACTTGTTATTGAGGTCTTTCCAGATCCCCAGCTCTACTACAGTCTCCTCCTTGAAGCTAGTCTCTATAACAAGAAATAGGTTGTAAACTCCTTGAGAACCAGGACAGCTTCATTTTTGTCTCTTTACTGTCCATGCTCCGCTATAGTGTCTTATACAAGTAGGTGCTTAGTAAGTATTTGCTGAATTGAATTAGTGATTGGCTGTATTACAAGTACTGCCTCGCCCCTCCCCCAACTCCACGGGGCTTTCCTAGGCTATCTGCAGACAGTGGCGTTTGCTTTTTTCTCGTCTGCCTGATTTGAGGGATGACAACACAGCTCATGATACATCTATCATGTGTATGCCTGAAACTAAGAAATTGATTTTGGAGGTAAACAGATTTTGGAGTGTTTGAGTGACAGACATGAAAAATTTTTAAATAACCCTTACATGTTTAGTCTTGTAGCTTGGGAAAGTAGCTATCATGTAAGATGAAAGATGTGAAGGTTGTATTGTCTGATTCATTTTGTCTTGGGGAAAGGAAGCTACCCAAAAAGCACTGTCAGACTGTTTCCAAAGATGTGAAGTCAGAAGATTTTGCCTTGGATCTCAGCTCTGCCTCATACTTATCTGTGTGACCGTAGTTAAATCAGGTCTTTCCTTTTTTCTTTGTTATAAAATGTGAAGGTTGGACCAGATGGTCTCTGAGGCCTCTGACAATTCTAAATCCTGTGATCCTGACTGAGAGTAAAGATGTTTGGTTTATTCTTTGTGATTAATGTTGTTTCATGTACAAAGGAGTATGTGAGGCAGTCTTATCCAAGGAGATAAACTGCATATTATTACAAAGTGTTCCATGTGGCCCTCACAATAAAAATTGCTGCTATTTGTTTTTTGACCCATCCCTTATTTCTGTTTTAATAGAGCTTCTAACATTGTACATAGTGTTTTAATTAGTAATTTACCTCCCTTAAGAAGATTTCTAGACTAGGATCTGACGAGATGACTAAGGCTCATTCCAGCCTACATTCACACCAGTGATACATGTAAGTACCTGTTTAGTTGTAACTCCTTAGTTACCTAAGGTGAAGAAAACTGAACCAGGAATGGTCAGAAGAAAGGATATTATCTGTTCTTAAGACTCTGAGGTCAGACTCCACAATTGGAAGGATAACAGAGGTAAAGGCGTACGGGCAGGAGCAAATGAACTCTTTCACAGCATGCCAGTATTTTCAAAATGATTCAGTAAAAGTGAGCCAAAAACTCATGGTCCTTTAAATTTTCCTTTTACTGAAGAGTCAACATAAACTTAAATTGAGTAAAAATATTACCTATAGAAGGTTCAATTTACTCATTCTATATACCAAGTCTAATTAGTGACAATTAACTTCAACCAACACATGTTAAATGTTCTTATGTCTAGGGCTCTCTGCTAGGCTCTGGTAACAAAATAGTAGATTAAACACACCAGTAAAGGAGAGAGAAGACGATAAATAACATGATAACTGTGGTCCAAAGGAGACATTCTGGCAAAGTGCTCTGACAAACCTGAGGTCAGAGAGCTTGGGGGAAGTGATATTTTTGCCAAGAAAACCCCATGGATAATATGGCCCATGGAGTTATGAACAGTTGGACATGACTGAACAACTGAACAACAATAACAAATTATCGTGTGTATTCTTCTCTTGGTTCTGCTTACCTTCTGTATCAATTTATACAAAGTTCCCTGTGTTTCTAAGAATCCTCATATTCTGTGATTCTTAGAGTGCCTTCCATTCCATTTATATGTCACAATTTGTTTAACCATTCCTCTGTTGATGGGTGCCTGCTTTGTCTCCAGTTTTTTGTTATTATAAAAAGTGCTGTTGTAACTATTTGAGTGTATGGAAATAGGGTAGCAAAATCCATGAGTATGGACAGTTCAGTGACTTTATTCGCCTAATTCCCAACTGATATCCAGAAAGACTGAGCCTATTATATAATTTTATCTTGATGGTTGTTTTCTGTGAACTGCTTTAACTATTCCTTAATTCAGTTCAAAGAAAGTTTGTATGTGTCATACCACAGTATTGCTCTTTGTTATAATATTGGCTTTGAAATGGAATCCTTCCTCCCAAATAGAGACATCTGGAAATGGAAGCAAACTGTTGTAGGTGATGAAAGATGTGGGGGTTTAACTGGCCTGATGTTCCTGTGGAAAAAAAAAAGTAATGTTGCAACTCATTTTCCTTTTATTTTCTTCTTTCTACCTCTCTGGAAAATTAGTAGAGAGCCTGGCACACAAATTATAAGCAGCTTAAATAGCTACTGTTTATATGGAAAGAAATCATCCAGAAATCCTTTTACTTGGATACAAAGACTTCATAGTTCTAAAGCTGAAAGGTATCTTAGAACTTGCAGTGTTTTGATCTTTTGAAAGAGAAATTAGACCAATTAGAAATTAACCAAAATTATATGATGTATCTTCAAGTAGTTTTCATTTTGAAAAATGGGACTGAAAAAATGGATTAAATCTATATGTCATGTGAGATAACTTTTCCCTTTGTAAAGTAAGACAGTTAAGGACAATACATTGCTGACAAATTTTTCCTCTTTTTAATTCACTCTTGCCTTTTCTTTAGGCTAAATTTAAATATTTCTGAAACACAATCCCCAGACCTAGTTAAACTTCATTTATAGTTTGTATTGATTTTTGAATCAATTGCTAATGTAATAATGCTTCATTTGCACTTTATTGTGCACTCATCTCATGTTATTATCTTATAATCATTCAAGTACAGAGTCTCCTGTAGATACAAATGTATGTTATTACCCAGAGGGAAATTGAAGAGGTGCACAGTGGGTTGGGGTAGATTGTAGTAATGAGCTTCCTAGAAGAAGGGAAATGAAAGATGACATTAAAAAAATGCATGATAGTTTAAAAAAAAAGGCTGATCATGTGGGGAGAGCAAGAGGTGATGTCAGGAGAAAGCCAAGAAGGCCTTCATCATCTTAAGCAGTCCTCTCAAGCCTTTGTTTAAGAGGACATGGACAAGAATCACACAGGATGGGAAGGCCTTGGGGAGATGGCAGTCTGTGTTGTTGGAGGACAAATCCACATAGGGAGCCCACAGGCACATCAATTGGATGTTTTTGAATTTGACTCCCCTAGCAGACTCTGAAATTTCTAATTGCATGAGGTCAGAATTGGGAGAGACTTCAGAGGCCGTCCATCTAGTCCATTTATGTGGATGAGAAGTCCCTTTCCAGCATCCCTCACCAGTGAGTGGCATTTTCTAGATCATCTCTGGGGACATCGAATCCATGATTTCCAGGGAGAGCCCATGCTGCTTTGGAAAGGGCTAATTTTTAACAGGCTTTTCCCTCTATTGAGCAGAAATACATATACCTTTCTGTAAGCTCCATTGGTTTCTTCTGTCCTGTCTTCTAAGGCTAAGTAAAAGAAGTCCCTCCTAGGCATGAGAGTTCTTCATATACTTTAAGACAACTATTATGAGGCCCCCCAATTCTTCTCCATGCAATTTCCACAAGTATTTATTAATGGCTTACTTTATGTCAGGATAATTCATCCTTTACACAGCTGCCAAAATGATATTACTAAAGCACAAGTTACTTCCCTGGTCACTGAACTCTGGGGGCTCTGGATTGCTAGGATCAAATGTAGATGACTCTGCTTAGAGCCCCTGACAACTGGGCTGTAGCCTACCTTTCTCTCTCTCTCTCTCTCTCTCTCTCTCTCTCTCTCTCTCTCTCTCTCCCTCTCTCTCCCTCTCTCTCTCACACACACTCTCCCTATCTCTCTCTCTATCTCTCTCTCTCTCTCTCTCTCTGTGTGTGTGTGTGTGTGTGTGTGTGTGTGTTTCTGTGTGTGTGTGAGTGTCATAGAGAGAGAGACAGAGACAGAGAATGTGTTTCTGTGTGTTGTATGTATGTATCGAGCATCTATAGAGGTGTGTGAAATACTTGGGACAAGCAATAATTTTGATTTAGTTCCACTTTGTTACAGCAGTGGTTATACAAATATGCTTCTGTATAATACCAGACTGCTTCAGAAGTCTGACCTTCATCAAGTGACACTGAAATTAGCTGGTCACCTCATCTTTAGAGAGTTCATTCTCAGCTGAGTGCTACATTTTCTGTCATAGACCTGTTTCATTGTTCTGTTGTTTTTAATTCTCTGGTTTGAAAGAATATCACTATATATAAATGTGCAAATTGTATCTCTTAAAGAGCACACTTTAGTGACTGTTAGAAATAGTGCTGCAGCTGTTTCATTCAAGCCCACAGTTGAAAAAAAAAAACCATTCCTACCAAAACCACAAAGAAAAGTATCATTGAAAGCACCCCCCGTGTCCCCCCCCAAAAAACCCACGATGCCAAGAATTGACAAGCTACTGCTGTGAAACAGTCTGATTAATTCTCAGAAAAGAAGGAAAGGCTTTGGGAGGGATCTGGCAGCCAGGAAATTTGAAGCTTTGGCATGTGGGGGGGAGGTGTCTGGCTAACAGCCAGCGAAAGGGTCTTGTGGCCCTGAACTTAGTGCCATGGTGAGCAATCGGAGCCTTGTCTGGCTCCCTGCTGACCTGCTCGGGGGCTGGACGGTACTTGGTGCCCCACTGGGACCTGGTGAATTTCTTCTCCATCCTTCCTCATCACAGCTTGGTGCACCCGCATCACTTTCTCAGGAGGGTTTCTGTTCATAAAGCACGGGCCTGATCCCTACTCAGTAAATTCCTCCAGGATGAAACAGGAACTTCTCTCTTTGGTGTTCGAGGCCCTTCTTCACTTGCGTACCTGGTCCTCCCTCTCACCTTTCTGGGCCTCTTACACTTTACTTGCCCTCCCCCCTCCTCCCCTGTTTGATTCTGTGTTGTCACTTCCTTTGCTTCCTTGCTTACTTGTAGTTCCAGCTAAAATCCCACCTTCTACAGGAATCCTTTCCCAACCCTCTTAACTCTCCTGCCTTCCCTCTCTTATTTCCTGTTTGTCTGTATATAGCTCCTTTGTAGAAAGTTGTTGGCAGATATTCTACTCCTTATTAAGGGCAGCTAGGTGGCACCGTAGTGCATAGAGCACTGGGCCTGGAGTTAGGAAGACCTGAGTTCAAATCCAGCCTCAGATACTTACTAGCTGGGCAATGACCCTGGGCAAGTCACTTAACCCTTTTTGCCTCAGTTTCCTCATCTGTAAAATGAGCTGGAGAAGGAAATGGTAAACCACTCCAGTGTCTCTGCCCAGAAAACCCCAGATCGGGTCGTGGAGGGTTGGACACGACGGAAACGACTGAACTACTCCCCTATTAGATTTTGAGCCTCTTGAGGGCAGAATTCACCTTTGCCTTTCTTTGTGTCCCTAATGCTTAGCATAGTGCCTGGGACATTGTAGGTTCTTGATGCCTGTTCTCCTTAAATCTTGCTTATTCACTGGCTGTACTTTTATAATGAGTTTTGTGTCTAGATAAAGACAAACTGATTTTTGATGCTTTCTGAGCCATTGTTAGCTATAAGTGAGTTTACATACTGTGGGGCAGAGCGAGGGGACACTTGAACAAATATCCTTAGATGAAAGTGAGTCCATACTGAAGCGTATTCTCTCTGTCTCTTTCTCTCCTTCCTTCCTTCTTCCCTCCCTCCCTCCTCTTCTCCCTCCTTCCCTCCCTTCCTTCCTTCTCTGCCACATTTCTTTGCAAAAAATAGGTGCTTGATAAATGCTTATTGAATTAAGTCAAATTAACTGCCTCTTATCTAGAAAGTTCTGGGTATACAAAGATGAAACCAACCAGCCAAACAAACCTCAACAGTTCCTTCCCTTAAGAAGCTTGCATTCTCATATAGTAGGCAGAATTGGAGTTGGACCTTAAAGGGAGAGAGATTTTTCATAAGCACGGATGAGAAAGGTGTCAGTCCAGGTATGTGATCCAACCCATGTGAGTGCTTCAAGGCAGGAAGGTAGAGGATAGAATTAGAGCAGGGAGCAGCTTGATTAGATATTCTGTGCATGAGAAGGAACGGTGTGAAATGTGACTGCAAAGTGAGGTGTCAGAATGTCGAAGGCCTTATTTAATGCCAGGTGAAGGAAGAGGTTTTGTTTGATGATGTAGGCAACAGTGAACTGTTGTGTAGAGGAAGATTCACAACCATAGACTTTACCAACCTCAGATCTCAGGCCATCAGTAATAGATTCTGTTCTTAGCTACAACTGTTGATTTGGAAACTTCAGCGTTTCAACCTTATCATAGTAAACAATTTGGATATTGAGAGGTTCGGGGTGGATGGAAGGAATTGTTGGCACGCAACTAGATAGGATACAGATTCTCATCCATAAAAGTTAGGTTCAGAGTGAGTTTACTTAGGGTTTATGTAAATAGCTCATATTATATAAGCCAAAATTCACAAACATTTTACAACATTGCCTATAGTTTGACTTTATGTTGACTTACTGGATATAATAAACAATATTGTATTTGATAATATATAATATTTGCATTACTTAAATCATCTAAACATAGAAAATGTAAACGAATAAAATTGGGTTCCTCTCCAGCCATTCTTCATATGCAGTGACATGAACGTCTTCAGTAGCTTTAATAGATAATACTTTGCATTAAGGTTCCTAAAAGACTTTTCCACATCATGATGACTTGCAAAGTTAAATTTTTTCTACTTTGCTGTCAAAGGTAGGAATGTTACTAACTAGAGCAAGCAAATTTAACCGTACCAACTCAGAGGAACAGCTAGCTCCCAGTACCTGTCAATGCCAAAGTGTCACTTCCTTGCTTTCTCGTCTTATATCTGGTCCTCAGCAAAGAGATATTCCTTCCCTAATCTTCTTGTCTTTTCACAGATCATCCCCCATAACCATAAGGTACCCTCTCCTCTTCTCTGCCTCTTATATAGCCTGGGCTAAGCTGATAGGTTGTCCACTCTGAGTTTGGCATTTATATGGTGAGCCCCTGGGAATAGGAATCCAGTGGATTGCCTTAAGGAAGGGTAAAGTGACCCAGTTGGAAAGAGAGCTAGTTAAAGCTCCCACGCCAATCAGAGTGGAATTGACCCATGAGAGGCCCATGCATTTCCAGCCTCGGTGAGCTAGGAGACTTAGTCCTTTAAAAAAAAAATAGGCTATTGTATTAGCCACTTCATCACTTCTAATTCTATCTGCTCTTATGTATGTAATTTCTCCTTTTAACTTTTGGCCACTTTAAAACATTTTTTTTCTGCATTTTTTTTTAAGAGGACTACCCTAACGGCACGTGGCTTGGTGATGAGAACAATCCTGAGATGAGGGTTCGATGCGCGATCATCCCTGCTGACATGCTGCACATTAGCACCAATTGTCGAACAGCAGAGAAGATGGCGTTAACATTACTTGATTATCTTTTCCACCGGGAAGTTCAGGCTGTCTCCAACCTCTCTGGGCAGGGAAAACATGGGAAAAAACAGCTTGATCCCCTCACCATCTATGGAATTCGTTGTAAGTATGTTTCATGCTTTGTCCTTGTGGAGTACCTATAGGTTTAGTAGATTGGCTTCCCGTCTGTATGCATCCGTTTGTTCTCAGAGATCGGAATGGAAGAGAGAATTACAGGAGTAACACTTCAGTGGATGGTGTTCTGACATCATAGGTGCAGTGATTAGGTTAGGTGAACATTTTTAAAAATTGGATGTGGGCTAATGCCATGCTCTCACCATTGGCACTTAGTGTATTAACAGGGGCGACTGATGGCCCACAGGCATGCCAAAGTTCTGTATCTGTGTGGGTGATAGGTATCCCTGGAAATGAATAAGAATAGAATTCTAGCAAGCCTTTTTCCTCCCTGCTCCACCAGAAGTACATTTCCACATCTAGAAATGAAGAAAAGTATAAAGACAGCTCTAAACAGTTACCTGACCCTACATGTGGGAACAGCTCTGTTTTTCTCCATTTAATTCCAGGTTTAAAGCTTCTGTCAGCCAAGAATGATGTGTAGTAGTAGCCATTATTCACATTTCTATTCAAATTTTGTAGAGGTTTCCCTCTGAAACAATATAACACTTTGGAAAAAATTTAGAAACATGAAAATAATCCCCAAATGTCGTGATATTAGAAAAAATAATGAGAGTTGCAACTTTAGGAGAAAACAAAGAGAGGAAAGTGGATTGACCTGTGGGGTTGTTGTGAAATTTTTAGGTTTTATTTAAGGTTTTATTTAAATTTTTTATTTATGCATTTTTCCATTGACATTTTTTGACGTGAGGCTATTTCTATTTCACTATTCTCTCTCTCTGTCTGTCTCTCTCTCTGTCTTCTTTCCCTTCCCTTCCCTTCTCTGTTTTTGGGGGGGGGAAGGCAGGGCAATTGGGGTTAAGTGACTTGTCCAAGGTCACACAGCTAGTGAGTGTGTCAAGTGTCTGAGGCCGGATTTGAACTCAGGTCCTCCTGCCACCGGTGCGCTACTCACTGCACTGCCTAGCTGCCCTTTCTTTTCCTTTTCTCCTCTCTCTCCTCTTTCACTCTCTGTCTTATTTTTATCTCTTGGGACTTCAGTTTCCTCCAATGAAAAGTGAACAGTTAGGATTCGATGGTCTTCAAAGGTCCCTTCTAATTTTAAAGAATTGTCTCCCAGGGTTGTTGTGAGCATCCAGAGAGGTAATACTCATAAAGTGCAATATAAATGCTAGCTCTTATTAAACTTCTAAAAATGCCAGTCACCAGGAACAATGTTCCTTGAAAGCCATGCACTCGAATTGATATATGAAGAACTTACCTTCATCAGAAAAGCAAATAGCAACCCCTTAATACATCTAAATTACAAATAAGACTTCTTTTTTATATGGTTGTTGCTCCTCAGGGAGCATCCAATATAATAGTAATAGGAAGAGAAGACATATTCCTTCCTTCTGCCCCGCCCCCCGCCTCCCAACCTGTCTAATAATCTTGTGATCTCTTAGAGTAAAAATGATTCTCCCTCAGAGGATCTCTCATGTTCTATCTTGAGTTACAGTTGTATGTGTACACACATGCGCATGTGTACTCACACACACACACTCTCTCACACGCTTACTCCTACACCCCTAATTTCTTTCCTTTCCTTGGAGATTTTAAGTTCCTTGAGGACAGACTCCCTGTTGTTTCTTTTTGTATCTTTAGTGCTTCTCATAGTATCTTGTGTAAGATTAACTCTGTGTCAATCAGGCACACTGTGTTGTCAGGGATTCATGTGCTGATCCATTCAGGTGGTCCTGTTATTCATTCAGTTGCAGCCTCGCTCCGTGTTGAGGCAATATTTTCAGTTGCTGTGACTAAAAATGTTCATCATATGGTGGCTAACATCCTAGCTGAGCTAGTGTGTTGACAATGAACACATAGGTTTCTGCTCAAAGATTCACCATCTCCCTGTAGGACTTGACAGAGTTTGGGGTCCTTTAGCAGCACCTTCAGCACCCAGGGTTACGTCTATGGTTTGGTTAGGTATGAGAATAAGACTTTAGTGGTCTCATCAGGAAAAACCAACTTAACCCATCTCTTTACAGAGCTCGATGGATTCCTGATACAGAATGAGACATATATTTTTGGACGTGGACAGGAATGAGTTTTGCTCGACTATGCATATTGGTTGCAAGGCTTTTGTTTTTACTTTTTTCAGTGGGGAAAGATGTGGAGAAAAATGGATGCTTATTAATTGAAAAAAAAAAAAAGGACAGCCAGTTTCATTAGTTAATGTCAGAATTTTCATTGTTGAATGGCATTTGTTCTACATCAAGCACATATTATCCAAGTGTATACTTGCACTATTGAACGTATTTATACAGGCAGTAAAAAATTATAGGCCTCTCTTTCTCCCAAGAGCTTTGGCTGATTGATTTCCCTGTTTTAGTACTATCATGCTGAATGTAACACATGCTGTAAGTTCAACTTTCTCACACCATCATTAGTCCCAGAACGAGAGGCTGGGTCAGCTGAGAGAAAATATGACTCCCAAACTCTTGCATTTAGTCATTGTATTTGGACCCACTGAAATATGAAGAAATGCAGACATATAGGTCACAAGTTTAAAAGAATTGTCATTTCATAATATTTTTAAATGCAAGGATGACTAATTATTTTGGTTTGTATGTTTCACTCCTGCCTTCTGCTTTAGTTAACTCTTAGACTTTCAGTCACAAAGATTTAGTGGATTAGCAAGAGGAGATATAAATAGGAAAAAAATCATAATCCGGTTTTTTGTTGTGAATAAAGTAGGGAGAGAAAATTTTTGTTGATTCGCAAGTGTGTTTTATTTATTAAATGTAACAAAATCAGTGGTTGTCGATTTTCTTCCAGTACACACATAGTCCCAAGGTCTAAATCCTAACATATTTGTCCTCCTAACCCCACTCTCCCTAAAAATAGTGGGGGCAGACCAAGTTGGCCCATATGCCATTAAAGACAGCTTTGTTGATCTTTCTTTTCCCTTTTTTTTTTTAACATGGCAGTTACTACCCAGTGTATGCTGTATATCATTCCATCCCTAGATCCCTCCCATCTAATAAAGAAAAACAGCTTAGCAAAACCCACTGACAAAATGAAGGTATGAAAGCATAAACAGCAGAGGAAGAAAGTGTATTTTATTAAATGTCCTTTAGGTCCAGAATGCTTAATTGCAATTAATTTGTTCTGAACTCTTCCTATTTGTCAGCTCAGTTTTAGTCTTACAGTCTTATAGCTTGAAGATAGACCATTACGTTCGTATATCACAATTTGTTGAACTGTTCTCCTAGCAGTGGCCACCCACTTATGTCACGTTTAGCCTGCCCATAGCTTGCTTATTTGTTGTCTCCTCCCTTAGATGGTAAGCTTCTTAAGAGCAGGTAGTACCTTTTGCCTTTCTTTGTAATTACCATCACTTAGCACAATGCCTGGCACATAGCTGGTACTTAATAAATGTTTATTTACTGACTTACTTCTCACTGGGGCAGCTAGGTTACCACCTAGTGGATAGAGTGCTGGGCCTGGAGTCAGGAAGACTCCTCTTTGTGAGCTCAAATCTGGCCTCAGATACTTACTTGCTGGGTTATCCTGGGCAAGTCACTTGACCTTGTTTGCCTCAGTTTCCTCATCTGTAATATGAGCTGGAGAAGGAAACAGCAAACCACTCCAGTATCTTTGCCAAGAAAACCCCAGAGTCAGACATGACTAAGAAATGACTGAACAAAATTGTTCTAATTGTCGATGTTTTGTTGTAGCACTAAATACGTGAATTAATTCAGGTAGCATCATGGTTTATGGTGTATCGATTGGCATGGGCCAGCCATTCACATATCACCATAGAGCTCAGATCAGGTCTTAGCTGCCTCCTCTCTGGTGCTGTAGGAGGGGAAGAACTTTATATTGGTATTGTGGATCATGGTGGGATGCAGAGTAGAGACTACATAGCAAATGTGGTGTACCCTAGTAACAGCTGTGCACTCTGTCGTCACATTTGATTTGCGGAGCAGTCCTGGATGATACAAGAGCGAGTAATAATATTCCTTAAAAAGACACTACCCCCTGATCAGGGAGGGGTAAGCATCTTGCCTCAGGCTATATCTGTAACTAGGGAATGGAGCACAGGTGTGATTTCTGCTCATGCTCCCTCCACTAGGTGCCATGCCATCTCTTTGCACAGTAACTGAAGATACAGAATGAGAGCTCACCATAGGCTCTTGTCTCTCAGGCTTCCTTGCAATTCTCTAATGATTCTCAAATAGCATAGTCCTGTGTTAAATGAAGAATAGTTGCAGCTCATTCAGTTCCATTCAGCTGAGTAGCCATTTGCCCATTGTGTGGAAGATGCAGGTGTTGGGGATGAAGGACACGATGAAACACAGGATTTACTCTCATCTTCCACTGTAGCCGAGGCCAAGAGTGTGCCTGCCATTTAACACAATATCCACCTTGGGGCTCTTGAGTTCTGATGCTCTCATTTATCGGTTGTTACTTGCTTTTGTAATTGTTAGGATCATAACAGCTTTCTTGTGTCCACGATGGTCCACATCTCGTGCCTTTTGATCTTTCTGCCCTTTTTCACCAGTCTTACCGCCATCTTTCCACACAGATAATTAATCGACACATTCTATTATCTTTGACCGTGGAGCCCAGAATGTTATATGCTATGTAATGCTTGAAACTCCCACATCTTTTTGCAAGAGCCACAATATGCTGACTAATTAAGTTAATTAATTTACATCATTAAATTTACAAAATGTTACTGATATACCAAGAATAATGTGCTCATGGCCCCTCAGTGTTTGGTGTGGATTGGCTAGAACAGTTATAGCATGGTGGAGAAAGGTTCTTGATGGTATGCTGGCGTTGTTCTGGTCACTACACCCAAAAGAGAAACTCTTCAGTGCCCCCAGCTGTATCCCTACTGCAGCTAGCTGTGCTGATGGTGTGTGCTCATTATTTGGTTTAAAGAGGGGCTAGTGAGAGAGGGTTTATGACTCTATTTGTACTTTTAGAAAACAGCTCAAGAGCTCATGTTCTTGTGCTACTCGGCCAGTCACCTCATTTTATTATGAACAGTACGGTTTTAGTATGCTGGATATTTTTTTTAAATTCCAAGGAAAGTGATATAAATTTTATTAGCAAACCAAATGGTAAAGTGACATATTTTCTTTTGAAGAAGAGAGGTTGTTGCATGTGACTGTTGTGTTCCTTCATGTGGGTGGCTTACAAATGAATGTGATTTTGCCATATGAAGGACTGTGGGTAAAGAGTGTGTGGGGGGGGGTCTTGGCACCGAGCTCAGTAGACAGCCGCTTCAAGGAAGCAGCCAAAACCCTTTCAGAAATGGCAATGCACATTTTCTTTCTCCAGATAGGGAAGGCACGTGAAATTTTCTCAGTAAATGAATTCTTGACTCAAGCCACATCAATTTACTGTTTAATTTATGTATAATGAAGAATGAAGGAGTACATTATTTTTTTAAAAAATTAAGTATCTCCTAATAGTTATACTAAGAAACATGGCAGAGTCCTAGGAACACTTTCAATTCATGCTTAAAAAACAAAACAAAACAAAAAACAAAAAACCAACCCAGCGAATTAACTACTTTGTACAGTTTAGAAAGGGAGAGTTTTAAACTCTTAATGGTTGGCCACTCAAACCAGAGAGGTTCAGAACAAGAAGTCAAAATTGGCTTATTTGCAACCCAGAACAGCATGAACTCCTATAATTAAATTGTGGCTCCTTGTAGCACATAAAATAAACCCCATGTTTGCCAAGTCTGTATGTTTACTAGTTTTTACAGAAAAAATAATAATACAAAGAGTGACTGTTCTTCTGCCTGGCAGTATTTATCTCTTTTCCAGACAGGTTCAGACTTTAAGGAGAATAACAGACTTTTGGTAAATTCATAGGGTTGTACATTCTTGAAATTCTTTTGTACTAGGAAAGATGTACTGCCTCACATGACAGCATGCCATATCTGCTTAGGGACATGGGGTAACCAAAAAGTTCCCATAGAGACTTTGAGAAAATACTCTATTCAGAATTACAGTACCCAACTACCTTTAACATATTTAATGGTGAGTAATCAATTTTTATTTGGTTGTAGGCTAGCATTTAAGCCATGTGGAAAATAATTTAGATCAAATAACAAAACAAGAATAGCTTTACATTTATATAGTATTGGGAATTCTTTCCTTGTACTTTATTCATCATAGGTTTTGAGGTAGGTAGTATACATGATATTACCCACATTTCACAAATGAATCAAATAAAGCTCACCTTGTGACTTGCCCATAGATCAGATCCAGTATTGTGATAGCAGAGATTTGAACCCAAGTCTCCTGCCTCCAAGTAGAGAAGGAGAGGAAAGTTGAACGGAAAAGGCATTGAATCTCCATTCAGAAGACCTGGGTTTAAAGTCTGGCTCTGCCACTTAGCTGTGTGTTCTGGGCCAAGTCCTTCACTGCCCTATGCCTAATTCTCTCCCCTTTAAAATGTGAGATCCTTCTAAGTTCCCTTCTGGCTTTAAATCTCACGATAAGTACAACTTTTGTTATTTCATTTTGGGTAAAAGTAACAGAAGAGCGTATGAAGAGTTAGTCAAAGAGGCGAAGTAATTATGAGGTGATTTTCATATAATCTTAATGATGTAAATCATTATCTGCTCTTTTGAATGTCACAGGCAAATGGCATCTATGTATTGATGGCTATTGTAGTTTTCTTTCAAAAACCTGTCTTTTTGTTGGCATTCTTGAGTGCCCCCATCATATCTGATACTGATTCCGCTCCTTTGACGTGAGCAGGTCACTGCTGGTCACTGTTACATGGCTGAGCCTGTTCTTGTACCCCTTGGTGTTTGAGTTATCTCACGTTGCTGTCAAACTTAGTATATATGAAATAACTATGGAAAGAATAAAATCGTACATGTAGCTTTATTAAGGAGCGACCCCACCCCCCAACCCTAAAACCTCTCAGCACCCAAAGGCTCAATGACGGCTCTTTTACCTTGTAAACTCTGCATCTACCTGCAAAATGAGATCATTAACCTTTCGCTTACCACTTAAGCTCTCCTGCTGACCTTGCTGTGATCCTCGAACATCCCACGAAATTGCCTCACACAAGATTTCTTTATCTTTCTCTTTTCTGGTGAGAGAAAGTGGGTGGCCACAACATGAAGACGGTTATTTTCTTGCCAATTCCCAGCCCACTGTCTCTCATTCTAGCCCGAGGAAGTTCTATGAAATCTTTTTCAAGGCTTAGACAATCTTCATATTTTCAGTATTTTGACAACTTGCTGTTGTCAAATTGAATATTGCTGTTTCCTATGCCTGTAGAACACTTTCCTCTTCCTTTTGATTACAGTACTTTGGAAATTGTGCCATATAGCCACTTTTAGGTAGAGATTTCTGCTATTTGTTAGAATAATTGCCATAGTCACACATTCATTCAGTTTATAAATTTTAATTTTTTTATTGACCTTTATTAACCATTTGCTTTTTTTTCTCTTTATCTCCCGACCCCAAGGAAAAACAAAAACTTTGTAACAAATAGGTGTGGTCAGACCAAACAAATGTGTGTCTTGTTCTTCATGTGAGTGGTCGTTCACTTTTCTGTCAGGAGGTGGTGGCATTCTTCATCGTTGGTCCTCTGGGATAATGGTTGATCATTGTTCTTCTCATAATGTTGATATCATAGCATAAATTGTTCTCCTGATTCTGTTCACTTTTTATCATTTCATCCAGCTCTGCTCAGGTTTCTCTGAAAATGTCTATTTCTTCATTTCTTATAACACAGTAGTGTTGCATTACATTTGTATGGCATAATTTGTTCAGCCACTCCTCAACTGATGGATACCCTCTTATTTTTAACTTCTTTCCCACTACAAAAATAGCTGCTACAATTTTTTCTTGTACGTAGAAGACCTTTTCCTCTTTCTTGACCCATTTTGGGGGTCTAATCCTAATACCGATAATACAGAGTCAGTGGTATGTACAGTCATATTTTTTGGGGCATAGTTCTCAGTTGCTTTTCAGAATGGCTGTACCAGTTCAGACCTCCACCTATAATACGTTGATGTGCCTGCTTTTCCGCAGCTCCTCCATCATTTATCATTCTCCTTTTGTGTCATCTTTGCCAATGTGATGGTGTAAGGAAGAGCTTCAGAGTTACTATAATTTGAATTTCTTTTATTATTAGTGATTTAGAGAATTTTTTTCTTGTGGCTATAGATAGCCTGGAATTCTTCCCTTGAACACTGCCTGTTCATATTCTTTGACCACTTATCAATTGGTAAATGACTCTTATTCTTATAACTTTTAATTAGTTCCTTTTTTATCTTAGAAATGATACCTTTATCAGAGAAACTTGATTCAAAGATCCTTTCTCCCTCACTCTGCTCCCCGGATAACAATTTCTCTTCTTAATTTAGCTGCATTAGATTTGTTCGTACAAATACTTTTAAGTTTTGTATAATCACATTGTCCATTTTGCCTTCTGTTTGGTCACGAACTCTTAGAAATGAAAAGAGAATTTTTTTTGTTCTTCTAATTTATTTATGAGATAATCTTTTATCCATTTAGAGCTTATCTTGGAATATGGTGTGAAGTATTGATAAAAACCTAAATCTTTCTAGACAGTTATCCAGTTTTTCTAGAAGTTTTTTTCAAGTTTTTGATCTTGGTAGCTAGGATCTCTTCAGTTGTTTTTGTAGCTTAAAATCTGTGGAAGTGAAGTCAAATTTATTCAAATAGCGTATGGCATACATAACTAGATCATGCCTATCGCATTATGAAGATGTTTTTGGTTCAAGAAAGATTTTTTTCCTCTACTCTTCCTTTTCTGGAAAAAAATATTCAACATAATGTGCATTTAGTTGAAAGTATTTTGGAACATACAGTAGGCAGCATTGGTATCACTTTTTCCAAATGAAGAAATATTTGTTTGAAAAAATAGAGCATGTACACACACAAAAGAAACCATTTGGTATGTTGCACAAACCATACCACAAAAGACAGAGTTTGTCTTGTGAGATAATCAGCTTTTATATGGTTACTTGTGGAGGCAGTACAATTTGGGCAACTAACCAGGGTAGTTAAGGTTAGTCCATGTCTTAAATTAGCCTATAATTGGTTCGTTTAGCAATCTTTTAAATTTTCACAGGGAAACATGATCTGAAAACTTCACCAGGCTGGTTCCTTTGCTATAATTGAAAATATAGACTTTACTCTTCTTACTTTTTTATAATGGCACATGTAAGCCTATATTTTAAAAATAAAATAAAAGTATTTATTCTGTATATTGTAAAAATGTAATGAAAGTGTGTAACAAAATAAGTCACTAAATTTTTTTTTTTTTTTACAGTATGCCATGGAGAAGGTAGATTCATTTCAAAGTAAAAGGCCATTTCAGGGAACTGGCAATTTTGAAGATTAATTTAATTTTCAAAACAGTAAAAAAGATAAGTTTCTTTTAACTGTTTGTTGTTCAACTATTTCTAGTATAGTCTTAATTTTATCTGCAATGATAGATAGCAACAATAGTGTATACCAGTGGTGTCAAACACAAATTGAAACAGATCCCTGTTGGCCACATGTTGACTTAGAAAACCACAAATTAACATTATTATTGTTGTATTGTATTTTTATTTATTTTGTTAAACATTTCCCAATTATACTCTGGTTTGGCCCCACTCCTGAGTTTTGCCTTGTAGCCAGGCCCAAGTCTGACCCCTCTCTCCTCTATAATGCAAAAACAGATGGTGATATCAACAGTATTTTTTTCTGGTGTTAGTATTTGTCATTGGTTGTCCGGGGTTTTTGGATCAGGTTTCTGACTCCGATCTGATGTTTGACTTAAGCTTGGGAACCTCATCCCTCCATGAGCTCCTGAATTTCTTCTTTATTTATTCCTTGCTGCTATGATCCCCTACCCTTGGGAATTGTTTCTTAGTATCTTTCTGATTTATCAAGCAGATTTCATTGCTGAATTTGTAGATGGGGTGCTGGTCAGGAGCTCCGGAGATCGAGGTTGCTAATGTGGGCAGACTGATTAATCTTTCTATGCTTAGTTTGCCTATCTGTGTTTACATACTTCCATGGTTTCCTGGTGTCACTGACCTGAGGGCCACCTCTGCCAGTACAGTGGGTTACAACCTATCGAGGCCTTCTTGCCCTGTGCCCTTCCTTGTTATTTCTTTGCATCGATTCCTTATAGAGGATCTGCCCAGGGTGCTGTCCTCTTGGTCTCGGTGTGTTTTGTGGACCCTGTGCTCAGGCTCTTCACTTGTTGTCTTTCCCTCTTGGTGCATGAATGGCTCCCCTGCTTTTCTTGTCATTCATATATGAAATCTCCTATGCCATCATTGTGCCATGTCTTGTTGTTAAGGAGATGACAAAGCATTCCAGGAGAGTCAGATACAAGTGAAACAACTGAACAACATGTTGTAATCACTGCAGCCTGCTCACAACCAACTTTTTTGTCTGTGGCTCTTTGAATCGATCACAGATATGAGTGTGACATGTATACACGTAAAAGAAGTTATTTGGTGTATTGAAGAAGCCATACCACAGAAGGCAAGAATTGGTCTTTTGAAATATAAGCCTTTGTGCTGTTACTTGTGGGGGCAGCACAGCTTAGGCAGCTAACCAGTTGGCAACCATGACACGCCATAACTTACAAACATAGAGTCTCACCAGGAAAATATTGGTTTTGGGAAATTGGACTCTAGTGTCAGGGACCAGCACATGGTCATTGAAAGCTCCGTGTAGAACTTTCAAACATGATCTTAACGCACTATTTTCTATTAAACTAGACCTATGTCATCTGTACAGTGGAGAAAACAGTTGCTGGCCATATGTATTTCATGAGAGGCAGCGTGGTGTAGTGGATAGAGGGCTGGCCTCAGGGTCAGGAAGACTGGCAGTCCAGTCTGCCCTCTGACACGTCGTGGCTTTGTGACCCTGAGATGTCACTTGATTTTCCAGTGCTCTGCACGGCTCTCGAAGACAACATAATACAAAAAGGTGCTGATCTTCATTGGTAGCAGGAGTTTCCTATACCAGTGAAATCTTAGGTTCAGGCCTGTATTGTGACTATAAATGATATGGTGACTATAAATGATAAAACATCTTGAAAATGTTTTTGGGGTCTTAAGAGAAAGGATGCACTATAAATTTATTAATATTGGACTACTACCTTCAACAAACACCTCTAAAATAGATTCTTATCAGCGGTCAGTTTAAGTTGACTCATCTGGATAATAGGTTTCACTAAGAAAGATTAGAAACAAATTTTGTTTTCCTCTGATACCTCTAACTGAGGTATATTTAACTAATGACATAAATCCTCTTTAGTAAGTTTAAATGACTTGCTATACGATTGACATTTCAGATTTCAATAGTGAGGGATACATTTGGAAAGAAACATCATTTCATGCAACCCTCAGCTTTTTTTTTTTCCTAGAGTTTGTGATCAGATGGATGTGTTTTCTAAAAGCCTCATGTCAGTCCTTTTGTGGGGCAGTGCTTCTCTTACCATTTCTATATTTAAAATGCTTTCCCTAAGAGCAGTGAGTATATCACACATTCCTTTAAGTAGGGAACACAAGGTGTCCTAGCAAGTGGGGAAGGGAAACAACCATGCGAGAACAAGATTTTTAAAGAGCATTTTTACACATCATTTGGTGGTAGTTTTTTGGACAGATTATTTTTAGAAAGATACTTTTCTCTTCCCATGGCATTTCCTCAAGGGACTAGCAGGTTTCTTTATGCTGGCTGTCCACCTGGCCTGGAATTCTCTCCATCCCTACCTCTGTCTCTTGGAATCCTTATTTTCATTTAAGACTCAACTTAAGCACCACTTTCTTCATGGGAGTTTTCCTGCCCCCCCAGCTGCTAATTATACTCTCTCTGAAAATCCCCCTTGTATTCATATATGTATGCATATAGGTGTATGTGTCCATGTTGGCTTCTCCATTAGAATGTCAGATCTTTGAGGAGAGGGACTTAGAGCTTAATGAATGTATGCTGACTGATTAATTGATCAGTGACCAGAAAAATAGTAAGATGGAAAGAGTGCTAGGTTTGGGGTGAGAGGTTATGGGTTAAAAATCCAGCTCTACTGTCACCTTTGGCAAATCACATGTCCTATCTGCACCTCATTTTCCTTATCTATAAAAATGAAGGGGTTGGACTAGATGACCTTTGAAGTTTTGTCCAACTGTAAACCTGTGAAATAATAATTGAAAGACAAAAGAAGTCTTGGCTCTTATGCCTAAACCAGAGATTTTTTTTTTTTGGTGACAGGACTTTTATGCCTACAATCTCCTGTTATGCGTCAAGTCAATAAGCATTTATTAAGTGCTTATCATGTGCCAGGAACTGTGGAATATAAATACAAGCAGAAAGTCTTCTGCCCCCAAGGAACATACTTTGTAAAGGGGGAAGACAGTGTAAGAAAGGGAGGTGAAAAGGGAGTAGAGAGGTTGTGGATGAAGGCACTCTGTGGGGCAGGGGCATTGTGGGGAAATTCAGAGAGTGGGAGAGTCAGAAGTGGGAACCAGGGGAGGAATGAAGACATGATTGGTCTGGGCCACCTTCTAAAAGTGGAGGTTTTGGGTGAAACCAGCCAATTAGAGGTCAGAGGCCACAGGAGCAGAATGTAATTCTAGTGTAAGAAGTAGTCCAGGGGTGGAGTGAGCTTCCAGGGGGAAGAAGAGGAATATATAAAAAATCCCGTGGAGCTGAGTCAGGAGTGGAGCCTGGAGAGGGATGAAGGCTTGGGTGGCCTGGGCCTCTGTCTTATAGTACCCAAGTGGGTATCTGCTCATTCTCCTATTTTTAATCCTTCATCAAAGGAGTCTACGTCGGAATGGTTCCTAGACTACGGTCAGTGCTAATTATAGAATCATGTGCTTACAGAATTATTAAGTTATGACTTTTATAGGTGCAATAAAATATGGTGATTAGTTCATTCTGCTCATTCCTATTTAAGTCTAGCTAAAATTGAGTTCAATGTCTTGGGTCAGTCAAAGAAGTATAACACATAAGACACTACCCTCCAGAAGTCTATAGTTTTACCTGGAATCATAAGATATGCAGATATGGAAAGTTTAATACAATATAAAGCAATATGATTCAGTTCTAAATGAGTGGTTCACAGGATTTAGTCGTAAGGGTTCAGAGGAGGAAGATGTCAGGGAGAAGGAGAGAGAACTGGAGTTGGCTTTTGAAGGGTGAGGAGGATTTGAATAGGCATAGAGGAGAATGGGTATAGGGAAAAGTATTCCCAGGAAAGATGCTACAGAATGAACAATGCTGTGGAGGTGGAAAATAAGAAGCATATGACTCAGGGAGTGGCATGGACATGCTTTCATTAAAATAAATAGTCTCTCTAGATTTTTAGGATACTACTCTCGCCTGACTTTTCTCCTAATTATCTGGCTGCTCCTTTTCTGTTTTCTTTGCTGGATCCTCCAGATCATGCTCTCTTTCCATAGGTATCGGACAAGGTCTCCTTCTCTTCTACCTCCATTCTAGTTCACTTGGGCATCTCATCAGCTCCCATGGATTCAATTATAGTTTCTATTCTGATGATCCTCAAATCTGTCTTTCCTGCCCCAATCTCTCTATTGACCTCCAGTCTCACATCTTCACCTGCCTTTTAGACATCTCAAACTGGATGTCCAGCAGACATCTTAAACTCAGCATGCTCAAAAAGGAAACTCATTACCTTTCCCTCTAAACCCTCTGTGCCCCCCACCTATTCCTGTAGAGACTTTCACCATCTCTACAGTCCTTCAGGCCCACAACCTTGGTGTCATCCTGGACTCCTCGGTCTCTCTCACTCCTCATATCCAAACTGTTTCCAGGGCCTGTCAGTCTCACCTTTGCATCATTCCTTGTTTATGCCCCCTTCTCTCCTCTGACCCTGCCACCCCCCTGGTGCAGGCCTTATCACCTCACGCATAGACTTGTACAGTAGCCTGCTGGAGGATCTACCTGCCTCAAGTCTCTCTCACTCCACTGTATTCTACATTCAGCCATTGAAATGATTTTCCTAAAATTCAGGTCTGACCACATCCCTCCCCTTACTTAAACTCTGGTGGCACCCAGTTGCCTTTAGGATAAAATCTAATTTTTCATTTACAGCTCTTCAAACCTGGAAGCCTTTCTCCTCATTCCTCCCCCAGTACACACTAACCCACTACGCTCTTGCTATAGTCTAGCCAAGCTGGCCCATGGCCTATCTCCCATCCCCATCCCTGGTGCTTGGAGTGTCCTCCCTCCTCACCCCTGTCTCCTAGGATCCTCCCTTATGTTGGATTCTGGTTCTAGACTCTCCATCTGCTCTTGCCTTTCCCCTGTAAGTTAGATGGACTCTATATATGTACACATTGTCTCCCCAGTTAGAATGTAAATTCCTTGAGGTCAGGGACTGTTCGCTATTGTCTTGTACCTCCTCTCATTGTATAATGCCTAGCACAGAATGAATGCTTATTGACTAGTGCCATAGGCTGCCTCATAGAAAGATATAATAAAATAGAATAATTTATATATTGTATACATAGCAATATAAGAACATAAACAGGTATTGACCCATATTATTAAGTGCTTATCATGTGCCAGGAACTGTGGAATATAAATACAAGCAGAAAGTCTTCTGCCCTCAAGGAGCACACATTCTAATGGGGGAGGACAGCACCAGAAAGGGAAGTAAAAAGGAGTGGAGACGTTGTGAATAAACTCATATTGAAGTCCATGCTTTGAGCTGTTTTTCTAGATGGAAGCAAACACAACCATTTGCACCCCAGATACTGATGTTCTCATTTTTGCACTGAGGCCTGTGGTCATAGAACAAAGTCCAGAAGATACTGTCTTTGGCCGCATTAGCCATGTGCCCTAACAAGCTGAGTTAGCCAGTTTTTGCATCTTGTCCGATTTGAAACTAGACAGATAGGCTCCAAGCAAGGGGGAAGGAAGAGACTAGTATTATCATAAGATAAAGGGATATTACACATTCTCATTTTTTGCTTCAGAGAAGTAAAAAAGGCAGGGGGAGGGGAAGAGGGGATAAGGTGGCTTTCCTTTTACAATCTTGGAAAAGGTAGAGCTGAGTATTTTAAAAAATTTTTCTCTTGAATAAATGAATTACTGTAGGAGAAAAGTGACTAACTTGGCTTTGAGTCTGGGAAAATATGGGTATGGGTAATTGTCACATGGAATATTAGTTGAGTAGCATTGGCTTTTTCCTTCTACATTTTTTGGGTATAAAATACTATAATTTATTCTAGGCAGTCTTCTCCTGTTTATTTCATTTACTTTCCTGGGCCAGTGACATATCAAGATGGTAATTTAAAGAAATACATTATCGGCAGTGGGTTTGATATTTCTTTTCCCCCTTGAATTTCAGATCACAATAGTAGTGAATTTGATTTTAATTCCTTTATGAAAGATGAACTTGATATGTCTCCCTTCCTCTCGACTCAAGTGACTTTAAAGTTTAAAAATCCTAATACTTTAGTCTGTGTCTTTGCCTCACAGGTTTTGTTATAAGTGGTTATAATCTAAGATTCTGTAATCTGAATTTTGGAATATCACCAGTTACTGGGCCTGGTCATACTTATAGATAATGCTTCAATGGTAAGGGATATGGAAGGCAGCCATTTCCAACTCTCATCTAGAGACTTACCAAAGGAGTCAGAGGGAAGAGTCGAGCAGCTCACAAGACCCTGGGGCTTGAAGTCTTAGATGTCTCTTGTAGACTAATAAAAGCCTGTAGAATTAAAATGGATTGAGCCTGTTGGCCATCATCGGTGTGTCAGCAGAAAGGGGAAAGGCCATGTTCTTGTGTGTATGGAGCCAGAGATCCAGTGGATTTCACCTTTCCCTTATGTTCATTCCAAAAACATGAGTCGTGCTCAACACCAGATGTGAATACAGAGCAAAAACACCGTTGGTTGACCATGGCATCTTTGAATCCTGACCAGGCTTCAGAGCTCTAGTGTTCATAAGGCCTGCTTCAGTTGCCTTCATGGCTATTGGAACAAATTGTTCTCATCTGCCCATTCTGCTGGGGAAAGTATTCCCATGCTTGTTGTTTCAACAATCCAGCTAGCAGCTTCTGTGGGGGTATAAGATCCACCCACAGCCATCACCCAGAAAGCTGCCAGCAGCACAGGTTCTTTTGATCTGCTTAACTAAGGAAAGCAAGGTGAAGGGGTTGAAAAGCTTACTTTAATTCAGCATACAAATATCATTCACTTAGTTCAGAGGAAAAATCCAGCACCCTGAACTTCAGAACAAAATACAAACAAATTACAAACATCAACAGACAGACCAAATACAGATTCATCGTTACCAACATCTAGGTTCAGCCTGGGGGCTCAGAACAACGGCTGGCCCAGAGTCACACGCCACCACTGCTGTAGGTAAGAGAGCTCCAAAGAACAGACAGCCAACCCCTGGTTTTTATATCTTTTTCAGTGTCAGGGGTGAGTCACACATGCAACTCACCCATGTGACCTAGAATCGTCACAAAGAGGCAGACTTAAACCCACTGCTCTCCCAGACATGTGAACTAGGCCCCCCCTGGAGTTAGCCCCACCTTTGGCCCCACCTTAGTTGCCAATCCACACCCACTAAGGTTTTACACCTAATAGGGGTTTAGGCCTGGGGCTTAGCACCTAGTAAGGTTCAATGAAATACACTGAATTACTCAAAACAAAAGCCAAACTCTTCAATCACTTGTTGAACTAAGTGCTAAGGAGCCCATTTTGCTTACCAACACACTTGTGTAGACATACACCTAACTCACCAGCAGGTTTGAGGCCTGTCAGTTCTCTTCAACCTGGTCTAGGTTATTTGCCAAGATGGTTTTACTGGAGTGTGGCTGTTGCATATGCTACAGCTTCGTGGAATCACAGGTGAGAGTTGGGTATTGAGAGTTAGATGCTAAAGGTAGATGAACAGCTCCGAAAAGGGCTCTGCAAGCCCTCATACCAGAGGTGCTAGTCCTCCCTGAACACCCCGCAAATTAGGTAAACTGGAGCATAGTAATTACCTTGTATTACAAGGAGAAATTTGTAATTTTATTCTATTTTTCTTAGCTTTTGGTTAAACCAGATTAGTTTAGATAAAGCAAAAATTATTTTCTTCTATTTGTATTGTATACAAAATCTTATGAGACACACAAATCATATGCATTTTGTTTTAGTATTCATTCATTCAGCAGACTTTAGTTATACACTTACTATTCTCAGTACTGAGGGAGATACAAAGATAATAAAGACATACCTGAAAGGGTATTAGAATATGTTAAGTTCAGGAGATGTACAAAACAAAGGCTGTGAGAGTCCAGAGGAGAGATGATCTCTTATATATGGGAAAAATTGGGAAGAGCTTCCTTTTGGATGTGGAATTTGAATTAGGCCTTGAAGGATGAGCAATAAGTAGTCCAAATGGCAGGGTTAGGACTGGGTTTGGGAGAGGCTTTCTAGGCACAGGGGCATCATGAACAGACATTCAGATTGAAAGGTAAGTAGTATGGGTTGGCTTAGATATAGGGTTCCTGAAAGGAAAGAAGGTGTGGGAAACGCAGATGGTAGTTTGGACCAAGGTTATGGAGGGTCTTTAGACATTTCTGCTAGTTACAGGGAAGTCATTGATAATTTCTAGTCAAGGTGATAATGTGATCACAACTATGCATGATGGGAAAATTGGATCAGTGAAACCAAGAGTCAATGTACAAGAAAGAAAAAAAAAACCATGATTTTGTGTAGTCTGATAGACTGTATGCCAACAGATACCTGGTTCCCTCAACTGATAAGGAAAGGTGATTTTTCCTTCTTCCCTCCTCCTCCTCCTCCTCCTCCTCTCCTACCAGCCCCTAGCTCTGAGGGTATAGTCTGAAGCTTTTCCCCTGTTCTTTTCCCAGTTCTTTCTTACTCCTCCTTTATGTCATTTAGTGTATATGAACTCATAATGGAGAAATTATTGTCAATCTCTCTTCCCTAGGACACTGTTGTCTTTTTTTTTTTAAATATAAAATTAGTGATTCCTTTCTAAGGTGGAATTATTCACTTGATGTCAGTCAATACCAATCCAACAGATTTTCTGAAGGGTCTGGTAAAGTTCTGCCCAAGAGTCAGTGAGAGAGACAGAAAAAGAGGAAGGCAAGATGTACACTTTCTTAAAATACTGCTGGATGGAGAAGGTTGCTTGAACCCCAGTTCAAACAGTTCTGGAAATAAGGGGATGTGGGAATGGATGGAGTGGATGGACAAAGGGTAGGTGCCTACCTACAAAGTAGGTAGGTGCCCAAGTGCAAACATCCTGAGGGTCAAGTAGTTAGTGACAGTGTAGAGCTTGGAGCATAGCAACCCAAGTCAGCCACAGCCCTAGATTGCAAAGTTGGGGGACTATTAGGACACGAGCTCAGCTTTCTCCCCAACTAACTTTTTGATCTTGAGCAAACACCTTGGATTACTTAATCTCTCTTGTCTGGTTACTCAGATGTAAAATAGGAATCACTATATATCTCTTATATGCTTTTCAGGGACTTTCAAACAAGTGGAATATTAGATGAGAAAGCCCCTTGAGTAGTAGAAAAGCAATATACAAGTATAGAACATTCTCAGTATCTCATTAGAGAAGAATGATTTGTTTAAAAAGCATGTATTTTGTGCCACCTTGCCAAAGTTCATATGGAAAAATTATTATGAAGGGAAAAATGTGATTTTGCTCAGTTCAGGTATAGTTCCAGAAAGATCATTTGTCTAATGCCCACACTGGGACCGATCCAAACTTTGAGGTATGGTTTTTGTCGTTGTTAAGAGTTAAGTGTGCAGTCAGAACTGAGGTCTGATGATAGTGCTGCTGTTGGTAAAATGTAAATACATTTGTGCACTAGCTGGGTTTCTGTCACACCCGTCATTTCTAAACCCACAAGCTCCTTCAGAAGGGTACAAATTTTCGTTGTTGATTCATAAGCTAGTTTTTCTTGGCAGCCTTTGTGATGGCATTTGCCATCCAGATGGAATTCTGTGTTGCTGTTGAAAAGGCTTATATAACATGATGTCTTAGAAATTTTTGTCATTTATAAATATCAATACAATTTTTTTCCTTTAAAGAGATAATGCCACTTTTTTTTCATTTGCTAGAATCTAGGTTCTGAGCAGTCAGATTAACACATACAGATATAAATTAAAATTTTTATTTTCACTGGAATGCACAAAATTCATCTTTTTCATTAAAAGGTTGTAAAAACACTTAGCAGATTCCATTAAACTCCTTGCTTTTTTTTTTGGTGACAAAGAGATGAGTTTTTAAAAATTCGTTTTAGTGGGCTTCCTTTTCTTGTCCTGCATGATTAAATATTCAGAAGCATGCATTCATATTTGTTCTTTGTGGATATTGAGTTGCCTGTCTGTGGAGCTGGATGTTGAGAGAGAGAGAGAGAGAGAGAGAGAGAGAGAGAGAGAGAGTGTGTGTGTGTGTGTGTGTGTGTGTGTGTGTGTGTGTGTGTCTCCTCTTACATCTATAAGAACAATTAATGCAAACAGAAGTAAAATTTTTAGTACATTTGGCCGGCTTCACCCATTTTGTTTTTCATTTATTTCCATTAAACAAGGATTTTGATGTTAGTGTCCAGTTATGATGACTCTGTTGTCATTCATGGAAAAAAATTGTAGATATTCTGACAACAGATCTTTTCCATTCATGAGATGTTTGTTGTCCTGGTTTCATTTCTCCGTGCTGTTAGAATCATTTGTTTTAATTGGGCCTTTTGCCAAGCATTCTATGAACCTAGTTTTCCTTATAGTAGTTCTCACTATTGTTAAGAGAAGATGTCTTCCTCCTTAAGATTTTACAAATGGATTCTAAGATGGTATTGACCTTGGCTGACGTTTCTATCTACCTGGTAAGGATGATAGATCATAGATTTAGAGCTCTAAGGAACCTTAGAGCTTATCTAGTCCAGCCCCTGTCTTTTGCTTATGAGGTTATTGAGGCTTAAGGAGGTTATGTAATCTGCCCACAGTCACCCAAATAGTTATTGACAAATCTGACTTTCTTTTGCATCAATATCTAGTTTATATAGGGCAGGTTGGCAAGTCTCACATTTATTCTTTTAATTTGGTGTTGATTTTTGTCTTTGTTCTTACAAGTCATGGTCTATCTATACTCTGACAGATGATGTAGAAATACACCCCATGTCAATAGCCAGTCCTTACCTTTCTGTTAAGATTAATGTCCCCTGCTTCTCTGAATTCTTTGTAGTTATCCTTTTTTTAAAATGGCACAGTAATATTATCCCCTTATATTCATGTACCATGGTTTGGCCAGCATTCTCCAATTAATGGGCAGCTGCATTACCAGTTTTTTTTTCCTACTACAAAAAAGCACTGTTATTAATATTGTGCTCTACATGGAGCTTTTCTCCTTGTCGCTAACTGCTCTGAAGTATATGTCTAACACTAGTGTCTTTGGGACCAAGGGGGCAGTTTCTTCCTGAAAGACTGTGAATGGTTTAGGTCAGAGCACTGAACTTACGATCAGAAGGCCTGCCTTTTTCACTTCCTGGATGTGTGACCTTGGTTACAAGTAGTCTTGACATTATGGGTCTCGTCTTATTTGTATATAGTGAATTGATCCAGATGATTCTAAATTTCCTTCCAACTAGAAGAATCTGCCTCCCTGGGTTGTTTGTTAGGATCAACTGTAGTAACATATGTGAAGTACTTTTTTACATTTTATGCTGTGCTATTTGCAAACCATCAAATGCTATATAAATGATAGCTCTTACTAGCCATTCCTATGTTTTTTTTTTTTTTTTAAGTAAGATATACTCACCTAGAGTGATGGTTCTGTTTGTGGATTTCATTCTGTCAAGTTGTAATGGTGCCTATGGAGTTAAATTTACCTACTTGTTAAGATTTCTAATGCTTCATTTGGGCATTTCTTTATAAGCATTTGAGGCCATGGGGCTTCTTTCTTGGATTTTTGTCCCCTTTGAAGGTCAGGGTGTTTGAATTGCTCTTCTTTCTCCTCCTCTGAGATAGATAACTTTTGAAAATATTCAGACAATTTTCTCCCTCTCTCATCCTTCATAGTTTAGTGTTCCTTGGATTAGATTTGTTAATACCTTTCAGGAATACTTCTTTTGTTAGGTTAATTTTCATAGCTTGCCCAACATCTTTCACTTAAAAGATTTATTAATTGTATCATGCTCACAGATTTTGTTTGATATATATTCTTTCCTTCCTTAGCAAGAAGGTAGATTACTGATTACTTTAGATTTAGCTTCAATCTCAGGGAACAAAGCAGGAGTCACTTCATTAAAGATTTCCCTTTGTTTTAAAGGATTTTGAAGTGCTCTTTGTAGCATCTAGAAAATCAGTATTGTGTCCCATTGCTATAGTTTATCCCCCCCACCCCCTTTTTCTGCCTAGATCCGACCCTGCAGTTTTTTTTTTTTTCATTTGGAGTCTAAAGGCTTGAATGTGTGCTGTTAGAACTGTCTTCAACAAGTAATATTCTAAAACAAAGAGGATTCTTGATCTTAATTCTAGTGCTTAAAAAAAAAACCCAAACATTTCCTTTGTTTTGATTATTATAAGTATTTTAGTCCTGCTAGGAAGATACTGTGAAAATACATTTTGACTCTTAGTAGATAGTCCAGCTTCATTGCCTTTAGTAGTCAAAACATTAAGTTTTCCAGCTTAAACTTATTACTAAATAGCTGAACTTCAACCATATTTTTCTATGTTAATCAGTGAAATTTCATGGGCCTTCTAGATAAGGTCACAGTGTTCTGAGACACATATTTCTTGTGATTTGAACTTTAAAGTCAATAAGAAGGTTGAGAATGTTTTCTTGAGAGCACTTATTCCCACATTCATAATTATTCCTTTAGTAAGTATTAAGGGAATACTAGGTATTATATAGAATGTAGAATTGGATACAAGCCCAAATTTAACTTATGATTAAAATTAGATAAAAGCCAATTAAATATTTATTAAATCTTCCTGTAGTCAGGGTACTATGGGAGGTGCTTGTAGGAAATGTAAAAAAAAATGAAGGAAAGATGGTAAAGTGAGTGGTAGCCTAGCATATACGGCTGTCTCCCCACCACATATCAAATGCATATGAAAAATACCTGCAAATGGAGTAGCGATAAGAACAGAAAAATTGAAAGAATCCAACACTTTATCATATCTTTAGAAAAAAAATAAGTACTAAATACCAACTCACCAGCCTGTTGTTGCTCCTAGACCTCCCACAGTACTGAGACCCCCCTGATCTATAGTCTGAGACATTTTGTTGGCTGAAATTTTAGGAATCAACTGTTAAGTTCTTGGTAATGTCCCAAGGAGGGGCCCTATTGCCAGGGCAAGTTGAAGCCTCTGAATCAAACCAGCCACAAGACTCTAGAAGAAGATAAGGGAGTGTTGTGGCCGAGTTTGAAGCCCTGGGGAGAAGAACATGAAGGAATCCGGAGACCAGAAATACGGAGCTAGTTATAAAAGTTTGGTACTATACAGGAGGAAGGAGATAGTCAGGGGATGGAGAAAAGCAGTTGCAAAGAGTTTTCCTGGCTGGGTCCAAGAGGATCCTTCCTTAATTTTTCATCACCATCCCCTTGGTGTCCTTCTAGGAGTTGGAGAAGGCCAGTGGTAGGGGATGGTAAAGCCCAGAATAGGACTGGAAAAGGTGAAGAATAGATCTAAGTGACATGAGTTTCTGAGTCTCCCTGCAGCAGTGTCCCAACTGGACAGCCTTACTTATTCCTGAAGGCTGTAGAAAACAGAGGAAGGCAGCCGGGGCTCAGATAAGGAAAGGCAGGATTGACTGGCACATTTGCAGCAAGAAAATCATAGAAGAATTAGCAAAGCGCTTGATAAAGAAATAAAAGCTGCTGGGGGGAGGGTGGGACAATGAACAAAGAAGAGTCAACTCAAAGAACAAGTACAAAGGAAACTCCCTTGAGGATGATGATGGAATTACCAGGATGGTTCCCAAGCGCAGTCAGAGAATTAAGTGAAAATCAAAGCATAAAAATATAAAAAAAAAGGGGGGGCAGAAATGAGAGCTGTTTAAGGAAAAGTAAGTTTAGCAGGAGCAGACAATATAGAACCAAAGACAGTCATTCTCCAACATGCAGGCATCATTTTGGAGCAATCGGAGGAGGGGAGTGACATGAAACAGAGGAGTTGTAGCAAAGTCTGCTGGATTGGGGAGGATATAGATAAACAGATGTCTGAGTACTTCAGGAGAAGAATTCCCCTTTGTGATGGAAGTGCGCACGCTCGTGTGTGTGTGTGTGTGTGTGTGTGTGTGTGTGGGGGGGGTGGGGGTGGGCGGGGGCGGGTAGGGCAGGGACCCAGCTTAGTGAAGGTTGAATAGGGAGTCCTAGGTTCAAAAGGAAAATGGTATGACATCAAAATGGAAAATTTAGGAGGCAAAAGGTAATAGGGTACCCCTCTTCCCCAGACTAGGGTAACAGAGTGCCCTGCTGCGTTAGTGGAGAATTAACAGCTTTTAGAAAAGACTGTTGAGAATCATAGAAGGGGAATGGTGTAAGAATGGGAGGTGGGGGGAGGGAGACAAAAATCAACTTTTCTTAATGTTGAAAGTAAGAGAATGAATGAGGTTGGGAGGAGGAAGGATTTGAGCATATTCTATCCCAACAGTAAATACTGATGATATTAAGAAAGTACAAAACTGTATTATGCTTAAAGTGACCAAAGAAAATGGAAAAAAAAACACTTAAGTATAAATGCACCAAATGAAATAGGATTGAAGTTCTTAAAAGAAAATATTGGTGGGGCAGCTAGGTTGTGCAGTGAGTAGAGCACTGGCCCTGGAGTCAGGAAGACCTGAGTTCAAATGTGGCTTCAGACACTTGACACACTTACTAGCTGTGTGACCTTGGGCAAGTCACTTAACCCCAATTGCCTTGCCTTCTGCCCTGCAAAAAAAAAAATTGGTGAATTTTGAAAAGATATTAATAGTAGCATAATAATAGTAAGAGACTGATCTCTCACATCTGAGAAGACGCACAGGAAGAGCAATGAGAAGGAAAATACAGAGCCAAGTGGACCGAGAGTAATATTACCTTTTACTGACCTGTGGTGTGTTTGAATGGGAACCCCAAAGAATACATGTATCTCAGGATCCTATGGTACTTTTTACAAAGCGTGACCACTTGTTAGTCCTCAAAGGTATCATAAGCATATATATAATAAGAAGGAAGACAGAAATTACAAGTATATCTATTATGCACTATAATGCAATAAAAATAGTAATAAAGGACATTCAGAAAATTATACAGACCCAAATGGAGACTAGAATTATAAGATCATGGGAACACATATTGGGCGGTAGAAGGGATTTCACAAGTCATCACAAGTTCAACTCCTTGTTTTACAAATGAAACAAATGAAGCCTGGAGAAGAATCACTGTAATAGTAAGCATAGAGCTAAGTAATGGCATCCTAAATGGGTGGGCCAATAAACAAATCATAGAAATGACAAGTTGTTGTATTAATTATAGTGATCATAATGGGACGACACATCCAAACTTCCGGGTTGCAGCTGTGAATTGGTCCAGGCATGCTGGATTTCAGTTTTCAGGAAGATGACTATATGTCCTATGACCCAGTGAACCTACCCAAAGCAAGTCAAAGACAGACAGAAGTATCCAGTATGTGCAGAAATACAATGATAATGAAGACAAGCAACATTTTATAGTACTCTTAATTTTATAGAGCGCTTCCCATATGTTTTCTCATTTTAATTTCACAACAGCTTGAATTAGGATGCTGTTCTTTTTCCATTTAACAGATGAGGAAGCTAAGATGAAGAGAGTTTCCATGACTTGGCCAGGGCTTCATGGCTAATAAATGTCTCAAGTTTGATTTAAACTCAATTCTTCTTGACTCAAAGGCCAGCACCCTACACCTCCTGACTGCCAGCTGTGATTGATCCTTTGTGATAGAAAGGAAGTAGAAGCAAAGTAGATGTCCATCAGTTATGGAATGGATGAGAAAACTGGCTTATACACGTAATTGAGTGCTATTATACAATAGGAAATGACACATATGAAGTTTTTTAAATTAATAAAAAAAGAGCAGGGTCTCTGCTCTCCACAGACAAATGTGAACAAAAGTTAAATAGCAAATGTAGCTAATTGCCAAATGAGTGATACAGACAGGTGGATATGATATAATGTGAAAAGGGGGCATTGCTGCAATTCAGTAGGTTATGGTTGTTGTAGGAGACAAATTTTACTCCCTTAACTCTGGGGAAGCTCATAAATTCAAATCCAGCATCAATCGCTTGACAGTTGTTTGTCTCAGTTTATAGTTCATACCTATACCTGTACCTATACCATGGCATCAGAGAAATGAGGACATGACTTGCAGCTGACTTTGATTTGAGGGAGGGAGGGCTGTGCAAGGTCACCAGCCTCACTTCTCCTCCAGAGCCCTCTGGGGCCAGTGACCAGATATTCATCAGGACAACTGGAGATGGCCCAGGATGCAATGGGAGACCCTGGGCCTTTTCGGCTCAGGCCTTGTCATGTACTCACTTAGAGTGAGGTAATGTCCATTCAGTGAATAGGCTTCTTTAAGAAGTGAGTAAAATGGCCCCTTTAATTAGAAAAACCATACACGATTGTTATAAGGACCAAATTAGATAATTTTTCTTTCATATGCATACATGCATACATACGTGTGTGTGTGTGTGTGTGTGTGTGTGTGTATAATTTTTAGTTTATACCACTCAGTTCCACAAATTTTTGAGTTCCAAATTTTCTCTCCTTCCCTGTCCTCCCCCCTCCTCCTCCCCAAGATGGCCTGTAATCTTATATAGGTTCTACATGTACCTTTGCATTGAATTTATTTACATAATAGTCCAATTGTAAAGAATTATAACCAATAGGATGAATCATGAGAGATAAGAAACGAAATCAAAAAGGAAGGAAAAAAAAAGCGAGAGCACTTAGTTTGCCTTCATCTGCATTCAGACTCAGTAATTCTTTCTCTGGATATGCATAGCTTTTCCCATCATGGAGCTGTCTTTGGACTTTGAATTGCTGAGAAGAGCCAAGTCTATCAAAGTTAGTCATCATAGATACCGTGTATCTGTAATCGTGTATAATATTCTCCTACTTCTGCTCCCCTCACTCAGCATCAGTTCATATAAGTCTTTCCAGGTTATAATGAAGTCCGTCTGCTCCTCATTTCTTATAGCACAGTAGTATTCCATTACATTCACATACAACAACATGTTTAGCCATTCCCCAATTGATGGGCATCCCCTTTGATTTCTAATTCTTTGCTACCACAAAAGAGCTGCTATAAATATTTTTGTACATACTGGTCCATTTCCCACTTGTATGATCTCTTTGGGATGCAGCCCCTATTACTGGGTCAAAGGGTATGCGCATTTTTATAGCCCTTTGGGCATAGTTCCATATTGCTTTCCAGAATGGCTGGATCAGTTCACAACTCCACCAACACAAATTAGATAATATTTATCAAAGTGCCTGGCATATAGTAGACACTATACAAACATTAGCCATTGCTATTATCATTACTATGACTTGTTTACCACTACTACTAGCTAAGAACCATTATTGATAAGACTCACCCTGAGGGCATTCCTTTATGAAAAAGGAAACGGTGGAAACCAATTGATATGCATTGACATTCACCCTGATAGCAAAGCCATCTTTTCCTGTTGGAGGATGATTGTTGTTTTTAATTATTGAAAGGCTGTCATTTGGAAATGGAATAAGACTTGCCCTGGTTGACCTCAGGGAGCAGATTTAGGAGCAATGAATAAACTTTTCAGCTTGATATAAAGAGAGTGGGTTGCCTTGGGCCAGAGTAGGTGCCCCATTATTAGGGGTCTTCAAATTGAATCTCGGTGACCATCTGTTAGTGGAATCTTAGAAGGAATTACTGTTCAGGTATGGATTAGGTTACATGGCCTTTGAATTCTTTTTCAGTTCTAATATATAATGAGATAAGATAATGAGAAATGATATTTGGTAGGTGTTAGGAGGTCCTTTGATGGAGGGTATTTACCATCGGATCAAGGAGGTGATATCTGATTTAAAAAGCATCAGAGAGCCACAGAGGCTTCTTGGCTAGTGGAATGACTTGAAGAAAATGATTTTTGGGAGGTATCCTGGTACTTGTGTGTAGAATAACTGGAGCAGGGCTCAGTCTTTGTAGTGGCTGTGGAAATGTAGGAAGACTAAGTTTCAGAGATATAAGAACAAAATAGTCGGCAATTCTGATTTACTTAAAGGTTGTGAGGGACATAGAAGGGATGAAAGCTGAAAACTTCAGGACTTAGAGCCCTGAGAAGGTGCTGATGCTATGCATGTGGTGGGGGAAATTTAGATAGACTTTTTTATGGTTTTGTTTGTTTTTAATTTGTTGCCTTTTACAAGTTGATACCTTAGAATTTATGAAATCTAAGTAGTAAGAACTTTATTTCAGTGGCATTTTGGGGGGAGGGGTGGGGAGGGGTCGTTGTTATTTCCAAATACTGTCCTATCTGGGCTTTGCTTCTCAGGATAAGGATATTGGGCAGATTATTGCCAGCTTTCTTCACCTCAAGGACTTTACATTGTGGGCTAGCTCAATGACCAGAAGAGCCAGAAACTTCTGATAGTTTTTGCTAGTTCCTTGTTTTGAGTACTGTCCACTCAGGATCTTAGGATTCTAAGTGGTGCAAGGTGGAAAAAGCCCAGGTGCTGGAATCAGAAGACTGGTTTGAATCCCAGATCTTCTTAACACCTGTATCATCATTTTGGATGGATCATTTGATCTCTGTAGGGTCCCTGAGTTTCCTCATCTCTAAAATGAGGGGGTTGGACTAGATGGCCTCTAAGGGCCTTTCCAGTTTGAAATCTGTGATCTTGTGGTTTTAGAGTCATGTTAGATCCTTTATAGAAGGGACTGTGGAATTCACTTAGTACTCTTTATTTTATAGATCAAGAAACTAAGCTGTGAATTGTAAAGTGGCTCTTGTTCCAAGTCTCATGGGAAGCAGGCTGTTATTTGAATCTACAATTTCTGATTCTCTGATACAACTTCTTTAATTAGGGTCAGCACAGTTGGGGATAGCTTAAGTTGGTCTAAAATTAAATACATATGTAGAAGTTAAAATTTTTGATTTTGTGAATATTTGATCTTGTTTTGGGGGATGACCTGTTGACTGTGTTTGTTACTCAGGATTCACTTACAAAATGATTTTTTCAGATCATAAGCTTAGCAGCCAGAGAAGTACATTCTGACTTCATTCATTATATTAGCAGTGCTCTTTGGAGTAGATGTTACGGATGTCATTTTTGCATTCCCTTTAAGTGTGCCCATAAAACACATTCATCTCACTCAGGGCTTTTTTGGGATGTGTTTTTCAGGTCACCTTTTTTATAAATTTGGAATCACAGAATCTGACTGGTATCGAATCAAGCAGAGTATTGACTCCAAGTGTAGGACAGCCTGGCGGCGAAAGCAAAGAGGGCAGAGTCTTGCAGTCAAAAGCTTCTCCAGGCGGACACCTTCTTCATCATCTTATAGTGGCTCAGGTAACTGTTGTCAGAAATTGAATCTTTTGTTAAGCTTTTTTATGTTTGTGATTTTATTATGCTTTCAAGTTAATTTGAGACTGATTCTACCTATTTAGCTGGCCTCAAGGTGACCATTCATATTTATATGCGATGCTTCATAGTTTGCAAATCACATGACTTTGTGGGTAGGTTAAGTTTTATTATCCTCATTTTTCAGCTGATGAAACTGAGGCTTAGAGGTTAACTAACTTTGACTATTCTCACACAACTAGCCAGTGGTAAAGCCCAGAAATTATCTTTTCAAATCTTGGATTCTTCCCCCATTTAATTTTTTAAATATTTTTTTCAAACTGTCACTGAAATGTTAGTATCTACTTCATCAAAATATCTAGAGTCAAAAATTCTAATTTATTAGATAGTCACATAGGATCATACTTTATTTAAATTGTTAAAAACTTAAACTAAGCCATCAACAAAAAAATTAAATATGAGACAAGAGGCAAAGTTTTTAGTAGTACCTCTTTAATGAGGTAGAAACAAATGAATTAACCAACAATAAACAATCAAATAAAAGGGTTTTGTTCAATGTGGCCCTCCTAGCACCACCCAGAGTTCTACTACTTTTGATACAGGTTCCCTTCTTCCTTCTTTTTCTTTCTTTTCTTTTTCTTTTACTGTTTAGTTATAGTCCTGGCTCTGCTGATTCTGCTATACAGTCCTCTGTGTAGATTTCTGTATTTTCTTGTTTGCTTTGTACTTATTGGTCCTTTGTGCATCCTACCGACCATGGGATCTTTCCATCTGACTTGACACTGAAACCTCTTGTATGTGTTGTTTTCTCCCCCATTAGAATGTGAGTTCTTTGACAGCAGGGGACTGTATTGTCTTTCTTTTTCTGTCCCCAGCTTTTAGCTCAGTGTTGCATATAGTAAGAACTTAATAAGGTCTGTCTTTGTTTCTTTCTCTCACTTTTCCTCCCTCCTTCCCTCCTTTCTTTTTGACTAAGTCTTCCCCTTCCCCTTCCCTTTCTTCTCTTTGTCATAATTATATTAAAAAGTAGAACTAAATGTTTTTTAAAGGGCTTTCTCACCCCACCCCACCCCACCCTACTTAAAAGTCATGTGGAAGAATGTAATATATTGGAATAGGATGTAATTTTTACTTTAAAAATGAATGTGTATCAAGCACAGTATTCCTGTAAGTTTGCACAGCCTCTGGTTATGCAACTTGTCCCCAAAAGTAGTTTCCAGCGCAACTGGAAATTGATATTTCCCAGTGGACATTTGATAATTTCTTTATACAAATCAGTTAAAATCTTCCTTTCAGTTCAGGCATACATCAAGTATTCACACTGCTGAGGTTTCTACCAGTTTGCCTCAGTGTTGAAATAGACAGAAGAGACCAAACAATGATATTCCACCAGACTGGGAATAATGGAGTATGAATAGAGAACACTGTAATAAATAACATTCGGGCTAAGAACTCCCCCCTCCCCCCTTCTCCTTGTGCCCTCCCCCCCTCCCCCCCAAAAAGTTTTTTGATAGGGAATATTTCTTGTTATGGTCTTTTTACAAAAACAAATCTTTTCTATTTTCGTCTGTGGTATATTCAAGGCAAGCTATAAAGACAGATTGAATTTCGGTAATAGCAGCTAGGGGATATAGAGTCCTAGATATGGAACCAAAAAGGCCTAAATTCAAATCCTTCCTTATACATTTATTAGCTGATTGTTCCTAGGCAAGTCCCTGGGCAAGTCAGCCTCAGTTTCCTTATCTGCAAAGTGGGGATCATGGTAGGCCCTACCTTGTAAAGTTGAGGCTCAGATGTAGTATATGGGAGGTGTTTTGCAAAATTTAAACCATCATGTAAAGGTTATGATTATTGATGGGAGCAGTTTGGAGTGGGTGGTATGTTTCTCCGAGATTGAATCTGAAATGTAAAGGAACAACCAAGGAGAATGGAGAAACTGTGACAAGGGCGAGTCCTGAGGAAAATGGCAGCCAAATGGATGTCACTGGGTGTCCACTCAAGCATATTTCTGTTTAGTGGTGTGTATCCACACCCCAGACTCCCAAGTGTGAAAGTACGTTTTAAAAATCAGGAGTGATCATGGTGCGTGTAACACTCAGAAAACCTCAGAGAATGGGATAGTTATTGACTCTAAATTGCTCTGGTTTTTGGCTGACCTCCCAGGTGTAAATGCTGATCAGATAAACCACTGTGTTGCCGAGGAATGCCCTGGATAGAGGCACGCTCTCTATTAGAAATGATTTTATTTCGTAATTAAAAAAGAGAGGGAACACCTTTCTGGAAAATTTGACTTGAGGGCCCTGAATTTGAGTTTGGGTCAGTTACTGAAGCCTCTGGGTTTGAGTGTTGTTTGAGTCAGGTTTACTTTGTTGGCACAGTCTTCAAAGTTCTTCATGTCAGTCTTGAGTCTTCCATAATCCTGAGATTAAATCTTTGAATGGGGTGAGGAGGGAGAGTGGGTGCCCTGCAGGTTCCACTGAGTCAAAGACACTCAGAAGCTACATTGATCAGCTCCTACAGCCCACAACCAAAATGAGCCTGTTGGCCACGAGTGTCTCTGAAGCTCTTGGTTGTGTCCATCCTAGGCCCAGTGAGTTCTGAATCCATCAGGTTTGGTGAGTACCAGGGCAGCTTAGGATGTGCAGTAAGTGGAACGGCTGCTCTCCCCGCATTTTTCTTCCTTTTGTTCAGCTCCTGAGGCATATGGTTGGCAGGTTTTGTTTGTAGAATGCCTGGAGATTCATACAGTGAGTGGTGAGCCCTTCCTTGGGGCTCCTCCATCTGGTGAGCCTGTTCTCAGCAAAACGAGAATTCTAGCTAGATGTGATCATTAGCCAAGACAATGTGCTCACAAGCTTTAGGGCAGGCTTTTAAAAGTTAATTACGGTCTTGTCATAAATTCATCTTTCATCTAGGGGATTTCAAAATACTTTAACATCTAATCTTAGAGTCATGTTTTTTAAAAGTCATAGGGAAGGTGAAGGTAAATTCGATTTATATTAGGTCAGGTTAGGAATAGCTCACAGACTGACAGCTAGCAGGGACCTGAGAGGCCATCCAGCGCCCTCTCCTCATTTCGAAAGAGGCCCATAGGGGTGGAATCACTTGTGTAAGGTCACACAGTAGTAAGTATCGATGGTGGGAAGTGAAGCCAGGTCCTCTGACTCTATGCATGGTTCCATCTAGCTAGGTATCATGTCTTCCGAATGCTGTATAACTAAATTGTGAGCTGCTTGAAGGTAGGAACATGTGCATTCATCTTGTGCCCCTCACCCTGCCTCACAATAGACATTCAATAGACATTAATTGGTTGGTTGAATTCTCCCTGACACAGAATACCTTTTCTTCAGTTCTTCTTATGAACTTAGCCCTTCTCTGGTACATATAATTTTAATTTAGAATGGTGGTCCAAAAAAACATGGCTAATATGAAGATGGACACCCTCTGCAGTTCCTGACTCTGTCCTGCCTCTCCCTGTGACTGACCTTTACCCTCCTATCGGATTCTCTTATCTTTGAATCCAGGAGCCCCATGTACCCCACTCTTCTTGCTCCATTCTCCCCTTCTTGCTTTGAATGTGGAAGAAGTCATAATCCACCAACAAGCAATAATCATGTGCCTTTCATGTGCCGGGTTCTGTGGTAGGCGCTAGTCACAAACACAAATAATGAAACAACCCCTACTTCTCAAGGAACACAGGTTCATTCTGAAGTGGGAGAAAGCAAGTACAGATGACATGTATCTGCCCTCTAAATATAAATGAATTGAAGGCAGTTAGGGAGGGAGCTCACTAACAGTTGGAGTCAAAGAATGGCTTCTTGTAAAAAGTGCTGCTTGAACAGGGAGGGACTGTGGGAGACAAGAGTTAGGAGGGAGTCTGTTCCAGGCCTGAGGGATGGTGGGGGGGGGGAGGGGCAGGGGGGCATGGAGACTAGAGATAGAAAGCTGCATCAAAGACAGAGAGGAGGCCAGTTTGCATGCCCCATAAGTGTGTGTACAGGATGAAGCAACAAGGGTAGTGAAATGTGGAAGAGAGGTTTGTTTGGGGGGAAAGATGATGGATTTTGTTTTGGTCTTGGTAAGGTTGAGATGTCTTCAGATGGAACATGCAGATGGAAATGCGTTAAGTAGATTGTTGGTGATGTAAAACTGAAGGTCAGGAGATAGAATAGGGCTGGGCATATAGATCTGTGAATTTTCTGTGTAAAAGTGATCATTAAACTTTTGGGAGGAGCTCAGAAGGTCACCAGGGGTTTCAGTAATTAATTGTAACTTACTGTGCGGATCAGATTTTATCTGTTCTTTGTAGTGTAAACCACAGGATGACCCAGGCCTAATGGGATGGAATCCTCCCTGAAACAATGATCTCATAGGGTCCGAAGCTGAATGATTATCTAATCTAGCTGCTTCTTTTACAGATGAGGCAGCTGTGGGCACCAGACAGGTTAAAATTACTCTCCTAACGTCCTAAAGGCAGTATTAAGATTTCAACCCATGCCGCATACTGGGTTCTTTTATTACCAGTGCCTATCCCCATATGGGAATAAACTAGTCAGGGTTCTTAACCTGGGGTAACTGTATTTTAATATAATTGATTTCCTTTGCAATCTAAATTTACTTTGTGCATTTCAAAACATTCTGAGAAGGGGTTAGTAGACATCATCAGACTGCCAGTGGGGTCCATCACGCAAAAAAAGGTTAAGAACTTCTGAGCTAAATTAAGAAAACAACAGTCATTCTGTCTTTTTGTGATATATCCCAGTAGGCAAATCTATGTTTCAGTATAGTTTTAAAATTAAATGGTAATCATGAATAAAAAATATTGATCTAGAGATGTTCACAGAAAATGTTTTGGCTCTTAATGAAATGTACCTTCACGGGGCATTTGAATGTTACCTATTGAAATCTAACTTTGGATATGAGCTGGAAGAAAAAGCAGCATGTTTAGCTGAGATATGAAACTTTGAGTTGCGTGTTAACAGCATCACTGTGTCTTAAGCAATGCCAAGAAATATGGTTTTACTATGGAAAAACAATTCTCAAGCTGCATATTATTTTCAAAAATCTTAAATAAAACAACATAAACTAGTTTCTTTAATTATAAACATGAGTTGTTTTTATTGATTGCATTTTCATTTGAAGAATTTTAGGCTCTTAATGAGCCAATATTTTTATATAAATTGTGCAATGTTTTTTATCTTATTCGTGCATCCTTTATATTAAAATATTTACTCAAAATGAAGTGCTTCCCTGTGGGCAGATGTGACAAGGTCTGGATTAGAAAGGTGAACAGGAGTGGGGTGTCTTAACAGTTCCATGAAATTAAGGCAATACCCAAACTTTAAAAATGTGCTAATTCCAGTGTTGTAGTCTCATAATACTTCTGACTATTGACTTTCCTGACAGTATACTTTCAAGTTAGATCAGTATTATTGATCACTTTTTCCTGAAATCTCTTCCTTATAAGAGGGTGAAATGACTTTCATAAATCAGGCCAGGCAAATTCCTGTGGCACTTGATCATTATTTATCTTTCCTTCTGTTCTATTTTATTGTCAGTAAACATGCATTTATTAAGAGTTTACTATGTGCCAGACCCTGTACTAAGTGCTAGGGTTATGTAAAGAAAGACACAAACACAATCCCTACCATGCCATCAAGGTGCTCATTCTCATGAGGGAGATAACATGCAAATAACTACACACCTTTGAGAAACATGTAGTGTAAGTGGAAATTAATTTCAGAGGAAAGACTTGGTGGGAGGTGGGGGTGCAGTGGGGAAGGAGAGGACATAGGAAACTTCCTCCAGAAAGTGGGATTTGAGCTGAGTTTTTAAAAAAGTTAATGCATTTTTATTTTGAATGAACAAACACCAAATAAAACTGGCATTTCCATATAGCACAACAGAAAAAAGAGAGTTTTATGTAAAACTGTAAATCTCTATCATGCACAGCTTGCCTTTTCTTTCCAAATGTAAAATATGTTCAGTCCGTAGCTTTCAAAGCTGTCCTACTTGTCTGTAATTCTTTCTGTACTTCTGTTCTCTTTAACTTGAGCTGTGTTTTGCTGGACGTCAGAGATGAGAAGGGAAAACATTCTAGGCATGGGGGATAGCCAACTAAAATGCTTGGAGTCTGGAGAGAACATATCCTCTAATAGGAATGGCAAGTAAGCTAGCATAGCCGGATTGTAGAGGGGAGACAAGTGTAAGAAGAGAGGAGAGGTAGGAGGGATCAGGTGGGGAAGGGCTTTCAAAGCTCAGGAGATGAATTTGTCCTTTACCCTTTCGATATTACGGAGCCCCTCAGTTTATTGAATGTATGAGATCTGTGTGATATAGTCTGATCCAACCTGGGCTTTGGGAAAATCACTTTGGTAGCCAACTGGAGGATGGATTAGAAAGAAGAAAGACTTGAAGCAGGCACACTCCTTAGAAGGATATTCTAATAGCTTGTGAAGGAGGTGATGAGAGCCCCTAGCGGGCGATGCCTGTCTGAGTAGAAAGAAGGGGACTCGTGCGAGAGACAGTGTGAAGGTAAAAAGGATGAGATTTAACCACCAATTGGACATGTGGGGGGGCTTTACTGAGGAGCTGAGAGTGACACTGAAGTTGGGTGATGGAGAGGATGGTGGTGCTATTGAAAATAATAAGGAAATCGGGAAGAAGAGAGAGTTTTGGGGGAAGATGAACATATTTTGACTATGTCGAGTTTGAGCTGCCTATGGGATTTCATTTCAAGAGCGGTTTAAGAAATGGAAATGTAAGAGCTCAGCATTTCCATTTGAAAAAGAAAGGAATATATTAAGGCCAAATTTAGGTTATTAGGAGGGAATTTTTGATTCCTACCTTGGTGTTTAATTTGTTGGGAGATCTGCAGTTTTCTAAAATATAAATATCCCATTCTAGGTGATTTAACGAGCCCATTAAGATATATTCTTGGCCCAAATAGGTGAAGTTCTTTTAAAAATAGCAACAGCTATTCATCACAACCAATAAAGAAGAAATAGAGGTAATTATTAGGAGTTGTTTTGCCCAACTCCATGCCAATAAAACTGACAGTCTAACTGAAATGATGGATATTTATTGTTGTTGACTCGTTTCAGTCTTTTCCAACTCTTTGTGACCCCATTTGGGGTTTTCTTGCCAAAGATACTGGAGTGGTTTGCCGTTTCCTTCTCCAGCTCATTTTACAGCTGAGGAAACTGAGTCAAACAGGGTTAAATGACTTGCCCAGCGTTACATAGCTATGTAAGTGTCTGAGGCCAGATTTGAACTCAGCAGATTTGAACACATGAAGATCAGTCTTCCTGTGCCACCTAGCTGCTCTTGGATGAATATTTACCAAAATATAAATTGCCCACATTGATAGAAGAGGGAATAGAATACTTAACTAGCTCCCTAAGGGGAAAACAAAAACAACTAAAATCTCAAGACCAGATGGATTTATATGTGAATTCTATGAAGCATTTAAAGAACAATGAGTTCCAATAATATATAAAATGTTTGGGAAAAAAATAGGTGAAGGAGCCCTACCAAATTCATTCTATAACATAAATATGCTCTTGATATCTAAGCCAAGGAGAGTCAAAACAGAGAAAGAAAACTGTAGACCAATTTCCCTAAAGAACATTGATGTAAAAATTTAAAATACTAGCAAGGAAATTACAACAAGACCAGGCTGGATTTCTATCAGGAATGCAGGGCTGGTTCAATATTAGGAAAACTAGAAGCATAATTGACCATGTCAGTAGCAAAAACAACAAAAATCATACAATTATTTCAATAGTTGGAGCAAAAGCTTTTAACAAAATGTAACACCCATCCCTGTTAAAAGTGCTAGAAAGCACAGGAATAAATGGAACTTTCCCTAACATAAATATTATCTATCTAAAACAAAGAGAGAAAGCATTGGTGAAGCAAGGATGTCCATTATCCCCAGTGCTATTTGATATTGAACTAGAAATACTAGATATAAGACAAGAAAAAAAATGAAGGAATAAACATAGGAACAGAAAACAGAACTTTTTTTGCAGATGACATGGCGGAACAAGTTATAGTATACCAGTGCTTTGGAGTATTATTGTAATTAAGAAATGATAAAGGAAATGGGTTTCAGAAAAACCTAGGAAGACTTAAATGAACTGATGCACAGTCAAGTTCATCCAAGTTTTCGCAGGTTTAATAATAGCTAGCTAATATTAGCTAGCATTTATACAGTGCCTACTATGTGCCAGGCACTATGCTGAGTGCTTTATAATTATTATCTCATTTGATTCTCACAACAACCCTGAGAAGTAGATGCTGTTATTATTCCATTTTACAGATGAGGAAACGGAGGCAAACAGAGGTTAATTGACTTTCCCAGGATCAAACAGCTATTAATTGTCTGAGGCTGGATTTGAATTTAGATCTTCTTGACTCAGGCCCAGTCCTCTATTCACTGCACCACTTAGTTACCTAAGGACATTTTTTTTCTCAGAAGCCATACCCTTCATTCTTTTTATGGTACAGTATTATTCCATCACATACTTGTTCAGCCATTCCTCGTTGGATGGATATTACCTCAGTTTCCAATTCTTTGCCACTGCATAAAGACCTATATTTTTGTATATCTTTAATTAAAATTTGTTTTGCTTAGGAGTAATCCCATGTCTTAATCTACCATCCCTTTCTCCCTTCTTACCTTCCTGTCCTTCCTATTTCCCTGTTGAGTGAAATGTATTTCTGTCCCCAGCTGTGAGTATATGAGTGTGTCTTCTTACCTCCTTTGAGCATTTCAGATGAGATTGAGGTGCAGGTGTCACCCCCTCCTTCTCCAGACTTCTACTTGAACATTCTGATTATATGAGATAAAGTTCCATAATCTTCCTGTCCCCCCAATATATTCCTCTTTTTCTCTCTCTATTCTTCTTTTAAGATCATCAGAATGTAACAGAACCACACTCCTAGGCCTTCTGTTAATTAGATTTCCTCTGTGACTCTAGATGCTTATGGGGCTCATCGGGTACTCGTGTCTTCTCCTGGTAGTTTATCATTGTTCATTCATAGTGACCTTTTTATGTTTCTCTTGGCTCTTGTGTTTGTATTTAAGAGTTTGCATGTAGCTCTGGGATTTTCATCAGGAATGCTTTGAAGTACCTCATTTCCTGTTGAGTTCCTCAAGCCCATGAGAAAAGGGAACAACTTGGTTTTGCTTGGGTCTTAATCTTTCTGGTTTTAATCTTGGTGTCAGAGGCTGTGGCTGATACGGGGCCATTCCTTTGTCTGAGGTCTCAAGCTTCTGGCATGGCGCCTGAGACATTTGTTTCTATTGATGGAATCCTAATGGAGCTGCCCCCAGCCCCAGTATTCTAACTTCCTTTTGAGCCCTGGTGAGTGGCAGGCCCACTGCCCCTGCCAAGCCACTCCCTCTCAATATCCTAACTTCTTCATATATGCCTCACTGCTCACTAGAACAACAGGTGTGTCCATGAACTCATTTGTCACAGAACAGCAGGCATGTCCATGTGATGGGATCCTAGCCATTGCCTCTAGCTAATCACTGCCCCCCTATTGTTTTGGGGTCCACATCCTGCTTGGGCATCCTAGTGGTGCTGCTTTCTGATTGGCTGAGTATTGTGGTCCTGTCTAAGGCTAGATGGATATGGTTGTGGTTGAGTGTATGGACACACCTGCTCTTTCTGTGGGAAATATGAGGAATGGGTCTGGGGGCAGTGGCTGGGATCCCATCACATGGACACATCTGCTGTTTCTGTGGGAAATATGAGAAATGGGTCTGGGGGGAGTGGCTGGGGTCCCATCACCTGGACATGCTTGCTGTTTCTGTGGGAAATAGTAGTTCATGGACACACCTGTTCTAGTGAGCAATGAGGCATTTATGAAGAAGTTAGGATATTGAGTGTGTGTGTGTGGCTAAGTAGAGGTGGTGGGCCTGCTGTTCAGTGGGGCCTATAACGAAGTTAGAATGTTGGGGCCGGGGGCAGCTCCATTAGGATTCCATCACTATTATATTTTTAATCCTTTAACTAGACTTTAACCTGTTAATTAACCAAAACCGATGGCTTAATAGATGCAGAAAAGAGTACACTGGTAAGGTTATGCAGATATATAGGAAGTGGTCCCCATATTTAAGGAACCTGTAGTCTAATTGGGGGGATGATATGAACTTATTAAAATTAAATTACAGTATAAGAAATAACTAGTTTATTTAGGATCATAGATTTTAAAAGCTGGATAGGACACTTACTTAGCAGGATCAGTTTTCCATCTTCCTTCACTCCTTATTAACTGCTTCTTCCCTATAGACGTGCTAGAATCATTGACCCTTGGAGTTGTTACAAGGGTTCAGAAGTGAAGTCATCTCTTTTAGCCCTTCCTCTCTGCCTCCCGAACCCTGATGCCTGTGCCTTCTCTTCAACAACCCTTCCAACAAGTATTTCTCTCCTCTGTGGCCAAATTTAGAACAGAATGCATTCTCGTCTGTAACTTCCCCTCTGATTTTCTGACCCTGAAACTAGTGGTAGGCCCTTTTGAAATTTTCTAAGGGATTTTTCCTCTAGAGATTTTAAAAACTAATTGGATTTACAGCAAAAGGGACCCTTGAGATCACATAGTCAAATTGCTCCATTTTGTCGATGAGGAAACTGAGATCCAGAGTCATAAGGCAATATGTAACCAAAGCAAAATTTGAATTCAGTCCCTTTTACTCCACAACCTATGTCTTTTCTACAATATTATATTGTCAAAGAAAAGATAAAATGCCTCATTAAGATTCCATTTCCCTTCTTCTTTAGTCCTCCAAGGAAAAGACACAAATAGAATGATAGATAATTTATTAAACTCTTACTGTATGCCAGGCAGTGTGCTCTAAACGCTGGTGATACAGTTATGCAACTAAACAAGGCAATCCTTATCCTCATGCAGCTTGTGTTCTAATGGTGGGAAGATACCACATAAAGGCAAGATAGAAGGGTGAGTGGGAGAGGGTACCAGCATGGGAGGCAGAGATGCTGTGAGAAAGTAGAGAAATGCAGAGAATGAGTTGAGCTGAGAATGAATTGGCAATGGCTGGGGGTCCCTCATGAAATGACTGTCCCAGGTCCTTACCAATCCTGAGAGTGGGTCTCAGGATAGATTTATCTCTAGGGTGGGAAGGCTGCTGATGAGGAGATGGAAATGTTCAGAGAGTAAGTCAAGTCAGGAGATACATAGTTAATGTAGTTACCTATAGATTGCCAGCAGTGGGTGCTTTCAGTATACTAAAGACTGGAATAGACTTCACCTACCTCTTGGAGGGAAATCAAGCTTATCCTAGTCATTTCATCACAAGAGCCAGGGCAAGGGGACTCTAGGGTAGGAAGATGCCAAAGGAAGAGTCCGTTAACCTCATTGAATCCAGGTTTCCTCATTTGTAAAATGATGGAACTGGCTTAGATAGCCTCTGAGGTCATTTCTAGCTCTAGCTGTAGGAGTTCTGGGGAGAGAGAAGGGAAATGTGACTGCTTCTCCTGACAGCAGCATGCTGGGGTGGGTAGTGGTACACAGCCTTTCAAAATGATTTCATTCAGAGCAATCAGTAGTACGGAGGACCATTCATAACCAGGTGAAGAAAAGTTGTGAATGACTCTCTCTTTTAGGTAAGTTTAACTACATACAGGTTTAACTTTGCATGCTTTATTCCAGGCCTTTGGGAATTTTGCCTTTTTAATTGTGGAGACAAGTAGAGTTTTTGAAAATTTATGTCCACTTTAACTTATAACCCATCTCTTGGAACACTACTGGTGAAAGAATGTGTGTGCAGTATTACAAGTGGTATGTGATAAAACTTGGATGGTCCCAAGTTCTTTTCTGTGTTGTTTTTTTCTTCAGTTTTTCATACCCAGTTGTTTTGGTAGTTATCAGATGCTAAGTATTAACAGTTGCCAAAGATTGTTATAGATAGGGAAATAGTATACTGGGCCACACAAGTAGCGTCTTTAATTGTGTTGTTGAGCTGCGTTGTGGTAGGAAGTACTTCCTGATTCGGAACCCAAGACCTTTTCTATTAGAATTCCTTGACTCTCTGGGACTCAGTAATGAGAGTAATCAAATCATGGCTCCAGCTGGAAGTTTCCCTTGGCTTTTTGATGTCTCTAGCTGTTTTTAAGGGAAGTAAACTTTTTGCATCAGAAGAGGGAGGCAGAATGCAAGTGATATTGTGGTGCAGAGCCTGGATGGTAAGGAAGTTCTCAGTGCACTGGAGAGCAGCTGCAGGTAGTCTGTGACTCGCTCACCACCATTGAGTTCTAACTACCATCTCTCTATACAATGGAGAGAGAGATGAAAATTCAGGGAAAGGCAGCTAACTTTTATGAGTTCTATAGGGTGAAGGAAAGATAGTGGACAGAAAGCTTGTGGCAGAGATGGAGGGAAATAAGACACCAGGCAGTCTTCAGGTGAATGTACTTTCACTCTGTATTTGCAGAAAAGAAGCTTGTCCTTTATGACCAAAAACTTGCCTTTGGCTACTGATTGTATTTATTATGTACCAATCACAGAAAAGCAAAACTATGATTGGAATGGGTAATAATAAGGAAAAAAAGCAAGATAAGTATCTTGTTTTAAACATTTTTTTCTCACCACAGTTTTACCCAAACACCTCCCTTGGCAATGCCTCCCACTGGCCAGTGTTACTAGGTTGAGTCAAATTTACAAATGGCATCAGCTTATCACCTAATGTTCAGCAGTCCCATTTGTGTTATGCTAATGTCACAGGGGCACCTTGATTTAGCATGGTAATGTTGAAAGAGAATATTGATAGCAACAAGTTTATAAATAGGATCATGAAATTCAGATGTTTAATATTTTACTAATGCTCCTCCTGGCTAGAGTACTCATACATTTTAGGGAAGTTTTGTTTTTTTGCCCTGATCTGTGGTTTCATTGGTACAGTATATGGCGCTCTCAGTGAGGAAACCAATGCAGATTGGTATGTGCTTTGGGACTTTGAGTCTTTGAAAATTGCCTACAACACTGAGATTTTAAGCCCAGGGTTGGTCCCTCATTGAATAAGTGTTAGAGGCAAGACTTGAACACAGAGTTCCCTGATTTGGAGGCCAATTCTCTGCCATGCTTACTCTCAGGAATATCAGTAGTCTACAAAATTTCTGATACTTTTCATCTCAAAGTCAGTCTCTTCCCTTTAGACATCATGCATAGTGTCTGAATTATTTATGTGGGGTTTTTTTCTTTTTGGGGGGGAGAGGGGTAACAATATCACCATTTCAGTTTCATGGTTGGCTAAGGGTAGTAGTCTTTTTTCCCAGATATCTTTGAAGTTTACTTTTAGCTTTTATTACACTTTTTTACATTGTCCAAGCATTTAATCAAGGAGCCCAGGACGTTAGTATTCCCAACAAGTATTAGATTTAATTGCCACTAATCAGCCGGTATATCTCACAATAAAATCTCCTCAAAATTGACTTTACAGCCAGATCCGCATTCCTAATTTGCTAAACTAGAGACAATCAGGACTGAGTGAATTAGTATTAGGTAACAGTCCAGTGTCCAATTTTATTTCTATTTTAAGATTTTCTCTTTCCAGGAGGTAAGATGGTTTATCAGAAAAAGCAGTCACATGAGGTAGTTGTCACTTAAACCTTTCGTTTGAAGTAACAGATGAGCATTGTGCCTGGTCTCTAGCTGTTTTTCAGTGCCTTTTTATAAAGATAGCAGCACTTACCCCCACTCATGTTCTATTTGAGATTTCATTTTGTTATTCTTTTTACTCCTGAGGACTCTGTTAGTAGGTTATGGTCCACAGTAGGTCCTACCACACTGGAAATGTCTGGAACATGTGCCCAGGGATGTGCTGCTATACCGAAGAGGGCCCACCTAGCTTTGTTGAGAAGGCTCACCACTAGTACTGATGCAGAGTGACAGATTTTTTTTTTGACAATAATAATTCATGAAGACCAAGCAGAGGTCATAAAGCAGGGGAGGGAGTACACACCCAAAGAATTGCTCTTTAGCATGCTTAGACCAGATGATAAACAAGAGACCTACAAAAATATTTTCGGAAAAAACAAACAACAGGCATCACTTTATCAGTTAGTTTGTGACTAAAAGTAGTTTATCTCCAGAATGAGACTATGAAATGGCTAAGATAGTTAATTTTATAGATGAGAAAATTGAGGCCCAGAGAGGAGAAGAGACTTGTCCAAAGTCACACAGGTAGTGAGTCTCATTTATTTTAAGGTAGATATTTGAAAATACCTAAATGTTACTTGTTCATGGTCAGAGAATTAGGAGGGGGAGGTTGGAGGAAACCAATTATACTTGAAGGATGTTTGTTTTGTTTTTAGACTTTGCTCAATCTTTTGTCTTTTGTTTCCTTATGGTTGTGACTGTTACCAAGAGTTATTTGTAGCAATTGCTTTCATCTGTTAGTTCGCCGTCACCTCTGGATTCAAGCTCAAAGCTTGTAGCCTCCATCTTTTCTTGCCATGTGTTAACAATATTACAGTTTTTGAATGCAAATGAATTTTATCATTGAAGAAAGATTCCATGAAACACAAGCTCTATTTAATATGTTTTTTGGTGGAGCCATTTTAGTTGATGTCACCCATGTGCAACAAATGATTAAGAAGATGTTTTAGTTCATCTCTGTCTTTGATTTGGAAGCCATACTTAGTTATTCTTAAGAGAAATGACAATCCATTGAGGCTAGGCAGAACCTTGGTGGGTTTAATGATGAAGACAATGATAATTAAATAATTTTTTTACCCCTAGCAATTGTTTTTATTAGTAGTTATTAGTTTATTAGTAGTATTAGTATCTGTTACTTGTTTCTATGATGCATCATGGTCCTAAAGAAACAGGTTAGGTATTTAGTAAAAGAAAAGTTTTTTTTTTTTTTTTAAGTACATGAGAGATTAAGTGAGTAGTTCAAGGTTACAGAACTACTAATTGGCATAGCTTGCACTCGAACCCATCTTTTTTGACTCCATGTCTAAGATCTTTTCCATTATGTCATTCTATCTCTGGATAAAAATAAAGATGGATTTTTTTTTTTGCACTTTTAGAGGAAATGCTATTTCTTAGTCTCTTATTTGAATTTCTTTAAGGTTTTTACTAAATATAGGTATTGTTTAAGGTTTTACTAAACAGGTATTTTTATATTACACATTATTTGGAAGCAGGAAATATCCTTCTAATGAACATTTTAGCTAGTTTTTCAGAAGTGCGATACTGTCTACTTCTACTTCAGGCTAACTTTTATTAGGAAATGTAGTTTTTAATGTTATACATATGTAGTATTCATATATTCATAAATTATGCTTTGGATTCATTGTCAGCTGTTTAAACAATAAAGATAATTTACAACAAAATAGCATCCAGATATACCTTTCTTCATTTGTACAATTAGTTGTTGTTTTTTTTTTTTTTTTTTTTTAGTAAAATTCCCTCTGTACCTAGGGAGGACAAATGTTTTATATTCCTCTGTTTAGTCAGCTGTTTTCCATTTATCCAAAGATGAACATTGTTATACCAAATGAAAATTTCAATTGAACACTTGATCTGAGTTTCCTATGACCCAAAGGTTTGGAGAGAGAATGAGTAAAAACCATGCCTGAATAAGATTTGAGATGAATGAAAGGTTTTTGTTTTTATTTTTTTAAATTTGAGGAGTTTAGCATAATTGTATTCCTTTGGCAATTTAGTTGTTTTTGTCTAGGAAGGAATAAAAATGAGTTTTTAAGATATCTTATTCAGTTCTGTGCTCCTACTAATACAGTGCTTTTTTCCTTGATCTTTTGTTAGAGGTTAGAAACATTGCATTTTAATAGATGGTCTCTTGCAGTAGCAGGAATTGAATGAGAATTTAAAGGAAGCAGCAAACATACTGACATATTTGTTTGTACTGACAAGTCAGGTTTGGCTAACATTTTCATTTGCTTTAATAAATTATGTTTAGATTAAATTTGGTTGAGTGATTGAATTAAGAGGAGCCTGTTAAATAATTGTTCCCAATATCAGATATTTGTTAAGGGCTCACTGTCTATGTATAGTACATTCCATTTTCATCTCTTTAGTTTTTAAGACTTAGATTTTAATCTGAAATTTGTTTCCTTAGGTTACTTTGCTTAAAGAAGCATTCCTGAGGAACTTTAATAGTCAAGAGACATTAGGATAACCACCAGTCAGAATCTTTTTACCCTAATAAATTGTTTAAAAGATCTATTTTTACTCACAAAAGTCAGCTTCATCTTATAACTAGAACAAATTATCCAAGCCAAATCAATGGTTTTCCCATTTAATTAAGTAATTTTGAGTTTCTGGTTGTTAGATCACTATACGGGTAGTTCAGCCAGTTTCATGAAGTGAATGTTCAGGACCCTTTAAAATATTATCTAAGAGTCACTCGGGATGCCTTTTAGAGCAGTGAGTTCTCCAAGCCCAATGTTCTCTTAAGTATTATTTATCACTATCTGTAAGTGTGAGTTGATCTTTGTTACTTGGTTTTTGTGTTGATGTCAGGAGGGAATTCTGGAATTGTGAATATCTCATCTGACGACACCAGGGATTACTCCTATGGCACCTATTTTTAATCTTTTTCTGCATGAAAAGACTGCTTTGGCATCTTTCCAGTGATTATTTTTGTGTGATTGGAATTGCTACCTGAGTTGGAAAATTTAGCACTGTTGTGATAAGTTTCTCAGTAATAGATGGAGAACTGTTATTTGAATCACAGGAATAGATAACATTTTAAATCATCGATATTAATTTATGGAAGTTTTGCCTTTTCCCCCTATTTTGTATGCCAGAATTCTATATGGAGGTTACAAGTATATAATTCTCCTTTTTATAATGATTATACTTACATTTTTAATGAAATTTAAATATATGAATGAATAAAACAACATTTTTTAAGTATTTACTATGGCCTAAACACTATACTAAATACTTAGTTAGTAGATATCTATTAGCCACCTACTATGTTCCAAGCCCTATGCTGGAGACACAAAGAAAGGCAAAACAGTCCTTGCTTTCAAGGAACTCACAATTTAATGGGAGAGACAACATTGAAACAACTACATACAAAGAAACTATATGCAGAATAAATCGGAAATAATTAACAGAGAGAAGACACTAAAATTAAGACTGATTGGGAAAGGCTTCCTGTAGAGGTTCGGATTTTAGTTCAGCCTTATTAAATGCTTTCCTCACAACGATTAGGTGAGGTAATAGTAGTACAAGTATTTTTACCCTCATTTTACCAGTAAGGAAACAGAATCTTTTAGAGGTTGGATAATGTGCTCATGGTCACAGAGCCAGTTAGTATCAGAGGATGACTTGGAATCCAGCTCTTCTGCCTGCCGGTCCAGTACTCTACTCACCATATGACACATTGCCTCTGAATCTATAAGGGAGAGATAGAACCTGAGAGAGGATGAAGGAATACATATAATAATAATAAATAAAAACTTGTCTTGTGTACTAATTATTCAATTATAGGTTTTCTTTATTTGTAATAGTGACCTGTTAACTTGTTCAAGTATCAGAAGGCTTCTCCTGTACATTTTTACCAGTTACAATATGGTTCTCGCTGCTTTTTAGACTGGAGATTACTAATTGGGTTAGTGATTTGAGTCATAGGAATGAAAAAGAGATAGTCAAAGGGATATTCTATAGAACTTCTATAGAAGTAAAAAAAAAAACAAAATAAATCAGTGTCATGAAAAAGAAGTCTAGAACCCAGGGAAGGGAAATAATGAAAAAAAAAAAGAAAAGAAGGAATAAGGAGGGTAGGGCAGAACATCACCATCTCTCAAGCTTTCTCATAAAGCAACAATCATCAAAACTCTTAAGTTCTAGATCAGTGGATTAGAGAAAACCAGTAACAATTATAAAAAACTCAACTGTTGGCTTGATGTTTGATAAAACCAAGCACTTGAATCATTGCAAAGAGTCCTTATTTGACAAGAATTGCTTGTCAAACTGGAAAGTAGTTTGGAAATTAATTAGTTTTGATCTCACACTCTATACCATATATCACAGTATGCTATAGATAAGGGATGTAAATAATTACTAAAGATAAATGATGCAATTTCTGGTAAATAAAAGTAAGCTTTTGCACAAACAAAACTAATGCAGATAAAATAAAAAGAAACTCTCAACAGGGAACAAAAATCTTTTATATCAAGTATCATTGATAAAAGTCTGATATTTAAGATGTATAAAAATTGCCTCAAATTTTTAAACTCAAGGATGATTTCCTAGTATATTAGTAGTCAAAGATTATGTACAATTATAAAAAAGGATTAAAATTATCGAGGACCATATGAAAGCAAACTGCCAATCCTTATTAATAGGTATGCAAATTAAAGTAATTCTGGAGTTTTGTGCTGGCAAAAGAAATCAGAATGTGGGAGGCTTTATGGGAAGACAGGCACATAAATCTACAGCTGGTGAAACTCACTTGGTCCAACTGTTTGAGCAAACAGTTTAGAATTAGAGAATTGTGACTAAACTAGTTGTGCACTTTTGACCTAGCAATTCCACTATGGAGGCATGTACTTTGAGGATTTGAGAGGTGGAGAGAAAAGTCCAATATGTCCCATAAAATTTATAGCATCTCCTTTTAGGGTAGCAAAGAGTGGAAACAAAGTAGATGCCCATTGATTGAAGATTGTCTGAATAAATTGTGATATATTGATGTAATGGTAGATGAATATATTTGCAGTAAGAAATGAAAAAAAAATTCAGAAGCTCTGCATGAACTAATGAAGAATGAAATAAGAAATGGGAACAATATGCAAAATGATTATAAAATGCAAATGAAGCAAACACTAAAAGTATACATATATATATATATGTATGTGTGTGTGTATTCTCTGAGTAATTTTAATAACATGTAATAAACTGTCAAAATAAGTAGCAATAATTGCAAGAATAGTTAAAAAAAAACCAGTGCATACTTCTCACTACAGACTTGGGAGAGTACTGGATACATTTTCAGATATAGTTACTACACTGATTGTTTTTGCTTAACTGTTTTTCTTTGTTATAAGAGGATTCATTTCCTGGCTGGGGAGGGGTTGGAGGCGAGGAGTATATCCAGCATTAATTGTGGTGTAAATACGAGGCATCAATACCATATGTTTCAAATTCATCTATGGTAGCTGTCAATCCAAAAGACTTTCATATCGTTAATGTTGATACTGTCTTTGAACATTTATCGATGCCCTAATGATACACAGAAACTATATCATTCAATTCCTTTATATTGTAACATAGTACAGGATACTTAAGGTAAAACACTTGGCTGCATTCAGTGGATGGTTTTTATTCACATTGTCATTATAAAATATTTCACTGCAGTCTCCATTTAGGTATCTTTTCAGATACATAGTATTCATTATTATAGAGTCTGTGCTCTCTCCCTCTTACTTGCTGTCTTTCTAGCTTTCTGGGCACACATGCGCATGTATGCACACACACTTGTGTGTGCAGTTCTTCCAGCACTCTTCCCCCTCCCCCCCCCCCCCCCCCCCCCCCAATCTATGGAAACTTGTATCGGGAGATAGACGAAAACTGAGAGGAAGGCTCTATGCTTTTGTTGTCATGGGGTGGTGATTTACCAGTAAAAACATCACTCTGGACCAGTAGAGCGATGGTCAACTTTTGTCTCTTTTTTTCAGAGAGTGTTCAGAGCACAGCATCTGCTTCCAATGAGATTCAGCAACCCCAGCCTCAGGCATTGCATTACACACTTGCCAATGCCCAGCAGGTCCAGATCCACCAAATTGGCGAAGATGGGCAAGTACAAGTAGTATGTACTCTTTATTAGTAGCCTTTTCTAAGAGGTGCAGGCATCAAAGCAGAATCAGTTTGGGGTGGGAATGGCATTTGCTGTGAGGAACGATTAAATATTGACCTAAGCTATGTGATACTTAAAAAGCAGTGTGTGTGTATGTGTACATATATATATATATATATATATATATATATATATATATATATATATGTATGTATGTATGTATATATGTATATGTATATGTATATGCATCAGTGTCTTTGGGTGACAAACAAAAGTACATTAACTTCAAGTGAATGGAATTTGGGTGGTGGCCATGGGACTTGGAAGGCTGAGAGGGATTACAGAGCTCTCCTGCTCTACCACCCACTTGCTTCCATTTTTCCCATATGAGAACAGGTGCCCACAAACATGAAGTGACTTACTGTAGCTCACACAGCTAGGTTGTTTTACCAGCAAGCCTTCATACACTTCTCTGAGATGGTGCCAAGTACATGTCTGTGAGTAGCCTAAGCCTCCCCTTTCAACCATTCCGCTTTTGTCCTATGAAGGTGATTTGCATGTGCACACAGGCAGCTTGCAGTGCATCTAAACAAGCCCTGGTTAGGCTTTTTGTCATGCATTCTGCAATGCCTTTGGCCCTGGAGAAATGACCCCTAGTCTTCAAATTTCAGTAATGCTATCCCTCCTTTTACTTAGAGACAAGAAGAGAATTTGTTTATATGAATAATTCAACAGTTTAAGAAAATGTAGTTTATTGAATTGAATACCACTAATTTTGACAATTTCTCTAAAATTTTCACAAGTGAGAAGTCACAATTCAACAAATTCCTTAATGTTAAAAAATAAACTAAAATCGTTGAACTATTTATCTGCAGTAGCGATGGTGCTCTTACTAATGAAAAATAGTTACTGTCTCTTCCTTACAAAAGATTAATAACGCACGCTAAACAGAATGTAGAGAGGACTATAAGATCAAGACAGATGTGAAAATACTTTACCAATATTTAATACATCCTCAGTACAAAATGAAGGAGCATTTCCTCCTTTTATGTACTCCTTTCTAAAGGATGAGACTCCTGAAAATTTTGTTAAGGAGCTGAGAATTTAAATGTATTCCACTGGTATACATTCTTTGAGATATTTTTTAGCATCATTTGCATGTCACATGAAGATTATCATTTTCATGCCTATTTCATTTACAAGGTCATGTGTTAAGAAGGAAAAAGCATTCCTTATTTTAATGAAAATTGAGATCTCTTCCATAGTATTGTGCCATACTACTATCAGTTGAATATTTTCATTAGTTTTTTCCTACTTCTGAAGGAAAGGAAATAATTTGAAATAGAGAATTTTCTTGAAGATAATTCTGTCATGGAACTCTTAAGTAGATATTTTTATCCCAGGTTTTCTATAAACATATTAAACTATAAGCAAAACTATATACAACGTAAAATAGGTTACTTGAGAACCTGGTTTTTCTCTAATAAATTTCATATTAAAGTATATTTTAATAATAGAACTTAATTTCATTTGGATCAATTGACATGAATTTTTTTCTTCCAAAATAGGTATAAAAGGTCATATTGACTATTTTGTGATTTGAAGCTTGATTTTTTTCCCCCAACAAATTTACTATAATTCTCTTAGATTGTTTTTCATTGCAGTATTTGTCATATTTATAGCAGTTGCAAATCTATTTACTCTTTTTCTTTTTACTAGCATGCTATTTTGATAAAAATGTATCACAATGTCTAATTCTTAATGTTGCGGTGCATATGTAACATTGCCTACTTGGTTGGCTCAATATAGAACCCTGTAAATCTATAACTAGTCCTTGTCCCACTTTCCTGATACTGGGTATGTGTTTTGGAAAGAATTTTAAGAAGATCTTATTCTAAGCCTCCATGTACTGAGAACAAGGCTTTTCAGGGTCTTCATAGAATAGTAGAAATTTCCCCCTAAAATTGGATTAGCTTGAATTTAAAACTTGATTTTAAATAACACTTTTGTTTCAATCATCTAGAAAATTTTTGATAAGGAAATAGTTCTCCACCCTTTCTACTAACCTCTCCCCAGGTCAGAAGACAAGCTTCTTAACTGCAATATGATATTTACCTAATGTTTGTGACTCGTTGCTTCATTAAAATTTTTATATAGATGGATATTCAGTGTCAAAAATGCCACATATTAAGCTCTTTGCAATCTTTGCTATATAGATTTGAGTTATTATTATTTGATAATAAGGAACTGCACTGTTATTATACTATATATGGAGTGCAATGTATTATTCAAAATCTAAATATCCATTCTGGGTTTGCTGTTTTGGGGGAGGTCATTTATTGAACCATAACCATATAATTAGGAGTTCCAAAGATACTTTTTTTCCCCTGGTATTGATTTTCTTCTGATGCTTCTTGATGTTTTATTTTGCTGTGGATTCCACAGGGACATCTCCACATAGCTCAAGTTCCCCAAGGGGATCAAGTCCAGATAACACAAGACAGTGAGGTGAGTTGACCATGGTTCCCTAAATCCGAGACCCATTCCTCCATTTCCACCCTGTGTTCCTTCCCTTCTTTTTGGCAGTGGTCTTCTCCTGCATTACACTGCAAAATCAGACCTGTATTAGGAAAACATTTTCTCCATTAATACTTCAAAGAGTTGTAATTTCTTCAGTATGGATCTTCCTTGCTCTTATATAGCTCATAGTCCTATAACTTAGCAGATGATCCTTGAGAACTGCCATGGCTGAGAAATCTGTCCACTCTGGGTGATTCCATCACTTAGCCCTCTGAGCTGGTCCTTTGATGACAAGCCTATGTGGTCTGCCCTTCAGCTTCAATGCCAAGTCTTGAGTTTGGGTCAGAACTTGTTGTGCTTTCCTGAAATTTCCTTTGAGAACCCAGGAATTCATCTGGGACATGAGGAGGATTATGGGAAATACAATTAAAATAAGAAATTCTGGAACCAAGGATAAATTTTCTTTTATGACATAGATTTTTGGGTGTTTCTTAAGCATCTTTTGCGCCGTTACTTTTATGCTAAGGGGGAAACCAAAAACAGAGAGAACCCTGTTCTCAAGAGCTCCCAGTTTGATTGGAAAGATGTACCCAATTCCTTTAAAATTACTAACAAACGATGCCGTAGAAGAGATCATATGATCAAAGATTGACAGAAGGGACCTTGAAAGGAATTATTCAATTTCAGTGCATATGGTATAGAACCAGGAGTAGGGAGCCTGTGACCTCAAGGCCACATGTGGAATTTGGATTCGAAAGTCTACACTTGAGAACCTAGAAGGCCACATGTGGCCTTGAGGCTGTAGGTTCCCCACCCCTGGATAGACTCTATGCACCATCAGAATTTAGAGAATGGTAAGGCTCGGACTGTCAAGGAAGAACTCACAGATGAGGTGAGATTAGAGCCAAACCTTGATAGATTTGAAACTCAAAGTTTAAGTGAACTATTTTTCAGATAAGTTAAAGGCCCACGTTGAAAAAGAATTGACTGGATATAGTTATTCCCTTGAGTCAGCAAATGTAGACTCCTTTTTCTTGGAAGCCAAGCAGTTGCATGTATGCTATATTAGCCAAACGTGGTTTGTAATTGATGATCTCCTCTTTTAGTATACTTCAGGGGATGAAGGGTTAGTTGTTTTTAGTCAGTGAAGATAGAACTAGCTTTGTGCTTACTCTGTCTACATGCACTTAAATGTGTTAAAAATATTTTAGATCTCTTCAGATGCTGAATGCATCTAACAGATGCCTATCCAGCAGGCCCCAGAAAAGGCGCTGGAGCACAAGGAAAGCTCTTGGGCTTGACTAGATTGATTAGGTGACTAATGGCCATTTGTTGGAGCTCTTTGAAATATTTCTCACGCTGCTCAGGATTATTTTGAAGTTAAGGGAAATATATTATGGAAGTCAGTAAAAAACTAGAACTTTAAAAAAAGTGTATTGTTGATAAGTTTACAGTAGACTACTTTTTGTTAAGTGGGCTTATTAACATAATGTTTTTATATTTCTATGGTGGAAAAATTGCCTCTGAATACTCTCATATGGGTGTAGCAAAAACTGAAGCCTGAACTGAGAATTCAAGAGATATCGAGTAATTTCCATCATTGCTATAAGGAGAAGATATTTTCATTGAATGGTTTGAATGACAGGAATATTGGTGCAAATAGAATGGATTTTAGACAAAAACATATCAAAATGGCTAGCTTTTCCTCATTAAACAAACAAAACCACCTCATCCTCTGCCACTTCTAATGGTTGTGCTCAAAAAGTGTATTTTTATATATTTAATACATGAGAAGAAAGAGCTTCTCTCTCTCTCTCTCTCTCTCTCTCTCTCTGTCTCTCCCTCTCCCCCTCTCACAAACTGTGATGGCCAGTGTTTTTTATTATTATAGTTTGAATTTATATTCATAAGAGACCAAAAACTGCAACTTTCTAGTGTGGACCTGGTAATAAACATTTCTCATTGGGTCTGTGTGTGTTTGATAAAAATGGAAGAATTGGAAAAGAACAAGATTCTCCAAAATGTACCCCATGAAAGGTACATGATCAGACTTTAAATTTAATTATATTTTCGTAAATTACATTTTCTTTTTCTCCTTCATTGGGGGAACTTTTTTTTTTAAGTTGTAAGGCTCTGGTCCATGTGATTAAATATTTTAGATGAAGTGTACCTTCATTGTTTTTATTGGCCAAGAAGGTCAGCCCTTAGGAGCAATTCCTGAAATTAATGTGTTTGCTTAAGTAAACAAGTGAAGCATTTGAGTAACAAACACTGTAAATGTCTCTTGGAATCAGTATTCTCTTGCCTGATTCTTCACCTTGTATGTGTGTCTTTTTTTTAAACAGGGCAATCTACAGATTCATCATGTTGGACAAGATGGGCAGGTAATAACTATCTATTCTGATTGCTTGTCAGATGTTGGTGAATTACATTGAGTTTGCTTGAATATCTGACTTTACTTTGCTGAGTTGGCATGTTCTCATTCTGTGAAGTCTCCATAGAGTCTAAGCATATAGATCATAATATTGGAGGTGGAATGTTTTCCTTTGTATCATAAAGTAATTTAATATTCAAACAGAATTTTCCCTTGATTGATGAAATAATAGCGGTTCAGTGACCTTTATTTCTTCTTCATTGTGGATGAAGAGTAAAGTTTTTATTTCATGTAGTCTTTCTATACCTTTGTCCTGATTTTTTAGTTTGCCAGACGCAGAATTATGTTGATTGAAGAACATCTGTAAGAATTATGTAAATGTTGTTTCATGATCACAAGTCCCCTGAGAATGCAGTAAATTTTAGTAAGATAGTTTTATTATTGTAGGTCGCTTATAAAACTGAGACAACTTAAATTCTTTCTCATCTGTGGAAAACAACGCCCTTGAGTAGAAACCTCATGATGAGAATCAGCTGTAAAAAGTGAAAATAGTCAAAACACAAAATAATCACAAGTGATTTGCCTTACAAGCCCAAGCTAAGTCTGCACGCATGGTCCTAAATCTTTTTGGGGATGATCATAACCTGTGAATAGAGAAAAAGATTATTTCAGAAGTTGCTCATCTTTCAGAATTAGTTAAATTATTGATATGGATATACCAATCAGAGTAAATTTTACAAACAGTGAGTATGTATAATATATAAACATGTTTATTATATCAATTAGCCAATATTTATTAAAATAGTATATCTAATACTAGTATTTCTGCATTTGGAATATCTTGCTTTCATTTTAAAATCACCATTCTGAGAAATAAATGCCTTACATGTATAATGTCTGTATGTGCTACATATATCATATAAAGATATAATCTATATGAAGAGATCATTTGTACATATCTAGGCACATATGCATCTTATACCGTGTATTTATATAAACATTACATGTTATGTATGTACATACAGATGTGTTCATTATATTTAATATTTATATTTATATTATATTGTGTATGTGTTTTTGCAAGTAAATAACAACATACCCCCTTATCTTTGTATACACACATACACATCTTTACATGCATGTATACATGCACATATATACACACACCATGTTTGGAATGCATTATGCTGAAGTTTTTGATCATAATACATATGTGTTTATGTTAAGCGTGTAATATATTTAGATTCAGTATAGAACAAAAAGATTTAATAAATCCAGTATTGGGTTAATACCCCTTTTGGTCTTTTGGAGCCTAGACCAGAGACTTCATTATCAAAGGTTAAAAAACAGAATCACAGAATCTTAGAGCAGATTTTCTTGAGTTTGTGGTGCTTCAGAAGAAAGGATTCCTGGCATACCAAACAAGAACAAGCCACTTGTATTTGTTGTTGCAGGTCTCCAAAGGTGCTTTGGGCCATGTGTTTCATATAATGTAATTAAGTGGCGCTACCTTGGAGAGGCAATTGGGAGGTTTTAAAAATTCTGGATCTCCCCTGCTCCCCACCTGCCTCTCCTCCCTTTTTTATGGTCAGAGATAATGTTTGTTTGATTTTGAGGTTGTATTAGCATTTGGCGTCTAGTTGTCTATTTAAAGAGCTAGATTGCCAAATAAGTGTAAAACTTTAAAAATATGAATAATTGCATATTCCAAAAGGTGGTACTTAAATTGAGAGGCAATGGTTAGTTGTCAGAACCAACACCAGTAAATTCTGTTAAAAATTTCTTTTGAAAAGTTCTTATGTTTGCTCAGTTGAGAATTGTTTCATTTTGGGTGGGTGGAATACCAGGTTAAAAATCGGTATTTAAGTATATTGTCTTTAATAAATTATTTTCTTCCTTTTTTCGTTGCTAATGATATTTCAGTATAATATAATAACTGCAGGTCCTTTGAATGACTCATAAAAAATAAATTCTTTTACTTAGAAATTCTTCTTCCTTTTCCTGTCTTGGAGCAATACCCTGTCTTCTATTTTCTTTATCTTCAATATTCCCTTTCTTCACAGTTCAAATTTTTAATGTACTAATTTTAATTCTACTTACTATGAGGATGAGTTAGAAAAGACTGCATAAAACTCCCCCACATATTATGTAAACATAGAAGCCCCGGCTTATAACTAAAAGACACATCAAATTTGTAGTAAGGGTAAAAAAATGATTACAATCCATCTTCAGACACAAGTATATTGATTCTTATAGAATTCTTTTGAGGGGCCAAGAAATTGTAAGATCTTATTTTTTTTTGGAGCCAGAAATTTTGTCTTGAAAAACAAACCCACTATACTTTGCAACAGACATCATAGCATGAATTCTGCTCGGTTTACTGAATTTATTTATTAAACACATTGTTCAGAGCACTGTGCTGGACATTTGGTGGAATAAAACAATTAAGGACACTTACCCTGTCCTTTAGGAGCTTCCTGGTAATAGACCATGGCTCTCAAGAGTACCAGGACTATTCATCTTTGTATCACTATTGCCTAGTAGAGTGCTTCACTGGTTGGCAGGCTCTTAATAAATGTATGTTTGTGCTTGAATCTGGGAGGATTATGACATCAACTTGTCTCATTCACTTTCACCAGGAGTACTTAAAGTGACCCTTAATGTTCGCAGGGGTGACTGTGAGTCACTGTGATCCTGAGGTATCTTCTGAATCCTTCAGAACAAATTACATTGTATTCTGTGTAATTTCACGTAGATTATAGTTTATTATATTTGAATACTTTGATGATTGGCATTAGTTGTAATAGTCCATAATTCTAACTACTCAGTTTCTCCAGTCATTCTGAACAGATGGGAATTTCTTATAAATGAAAGCACAGGTTAAGTACGTTCAGCTTACTAAGAGTGCATCACAGCTTAATTCCAGGCTGCCTCACAGAATGTCTTCTTTGGGGTTTGGATCCCCCATTTGTAGCCCCAAGCAAAACTATCATTTCAGCTTTTTCTACATTTAGGTGAATTGAATCCTAGATTTAGAAGTCTGAGGGACCTTACAAAGGGCATCTTAGTACAACTCCATTTTATAGATGAGGAAACTCAGGCCCAGAGAGTTTAGGGAAGTTGCCATTTGATTTGCTATGTAAATATTGGCTTCTCTTTTGGTGTTAATTTTTTTTTTATTTTTATTTTTTAATTTATTTAACATATTTAGTTTTCAGCCTTGGTTTTCACAAGAGTTTGAATTACAAATTTTCTCCCCCTTTTTTGGTGTTAATTTAAAGCAGTCACATACATCGATGTACAGGCCATGCAAGTAATGAGTGGCAGAGCTGGATTTGAACCAGGACCTGTGTCATCCTTACTGTATCACCTCATGCCCTCTTTAAGAGCTGCTTTTGAAAGGTCTCTCTTTCTCTCTCTCTCTCTCTCTCTCTCTCTCTCTCACACACACACACATGCACACGCACACACACGCACACACACGATACCCAAATACAATTCCTGAGAAGCTTCAGGGAAAAAGCAGATTTAGAGATTAGAAGTCCTTGTAGTAAATGGACCTCATTTTGCTTACTCTCATTGAATGAAGGGGTGATTTGACAGCCTTGCCTTTGTCACTGAGCTCCAAACTACCTTTGATGGGAGTACAAATGATTGGCAAGAATATTTTGACCTGACAGTTTTTATTTTTAATGTGATTTACACGAACCACAATATTTATTTTTAATTATTTGTGTATGCCTGAGTCTTTTGATTGGCAAGGGACTGTGCTGATTTAAATGCTACTTTAAACTAAACTTAAAAGAGAGATACAATTCTTTATAAAGGCCAGAGATTTAAAAATTACCTTATATGATTTAGCTATTTTAATTTTTTAATTTTGCAATAATCACAGATGCTTCAGATCATCGAAGAAGCCTGTATCGTAAGCCACCAGAGAACTGGCGAATCTACCTTAGGACATTTAAGTTCTCAATCTGGTTTACATTTCCATCTTTGGCTAAGTGTTTGGCAGTTATTCCAACTAAGACACATTGGCCTGGAAGGAACTTCATGAGGTTACCCTCCTGCCTTCTTGGAAAGATTGTCCTTAGTCTCCCGTCAGGAGGAGTTTTCTCTCCCTTTCTCTTTAAAAAATGGCCTTGAGATTATTTTCTGGCCTCTCTTTATAAGATGCTCTCATTGCTGTGATGCTCAGAACCTCAATTCCTTCTCTCTGATTGTGAGTCCTTTCCTTCTGTGATCTTTGTAGCCAGAAGAATGACTCAGAACTCATGGAACAGAGCTCTCATTGCTGCCTGTGCAGAGGAAGTCATTGCCCCAGCTTCTGTTAGTGGAGATTATTTGTCTTTCCTGAATAAATTTGGGTTTGGTTCCATTAAACATCCTATTTACATCTGCTTAGTTCTCTTGGCAAGGCAGTTCCGAATTCAAATTGTGTTTTCTAATGTGCTAGGTGCCCAGTTCAGCTTCAGGCTCTTTGGTAATGAGTCTGATTTCTGTTCCAAAATCCAGATAATTAATACTGTAAGAACCCTAGTATATTGCTATAAATTTCTAATTCTAGGGGTTGCCACAGTGCACAGAGCACCAGGCTTGGAGTCAGGATGGCCACAATTCAAAAATGGCCTCAGAGTAATTATGTTACCCTGGGCAGGTCACTTAACTGCTCTCTCCCTCATTTTCCCCATCTGCAAAATGGAGATAGTAATGGCCTAATAATGGTTGTTGTGGAGATAGAATGAGATGATAATTGTATAGCACCTGGCACAATGCCTGGCATGCACAAGCACTATATCAATGTTTTTTAATTGCCATTATTATTATTACTGTCATTATTATTGTTACATCTTGATAAGGTTATTAGACGTATAGTTAGACCTGAGTTCTGAGTTCTTGCAGCAAATAAAATCACTGCAGCATTCGGCATAGAACTATGGTGGTTCTCTGCAAACCAGAATTGAAAATGGTTTTATTGAGCATACATACTTTCTTTAGGAAATTCATTTGAAGTCTTTTCAAACCGATAGTCATATTAAGCCTCACATGGGCTGGTAACCTTAGCTTGCCAGTTCTTTCTTTTGCTTTGAATTTTTGATCCTAGTAGCTCTGTTGGGTTTAATTTAGATCTTGTTTTCTGGCATGATGGGCCATGGAACAAACTGAATCATGCCAGAAGAGCTCTTTCTCCCAAATGTGGATTCTGTTACCCTGGAGTTTTCTGTTGCAGGGCATGTTTAATAAAAACACTAAACTGCAGAAATAATTAGGCTTCTGTATTTGTGTTTTAAGTACTTTCTTCAACCAGTTGGATTCTCCCCCTTCCTCCCTCCCACATGCACTACCTGGTTTTCTATTGTCTTTTATCCTAAATTTTTCTCTCTCCATCACTTTCCCATGTTCCCGTGCCTCTGCAGCGTTCCAGACTTTTGAAGATTCTAAGTACAGCCTACTTATACTCACTATACATCTTTCCTTGCCCTTTGGGTCATCTGCAGTTTTGATTCTTTGGAGATCCTGGGGTTCCATGATTCACAGCCGTAAAGCATCACTGGGAGAATACCGATTTTTCAAGAGAAAATCTTTCTTTTAAAGAGAAAGTAGCAGCAAACTGCTCTGAGTGCTTGAGAGTTGTACAGTTTCCCAATTGAAATCCAGCCCCCTCTCTTTATTTTGTGACATTTTAAGTCTGGTTCATGATCTGTCTTCAGTGTCAGTCAGTCAGTCAGCAAGTATTTATTATGTGCCTGCTATGGGCCAGGCACTGAGCTATGCTCTGGAGATAGACAAGATGAAGGAAAAAATTGACTCACAAGGGGCTTGAGTTTAAACGGAGGAGACATGTCTCTGAATAAGAGTACACCAAATAAATATAGAGAATCAGTACAAAGTTTTGTTTTTAAGGTGATGTTTGACCCGCCTCTTGAGGGAAGAAGGGGATTCTCAGGCATTGTTGAGGCTAGAATATATTCTAGTTGTGAGGGACGGCCCCTTAAAAGGCCTGCAGAGCAGAAGTGGAACAGAGAGAAGACCGCTTTGGCTGGATCTCGATGTTTGGTGAGACTGGAAGGAGGATGGCTTGTGGCAGGCGTGTGGGGAGGCAGCACAGAAGCTGGGGGGGCAGACTGAGGAGGGGGATTCTCCTCATCTGTGCATGAGGAAAATCACTTTGTCAGCAGTTTGAAAGGTGAGCTGGATTGGGGAGAAACTTGAAGCAGGTAGGCCAGTTAGGAGACTGTTGCAATGGTCAAGGGGAGAAGTGATGAAGGGCTAAACCAGGGTGGTGGCTGTGTGAGCAGAAAAGAGTGTGATTTGAGAGATGGCAAGATTTGACAACTGATTGAGTGTTTGGAGCGACAGAGGCTTTTCACAGATGTGAGGAGCATCTCTGCTTGTAGACCTAAGAGTCTCTGGTAGTTTGTACCTCTGTGTGTTGACAGCTGATAGGAAAGGAGCATCCTTGACTGACCCATTCTGAGAGCTATGTGCTGTACTTTCAATTATTATCAACGTTAGTAATTAATCAGTCAGTCTTAATCACCACACTGGCCCGTAGGGATTTCATGACCATTCCATCTCTTGAAGACCATCATGGCGGTGAGCAGGGACCACTGGATCATGGATCTCAGAGACCATCTAGTCCAGCCTTCTTGTTTTACAGATAAGGAAACTGAGCCCTGGGGAGGTTAAGTGACTTCTCTTAGGTCACACGGGCCAGGTAATGGTCAGGATCTGAAGGAGGGCCTCTGACCCCATAGACAGCGGTCCCTTCCCCTTTTTCTTTGCAGTTTGCATTAACGAAGGCGGTATCCACTGACTGATGCCAGCAAAGCTTCTTGATATTGAATTGTTGTCGTTCTTATTTTTCTAGATTTCTTTAGGAAAGACCAATTTCTCTCAGGTCCTTGCCTTTGATATTTTTTTTTGTGGCCAGAATTGTGTCTCCCTGAATCAGCTGCTATTTCTAACGGCTAGCATTAAGGTCTCACTCTGAGTATAAGTTGGCTTCCTTGAAGAGGCAATATAAGACATTTTTAAAATGCCATACTTGTTTAGTGGGAATGTTTAATGTTTAATAGGAATAATATCTTTGATATAAAGTGACAAAGTAAATAAAATGACAAAGTGTTATAAAGTGACAAAAGTAAAAGTTCTCCTGGATATCTTAGGGAGGGTTTGAGGGCTGCTCGTTTAAAAATATTTCCTATGTCTTTTAGATGAAGGTTACGTAAATTCATCAACCTGTTGCAAAAGGAATTCTGAGTGAAATGTTTTTTTTTTCAAGACATATTATATTTTTTTATCCTCATGTGGGAGACCCAGATGCTTTCCCTGAATCCTACCAGAGCAGGCAGGCATTTTTACATGCTTGATTCAGATTCATTGCTACTAATGTATTTCTTTTCATTTACTGTGTCACTGTTAACAGTAGAGGGCAATGCTGTTAAATTCATTCTCGCATTTCTTCTGCCACATTTTGATTCTACAGTTGGTGATAAACTGTACTGTCAGGGAAAGGCTAAAGTCTTTTGCTAGCTGCTATACTGTAGGGGCATAGTGATTCATATTACGTATGCTCATTTTGCATATGCCACTGGCTGTGGAGTTTGTTCCTCCTGTTTTGGCATGAAGCTCTTATAACTCCAAGGATTGTTTTCCTGTTTCAGAGCAAGAACCACATAGGAAAACACAAAAACACAGAGTGGATGGAGGGTAATCTCAGAGGGAAGGCAAAGGAGGCAGGTGGGTGAAATTCAGAAAGGTCTGTTACAAAGTCAGGAAGGAAACTGGTAGATAGAGGGGAGGAGAGAGAGCATTCCAGGCATGGGTATGCCTACACCTACAAAGGAAGGCTGAGACAAAAGAAAAACAACCACCACAACTAGAAATTGCCTGATGCCAAATGGATAGCTTTTATACTTCAAAAAATACCTTTGATGCTTTTTAAAATAGTATTTTTTTGAATATTATTATTCTGTTATCTTGTAGAATTATTTTAGTTTACAGGGGAGACAATATTGAGCAGAGAATTTAGCAAACTGGCATTCTAAAAAAGCTTTAAGAAGCTCAGTTATTAAATCTTTATAAAAGAAAAAAATTATTTATAATGCCAGAAGTGTGATTGTTTGAACTGGAAAATATTCTTTTTGAATTATTTGAATCTTAGCAAAATAAGTATATATTGTTGAAGTTTAAAGAATTATCTAAGCAAGTAATGGTATTAAATGTAAACATTGCTTTGGGATTGTAAGCAATTGACATTTTCTGTATAAAATTAAGGTGGCAATTAACTGTGCTGGAAAATTGTTGATATTTTCACCTTCTGATGTGAAGTATATAATCGCAAGAGCTCCACATGTACAGTTAAATCTTTAGTCAGCCAGTCAGTCAATAAATATTTATTAAATGCTTGTCATGTGTCAGGTACTAGGTTAAGCCCAGTCAGTCCCCAGAGGTCACAGGAGGACATAGCATGGAGCATGACCTTCTTTCTGGCCATTCTCCATTTCCCATCTCCCTTCTCCCCTCTACCTACAGGCTCCCATAGTTTTCTTCTGGACTTTGTTAGTGCCCTTTCTGAATTCTCCCTGCTCGCCTCCTTTGCATTCCCTCTGAGATTACCCTCCATCCCCTCTGTGTATACCTCATAGACCATCGTTGTTTGCATGTAGTCTTTTCATTAGATTGGTATCCTTGGAGCGAGGACCCCATATGCTTCTCTTTGCATTCCCAGCACACAGCTCTGTGCCTGGCACATCAGTTGAAAAATAATAGTAATACTATTATTAATAGTATTATTAATAGTAATACTATAAATACATACTAATATTAATTATAATTAATAAATTCTTATTGACTACTCCCATCCTCTTGTGCTTCTTTTTTCTTCCCCTTTTGAATTTATTTCACATACCATGTAAATAGTAGCTTATGATATGTTACCTTACCACATAATTTGGCATTTTTATACCCTCTGTTATTTATTATTTGCTCAACTTACCTTTAGATCATCTCTCCAGTCAATCTAAGTTTCTTGTAGGCAGGAGCATTTACTGCTATGTAGTAGAATTTTTGTCCCTTGAATCCCAAATCTAATATGTGTCACAGGCTGCCCAGCCTATAGGGCCTCATGAAATACTTGTGTTTCTGTGGCAGTGGTGGGGCCTGCCCCGGCACTGCCAATGTTCTTTGTCCACTTGTCACGTTTCTGTGCCCTAGGCTTATGGCTAATTATGTATTGGGTTGATAGCACAATGCTCTAACTGGTGTTTCTCAACCTTTCTGAATGTGAAAAGTCTGTCTTCTAACAGTAACAACAGCAAAAAATGCCGTGGGCCCCACCTGATAACAGTCGTACTATTAATATTCACTGATTGAAAAGTACACAATGGCAAGCAAAACCCTGCTGTGAATTCTGTAAGGATTGAGATGATTTGTACTTTATTAATCACAACAGCTTCTGTCTGCATTTCACATATGGTTAAGACGTAATTTATTTCTCTTATAGAAGGCATGTTTGGTGCTTTATGTGTTTGCATGAGGATTTGTGGAACCCTTACACAGTTACATGGAGATTCGCAGATTGGAAATAAAGCTCTAAAAATGTTTGGCTGCTTCAAGTTGGATTTCTGTAGAATTCTGTAGAATGGAAGAGTATTTTATAGAGCCAGTAATTAAGTATCTGTTTATTGCATAGTAAAGTGGAGAGAATGCTAGACTTAAACACGAAAACTGACATTTAAATTTCAGCTCCTGCACTTCTTAACTCTGTGATCCTGGGTAAAGTTCTTCATCCTTGTACCTCAATTTCATCATTGATGAAACTGAGATAACAATATTTTAATACCTAATTCAACAGAGTTTTGGGAATAAAGTACTGCCCGTCACCCCGTCCCTGAATAAAGTACTTCATAATGTGGACAGTATTCCAAGCTGATAAAGAGTTTATGTTAGATGATCTTAAAGGTCCCTTCTAAATCTAAAATTCTACATTTTTACCAGGTAATATTTTTTCCTCTCTGTGCATCTTGTAATATGCTTGCTTTGAGCAAATAGCATGTGCTGTTAAGATTTCAGTATTAATGTTTATAGTCTATGTTACTATTCCTTTGCATCTTAAAATATCAAACACTAAATTATGTTGTTTATCCGTTACATAAAACTCTAATTTTTAATTAAAATATTTACTTTTACAAATCACATTTAAAATTAAGAATGTTGAGATATACTTAATGACATGAACTTATATAGATAGTAGTATTTTGGCAGTATTTTGGGCTTGATAAGCATTTCAAAATATTTTTTGAGAAATATTTTGGTTTAGCCAAGTTCAAATCTCATTTTGTTAAACACTTTCCCTTTTAAATTTCAAATTAAAATTTCAGGTTGTAATTTGTTTACACTTTGTTCCTCAGCATTCAGCTTTGAATGAAAGCTGCTGGCTCATAGAGCTTTTTGACACATTTTTAATGAGCTTTTTTTTCCCTTTGAACCAGGAAGTTGAGTTTTGCCAAGCATAAATAGAACTCAGACCTCAAAACATTTGTGTTTGGTTTGAAAGTCAAAGGCACGAAGTTCAATTCGGGCAAATTATGTGCTCTTCACACTGTTCCTTTATACCTAGAAAATATTTTTGGAGTTATTTAGCCATTTAAAAAAAAACTTGGCAAGTCATGCTTAAGAAATAGTTTCAAATTAATAATACAGGATTAGAATTTGGCCCTATTTTCATGCTTCATTTAAGAATGACGCAGGTAAAGATTTGTTTTGGGAGCAAACCGTAAATTCCAGGGGATAGTTGGCTGCCCTTCCATAGTATGGCATCTGTATTTTAACTCAAATATACTTCTAACCTAACCCGTAAATTTTAGACATTATGTCATATAACTCCTTATGCTTACCATTCAGAATCTTTTTCATTTGTAATAGCACACCAATTTTGTTAATGAGTTGTAATAACTTTAAAAAAATATTCTTGCTTTCCTTTTTTTGAAATTAGTTGTTTGGTGTGGGGAGCTGGGAGATGCCTTTGGTCTCTAGGAGTGGGAATGCATGCTTCCCAAAGCTTGGAAGTCATGTTTATTTTTCCACACTTGTTTCATTAGCTCTCTCCAGCCCTTCATTTACAAATATCTTAGGAAATGGAAAGGCTTACTAATCTAGAGATGTTCTTTGGATCCTGACGTAGCAGAAAGAGTAGCGAACAACACGAGTCTTCAAGGCAGTTTCTGGGAAGGGATACTATGTCTTTCAAAACCACATGGTTTGGTAAATTTAGCATGAGCAGTTCAGGATTTCTGACCTGAGCCCTGTATTTTGGAGTCACCTACATTTTTCTATTAGTATGGACTGTAATTTTCATCCAGTTTATTAGGTTCCAATCAAGTAAATGGTTAGAAGTTTTTTTGGGTTGGAGAAAATGTCATATATTTAGGATTTATCCTTCTATTAACTGTCAGATTTTTTCTAAGTTGGGAAGAAATGAAACAGGGTGTTAATACTTGTGGCCACGAGGCTATAATTTCCTAATTGATGCTCCAGCATAGCAAGGACTATGTTGTAAAAAACATCAGGGGTGAAAGGGCAGGGGAGAAGTTGCTGCTCACTTACTGTCTTCCACAGGTTACAATAGACCTCTGTATACTGGACTTTTTAATTAGGTGATAAAAGTGATGTTACTCCATAAGCCTGATGAAAGATAAAATGTTTTCATTTGATCCTTGGTCCACTGCCTTTAACTTTCCAGGAGAGTTGAACTGAGTGTTTTAGGAGTGAGAGGTGTTTAAAAAAAAAAAGGAAATGGGTACCTTCCAGTGACCTAACAATCTATCCTAGAGAGGAATGTCAATTCAGAAGTGTTTTGTACCCCCTCAAAAGTAGAGAAATGTAAGTAATGCCAAAAGAAATACACTTTCTATCTCAGTGACAATATAAAGCACACCTACAATTAAATCCCCAAATACAAAGACATAAGCATCAAAAATATGGGCACAAGAAGGTCATTCTCTACTTATGGATTAGATTTGGCCCATGTAGATTAAATTTTTAAATTTAGAATTGTGTGACTGAGAACCAGGCCAGCTGTAGTTAATTGAGCATATTTTGTTTGAAACAATCAAGGGAAACATGCAAATGAGATAGATTTCTTTGAGATTTCATCACAGTCCTGGATTTGAAATTATAAATATTAGATATTACTTAGGATGGTTTACTTCAACAGGGAGGGGGCATTAAAATATAAGGAAAGGTTATTCTTAGGATATTTTCACGATCTCAGCTTCCATAAAGAAAATTGTACAATGGAAGTGTACCATATGATTTGCTTATTAAAGTTTAAATATATGTCAGTATTTTGGGGGGTTGTTTTAAAGCTTTAATAGTATCTCACAACCTCACATAAACCATATAGTGGCTTTACTAACTCAATCACAGTATATGATCAGTTCCATCCCTGGTATACCACAGTATAAAGAATAGGTTACATAAGTCATATGATTAGTGAGAATTTGTGACATTAAGCTTTCAGCCAGATGATTTCACATCAAAACCAGATATCTTCTGTAATTCATTTGAGTGTATTAAAAGATAAAATGTGTTCTTTTTTTGTATACATTTTTTTCTAAAGATAATGGTTTTCTTGGAGTTCAGATTGCATAAAGCTCAGGAAAGAGTGTGTGTGTGTGTGTGTGTGTGTGTGTGTGTGTGTGTGTTAATTAAAGTAGTATAATATTTTTACAAATTAAGAACATACTTGTTTTTAGGAAAGAATTGGCATGTCTGTGCTCTGTTTTTGATATTTTTCCCAAAATGGATATTATAGTCACTTAACATTTTATTTGATTCATATTGTTTTATTCATCTACCTGATTCAGTTCCATTTGGGATCCTCACATTTCGGTCCAAATCCAAGAGACTTAAGTCTCCTTAAGTCTCTTGCACAGAAATATGATAGTTGTTAATGTTGTCATTCAATCAATCTTCAAGCATTTATTAAGATCCTCTGTGCCAGGTTCTGGAAAGGCAGAGCCCAAAATGACATAGTACTGATCCTTAAGGAATTTCCTCTGTTGGGGTGAGCACTACACATAACTCCAAGTGTATGCAAAGCAGATTGGAAGGTAGTTCGATGGAGTTGGGGTTGGGGAAAGACAGAATTGGAGGTAGAATAAGAGAAGTTTACATCTAGAAGCTACAGTTTTGAAGGGAGCTTGGAATCCTGGTAGGCAGAGGTAGGGAAGGAGTACCTTCCAGGCAGCAGGAGCTTCCAGTGGAAAGGCATGAAGACTGGAGATGGCCAATTGTGTGTGAGGAATGGCAAGAAGTCCAGTTTGGTGGGACCCTGCCTGGAGGGCATGAATGGGAGGAGTTTGTGACAAACTGGGAACACTGAACAGGAGCCAGGTTAGGGTTGGCCTTCAATGCCAAGCAGTGAATTTTTTACTTTATTCTAGCCACAGTAGCTTACTCAGCAAGGGCGTGGTATGATGAGACCTGTGTTTTAACAATGTGAGTTCAGCAGCAAAATAGAGGGTGGGTCGGAGGATGGTAGAGACCCAAGTCATGGAAATCCATTAGGAGACTAGAGAATGGTTGTACTGATTGTGTATTGCCTCTGATTACAATATGAATGTTTATGTTGTATATAATTTACATTGCATATTATATATTTATATCACACTATTAATGTTTATATTGTATATTTTACATTATTGTCCAGTCTTCACCGTTCATCTAAGTACATCAATTTAGGCATAATTTTTAGGAAGATCCATGCAAAGGCTTTCACAGCCATTTCTCAGGTTTCCTACTGGATGTCCCATTGCCTATAGAGACTCATTATTTTCAAAACAGGCATATTCCAAATAGGCTTGCTTCTCTTTCATGGAGTGGCAAATTTATTGTGAAACTGACTTTATGATATTTGCTAATTAGTCATAATAGTGGACCTGGTTAGTTTGAAGGCCATAGTGTACAAGAGTAGATAGGAATTTAGAATTTGAATGTTACAGAGGAGGTTCAAGTGGAATTTGGTGGGGGCACTTTGTATGGAAAAACTAATGATGGCTTTTGAGAGGAAAATCAAGAGAGAAACAGAAAAAAAGGAATATCTGTGAAAAATATGCCTGTGAGTATATAGCCTTCAGGGACAATTGAATAAGTTCCCTTGAGTGTTGGGACTGTTTTGTTTTTATTTTTTTATTTTTTTTAATATTTGCATCATTAGAACCTATGTGTATAGTAGGTAACAGAATATTTGTAGAATCAATTTTAATTGAATTGACTCTTGGAAAAGCTATAATTGGAAGTTAAGAGATTGTCACTGTAGCTACTATTACAGATAGATCCTACTGTTTTCTCAGTGTTTTTTGTTTTTTTGGAGGGTGGCAGGGTTACTTTAAACTTTTTTCTTTTTTTAAAGATGGTACACAAAAACCACTTTGATTTTTGGCTCCTGGCTTCTGGGTTTCATGGTTGGGGTTTCTGTGGTTGAAAACACATTGAAGGCTCAATGGTTGTTGTGATATTACTGAGAATGTACCCTTGATCTTTCCATTCTTGAAACAATGAGACCAAAAGAGTAACAAGGAAGATGAGTTTCAGTCTGAAAATGTGCTGAATGCCCCCTTTGAGAATCTAGACTATTCAGCACATAATTTATTGGTTGGCCTGGCAGTGTAGTTACAAAGACCAGTTCAATTAATGTTAAGCTACCCAGATGTATGGGAGTCTTCACAATATTTGTCTTCACAATTCTGTGTCCTCCATTTCTAATCTCCATTACCCACAATATCCCCTTCTCAAAGAAGAAGCACTAAAAGATATGACAGCTACAAACGTACCCAGTTAATGAGCATCTCTACATCCAGGAACTTGTCCCCTCGTATTTCATTATCTAATGCTATCCTTGTTTCTTCGCATTTCCTGGCTTTTATCATAGTCGAATTCGTTGGTCAGTTTGTTGACGTTTTCTCTGAGGTTACGTCCAACTTTGTTGCCTAGATTGTTCCCTCCTGGTATTTAGTCTCCTAAATATGTCAGCTTGTGTAGTTTCTGGGAGATTTAGCTTTAAAGAATATTACATATTGGTGAATTATAGTAGCAACTTTGAGCTGTATTCTCTTAGTATATATGCTTTGAATTACTGAGAGAAATTTACTTATAACCCCTACAAACCATAGAACGCAAAAAAAAAATGCCTTCTGCCAGTGGAATGCCTAATTCTTTTGTTGTTGTTGGTTCTGTTGTGCAAACTTTTACTTATTTTTATATTCATTAAAAAACTTATTTTTTTCAAGTTTGATATTTTCTCCCTCCTCCACCCTCTGAGAATGGAACCAATATGTTATCACCTATTTTTCCATATTAGCCATGGTGCAAAAATAAACAAAAAGCAAGAAAAATAAAGTGAAAAAAATATGCTTCAGTCTGCACTTAGAATTCGTCGGTTTTCTCTCTGGAGGTGGATAACATTTTTCACCATGAGTCCTTTAGAATTGTTTTGGATCATTGCCTTGATCAAAGCAGCCAAGTCTTTCGCAGTAGATCACTGTTATTATATTGCTGTTATTATGTACGATGTTCTTCTGGATCTGCTCAGTTCACTTTGTATCACCTCATATAAGCCTTCCTAGGTTTTTCTGAAACCATCCCATTCATCATTTCTTACAGCGCTATTCCATCACAGTCATATACCACAACTTGTTTAGTCATTCCCCAGTTGATGGGCATCCCCTCAACTTCAAGTTCTCACCACAAAAAGAGCTGCTATAAATATTATTGCACATAAAGGTTCTTTTTCCTTTTAGTTGACCTCTTTGGGATATGAACCTATTAGTGGTATTATTAGGTTAAAGGATATGCACAGCTTTCTAGCCCTTTGGGCATAGTTCCAAATTGTTCTCCAGAATGGTTGGAACAATTAACAGCTCCACCAAGAATGTATTAGTGTCCTCATTTTTTCACATCATCTCCTGCATTTATCATTTCCCTTTTCATATTAGCCAGTCTGGTCATTGTGAGTTGATACCTCAAAGCTGTATAAGTTTTCATTTCTCTAATTAATAGTGATTTAGTGCATTTTCTTCATGTGACTATTAATAACTTTGATTTCTTCTTAAAACTTTCTGTTTATATCCTTTGTTTATCAATTGGGGAATGGCTCTTATTTTTTATAAATTTGAATCGGTTCCCTATATATTTGATAAATGAGGTCTTTATCAGAGAAATTAGCTGTATTTTTTTTCTCCAGTTTCCTTTTAATTTCATATAATAAAGATTACTCCTTTTACACCCCATAGGTAAAGGGAAGTAAATTTTGCTCTCTTCTACCTCGTTTGGTCATAAACTCTTCCCTTATCTATAGATCTGACAGGTAAATTTTTCCATGTTCTCTGCTAAAGTTAATTATTTCAACTAGTTTTTTTTTGTTGTTGATTCTGTAGGGTTCTCTAAGCATACCATCATATCATCTGAAAAGAGTGATAGTTTTGCTTCCTCATTGAGTTTTTATTCTTTTGATTTCTTTTTCTTGTCTTGTAGTTATAGCTAGCATTTCTAATACAATGTTGAATAGTAGTGGTAGTAGTGGACATCCTTGCTTGCTTGACCCCCATTTGGGAAGATTTCTAGTATATCCCCATTACAGATAATGCTTGCTCTTGGTTTTGGATACTACTTATCATCTTTTGAGGGAGTGTGGGGGTGGGGGGAGCTAGGTAGTACAATAGATACAGCACTAGGTTTGGAATGAGGAAGATTTGAGTTCAAATCTTACTGACACTTACTGGCTGTGTGACCCTGGGCAAGTCACTTAACTCTTACTTACCTCAGTTCCTCAAGTGGAAAATGAGGAAACAGCATAGAAGGAAATGGCAGACCATTCCATTATCTTTGACAAGAAGGCTGGGCACTCCAGATCAACAACATATCATTTTCAGAAAGGCTCCATTGATTCCTATGTTTTCTAGTGTTTTTAATAGGAATGGGTATTGTATTTGCCAACAAAATTTTCTGTATCTATTGAGATAATCATATGATTTTTGTTGTTTTTGTTATTTGTATGGTCAATTATGCTTATAGTTTTCCTAATATTGAACCAGCCCTACATTCCTGTTATGAATCCCACTTGATCATTGTGTATGATCTTTGTGATATGTTGCTAATATTTTATTTAAAAGTTTTACATCAATATTCATTAGGGAAATTGGCCTATAGTTTTCTTTTTCTGTTTTTGTTCTTCCTAGTTTGGGTATCCAAATCATATTTGTGTCATAGAAGGACTTTGGTAGGATTCCTTCTTTACCTATTTTTTCATATAGTTTATATAGCAGTGGGATTAATTGTTTTTTAAATATTTGGTACAATTCACTTGTCAATCCATCTGATCCTAGATACTGTTTTCTTAGGGAGTTCTTTTAGGACTTCTTCAGTTTCTTTTTCTAAGCTAGGGTTATTTAATTATTCTATTTCCCATTCTGTTAAACTTGGCAGTTTACATTTTTAAAAAAATATTCACCCTAGCTAAGTGGTGCAATGGTTAGACTGCTGAACCTAGAGTCAGGAAAACTCATCTTCTTGAGTTCAAATCTGGCCTTGGATATTTACTAGCTGTGTGACCCTGGGCAAGTCACTTAACCCAGTTTCCCTTAGTTCCTCGTCTCTAAAATGAGCTGGGGAAGGAAATGGCAAATCACTCTAGTATCTCTGCCATGAAAACCTCAAATGGGGTCATGAAGAGTTGGACATGACTGAAATGACTGAACAACAAAATTTCCCTTAGAAATTATCAGTTTTACTAGCATATAATTGAACAAAATAATACCCAATAATTACTTTGACTTAATCTTCATTGGGTGTCTATTTACCCTTAGTATTTTTGATTCTGGTAAATTAGTTTTCTTCGTTTTTAAAATAAAATTTATCATTGGTTTATCAACTTTATTGTTTATCTGCCCCCCCCAAACCAGCTCCTAGTTTTATTTATTAATTTAAAAGGTTTTTTATTTTCAATTTTATTAATCTTTCGTTTGATTTTTCAGGACTTCTATTTTGGTGTTTAATTAAGGATTTTTAATTGTTTTCCTTTTCTAAGATTTTTTGTTGTTGTTGTTGTTGTATGCCCAATTCATTGATCTGCTTTTTCTCTATTTTATGGATGTAAGCATTTAGAGATATAAAATTTTTCCTAAGTACTGCTTTAACTGTATTCCACAAATTTTGGTGTGTTGTCTCATTGTTGTCATTCTCTTCGATGAAATTATTAATTGTTTCTATGATTTGTTCTTTGACGCACTTACTCCTTAGGGTTAGATTAATTTACAATTAATTTTTAATCTTTGTTTCCAATTCCCTTTATTAAATATAATTTTTATTATATTGTGGCCAGAAAAAGTTGCATTTAATTTTGTTTTTCTGCATTTGTTTGTGAGGTTTTTATACCCTTAATAAATACATGGTCAATTTTTGTGAAGGTGCAATGTGCAGCTGAGAAAAACAAGTATTCCTTTCTGTCCCCGTTAAGTTTTCTCCAGATGTCTATCATGTCTAACTTTTCCAGACTTTTATTCACACCTCCTTAACTTCTTTCTTATTTGTTGGTTAGATTTATCTAGCTCTGAGAGGGGAAAAGTTGAGATTTCCCCAGCAGTTTTACTATATTTCTTCCTGTAGCTTACTTAACTTTTTATTTAAGAATTTGGGTGCTAAGTCATTTGGTGCATTTATGTTTACTATTGATATTACTTCATTGTCTATGGTATATAGTTTGCTTGATTATCTCTTTAAATTGGGTCTATTTTTCCTTTCTATCTGAGATCATAATTGCTACTCTTGCTTTTTGAAAAAATTCAGTTGAAGCATAATAGATTCTGCTCTAGTCTCTTATTTTAACTCTGTGTGTCTCTCAGTTTCAAGTGTGTTCCTTGTAAACAACATATTGTTGGATTCTGGTTTCTAATCCATTCTTCTATCTGCTTCTGTTTTATGGGTGAATTAAACACATTTAGATTCGCAGTTATGATTACTTTTTGTGCATTTTCCTCCATCCTGTTTTCTTCTGTTTATACTTCTTTTGGTCTTTTTACCCTATCCTACCTCAAAATTTTGTTCTGCTCCTGACCACTGCCTTCCTTAATCTGCCTTCCTTTTATTATCCCCCCTTCCTTTTGCTTATCCCTTTCCTCTCCTTTTTCCCTGATGGATAATATAGATTTTTATACTCGTGTGTGTGTGTGTGTGTGTGTGTGTGTGTGTGTGTGTGTGTGTGTGTGTTACCTATTCTTCCCTCTTTAAGTCAATTCTGAGGAGAAGGAGGTTCAAGGATTCCTTTCCCCCTCCTTCCCTGCATCATTTTATTCTAATGTAAAAGCACTTCTTTGTGCACCTCTTTTATGTAGGATCATTTCCTCCATTCTTCTTCTCCCTTCCCCCTTCTCCCAGTATGTCCTTTTTTCTCACTCATCCATTTTTTTTTGTTTTGTTTTAAATCATTCCCAATATAATAGAATCACAAACATGCCCTTTGTCTGTGTAAAGTTTTTCTAACTGCCTTAATAATGATAAAGTCCATATGTGTGTGTGTATGTGTGTGTGTGTATGTATGTGTGCGTGTATGTGTGCATGCGTGTGTGTGTGTGTGTGTGTGTGTGTGTGTATATATTCTCATATAGGAATGTAAACAGTTTAATCTTATTGAACCCCTTACAATCACTCACATTTATCTTTCTATTTACCTTTCTGTGCTTCTCTTGAATCTTGTATTTGAAAGTCATATTTTCTATTCAGCTCTTGTCTTTTCATTAGTAATGATTTGAAAGCCCTCTATATTCATTAAATATCCATTTTTTCTTCTGAAGGATTACATTCAGTTTTCCTCTGTAGGCTTTCTTGAATCTAATCCTAACTCTTGTGCCCTTCAGAATATAACATTGCAAACCCTCTGCTCCTTTTATATGGAAGCTTCTAAATCTGAAGTGATCTTGACTGTATTTTATCATTTTCTTTCTGATTGCTTGAAGTATATACCTGTTGACCTGGGAGCTCTCTAATTGGACTGTAATATTCCTAGGAGTTTTCATTTTGGGATCTCCTTCAGGAGGTGATAGGCAGATTCTTTCAATTTCTGTTTTACTCTCTGGTTCTTGGGGCAGTTTTTCTTTTTAATTTCTTGAAATATGATTTCTAGGATCTTTTTTTGATCATGTCTTTCAGGTAGTCTAATAACTCTTTAAGTGATCTCTCCTTGATCTATATCCATATCAGTTGTTTTTTCCTATGGGATATTTCACCTTTTCTTCTGTTTTTTTTTTTTCATTATTTTTATGTTGTTTTATTGTTTCTTGATGTCTCATGGAGTCATTAGCTTGCACTTGCCAAATTCTAGTTTTTAAGGAATTATTGTCTTCAATGAGCTTTGGTATCTTCTTTTCCATTTGGCCATTTCTATTTTTTAAGGAGTTATTCTTATCAGTGAATTTTTGTACCTCTTTGAGCATTTGGCCAATTCTGTTTTTTTAAGGAGCTATTTTCTTCACTAGTTTTTTTAGGCCTCTTTTACTTAGCTGTTGATTGTCTTTTCATAATTTTCTTGCTTCATTTTCATTGCTTTTCCCAATTTTTCATCTACCATTCTGATTTTTAAAATCACATTTTAGCTCTTCTGTGAATTAAGAATAAGATTCTACTGTGTCCAATTCACATTTTTCCTTTGAGGCCTTGTTTTTAGCTGTTTTAAAATCATTGGCTTCTTCTGAGGTTGTTATCTTCCCTGTCATCATTTTAACTTTTAATGGTCAGGTTCATTTTTTGTTTGTTCTTGTTTTTCCTCAACATACTTCTTGACTTTGAATTTTATGTTAAAGTTGTTCTTTATTTTGTGGTGGGTTTGGGGGAGCACCATCTTAAGCTTCAGGCTTTTTTTTCCACTGCTGTTTTCAGAGCTAGTACTAGGGGTTTGGAAGTTTTTGATACTTTGAAGATGTTTGATCAGGGGAGAAGTGTGGTCACTATCTTCCTGGTTGGCTGTTTGGGCCCTTGATTCCTTGAGAACTACAGTGATACTGCTCCATGGGGCCCATGCTCCCTTGGGACCACAGGTGATACTACTTCTTAGGTCCCTGCTTACTTAGGACTGAGAGTAATACTCTTCCTCAAGGACCCTGCTCCCCTGAGATTGCAAGCACTCCTCTCTACTCCGGAACTGTGACCAGGAAGTGGGTATGGGGAGTGGAGCTGCCAAATAACATTTGGTCCTATGCCCAGTGCCTGTCCAGTGGGCTCTTGTAATATCTTTCTGTCCAGGTACCCAATTCCCTGACTTAAGGGCCCAGAAGTTGCTGGTGCTGATGTGACCACTGCCTCCAAGGCCTTTCCCTGTAGTGTCACAGACCTCTCCTTCTAATCTCCTCAGTTTCTGGGGCTGGAAAAATGTTTCACCCCAACCTTTTGTTGGCTCTGCCACTCCAGAAATTAATTTGAGGCATTATTTTAAAGTTGTTTGGAGAGCTCAGCAATAGTGTTTCCTCTACTCTGCCATCTAGGCTCCACTCCTAAAATCTAATTCTTAATATTGCTTACTGAAATCAGGCGGCAACTGTTTCTTATTGGTAACCTGCCCCTAATTAACAAATCAATCAAATGGCATTTTTAAACATGCTTACTATGTGGTGCTGAACCTGTGCTATGTTTTTAGGATACAAATAGAGAAAGGGGGATAGACTCTGCCCTTAGGAGCTTATACTGTAGTTGTTGTTCAGTCATTTTTTAAGTCATCTTTGATTCTTTATAACCTCGTTTGGGATTTTCTTGGCAGAGATATGGAAGTAATTTGCTATTTCCTTCTCCAGCTCATTTGACAGATGAGAAAACCGAGGCAAACGGGGATAAGTGACTTGCCCAGGGTCACACAGCTAGTCAGTGTCTAAGGCCAGATTTGAACTCAGGAAGATGAGTCTTCCTGACTTCAAGCCCAGAGCTCTATCCATTGCATCACCTATCTGCCGCTTTACACTCTAGACAACACATTTGAAAAGAAAAATCGCTGTAGGTTATATGTAACGGCCCAGAAATTCTGAGGTCAGAGAGGCAAGGTGGATAGCAAGGCCTAGGTTTCCTTAAGTTCATCAGTTGTAATTGGCCTGCTCCCTTGGGGGAATAGATTGGTTCTGTTAGGTATATTTTAAATAGTAGAGAATTAAATTATGTTCAGTTAATATCTTTACAAAATCCATAATACTACTGTGTAAAAATACTCACGAAAGTCAAGGATTCTGGGAAGCGTTCCACTTAGCACAGTTAAACAGTGTACCGACAAAAGTGTAGCTAGTTGGAATTTGTGAGCACTTGGAAGGTGAAATATTTTCTCCCAAAGCGTTTTTTTTTTTTTTTGCTTCCATAACTGCTCTGGTTATTTCCTCGCACATACAATAAAATACTGCCCGTCTGTCTAGTAGATTATTTTGTAAGCTATTGTTAGTTACAAATTCAGAGTGAAAAATTCAACCAGATTAGATCTTTATTGAGGACGTAGTGAGAGAGAACTCCCTGAAACCTTCACTTGTTTATTTTGTTTGACAGCATAGTCTTCTTATTCTCAGTACAGTACACTTTCTTCTATATCATGCAAGCTTTGGTGAAACACAAATACTTTGTTCCAGGGACTAAGAATTTTTAAAATTGTTAATGCCAGAAGAATAGTTAGAAGATCTCACAAGAAGTTTCATTTCTTAAAGAATATGGCTATAGTTTAATTTTTGAAAGCATTAGCTTCTCAAATAATTTTCCTCTCAGAGGAATAAATGTATTTTGAAGTTTTCTTCAATTCAAGTAAAGATATTTTATTCATTTTTATTAATTGCAAAAACATGAGAAAACCAGGCTTTGGAAATGCTTGAGAACAATAAAAGAGATGTGCAATATAAAAGACTCTTTAGCAAATGAATTTGATTTTATCCTATTTAAATGTTGTGTTTTCAAGGAAGTTTTGTTTATTGTAATCATAGCTATTTGTTCCTAGTTCATTTATTGATTTTTTTTGAGGAGGTGTGTGTGACTAATATGTTTAAGAACATGAATTTATTTTTAATTCAGTATTAATTTAAGGCAAACATGATGTTAACATTTTATAACTGATTAAAAAAAACACTACTAGTGTCTTGTCACCAAACTGCATTCATTAAGCTGATTGATTGTCAATAAAATGTTTTGATGCCTCTTTTGAAGATTTTATGTTCTTCGATTGATATTTGGCATGGATAGAATATGTCAAAAGGTTTCAGAATAGGATTGGAGCCCATGGAGACAATTCCTACGGATATTCTCTTGGCAAGGATTGATGTTTATTCAGTGCCTTGAAGATAGAACTATGGAAATTTCAAGTACTGCTGTTTTTGTTATTAAGAAACCTTAGAATTTGAATAGAAGAGCAGAATACATATGGCTCTGCTTTCCCTAGATATTGTTTTAATCCTCAACTAGCCTTCAAGTAATTTAACCTCATTGATTGCTGTTCTTAATATCTCCCTCAATTGGTCACGCATTAGTTGGGCTTTAAGAGATCAAGTTAAGTTCTCTCACTATAAAGAAACAGCTTCTTTTATTAGCCTTCGCTTTCACCTCATTGTTGTATATACATTTATTTTAGCTGCCAGAGTATAGCCTGGAAGTGAGGAATAGAGCGCTTAGTAAATCATCCTAATATAAGCTGATGAGAATGGAAGGTGAAGGTAGAAGGATTTCCCTGTCAGCTAAAAATGACATTTCTTTCCAGATACCTCTAGAGGCTTCAGTCATTTAGACTGTTGCAACTGAAAAGTTGTATATTGTTTAAAGGAATGTATAATGGAAAGAACTCTGGTTTTGTAGTGTGGAGAAATCTAGCTTTGAATATTCCTTGAATTATAAACTTGTAGAAATCACTAAATCTCTCTGAGTCTCTGTTTCCTTGTCTGTAAAAAGGGAAAAAAATGTACCCAAGCCGTTCCATAGGGCTGCTTTAAGGAAAGCTCTGTAAACCTTCAAGTACAATACGCCTGTGAGTTAGAGTGTCCCAGCAGTAATTATAATATTTGAAAAAAGAAGAGAAATCTTAATTTTTGATACTAATTTTTAGAAGAGAGTGATGACCTGTGTTGAGATCATTTAAATGTATTCATTTTTTCCTCATAAGCTTCAGCCTTTCCATTTTCTTCTCTCACTAATGGCTATCTGCTCGGTGCTACACTGGTAATGTCTAGAGCTGTGATCTGCCATTTTACAATGAGTCCTGGCTGTACTCCAGCCTAGTGGATGGGATGCCTTGGAAGAGTGCCCTAGCTTGAGAGCAGGGGCTGTCATATGCTTCTATCTCTACAGCCTTTGTCTCACATGTTACAGTATCATAGAACCAGTGGTGTGAGGGGCTGGGGGCCCAGACTTGTGGCCTCCCTAGTGTAGGCATCTCCAGGCAAGAGAACCTCTTCCTCCCTCTACTAAGGCTGCTATAGATCTGTTGTACAGATTTGGCATGTGGGAAGTTTTAGGAACAAATCAAATTGCCTATGTAAACAGTTGAATTTTTTTAAATAAAGAATTATAACTATAACTTTTACTTTGATTTTTACAATTTTTAAAAATATTTTGATACTTTTGATATTTTTTCCTATGGTTTAGTTGCCTGGTCCCTTTCCTAGCATTCCCAATTTTTGCTTTTTATCATTAACTACCAAAGGGCATCATGGCTAACGGATGAAAGCCACCCAGTTTTTATCCTTCCTTTGAAAGTTAGGTAGATTCAGACTTTGGAAATGTAGCTTCACACTACAGTGTAGCGTTCATTGCTTATGGCTTTTAAAACGTGAGTTCACAATGCTTTCAGAATTTGTCACATGAGATCCAACAGTAGGATTTTTTTTTTTCTGCTGATACACATCTCAGTAATTTGGATAATTGTTCCAATTTCCTTTGTAAATAAGCATTCAGCCACATGTCTAAAGACAAGTATCTTATGAATTATGTTTGTTTTATGTCTTGGAAGGCATAATCACACAACTCTGATAATGTATAGGAAGAGGCCTGCAGAATAAAACAGATACATTCTCAATTCTTGGACTTGAAAAGGAATGGGAGGCAGTATGTAATGTTAGAGCCCTAAACTTGGAGTAAGGAGAACTTAAATTTGGAATGTCTCTAATCTACACTAGCTATGTGACCCTGAGGACCAAAAAGACACGAGTGTGTGTGTGTGTGTGTGTGTGTGTGTGTGTGTGTGTGTGTACATCTATCATATATACATATATATGCAAATTTTAAAACTACATTAGTGCAAACTATTATTACTATTGTAGTTGAGATGAAATGAAGAGAGAGTGATCACAATTCTTTATCCAAAGATCAGGTATTACCTCACTCTTGAAGATAGAAGCCACAAGCATTTTAAAAAACTGAAACTGTTGACAATGTGCTAAAAAGTAAGTGGTTCCTTTAATCTTGGAGCCCTTCCTCTCAAAAGCTTTTTATTGCCATTCCACTTCTCATGTCTAGCTGGTTTCAGACAACTAGGACCAAACCCCACCATTTAGAGCTAGACAATAAAATAAACTACTGGATGATTAAACAGTGAAGAGAAACAAGAGGGGAAGAGTAGTCGAGTAACAAATTGATAAAGTGGATAGGGACCTTGGCCAACCAACAGATTCTTTCCTAAACCTCCCTCCATTTGGTGACTTGGAATTTCGAACCCTGGTTCCAATTCATCCAGTTATACATAAATAGCAGTGTTATTTGGGACCCATTCCTCAAGCGTGGCAAGCAAGTGCCACTTTCCAAGAAGAGAGGAGTTGTTGCCCCAGAAATAACAATGGCTAGCAAGTTCACATATGAAAATACCTTCTGCTCATTCAGTTTTCAGAACTTCAAATGATTGGTTCATGTGGCTTTGAAAGCCTATAATTTTGGCTACCTTTAGTTTATTCAGAAGAGGAAAGAGAATGGAAAACAGAAGATTTTTAAATGGCTTTATCTTTATGTCAGCCACATAGGTTTTACCGACAGTCATTTTGTGAGTACTTTAAAAAAAATCCTCTTGTTAACAATGGTGGCTAAATCAGGTCTTTTAGATACCTCACAGTCATTTTTCCAGGGGTTGCAAAATTAGCTGAGGACCTTTTCCACCTACTATTTTTCCCCCTTAGGTTAATATCCCCTTCGAAAGATCCAGAAATCAATCCATTAGTCAATGAAAGATGGAAAAATAGGGGAAAAAAATCAGAGACGCCTCTCTGAAAGTATATTTCCTCCCTTCGGCTCTGCCTCCGGGAAAATTCTTGCACTGCCACATTGTATTAACAAAACAGACTCAGATGATTATTAGGGATGCTTTAAAAAGTTTTTGTCCTCAACCACTATATGATAGTATGTACCCTGATGGTATGTTTACAGGGCATGGTTTCCTAAGCTTAATGTCCCATGCCACAGGAATCTTTCTCAACAAATGATTTGCCCAGCAGGTTTTATTCATTAAGGTCAGCCTAACCACAAACCTGATCAGAACATAATGGTATTTTGCAAGAGGATAAACAGAGACAAGTTTGTGGCCTTGAGTATCAGATATATTCTTCGAGTTAGTGTGGGAAGCATTGCATTCAGGTTTTCTTTCTTGCTGTGGTTTTCAGTTTCTCTTGCTTGTAGACTAATTTGAAAAGGCAAAATCGATATGGTAGGTAGGCACATTATCAGTTTGTCTCAACATTAAAACTTGAAATAAGAATCATTTCTCTCTTGGAATTACATATATGGGAAACCATTGTCCTATCTTGTGTACAATGATGTGTGTTTAATGGTGCTATGGCCTTTCTTTGGTTACTTACTTCCCCCATATTTTATTGTCGATATTTTGTCAATCAGCAGTTAACAAACATTCATTAAGCATCTTCTATGTGACAGGCATTGTGCTGAGCATTATTAGTTGAAGTCTCAGTTTCATTCTCAAGACTCATAAAACTTTTATAAAACTGTTTGAATGGGAATTTGAAAATGTTTGGGAGGCACTGGCAGTTTTATTTGTCATGGAGAGTTGGGACTTGTAGTTGTTCTTCGCGTGATATGACATTCTGTGTGTGTGTATAAGGCTGTCTTTGACAGGTCCTTCTGTAATTCCCCAAATTGATGATTTCTAGAACTCCTACTTAGAGACCTGGAACTCACAACTTTGTATTCTTCAGCTCCATAGCAACCCAAGACTCCGATTAAAAATTGAATGAAGGAAGGGTTCTTTTTTCCTCAATACATTTCTGTAATTGAGTGTTCTACTTTCAGGAGCCACACAAAGGTAGCTGCTGTTTTCTATTTCCATGATGCGTGAAGGCCTTGCATGGGGAAGGTGCTTCCACCTCTCAGCTTCCTTGGCAAGATGCCATTTGCAGCTTTCAGTCTTAGTATTTTTCCACCGAGACTATTGTTGTGCCGAAAAGGTGAGCGAGACCCGGATATAAATTTAGATGTGGATTTATTGAAGCGCGTGACTGTTCAGCGTAATTACTCAAATCGAACAGCCCTGAGCAAAGGAAGAGAAAGAGTATTTAAAGGGAAAGAACACAATTAGATTTCCTTGGAGATGGGGACACAAACAGTGGGACAAGCTGAGGCAGGATTATTTCCGTGGAGAAGGGAACACAAACAGCGGGGTCCGTGGAGATGGGAGTACCAACAGTGGGGTGAGCTGGGGCAAGATGGAGAAACTGGAGAGGGGCGGGGCAGGGCATAACACTATAACTTCTTTGGTCATAGTTGTCTCTCCCATTACGCTGTGAGCTCCTCAAACCAGGGACTGTCTTCTGCATCGTTAGCACTTAGAGCAGCATCTGATACATAGTAGGTACTTAATAAATACCAGTTGACTTGATTTTTCTTTAGCCTTTCCTCCCAGACTGAAAACAGTTGTGCTTCAAAGGGAAGATGGGGCTTAATTTTCAGAAGTCAAACAAAGAGAAAAGCTTTGCCTAATAGGCCTTTTTAGAGATTGAGCACTGAAATGATAATAATCAAGTTCAGGAGAAGAGTTGAGAAAATGTACTTTCTTACTTTTCAGAGGTTGGGGGCCAATAGTGTAGAATATCATCTGTCTAACTGATAGATATGTCTGTCAGTTGATATTTTAGTTGGTTTTGCTGAACATCTTTTTGTCATGACCCATCCCTCCTTCACCTCCTTCCCCCTCCTCCCTCCACCCCAATCTGTTTTCAGAGGGAGAGCTCACTATGTAGAGAAGGGAGAAGTGTGAAGGGTGGATTTTGAAATGAGCTGGAGAGAACCTTACAGGTTATTTAGATCAACACCTTCATTTTATAGGTGAGAAAAGAAAGATCCAAAGAGGCTAAATGTCTTACCCAGATTCACATGGGAAGTAAACAGCAGGGGGAGGTTTGAACCCCATTCTTCTGACTTGAAATATAGCATTCTTTCCATGTAGCAGGCTGCCATTTGTGGGACAAAGTTGGCTCATGAAAATTAATGAGTTCAGCAACCTTTAGTGTTGTTTTTGTTTACATTCTTTTCATCATTTTGTATATTGTTCTCCTGGTTTAGCTTATTTCAATCCATAACAGCATGTCCAAGTCTTCCCATGTTTTTCTGAATCTGCCTTGGGCTCTGCTTCCTGTGGTGTTTTATTAATGCAGAGGTCATGATTTTTTCAGTCCTTCCCTAATTCATCTGTGCCTACCCATTTTGTTTCTACTTTTTAGGTGGACAAAAGTGCTATTGCAAATGTGTGATGTGTATGGGACCTTTCTATCTTTAATTTTAGGGTTAGAGTTTTGGAAATTTTAAAATTTTTTTTATTGTTTTTTAAAATTTATTTTATTGATTCCTTTGTACAACATAGCCATTTCTGAATATTCCTCTTGGTATACTCTTCCCTTTATGAATGTCCTTATCTCTTTGTAGAGAGGAGGGGGATGTATATTTTATACTGGAGCCACAATTGGTTATTACATTTGTTCATAATTTGGCTTCCTTTTAGCTTTCTTTTCGTCTATATGATTATAATCATTATGTGTTATAGGTGGCACGTGGCACAGTGGATAGAGCACTGGGCTTGGAATCAGGAAGACTCATTTTCATGAATTCAAATCCAGCTTCACACACTTACTACCTGTGTGACCCTGGGCAAGTCACTTCACCCTGTTTGCCTCAGGTCCTCATCTGTAAAATGGATTGGAAAAGGAAAGGGCAAGCCATTCCACTATCTTTGCAAAGAAAACTCCAAAATGGGTGTAGGAGAGGTAACACTGACTACACCATGTGTTGGGAGACACAGGAGCTTTTGGGCTTTGACCCCTAGCAGGTTCATTCTTGATCTGGACAGCCAGAAGGACAGCATCGGACACATAATAAGGGGTTAATTAATTGCTTTATTCTTCTCAAGGGGTTGCTGATAATGGGAGCACCAACTCCTACAGCATCCCCTAATTACTCTTCTCACAGGGGTGGGCGAGGAGTAGGAGCACAACTCCTACAACATCCCCTAAGTCTGGATAGGGGCCGAGGCATGTACAGCGTTCTAGCTTGTGCATTCTCATTCCCCACTTACTGACCAGCGCTCACTTGATTTATAGGATAACAGACAAAGAAGGCAATTTGCCAGCAATAGCCTCACAAGTTTATATTCACTTTAGCAATACCATGATGACTTAGCATAGCACACGTGCAGTGGGTGTTTACAACTGGACTCAAATGTTTACGTTATCTTAAGATTATAATATGATGTGCAAGTGTAGTGGAGATGTTTACAAGCCATGAGCCTGGGAACTAGTAGATTGTTATGGCCGTGGATCCTGGGAACTAATATCTGTGATCCCGGGAAGTAGTATCTTTAAAAGAATAACAGAAATCCGCCTTACATACAGTGGGGTCACAGAGAATTGGACATGACTGAAACAAGTGAACAACAACAACAATAGTCTGTGTATATTCTAATTCTGGTGATGTCATTCTGCTTCGGTTCATACTAATTCCCCCATGTTTCTCTAAGTTCCTCATGGTCATAATTTCTTATTGTATGATAATGCTTCATTTTATTAATTTGCTTGGCTTCTGTTTTCTTTGGAAAGTAAGAGTTTCTGAGAGTGAGTAAGAGGGTTTAGTATGGAAGACTTGAAGACAGATGGTTAGAAACGGCTGCTATGGAGAGTATGGTAAAGACTTATGGAAGAAGAAAAGAGGTGTCGTGCGGTAGTGAAGACCAATTGGAGACTTAGATAACCTAAATTTGTAGTGGACTCAGTATGGTTGATTGACTTCTTCCGGTTGTGGTTGTGAATGGAGAAAGTAGATGGTAAAGGTAACCAAGGAGTGGGATTTGACAAGATTTTAGCAAATCATAAGCCAAGAAGACAAGAAATTCAGTGTACAGTCATGGCCAAACAGGTTAGCTGTGCAGTCAGCTACATCAAGAGCAGAAATGCTGTATTGGGTGAACGAGGCGTGGAGTGACGAGATCTTGATGAGAACAAAGAGCAGGTTTAGGAAGAGGGAGACATGGAAAGCTAAGAGATTTTTCTCTGGCAATGGGTTATTGGAACTGTAGAAGTTGATGACATGAGAAGTCAGGTCATTTTAGGAGGGCATCAACATCCATATTTAAAACAAGTCTAAGGAGAAATGTTGAGGAAAAAGAGGAAAACTGATGATACATATTGATCTCTTTTGTTTCTACATATCTCAATATATTGTCTTCTTTTTCTCATTAGAGAGCCATCCCTTATAAAACAAAGAATAATAAAGAAAAAGGGAAAAAGTAGTTCAGCAAAATGTGTCAGCACATCATAGTCTGATAGGATCTAGACTGTTCCACACCCATTCAGGCCTCCTCCTGCAAAGAAGAGGAGGTACATTTTTCTGATCTCTTGGGGTTCATTATAATTACATAGCAGTCAACTGTTTTTGTTGTTGGTCTTTCCATTGAATTTGCAGTGTGACTCTGGGTTCCTGTAAGTTTTCCCATTTTTTCATAAATCTGTATAATATTCTATTACATTCCTGTACTGCAATTTGTTTAGCCATTCCCCAGTCATTGGGCATCTTTGTTTTTTAGTTCTTTGCTACCACAGAAAGTGCTGCTATAAATATTTTGGTGCATGTGGGAGCTCTTTTTGTGTTTTTGGCCTTCTTGGACACATTCGTAGCATCAGGATCTTTGGATCAAAGATCATGGACATTTCAGTCACTTTATGGGTATAATTCCAAATTGCTTTCCAGGATAATTGGTCGAGTGCATAGCTTCATGGAGAGTATGTTGGTGTGCTTCTCTTTGTATAACACCTCTGACATGACTCTTTTTGTCTTTTGTCATTTTTTTTTTTGCTAATATGCAGGGTATTAAGGTATTTTGATTTTCATTATTAGTGATCTGGAGTATTCATTCATAGCCTTTAACTACTTGACTGTTGGAAAATATCTCTTTGTTTTATATTTGTGTTAGTTCCCTATATATGTTTTGGATATCAAGCCCTTATCTGCAATATTTGATGCCAAGTTTTGTTGTTGTTTTTTTTTTTCTCAACTGGCAACTTCCCTTATCCTAATTTCATTGATTTTTTTTTCTGAAAAAGCTTTTCAATTTAATTGAAACCATCTGTTTTGTCTATTGCACTTGCTTCTCCTCCTTGTTTATTTAAGAATTCTCTCCCTAACTAAAGCTGTGAGAACCTGACCTGATTCTCTGCTAATTTTTTTTAATGGTGTGATTGTTAATATTTTTATCTGTTTCGACTCAATCATTTTCATTTTAGACACTCCTCTAAGAGGCAGTAGAGATTAGAGGTGAAGTAGAAAAAGAGCTGGTTTTCAAGTCAGGATATGTGTGTCTGTGTGTATATATATATATATATATATATATATATATATATATATATATATATATATATATATATGTATATTCAAATCTCATCTCAGGCATTTTTTACCTATGTAACCATAGATGAGCCCTTCTCCACTCTGAGTGTCTATTTGCTTATCTGTAAAATAGTTGTCCTAAGTATTTGCATTACCTACATCGTAGAGTTGTTGTAAAACAAGTACAAACATGGTAAGTCTATATAAATGAGAGGTGTTATTCTCAACTAAAAAAATGAAAAGTTATCTTCGGACTTGGAAGGAAACCACGGATGATGCCAAGCCCTTCTAGACTACAGTGGGCAATATAATTATGCAGTCTTTCTTTAAGACAAAAAGCATATCAATTGTTCAGTCAGGTCTGGCTCTTTCTGATCCCATTTGGTGTTTTCTTGGCAAAGATACTGGAGTGGCTTACCATTTCCTTCTCCAGCTTGTTTGACAGATGAGGAAACTGAGGCAGACAGAGTTAAGCAACTTGCCCAGTGTCTCATAGCTAGTGAGTGTCTGAGGACAGATTTGAACTTAGGTCTTCCTGATTCCAAGTCCAGTGCTCTATCCACTGTGCCAATGACAACAAATCTGAAACTAATATAAGAAACTCAAAAATTTTTTTTTGTATAAAATGCCTCTTGCCTTTAGCTGAAATCACTTCTTAACTTCCATAATGCTTAATTTATTGTTCATTTTGACATTTATTAACTATCTTACGTTGATATATATGTGCGTCGTGTGTGTGTGTGTGTGTATGTGTGTATTCATTAGTATAATGAAGTTCAATTTATTTTTAATTTAACTTTGTAAAAGAAGATAGTGGCATTTGGTTTACAGAGAGATTGTGTTGGATATATATTTACGTTGGGAAGATTTTGTACCATGTGGCCAGTGCTATCTATATATCAGAGTAGTCATAGGAGGAATTGTACATTGTTAGTACATGGGCCAGAATGGAATACTTAGAGTACAGTCTCATCTTGCAGCCATATTCTAGTTCCACCAGCAGGGACCCCAATATCCATTCCTATAAAGTCTGCTGTCCCTTTTCCCCGCATCCCGGATAGTTCTGAGCGGGGCAGTTCTGTGTCCTTCCCACCCTGTCCAACTGTCTTGTCCATTTATGCCTCATTTGGCAATTGTTATCACAGCCAGGATTTGAACGAAGGGAATACTGATGTGGGTAAAGTTGTACTGTATCCTTGTAACTTTCAGATAGTCTTGTAAATTACATGACCTCAACTACTGTGAATTCTGAAGTAATGGAATTGGATTTATTGGGGAGTCATTATATACATATGACCTAAAAGTGTTTATTTGAAGAATTTACCAGTGGCTTTGTGCCACACTGGCCCCAAGCCATCCTGACTTCTCTCAGGTCCAGTTCCTGACAGGATGCTAGAAATATTGCTCAATGGCCATTGGAATCAGAGCATTAGAGAGAATATGAGTGTTCTGGGCGGTGGTAGGCAGAAGGTTAAGGGGAGGAGACAGTCTGATTTTGTTATCTAAACTGCACCTAGAGGAGTGGCCAGTCTGTTGGATAACAGATGGCTTCTAGATGCTTGGTTTGAATTAGAATATTTGGCAGTTGATGTCAGCCCCAAAACATTTCGTTTTCCATAATAAATTCCTAAAACTTGACTTTTTTTCAACCTTTTTAGTATAGAAGCCCCTTAGTTCTCATAGACTGGGTTTGGTGAGTAAATCAACATTGACCCTATCCATATATCCGTATCCACCTTCACTATTGTACATATTTGAGTTGTCTTCTCTCAGCCTTTGGTTTTTTAGACTGGAGAGTGCCATCCTCATGAGGCAGCTGCTTATCCCCTAGATTCTTCTGGCTGCCCTAAGGTGAAGCTCTCATGGACTTTTCTAGAAAATCTTCATTATATTCTTTTTTATTTTCCCCTTTTGTATTTTACCCAGCTCCTACCTGTGGCTCCAAGAAGCTGTAGTATTCACAGTGGCCATACCCCTGATAAAACCATCCTGGTAGAAGGACTAGGTTGAGGTTTGAGACAGGCCTCGAACCCAGAGGTGAGTTAGAGGGATGTCCACACAAGCATGTGAAGTCTTCCCCTGGTGGAATGAGTGGATGAGAACCATTTGTTCCAGTGGCCATGAAGGCCTGCACTCTGGAGTTCTTAGAGCTTGGTTAGCCATCAAAGATGCCAAAGTCATCTGCTGCCTCCTCCTGAGCCATCACCAATAGTCCTAACTTTTGTTCTGCCACTGTCCTCAGTGAGACTGGGCCTCTGTAGATGCCACTCTCCTACTTCTCACTCATCCTGGTCACTGATGACTCATTCAGTGTTTAGCTGTCTCTATATGATTCACATGGTTACCAAGTACAGCCAGCCATTTAACACATTTTTATTTACAATGCTGAGGTAATGGTAAATATTTTTCTAATTTTGCTGTGACAAAAAGTGCTTCAGAACCTGTCAAAAATTCACCTTTTCCTGATATATTTCCTTCCCAGAAAACCATTTGTATTCCTTTCATTGGCTGAGTACCTTATACATTTTAAAGCACATTCATATCCACTGTCTCATTTGAGTCTCATAATAATCTTGTAAGGTAGCTCGGTCCAGCATTATTATCCACAGTTTTCATGCAAGGAAACTGAGGCTGAGAAAAGTTAAATGACTTTGCTTAGGACAAACCATGAGCAAATGTCAGAACTGGACCTAGATCATAGGTCTCTTGATAATTAGGTTTTCTTAACCATACCAAAGAGAATCCCTTAAATGAGTCTCCAGAATTTCCTGTTTTCATTTTTTAGAGAAAGAAAGATAATTGTGATGTGCTCAAGGTTTAACATGCTTTGGTGGAATGAACACTGTGCTAATTAGGAATGAGACCAAGCTATTGGTTATTCTTTGGCAAATAGCATGATCTCTCTATCCCATTTACAAAATAGACATCGCTGAATGGGGTGTGTGTGTGTGTGTGTGTGTGTGTGTGTGTGTGAGAGAGAGAGAGAGAGAGAGAGAGAGAGAGAGAGAGAGAGAGAGAGAGAGAGAGAGAGAGAGACAGACAAAGAGAAAGAGAAATTTCCAATAAGAACCTTGATGTGAGTTCAGATCCTGCCTCATACACTTACCTGGCTCTGCGATCTTAAGCAAAAAATCACTTAACTTCTCCCAGCCTTGGTTTTCTCATTTGTAAAGGGTCATTGTAAGGATCAGCTATGTTGAGTGCTTTGTCAGTGTGGTTTAAATGTGAACCCTTTATGTTTTATTATTATAGCAATTATTATTGTAGCACTTTGTGATTTCATGGGTTTGTTCATGTGGTGTAAGGGGGAGAATGCTTAATTGGAATTATAGGCCACAAACCATTTAACCTCTCTAGGCTTCTTTCTTTGAAATAAAGGGGGGTGGATTATAATTCAGTTCACTTTTTCAAGCAATCAAATGCCTACTATGTGTTGAGCACTCTGCTGGGTGCTGATGATACAAAGACAAAAACAATCCTTGTTCTTAAAGAAGCTTATTTTCTTCTTAGGGGAAACTACATATACAAGGAGAGATCAGTACAATTCATGCAGAGTCATGGGAGAATAAGGAAAAGCCTCTTGTAGGAGATGACGTTTGAACTGTGCCTTAAGGGGCTAGGTTGGCCTTCAGAGAGGTACAAGTATGGAGAGAGAGTATGCCAGTCTTTGAGGACTTGTTCAGAGTGTTGAAGGCTAGAGATGAATATTGGATATGGGGGCATAACAGGCCCGAGGCAAGTAGCGGCTACCACCTCTGCACTCAAAACCGAGAGATCAGCAGGGACAGAGTCCTTTATGATCACAGAGCATGGGAGCAGCGTGGGAGAAAACCTTCCTTGATGGAAGCAGGGCTTGAAGAAGATCTGACCTTCATGGTTAAAAGTCAGATAAGTAGAAACTTAAGTCAGAAACCATTCTAGGAGAGGAGCTGGACATGATTGGAAGTCAGAGAGCAGAGAACAAGTTGGCAGCATGTTTCGAGGGTAAGAACAGGGTTGAAAGTGGCAGTAATGGACCTCACCCCAGTGAAAACAGCCCCTACAAGTCAGAGGGGCTTGGAATAGAGTGGCTTAGGGAGGGGCTGGGTGGGGTTTTCCAAGCCTTCTCCAGTCCATTCCACCTCTGAACAGATGATCTTGTGATTCTTTTACCAAGTCAGATCCCCTAGTCAGTGGGCTTTATGATCGACTTCATCATTTGGCATCTGGACTTCTGGGGATGAGAATCTCCATACTTAGTGGGGCTCAGCCTCAGAATACAGGCACATGAACTCTCTGCTGCTTTTTTAACAGGGCAGGATGTGCCTGAGCTTGTGTCCTGATAGTGTATATAGCATTTGAGACCCCACGGTCACCCTCACAACACTGTGATGAGGCCCAGGAGGTCACTGGGAGGAGCACAACTGGCTTGTATCGTTTTCAGTTGTCAGTACCTTGCCTATGTTAATAGCCTTAACCTCATTGCCGAACTTCCCTAAGTCAATTCAGTTGAATTTATATTATGATGATGGTAGGACTTAATATGGATTTGTTAATAATGCTCTCTTCCTTTGCATATAGGAAAAAAAAAGTTATATTTGTCTGTTATTAGTTCAAGCTTTTAAGTTAAAAGTTGTTTAATTTGAAGACCTTGGATTCCCCTTTCTGATAAATGCCTTTATGATGAATGAATGTATATTTTTGAATGGAGTTTCCTAAGTCAGTAATACAGAATGGTATCCAGAGAGATTTATTATTTATACTTAAGACAGCTCTCACAACAGCCACCTCAGAAATGCCTTTGGCATCGTTAAACTTTAACCTTGTGTTCTTAGGTTTTTTGTTAAGTGAATTTTAGTAGATTTCAAATCTTTTCCATGAAGTGAAGCCTTCTGAACCCAGATGGGGAAAATATTAAGAGAAGTGAGGAGTTTTCAGCAGCATTACATATGTAACAACTTGAGGTGGGGGGATGTTAGGGGTTTTATCTACGGGAGAAAAACAGCCCCTTCAAATGATTTCCAAGAGACCTCAGACCAGTTTTGAATGGTTTGTCCCATAAGGGAGAATAATCTTAACTCAACAGACAGCACACTGTGTCACTTCGCTTCTAATAAAAATGTTCCTGCTTTGTATGCCAATGCAAAAACAGAAATCTTGGAGAGGCTGGGCAGCTCAGGGAATTAATCCCTCATGGAAAACCCTTTTCTACCAGAATTAGTGGAAAATATTTAAGCTGTAAAAGGTTAGAAGTGGACTGGGTTTGGTGTTGACTAGCTCCACAAAGCATCCTGGTAAAGTCTCCAAAACAACTGAACATCTCTTGGTGTCTGGCAAAGGAGACGGGAGCCAAAAGAGGCCCAGGCCGGAAGGACCGAGGCACTGAAATATCCGCCCCAGACGGGGCTCTCGGCAGGTTCTTTTCAAGTTGTCTGATTGAGATTGTGCTTTGTGTGACAGCGACGTTTCTCCACCATTACTGTTTCAAGATCTCGTTACTCTTCCTTTTTTGGGAAAGTAAAACTGTTACGGAGTAGCAGAATGAGTGCAGAATTCCCCAGGACTTGGTGATACACCGAATCCTAACTTCCTTCTTTCCCCCTCGTTTTACTTGCTCTAGAAAGATTGGCCTTCAGTTTTAGCAGAGATTGGTGCATTTAAAGAAAAAAGCCCCTGATATTTTAAAATAGTTCTATAGCTAGCATTTATATAGGCCTTTAAAGTGCGTAGACATTTCACTCCAGGAGTTAGGTGCTAATACTGTTACCGTTTTACAGACGAGGAAACTTGAGGCAGGCAGAGGTGGAGCGATTTGCCCAGAATTATGCAGCTGGGGTATCTGAGGCAGGATCTGAATTCGAGTTTTCCTGACCTTAGGTCTAATGCTCCTATCCATCATCAGTTCATCACCTAACTGCCCCAGATGCATCTTTCTTGTCTATTTTGGATTTTTTGGTGTCCTACGTTCTTCTAGGCTTTTCATCTGCTTTCTGAGGTAGTAGTTTGCCTTTCAAGCTCTTTCCCCGGTCCCTGCACCCCCTCGGGGTTTACAAGCTAAGACCGGATGGCCACTTGTTGCTTGCATTGTAGAGGGGATTCCTGTTCAGACATGGGTTGGATTTTAGCCTCTGAGGCCCTGGCACCGTTAGAGATTCTCTCATACTCCAAGGCAGGTAAAGGCTTAGGGGGAAAAAAGTATTGGATAATATTTTTGCAACTGGAAAAGATAAATTTTTCATTCAAAAGGGGGAAAAACTGGTTTGGTTTAATACTTTTAATTATATTTGATTCTTTTACACCATTGGAAATCTGGAACCCTTGCTTTGGTACCGTATCTATCATACCTACTGTATTTTGAAGCGGACCTCCTCAAAAGACACTAACATTTTTAGAAGTGGTTTTTAAAAACATACAGAAAAAAACCTGCTGCAGTTATGTTGATATTTTTCACATTAGGAATATATTTGGTTGCTATTCAAAAAATAATCAGTGATGAACCCCAAAACAGCCTCCATTTTTAATACATAGGTACCTCTAATGATACCCAATATACGTAATGATACCTAATACATAGATACAAATGACTAAATGATATTTAGTGCATAGATACTGAATGAAACATCACTTGGAATATTCAGAGTGTGAAGGCAGTCTAACCTATTCAGTTATCTGAAAAGTATTCAAAAACATATTCAGTATCAGTCTAATAAGTAATGTATAACATGAGCTAAACTATAAAAGGATACTCCTAAGTTAAAGAAAACATTTAAAAGTTATAAGCCTCAATAATTTTTATGCAATTTCATATCTCCTACAATCTCTCATATATGGTTATTTGTGGAATAACTGAATGGACGAACAAAACAAGGTAGGCCACAAATAGGAAAGTCTTATGAGTCAGTGATTGGCCTTACACTAAAACAGAAGACATTTTGAAAATGAAAGACTCTTACACTTCCTGAATCCTTAGTTTCAACATGTTACTGATGTAGACCATAGAATGATAGATTTTTATAGAATGGATTTCAGGGATCACCTAGTCCAGACCATGAATAAGATCTTGAAATTTTATAAAGAGAAAAAATTTTAAAACTTTTTTTCAGTCAAACTCATCATAACAGAATTATTATTATGTTTCCAATTAATGAGATTTGAATTTCAGTAATAAGATTTTACTGAATGTGAAAGTAGCATGACTATGATTCATAGCTATCAATTCTTCAGCAACATTATTATATTTAGTGTGGCATTTACTATCTCTGGCTAGTTTGGTAGCTTGGTATCATGGATAATGTGATGATTTTAGGAAGGATTCTTTTCAACCCTAAGAAATACATTTTGAAAGAAATTTTACCTTTAGAAAAGCAATGAGCATCATTTCAAAAATAACACCACCATTATTGAAAGTATGGCTTTGTTTCTGAACCAGGTGTTGGGCTTAAGAAAAAAAAGTTAAGCTGGGACACCTCTTCAGGATTGAGCAGAAAAGTCCAACTACTTTACTTATTCACAGTAGTAGACACTAGACATGGAAAATACCGATTAGAACGTTTAATTCTTTCTTTGATTGGTGTTCAATTTAACAATGGTGCAAAACCCCTATGAGCTTTGACTAGTCTAATAATAAGATTTGGAAGACTCTTTTCGCAGTCTACCTACTGGAACAGTCTTGAAGTCTAGTTGTTGTGTTGTATATGAGAATTTGCTTTTCTGTGCAAAATAGCTGACTTCAGAACAATGGAGAAAACCCACGGAGTGGACTAAAGGATCAGCGCTAACTGAACTTTGACTGGCCCTGGCTGGTCTTCAAGACTTGAGTGGCACTGGGAGTGAGTGTGGTCGTTATGGGCAGGGCATCAATGGCTCCGTGCTGATGGACAGTGGAATGGAGAGTTTGGGCTGTGAGTCATTAGGGCCACCTCTAGGATGCTGCCTTTGAATTCAAACCAAGATTGGCATTTAAGCAAACATAGGTACTTTGTGTGGGTGAATAAGCCTAATTTAAATCTCATTTAACCCTGTTGATCTGTCAAGCAACAAAATTTACTACAGAAGGAAAATCTTCTTAGCTAACTTTTAGAGTGAACTAAGATGATATCATTTCTTTAGGTCTGTGTTATTATCATTTGTACTGAAAAATGTGGAATCTTCTCTCAACAGGACCAGCAGTTAAAAACTTTTAACATTTTAGCTACCACCATACATGTTGAAATGAACAAGATAATATGATATGGGCTTAATGCCAAATTTTCTTTTGGGGGAGAGTGTGGAAATGACAAAGATGATGATGATGATGATGATGATGATGATGATGATGATGATGATGATAATGACAGCTAGCATCTGTATAGTGCCAGGTACCTGTGTGCCAGGTACTATGCAAAGCACTTTACAAATACTATCTCAAGTAGGAGCCAGAATGTAGAAGGTTTTTTAAAAAAAAATTAATAGATTTTATTGTTTTCTTCATTTTTATGATACCTAGATTTCCCCTTCTACCTTCTTCCCGAGGGTAACTGTGTATATGTTTGTATGTATGTAGATATATATTTATATATTTACATACACACATGTATATACACATACATACATCATATCCTTTACTCTTTTTACCCACACGATGAACTGTGATAAAGGACCCAAAGAATAAAACCATGAAGCTGATGGTTGTGTGGGATATGAAGAACCAGTGTCTTCACTTTTTATGTTGGGAGGAGTTGGATGGCACAGTGGTTAGATTGCTGGACTAGTCATCAGCAAGACCTGAGTTCTAATCCTGCATCAAACAGTTACTGGCCATGTGACTCTAAGTGAGTCACTTTATCTCCCTCTAGTTTTCTGGCATGTAAGATGGTAGCATAATGGTGCCTACTTCCCAAGGATGTTATAAGGATCCAATGAGATAACAGATAAAGAGCTTTACAAACCCTAGAGTGCTGTAGGAATTCTGGCTCTTCTTGTACTTTTGTGCTTGGAGGAATGCACTTGAGGGTGAATCAGAGCCTAGGAATTCAACTTCCTGATCATCTTCCCATGCTCCCCATACGAGAGTAGTGGTTTGTCCTGTTGTCTTTCTCAGAAATTGAAAAGATTCGCTGTTTCATCCAAAAGTAACCTCTCCCTCATGTGTATGTGCATATACATGTACACACATATACACACATGCACATATATGTAAATGTGTATGACGTGTCTCCTACTACCTCTTTCCATTGTGCCCTTTTTAATTTTTTTAAAGCAATTCTCCTGCCTCAATCCTTTGTGCATGAGAGAGACATTATGACATTATCAAGTGAATTTTGTTTTTGTTTTGTGAGGAGGTGGTATGGACAAAAGGAGGGAGAGAAATTGGTTCATATTGAGCAAATCTATTGTATCTTAAAATAGCAGGTTTATTTTCTTTAAAAGAACATTTAAGACACATTGAATTAATTTGCATAATTGGCTGCATTAGTGTACTAACCTCATGAGGACTTGGTCAGGGGAGCCTAGGAAATGTTTTAATGCTTGAACAAATGTCTCCATTTGTTGTTAATTTTTGTTACTCGGGCCTTGCCTTAGGAATGACTTTTCGAATTCTTTAAAGAAAAAATAATGGTAGGAACCCAAGTCTGCCCGTCTCCAAATTCTATAAACATTTTTCCTCGTTATACCCTCTGGTGCCAATCAGAACAAATCTGATCCCTCTTCCACATGACAACCCTTCAAATACTTGAAGACCACCATCATGTCCCACTTTGAGTCTAATCTTTTCCAGACTAAATGAAATGCCCCTATTTCTTTCAACTAATCCATACATGACATGGTTTAGAGGCCCTTTACCAGCCTGCTTCCACTACAAACTGGTCCCTCTGTAGTTTTTCTATGTCCTTTCTGAAATGAGGTGCCTATGAAAGAACACAGTACACCTGATGTGATCCAGTAAGGGCATTAGGACCTCCCACATTCTGGATACTTGATGACTCATGATTAAATTTAAGAACAGTTACTGTCAGGGCTGCCAGTGGACCTTTCTTGAGCTTGCATTTCATTTAAGTAATAACCCAAATCTTGTCCATAGGGACTATTTCTTCCTTTAAGTTTCCAGGAAAGGCTCACCTTCTGCGAGAAGGCTTTTCTCACCATCCTCCTTAAACTTGGTGCCCTTTCAGGGTTGTTGTAAGGATCAAATGAAATGACATACGGAAAGTGCCGTGCAAACCTTCAAATGTTACGTGATAATGCTACCTTTACTGGTAAGAAGAATGGTGGTTTAGAGAGGGATAGTGACTTGTCTTCTTTCCCAAGGTCACCCAGATGATAAGTGGGAGCATTTTCTGATTACAAGAAGCCAAAAGCTTTTTCCACACTGCCTTTTAAATTAAGAGAATCAGACAATTCTGTGTATAGCTCTGATGACACAGGCAGGGGTGGGGGAGCCTTTTATATGAAACTTAATTGATAAATATTTCCCAAACATTAGTCAATGGCAACAACAACAACAACAAAACCAAACAACTTGGTGACTTGGGATTTTTGGTTTTTTTTTCTTCCCTTCCTTTAGAGGGAAACTTTTTAATGTGTCTTTGTCCTTAGGACAATGTTCTATAATATTGGTGGTAAAAATTTAATTGTCTGAATTAGTCACTGCTGGTGTCTTGTTTTTATTCTTGTATGGAAAAGGATTAGGTCAGGGGTCCAGCTAGAGCTAAAAACTCAATCCCTGTAGGGTCTGAAGGAGGTGTTGCCAGCAACCCTGGCCAGTCTGCTCTTTCCGTCTCCAGGAGGAGCATAACGAATTGCTTCTTAGTCTCCATCAGAACTTTTTTTGAGCGCTGGGACTTCAGATTAGTCTAATTTTTCCTTATACCAGGATAATTTCTAAAAATGCAATTATTTTTTCTGCTTTGAGCTTTTATATTCCTCAAGAAATCAAAAGGAAAGAAAGCCTTCTGAAGGAAACTTGTTACACTTATAAGTTTAAAACTTCCCAATGAATGCCTGTAAGTTATTATTCAATTTTTTCCCCATCTGAGTGTTTCGCTGATCATTGGAATTCAGCTACATAGCTGATTTAAAGGATAGACTTTGTCTTTTGAAACCTCATATTTGTTTCAGGGGCACCTAGGTGGCACAGTGGTTAGAGTGTCAGGCCTGGAGTTAGGAAGACTCATCTTCCTGAATTGAAATCTGGCCTCAGACACTGATAAGCTGTGTGATTCTGGGCAAATCACTTAACCCTGTTTGCCTCAGTTTCCTCATCTGTAAAATGAGCTGGAGAAGGAAATGGCAAACCAGTCCAGTATCTCTGCCAAGAAAAGCCCAAATGGGGTCATGAAGAGTTGGTCATGACTAAATAAGTTCGAGCTGAAACAAGGTCCTGTCATTAGCCAGTGCTAGAACCAGAATTAGAACTCAAGTCTTTCCATGACCTTTCTACTCCTAGCCAGCCAGGCTGTGAGAGCCTGGGGTGGGGAGGGCTCAGACACAAGGCAGGATGTGGAGGACCATTCATTGTTTCAGACTCTTGCCAGCCGTTTCATTGGCTTTTCAACTAGTTGATGAACATTGGAGGGAGCACTAGCGTTGGGGTTTGAATCCTCCCTCAGATGCTTAGGTGACCTTGGGCAAGTGACATTACCATTCTATGCCTTACTTTCCTCATCTCTATGATGAGGAGGTTGAACTAGATGGTTTCTGAGGTTCTTTCCAGTTCTAAATCCATGATCAGTGATCAGTCCCAAAGTATTGGTTCATCTCGGCAAATATTTATTAATTGCCTGCTGTGTGCATGACCATTTATGCTAGTTATGAAGAGTATAAAGATGAAAACCCACATCATTGTTTAAGTTTCTTAAGAGTTTACTGTCTGTGAGGGAACATCACTCACCCATTGACAAGTGTAACATAGAGTATGGTTGGTGCAAAGGAGACCTTCAGGTAGATGTTTTGTGCTCTAGGAAAATATGAGGAGTTGTGCATTCTCTTGACAATGGCCATAGGCTTGGTATTGGTCCAAGTTTTACAATCATCTCTCTTTATTTTTGCTGTTGAGGAAAGTTAGATGATTACCTCACATACGCTGGTGATAACTTCTGTTAGGAAATACGGGAAAATGTGATAATCCACTCCCAGTTTGGAGATGCTTAGGGCTTGTGTGGTGTCTCCTGTAAAACCTCACCGCCCTGGTTTCTCCCTCTCCTCTCCCCATTCCTCTCTGCCACCCCTTTGTAGGGGACTCTGGGTTGTCATATGGTGTCCATAAGTCGAGATCAGGGTCTTCTCCCCAGAACAAGTGTGGGAGAGGGTGCTGCCATGTGCAGACTTGAAGTACACGTGAGGCAAAATATGTCTGTTGTTGCCTTAAGGGCCATTGCCTTGTAGTATGAGTATGTTTAAATTTTTAAAAAGTGTTTATTCAATTCTTGCAATTACTGGTAGTTAAAATTTAACTACGAAATACTCATCTCTGTTCCCATGAATCTCAGAATGTGGGGGAGTATACCACCCAATCGCGTATGAATTAATGCCTCTCGTTTAGGCACTTTGGTGGTCTGGGCAAGGTTTTGAATCTGATGAATCTGAAGCCAGAGTAGTCCCATTTCTCTTCCAGTAGATTTCATCATATGTAGCATGAGTAAATTTCGTTTTGTTTCATTTTAGCCAGTGCAGGAAAACCAGTGGGCGTTGTGCTTTTGAAAAGCATTGCTGCTCTGAGAAAGCAGTTTTCATCTGTGTAAATGCTACTCATCATCTCCATTGTTTCTTCAGAGAAGACGAGAAGTCTGGCCAAATATGAGAAACCGCTTTTCTGGGTGGCAGCTTCCCTATAAATTGGGTTTGGGTCACTCAGAGTTGACCTCTGCAATAGTGGTTCTTGGACTTTTTTGGGCTCAGCACCTCTTTACAGTCTTAGAAACTTTGAGGAACATCTCCACACCACCCACCCCCTTTGAAGATTTATTTACATAGGTTATTTCTATCAGCATTTACCATATTAGAAATTAAAATGTATTAGTATTATTATGAAATTAGTCTTGACCTCCCAGGGTTCCCTGGACCACACTTTAAGAACCGTTGTTCTAGAACATCCTCATGAATAGGTGGGAGTTAAGAGTATTAAATCCAAATGATTTCACGGCAAAGCTTTGTCATTGTATAATCCTGGCCGGATCATGATGCCCAGATCAGACCTGGGGCAAAGGGATATTATGACTTAATTGCAATCAAAATGACACATCCAAATGAGAATCTGACATTTAGTTTTGAATTAGTTTTACATTAGAAGGAAAGTTGGAATTTAAAAAAGTCTTCTCTATGACTGATAAAATCACATTCATGAAATATGGCTTAAAGGACTACTGTTGATGAAATACTGTTATCGGGCACTGGGAAGGAAGCTGGAATAACAAGAGCTCTTTAATACAGAGCGTAGAGACTATGCAAAGCCCTCTCACCATAACCCGGTGGGTAGATCATTGTGAGCCCTGTTTATGGAGGAAAAACTTAAGCGAGCCCCAGTGAGGTGAATGAACTCACCCAGATCCCAAGTGTCACAGTCTAGACCTGAATTTGACTCTTTTGATTCCCAGTCCAATGTTCCTTCCACTGTACAGTGGCCATATCCATTACACTGAAGACTATATAGCCACAATCCTCATGGAACTCAGTCTTAGGTGAAAGAGATAAAACAAGCCCCTAAGAAGAAAGCAAGGCATTCTTCTTAGAATTGCTGATAGATAGAAATTGCAATAAGAAAAGTAAAAGATGCTTTATTAGTCGATTAGTTGGGATTGTTACTATTAATTAACAGCATCAGTGCAGTGGAAAGAAGCAAGACTTGAATTAGGTCTCAGAAGTCCTGGATTTGAATCCTGACACTGCCACTTACTGTATGACCTTTCATAAGACACCTCACTTCTCCGGGTCTCTTTGTTTTTTCCTCTGTAAAACATGAGGGTTCGTCTGGGTGACATCCAGCATCCCTTCCAGCTCTTAATCTCTGATCCAAGTTCAGGTGAGATAGGTCACTTGTCACTAATCAGAGCAGGAAGATCTGCAGTATGTGAAGCAGGCCATGTGGGATGCTTGGGATTTGAACAGATCAGGCACATTCTAGAGGAATGCTTCCTAGTTGGCTTTGTGTGCCTTTGGGGGGGGCAGGGCAATTGGGGTTAAGTGACTTGCCCAAGGTCACACAAGCTAGTACATGTGTCAAGTGATTTGAATTCAGGTCCTCCTGACTCCAGGGCCAGTGCTCTACTCACTGCAACACCTAGCTGCCCCTTTGTGTGTCTTTTTAAAAAATAATAATAAACTTTTCTTGTTAAGGCATAAGTATTTTAGTATATAAGCAAGAATAAAAGCAAGAACTTTAAAACTAAAAAAAAATTATTAGTTACTATACATGCTCATAAACTCATAAACATGCTTTTAGCTTGATTACTGAGCCTAACTCTAAAATTCTCTGTACTGGGTCTTTTAATCTAGTGATCTCATCATGGTACTGGTTCTTGTAACCCTTTCTGCATTTGTTGCTGTTCTTGTTGCCTTTAATTTCATAATTTTAGTGCACAGATACTGTTTGGATTCTGCTTTCTTCATTCAGTATTACTTCCTAGAAGATTTCACATTTCTTTGGAATCTTCACAATTCATCATTTCTTAGGGAATAGTGATCATAGAAACACAGAAATTTAGAGTTAGGGGTCTCAATGGCCATCTAAAGGATCCCTTAGAAAACAGATCTCAGCAGCCATCCGGTTCACCCTATCCTCAAAACCACCTTTCAACATACCAACAAATGTCTTTGCTTGAAGACCTGGACCACTGTTTAGAAAGTGGTGGGAGTGGGGTGGGATTTGGGCAGGAAAGTATGAGTGGTTGGATAGAGTGGAATGAGAGGAAACAAGCTAGAACATGACTTTCCATGAGTCTCCTTCAGCCACTTTACTTTGGACCCTGAAACTAGCTCTAGAACAAAATTCCAGAATTCCAGAGGAGGGAGGACAGGACTACATTGTCAACCCTGCCCTGAGACGTTATTTCATTCTTTGTATTTGTATCCTAGGTCCTGGGACCATACTTGAAATGTAGCAGGAGCTTAATAAATACTTGTTTGTTGGATTGAAAACACCTCCTCTTTGATCAAAAGAATTCAAGGAAATATATTCACTTTGTTATAGTACTTAGTTGTTACAAGTGTACATATGTTATGATTATATAAAATATAGGAATTAAAGCTTATTTGAAGTTAACCACTCAGGGCCACACATTTAGTAAGTATCAATCGGAGCAGAGACTCTAGTCTCCATATTCTGACTCCTAGACCATTCTACAGTGCTAATAAATGCCCCTGTGGGAACAAAAAGGGTAAGCCCTGTCAGTTCAGATGGTGCAGGTGTGTGTTTACATGAGAAGAATAACACATTTTATTTTGATATACATTGTTAGTAGCATTTGAGTTCCTGTTATGTGCAAAGTACTCAAGCTGGTCAAGATATCCAAGGTTACTACTTGCAAAGTTGTTCTAATGGTTGGATATCTTAAGTAAATATTTTGAGTTAACTTTGGAGGAATTTTCTTAGAGAAAGTTTGATCATCTTCATTTTCCCTGTAGGTAAAAAAAAAAGGGGGGGGGGGAAATTCCTCCCTTTTTCTTTTTGCTTAAAGTAGGAAAGGCCCTCTTTTGAAAATGTTAAACTCTCCCAAAACAAACAGTTCATTGAAGACAAATGATGATCACATTTTGCCAAGACAATGTTATAAATGTTTAAAAATAGTCCACCATGTTTTAACAGTACACACAAGGGCAGTACTTCATATTTGGAGGCAGGACACATGAGAATATAGCGTGTGGGGTGCAGGTGAAGAAAGAGCAAGAGCCTTGTCTGTTTTTCTTTCTGTTCATTCATTCGAGTCATGAGAATCCTTTGGGAGTTGCGTCACAGAGCAGATCCTTTATGTTTTCCCAGCACCCCCACCCCTTCTTGCTTTTTTATTCGAGCAAGAGGTTAAAGATCCCAGTCTCTTAATGTCAAGGAACCACGTCAAGCATTGTCCTCCATTATGGCTTAATAAACTCCCACAGATTTGTAATGGTTTTAGAGAAACATTTTACTCAATCCAGAGCCCGGGGTATAGTCAAAGAAGTTCTTTGTAAATAAAATTTGTAATGGGTATGATCTAGGTTTTCTAGAGCCATTGAAAATAACCCAGTAAATGTCATTAGACATTCCAGTTTGTATGAATAACATGAAAGTTAACTTTACATCATAGAAAATTAATACTGTTAACTTTGAACCCAAGGTCAAAATATCAAGGATTCACTGAGGTCAGATATAGTCTTTGTCCTCCATGCCCTTCTTTCACATAGCAAAGATCACCAAGAGTTCAAGTTATAAACTCTCTCATTTGTATTAATTAAAGCTATTTAATATATCATGTATTTAATGTAGAATAATAGTATATAATATGTAATATGGTATATAATATATAATAGTATATTATAATACCTAATAAATAATATATTTCAAATTCATTTTGTTTTTTGCACTCAAGTAGCCACTGCCCTATATGCTTTAGACCCTCATCATCTTCTAGTTTTAACTCTTAGCTTGTATTCTGTCCCCCACATACCTAGCAAAACAATCAAGTAGAAGTCTAATAATGTCATTTCTCCCCTCAAGAACCTTCAGTCACTCCTTATTTCCTCTAGGATAAAACATAAACCACTCCACCGGCCACTTAAAACCCTTCATAATCTAGGTCCATCCCATCTTTCAAGTTTTATTTCATATAATTCTCTATTCTAAGCCAAACTGTCCTTTCTACTCTTCCCTCAATTCATCATCCCATTCCCCATCTCCTTGTGTTGGGGAGGTGGGTCTAGAGCCCTAGCCACTGTGCCCATCAAGTTCCAGAATGAGTTTTGTTGCCATTCAGGGCAAAAACTAGCCTACTCAATATGGTAGGAAACTGAAAAACCCACGAGTGATTTTATCACAACCCATATTTAATATTTTTGCACCATAATATTTTATTATATTAATAGTCCACAAATTATTCATTCTTCAATTATTGGGTATAGATCCCTACCTCCTCCCTCCCTCCCTCCCTCCCTTCCTCCCTCCCTTCCTTCCTTCCTCTATTATGTAGAGAGCAATGAAGAATATTTATATATAGATAGGTCCTTTTTCATTTTAATGATTATTTTCAGATAAAGATCTGGTAATAGAATTGCTTGGTATAAAGGTCTGGTAAATTTGGTTACCTTCTGTATATTGCCATATTGCTCCCCATATATTTGTATCAGTTCCTCCCCCTACTCCCCCTTAGTATATTAGTGTTTTGGTTTCCCTGTGACTCTGCAATATTCAACTTCATTCATTTAAAAAAAAAACTATTTTAGTACAAGTATAGTGATATATTTTAAGGTCATCTTGAATTCATTTTTTGGATGATTAGTGAATTTGCAGCATAGTGGACAGAGAGAACTAGCTTTGGAGCCAGGGACTCCTCAATTCAAATCCTTCCCCTGACCCAGATGGGCTTTGTGACCAGGGCTACCTCTCAGTGCCCTGAAGAACCTTCTCAGATGCCTGAATTGCAGAGAAGGGCTAAGCTGCATTGATGTGATTAAAATGTCTTTGTCTTCATACTTTTTCTTCTAGTTTTGAAATACATGTTTAATATGGAGATGTTACACTTATGGTATGAGGTTTGGGTCCAAAAAGGCAGGGCCCCTAACTCTGGTGAGGGATTTGCTGTAACTTGGAGCCCAGACTCCGAGAAACAGTGGCACAGCATAGAAGAGGGTCCTTAGTGACTCCTGGGATGCATCTAGTACTAGTAGAAGGGAGTAAATTATCCCTAGGTACCTGTTGTTGTAAGTAATATATCAGTGAGAACATGGGACAGGCAGATAACATTAAAAAGTCTTCTAAGATGCATTTCACCTGTATGCTATCATAAGAAATGAATATTATCTGTGGTGTCCTCATTTTATTTATGCTGCAGAGTTGTACACTATGATCATAATGCTGCTTCCTTAGTTCTCTAAAGTCAGACATTTCCATCATACTAATCGCTTGTGAGATGTTTTCACCCACCTTGGAAGCAAATTGTAGTAGCTTTTGGCCTCATTCTTTCCAAACTTGGAAACATGTACATTTGACTGTATAGAAAATTCATAAAAATTTAGCAGATGTGAATTAAGGATATCATCCATGCAAAATACTCTCTGAAGTGCTGAGCATTCAAAGTGGAAGTAAGACGTGGTCCTTGTCCTCAAGAAGCTTACAGTCTAATGGGGGAACCCTTTACTTATGAAGCATTTAAATGTTAATTTCATTTATCTTTTTGCTTTGTGTTTGCATGTTCTTTTACTCATTGGTATTTATGTATATACACAAAAATACACATGTATATTTATGCATATGCATGTATACACAAATATACATATACATATGTAGACAGATAGGTATATAGATATCAGTGTATTTAAATTATTACTCTTATTTTTCTTATCTTTTCCAATGGTACTCAGGTAGAAATAGTCTTGGAACCAGTTGTTAGCCTGTTAGTTTTCTTTTAGATTCCGTGTTTTATAGATTCTTGCAAAGGTGGATAAAAATAAGTGCCTTTTGTTCTTGGTTAAAAGTGTTAGAATCTCTTATCAGCTTACTTGAAGCGTTCTTGGTACAACTTGAGGAACATTCAGAAAAATAGGGAAAATGTGCATTTCATCTAATTGCATATATACTGCTTGGTCTCTAATTGGAAAGCTTTTCAATCCATGTGGTATGGAGAACATGAATATTTAGCCTGGCAACATCTATTCATGCCCTGCTCTTAAGCATTTTTTGATGGGTCACTGTTATGTTCAAATAATTATGGGCAATCGCAATCCATTGGTCTGTGATAATGATGTGGTTGCGCTATGATTTATTAGTTAAGTTCTCCAAGATACGTTGAGGTCTGTATTTGTAGTATGGAAGCGGGTCACTTTCCATCCATGAAAGATGGTGAGTTTCTGTTATGGTGCTAGCCTCCCGGTCAGGTCTCTAGGTATTCTGGAGGTACTAGATTTTGAGAGCCTATAATGATGTGTTGCACAATGTCTACCATTTTCTTGCATAAACCATGCTGATTACTAGGTTTCCATGATTCTTAAGTATAACCCTTAGTGAAAAGAGCCCTGGTCCTGGAGTCAGGAAGACCTGAGTTCAAATCCAACCTCAGACATGTACTGACTGGGAGACCTTGGGCAGTCACTTAACTTCTGTATGCCTCAATTTTCTCCTCTGTAAAATGGGGATAATAATAGCGGCTCTTTCCCAGAGTTGTTGTAAAGATAAACTGAGATAATAATTGTAAAGTGCTTTGCAGATCTTAAAGTATCATATGAATGCTATTGTTCTTATTGTCATTAATTATTGCTGTCTTGGGCAGCTAGGTGGTGCAGTGGTTAGAGCACCGGGCCTGGAGTTAGGAAGACTCAGCTTCCTGAGTTCAAATCTGGCCACAGACACTTGTTATCTGTGTGACCCTGGGCAAGTCCCTTTCCCCATTTGCCTCAGTTTCCTCATCTGTAGAATGAGCCTGAGAAGGAAATGGCAAACTGCTCCAGTATCTTTGCCAAGGAAACTCCAAATGGGGTCACGAAGAGTCAGACATGACTGAAAAACGATTAAACAATAAAATTGCTGTCTTAAAATCCTCCATTTCCTGCTTCAGGAAAGGCTCGTAGAAGGCAGCTATTGAACTGAGGTATGAGGGGTTTTTCTTATATGTTCTTTTCACCGACTGCCTCGCTCATATGCGGTTCTCTTAAACTCAGGCACTGTAGGAGAAAATTTCAAAGGTTCACACGGTTTTTATCCTCAAAACAAATTTGCATACCTTTGTTGCCTCCTCATTCCTCACCTCTACATAAAAGTTTCTCAAGTGCTCGCTTAACTTCCAATTTGGTCATTATGGTTATTTTTTCTATTCCGTACAGTGTGCTACCCAGTTTGAAAAGTCCAAGCTTTGGTGACATTTGGTTTCCATGTCAGTGATGGATATAGCCTAGGGAAATACTTGTTAACTTCTTTCTTCTCTAAACTGAGTGCTAATTTACTTAATTTCACTACATGCTTGACAACTGATGTAGAGATGGGTTTCATTGTTAGTTCTGATCGTTACAAGTGGTGAAATATAACAGCTGAATTCGAGTCCAACATTTTCCAGGTTATATTTTAAAAATAAATATTGAGTATGAGCCTAATGATAGACTATGTATATTGTTCAAGGACTCATAATATTTACATTAAACAACAGGCCAAATATATTACAGGGTGATACATTTTTTTGGCCATGACAAGTTCTTGAAGACTTTCTACCAAGTTTATGGAATATAACTCCATGAGGCAGGGACAATTATATTTTTATCTGTATTACAAATGCTTAGCATAGTGCCTTGTACAAAGTAGATATTTAACATATGTTTTTTTAAATGAGGGGTTATGTAGAAGGAGCTGTCTACAAAATTATGGACCTTTGAAGTTTTAGGAAAGTTTTGAATCCCTTAGTAATTTCTATAAAACTAATGAGCATTTGTTTTATTTAAATGAAGAACAAAAATATTTTGCACTTTCTCTCATACCTTTTTTCTTCCTTTATTCCCTCCCCCCATAATAAAAGGAAGAAGCCAAGATTGTCAAAATAATATAGCATAGAATGCAGAGACCTTATATTTGATTCAGACCGTGATTTACAGCAAGATATAAACAAAGAATTTTCATTGGGAAGGCTTTAGGACACATGGAGAAGATTTGTTGCTTGGAATGCTATCCTGCTTGGAAAGAGAAGAGTCCCAAGTATCTGCAGACTTGTGTTATGCACATTTGACCAAAACTTTTTTTTTGTTTTTATTTCATTTTGTTTTTTCCCCAAAGATCACCTTTGAGCTCCAAAACCCAGAGGCTAGACTCAGCCCCAGTCCATGCAAATGAAAAGTTTTTTTTTTTATGCCTGCTCACTATATGGAATTCTTATATTAATAGCATATTGACATTTTGCTTTCCTTTGGATCATCTTAGCCATCATCTCTGAGCTATGAATCTGGTTCATTAATACTGTAGTTTGAGGATCAGGCCTTTGCTGGCTCCAGGGTTGCTTTGCCTCAACTGTCTTTTTCAATTGTTTTAAACTTCAAAAGCTTCCAAGAGGCCATACTTAATAAGAAATAAGTCCATTCCTTGACTTTGTATTCTTGGGAGTCCAAGTTACTGTGATCTGTCTCTAACCCTGTGAAAATGAGAGATGTTTCATTTGCCAACCAATCAACCCACATTTAATAATCACCTAATAGGCACCAGGCAATGCAGCAGGCAGTGGAGATTCAAAAATAAGACTGAGACAGTCCCTATCCTGAAGGATTTTACTGGGGAGATATTTGTTCACAGGAAGTTGATCGAGGCTATACGCTGTTATTAGTATATATTGGGCTACTCACAGCTAGATGAATCTTTTTGTTTTTTAAAAGTGACCTACGGCTGCCCCTTATGGAATTCAAGGAGAGTCCTTGCATTATGTTCCATAAACTTCATCTCCTTGAATGCCTAAGAATTATAATCTGTTTCTTGATCTTCAGAAACCATTTTGTGAAAATGGTTTTAGTTTGGCATGCTGTAAGTTTCATTCTATCTTTGGGAATAGAGCTAGAATGGACAAGGCTCCTAATCTCTGATAAGTTGTTTTTCTTTTATTTTTTTTTTTTAAAAAACACTTCATAGCTTTGTCTCTGATTTTAAAATCTCATGACTTGCTTATGTAATCAGGCTAACGTTTCAAGTTGAGATTGGTTCAACGTGGTTCTTAGTGGCTCCTGCCGTTCTGCATCTTTTTTTTATTTTTGGAGTTAGTTTCATGAATGTTTTGTGAATTTGTGAATACTGAATCTCAGCTCCAGAAGGGATACCATGTAGTCCATCCCATGCCTGAAGAGATTCCATCTTTAACCCCTGTGATAAGGAGCCAAATGGTTTCTGCTTGGGAACCTTCAGGGAAGGAGGACCCCATTACCTCCCAAGCAGCTTCAGAGGTTTTTGAACAGTAGCTTTCCTTAGATTGAGTGTAACTTTCCTCCCTCAAGTTCCATCCATTACTTTTATGTGTGCCTTGTGGGCTGAAGCATGAGAGGTCTAATCCTGCTCTTCTAGATTGGGGGCCCTGCATATATGTGAAGATGACTCAAGTCTCTTCTTCCTCATGAGTGATGCGTTGTTTTAAAAATCCGATTTTAAAAAACTCAGTGACTCAATGAACAGAGTGCTAGATTTGGAGTCAGACAGATCTGAGTTCAAGTGTTACCTCAGATATAGTAACTCTTCATGACCCTGGGCAAGTCACTTAATCTCTTACAGCATCAATTTTCTCATTTGTAAAATGGGAATGATAATAACACCTACCTCACTGGGTTGTTGTGTGGATCAAATGAAGCAGCATGCAAAACTCTTCATCATCATCATCATCATCATCATCATCATCATCATCATCATCGTATAGGAGCTTCCATATCCCTGTTAAGTGAAACTTTTGTTTATTTAAAGCTATTGGAGGAGAAAACAAGGTTAGAGGTCAGCCCCCTCCATTTACATCATGATGCTTGTCCCAACATCATATCACTCATAAGTGCTGAGGCAAGATTAAACCATAGGTTTCCTGACCCACATTCTGGTACTTTCCCTACTCTACTGTGCTTATATGTTTCGTGCATTTATTTTAGGTTCTTCACCAGTTTTACATTACCCCAGCTGGGTTTTAAACTGAAATTCAGAATTGGCAGTATATTGGGGGAAACCAGATGTGTACAGTTGAAATATTGTGCTTTTAGGTCCAGGATTTTCATGGAAGGCTGCTGCAAATCATACCCTATGTCATTCGCCCTTCCCCTGAAAGAAATTGAATCTAGTTCAAAAGTGCATTTTTTAAAAAGCCCAAATGATGATTGGAAAATTTAAGAGATCTACAAACACTCTCTGGATATCACTTTAGAAGGAAGAGAACTTTGGCTGGTGCATTCCTTCAGCTAGTAGCTCAGTATAGGGCCACTCGGGAAATCTTCGTTCAAGTTCACTCACAGGCTGGTTGTAGCTGGAAGCACAGGGGGGATGCTCTTGGCCACCAGCAAGGGAGCAAGGAGCTGACTGTGCTGCTGTTAAGAGATTTCAGAAATTAAAAGGCAGTTTGGAGACTATCTGGAGTTCCTTTGCAGTTATTACAGAGCAGGAAATGAGGAAATGACTTTTCAGAACATCCTCAAACCTTTGATAACCCACACCAGAACTCTGGGAAGAGCTGCCCATTTCTTCTGAAGCAGAGAATGCACTCTAAGGGGCTTGGACCTGCACGATGCTTGTTTCCCAGATTCAAGGACAAAATCGCTTCAAGTTTCTCCTTGATTGTTTTTCTTCTGTAGTTGGCAACGGGGCTGTCCAAAAGACTATTCTTCAGCTCACTTTTGCTGCTCTTAATGTAGGGCTTCAAGCAGATGGATTTCACTTATCAATAATATCCTGTATTTAAAATCAAAATGCAAAGATTGCATTGGATCTCTAGGCTGCTGTGCTCAAGGCACTTCAAGTCTCCCTTTCTTTATATTTCCAGAACAGCACAACACACGTGAGCTCTGGAACAAATTGTACCCCTCTGGGGCTTGAAGACACATGCACACACTCACACACACACACACACACACACACACACACACACACACTCACACATATACACATTAATTTTTACATACATAATTATAGACTTATATATTTTAAAAAGCATAATCATTTTTATAGTCTGTTAAACACTTTAGTGTAAGTTTGAACTAGCTTCCAAAGAACTCTCCCTCTGAGAGAAAGAAAAGATAGATGTGAGAATTTTACTTGAACCCAGAAAGTGAGAATGATAAACAGTAACTAACCTAAGAGAAAGAAGCTCCTGATGGTGGTACAGTAGCTCTTGTCTCCTTCCCCCTCTGCTTCTGGAAGCTGTGCCAGATCCAGGCCTGTTTGGTTTTCAAAAAAAATTTTTTTTTGTTTTAAAACATTTATTTATATCTATATCTATATCTATATGTATATATGTATATAGAGATAGATAGATATAAATTATGCTTTTTACAAAACAGTTTGTGTTCTTGAGCTATACATGAGCTAAAGGAGAAGCTGCAGATAGAGTGAGGTAAGCACCAGACTTGGAGACGTTGGTTCGACTCTTCACTCTGAGTTGTCCCAGTTAGGTGACTTCACTTTCCTGATCTGGAAAATGGGGAGAGTGAATCTTGTATTTCCTACCTCACCAGGTTGTTGGGAAATAGAGGTTTTGTAAATGTAAAAGTGTTCTGAAAGTATATATTATGATTTTTGCCAAGGTTAGCTAAAATTATATTAACATTTTTTTGGAGGGGGGAAGGCAGGGCACTTGGGGTTAAGTGACTTTTTCCCAAGATCACACAGCTAGTAAATGTGTCAAGTGTCTGAGGTCGGATTTGAATTCAGGTCTTCTTGACTGCAGGGCCAGTGCTCTACTCACTGCACCACCTAGCTGCCCCATATCAGCATTTTCTGTAGGTATTTATATAATTATTTCATATCATTGGAGCATCAGAGGTTAAAAAATAGAAGTACGTAGAGAAAAAGAGCCTTTCATTTTCAGAAGTAGTTACATTTCTTTTTTTCTATGGTTCTTAGATTTAATATAGGGTATCCATTACAATTACTGAGGAAGGAAATGGCAAACCACTCCAGGATCTTTGCCAAGAAAACCCCATGGACAGTCTGGTGTCCGTGGGTTCAAGAAAAGTCGGACAGGACTGAACAAGAACAACAAAGCATTACAATTGGTCATCTTTTAGTATTCTTGTTCCTTTCATCATGTAAATTAGAATACTTTTGTTTGCCTTATTTAAGCTGAGTGTACTTGGGTCATGCAGAAGAGGGTGGATATAGAATGAGGAGGGAAGTCACTCTCGTTCAGATATCTCATATAACAGAAGAGCAGTCTGAGACTGAGAAAGTTCCGAGGACTCATCCAAGTTCACACAGTGACTTGGTGGGCCTGGACTCTATCATAGCAGGAAGCACAGATAGCCCTCCCTGGCCCCTTCTCCCCTGCTTCTCTGAAGGCTTTTGTCTTTGCCTCTGACTGCAATACATTGAAGAATGAAAAATGGCAGAAAGGTTGGGGATTTGTGCTTTGGGTAAAGTAAGCATCAGCTCGCTCTAGTGTCTTAGGAGAAAACGTTGTTTATGAAATCACTGGGCTAGATTCTGTCACTGATTAAGAAGGTAAAATTGAAGCTTTGAGGTGAGACTAGCTAATGCTCTCAGGGAAGTTTGGCTTTTGTAATATTATGTATTTCTAAAGCTCCTGGGCACCTCTAGAGAGTTATCATCAATGAATAATATTTAGTAAGGAGCAATTTAAAAATAAATCAGTTAAAAGCTTATTAATACAACACCAGGGAAATCCTAGTCATTTTTCCTTCAAAGTAGTTAGGTGAAACCCACCTACTGAAAAGAGGACCTAGAAGTAAAGACAAAAAGGTCTTGCTTCTCATAAACTTTCTCATTTTACTTCCTATCGTAGCAACTTAAGAGTCACTCTAGCTGCTTCCAGACCCTGGTTTGGCAGCAGCAAGACTCACTTTAGTGTGTGAACCACCAGGTGTCTGAGAGCCACCATTCTCTTCCAGGAATGGGCCTGTGGCCATGGCCATAACCCCAACTCAGAAGTTTCCTATTCTACGTGAGACCTTTCCTGACTCTCCCTAATCTCTAGGTGCAGGTGGGGAGAACCTGCGGCCTGAGGCCACATTCGGCTGTCTAGGTCCTCAAGTGCAGCCCTTTGACCGATCCAGGGTTCAGTCAGAGGGTCGCACTTGAGGACCTAGAGGGCTGCAGGTTCTCCACCTCTGCTCTAGTGATTCCCCAAATTACCTTGTATTTGCTTTGAATCTACATAGACACATGTTATCTCCCATAGTAGACTGTAAGCTTCCTGAGGGGTGTGAGCAGCTCTGTGATTTCTATCTCTGCATCCTTAGCCTCTGTCACAGTACAGCGAGAGGAAAACCTGAGTTCAGATATAGAGGTACCCAGAGCAAAGCAGACTCTTTGTTTTCCCTTTAATTCTCAGGGATAATATAAAGTGTGTATTAGAATTGGTCATTTTTCAGTATTTGTGTTTCATTTAAATTAGGATACCTTCTTCTGCCTCACTGTAGCTTTCTGTGAGGAAAATGCCATCTCTTAGTATATTTATTTTTAGAGGAAGAAGGGACCTCAGAGGATATCTAATCCAAATTCCTTATTTTACAAGTGAAGAAACTGAGGCTGGGTCCATGGTAACATAATGAATTAGTGGACCTGGACTAGAATCCAAGTCTTCCACAAGCAGAGGGAGCACACAGTGTCTCAGACACTTACTAGTCCTAGAAGTGACCTCGGGAAAGTCACTTAAACTCTTTTGGCCTCAATTACCTCATCTATTAATGTGGGAGAATAATAGCACTTACCTACAAGGATGGTTATAAAGATCAAATGAGATATCCTAGGTAAAAATGCTTTCAAACCTTAAAATGTTGTATATATTCTCGCTAATATTACTAAGTGCTTAACAAATGTTTCCTGATTGAGTCTACCTTTACTTAAAGAGCCATGAGATAGCACCTGACAGCTCATGTTTGACCATTCTTCAGAGAAATTCCCTTGTCTTGTGGCTGATCTTACTGTTTCCTTGGACCCTGATCATGCATGCATCCTTATAGGCGGGTGCCCTGGGTACTAGATCAAAAGACAGACATTACTTTTTGTGTTCCTGAGAGGGCCTGATCTCTGCTTGCTGTCCCCTAGTCTGTATGTGCAAGAGGATGCTGGATATTGATCCCAAACTGATTACATTTTCAAAGCTGATGATGAGAATCGGCTTTGCCTGTCTGGAGAGACATGTGCCTGTGCATGTAGCAGAAGGGAGTTTTATTGGGGAAGAGGAAACTTCCATAGAGCCCTTTAAATCTAAAATCATTGAGCAAGTGGGAATTGAGGGGAAACACCTAGAGCTTTTAAGAAGTACAGTTGTTTTTTTACACATATGTCCCAAGTGCCCTATTTGGGCAGGGGATGCTGGGTAAGAGTAGTCAGGGGGATGCTTATCAGATAGCAGCCCCAGACTCGTATTGTACTTCAGGTCCAGTGCTGCACAGAATGTTGAGCCTCTCATGTTCTGTAGTCTGAGGGACAGAAGGGAGGAATGAGGGTCTTCTGGCTCAGCTGAGACTATGCCCACTCCAAGGGTTTCAAGACTCCTAGAACTGGAAGGGACCATAGCTATCATCTGCAGCCCTCTCATTTTCAAAGAAGAAATGGAGGTCTAGAGTAAGATGACGATCCTTACCTTAGGTCATAAAGGGAGTGAATAACAGACTGAGGGCTGGACGGTCTGCTGCGCCACAAATGCTAACATACCTGTTAATAGAATGCTTATATACTTAGACTAATAGATTCTAGTACTTAGTGGTTTTGCTTTTACTTTAAATGATCTAAGTAAAATTACTTAGCATGTAGGAAACAGGTCATATCAATGCCCATGAAAATATCCCCAAACTTTTTTTCTCCACATTTGTTCCTACTTATAAGCCTGTGAGATAAGGATTATGAAGAAGAAAAAATAAACTAGCTTGCTAAGAAAAATAGCACTAGAGAATTATAACATAAATTAAGGATGTTTTAAACATCTCATTGCTTTTCTTCTCTTCAGATGAGGATCTGATTTTTGAAAGCTGCTTGTAGCTTTTGTTTTTCTTTAAAAATATCTACACACACATACACACACACACACACACACACACACACACACACACACACACACACACCCGTGTGCACATGTATACATTGCCTATAAGAATTTTTCTACCACCAAACTTGTTCAGTAGATGATTGCCTGGGAAATAAGTTCATTCTAAAGATTTGCTCTGTTTATTAGGTTTGGTTTCCTATTCTAGTGTTCAAGATGAACGCAATTTCTGTGCTTTGGATAAATATAAAAAAATAAACCAAGTATGATGTTTGGTTCGTTTCAGTGCAGATAGTATGTAATAAATGCCTACTTTATCCAGCATTAGAGATACAAATTAACTAAATCATCTCAGCCTTCTTCAAGAAGCCTGGGTTCTTAGCCTTTTCTCCTGCCTGGATTGTTCTCCCTCCTCTACTCTGGCTCCTGACCTCCCTGGCTTCCTTTAAGTCCTAATTAAGATCCCACCTTCTACAGGAAGCTTTCCATAGCCTCTTTTATTTTTTTAATTTATTTATTTTTTGCTTTTTTTTTTTTTTTGGGCAGGGCAATTGGGGTTAAGTGACTTGCCCAAGGTCACACAGCTAGTACATGTGTCAAGTGTCTGAGGCCGGATTTGAACTCAGGTCCTCCTGACTCCAGGGCCAGTGCTCTACTCACTGCACCACCTAGCTGCCCCATCCATAGCCTCTTTTAATTCCAGTGCTTCCCCTCTCTTAGTTGTTTCCTGTTTATCTTGTACTACAGCTCCTTGAGAGCAGGAACTGTCCTTTGCCTTTTTTTTTTTTGCATCCCCCATGCTTAGCACAATGCCTAGCATACAGTAGGTGCTTAATAAATATTTATTGATTGCTTGATTTTTGTGTCCTGGACCTGTTTATCAGTCTGGTGAAGAATAAGGATTTTAAATGCATAAAATACGTAGGATTATGAAGGGAACTAATTGTCTTGAAATACATTTATTAAAATATTAAAAATTCCAAGTAATAGACACCAATTTAAGAACCTTTGTGCTACAGGGATATGACATGTACACAGATAACAAAATCTAAGGTAATATGAGGAGGAGAAAGAGCTCTGGCCCAGATTGTATAACTTGGTAAAGCAGTGTCACTTATTGGCAACTCCTGATACTGCCACACTATGGCTCTGAAATAAGACAACATAGAATCCAAGAAGTTACTGTCACTGTTTCCTCCCCTTCCTAAGGGGCAGTAGAATCTGATTTCTACAGTCCATTAAAGGGGTTCCTGCTTTCCCTACAGTCCATTAGGACAGCAGCAAGAAAGATGTGTATTAGTCCTCCTCTGCTGGGGTTCAGGGCCATGTTACTATGAGAAAGCAGTAGAAACCAACTTCATTCTTTACTTTCTTTGATTTATCCAACCTACCTTCATCCAAGAAAGGGTGAGCCAGGTCTAGAGGAAGGAAGGAAACGTGCCAGAGAAAAAGTACAGGGTGTATGTTTTTCATTTGTTTATTTCTTTTTTTTTTGCACGTGGCATGTATTCAATTTATGTTTGAATTGAATTGAGGGATAGAACAGAAAAAAGAAAGGCAGGATGGGGAAATAGCTAGAAAGGGGAGATGAGTGAGTAACTGGAAAGAGACAATAAGAAATTAAGTCATGTTCAGTCAATACAGTGTTTTGAAAATAGTATAGGCTTAATGAATGTTTATTCAGTTGAATGTCATAGAATTATAGACTTTTCCTTGTAATAAGAAGGATACTGAATGCTTTTGATGAGTCCTGGTAAATATCTAGTATTCATGTTTCCTTTTAAGTGAAGGACTTCTGCCATGGTATGTTGGCTTGCATGTTAGTTCTGGCTGTACTTTAGGTGGTCTTGTGTCCTAGATCAGAGCACATTCCTAAGAACTCTAGAACTCACATGGTCCCCAGTGGCTTTTCAAAACAAGGGGATAAATAAATCCCTGGGCTTAATCCAGACCTTCTAATGTCCACAGTAGGAAGTGATTTAACTGGAGATTGAGACCTGTGAACCAGACAGTTCTCTGTATTTCCATTTACGGGGTTGGCAGGAAATCATCAAATTAAAATATAAAAATGGAAAGAAATCAAACCTATTTGAGAGTATTAGTGATTGTGTTTTTGTGGTCACGGTATGCCTCAGCAGAGACCTTCCCATCAGCCAAGCTTGGTAGTGACTCACCATTTATGTTTCAAGGAGTAACCTCTTTCAGCCAAAGAGCAGTAAGTACAAGGAGTCTGGGTCACTCCCTTGTCCGGCTGCTTAAGTCTGTGGTTTATAAATGAACTGTGGTAAAATAAAAATTTCCTGGGGACTCCAGGTGTGTACATTGTAGTGGAAATGAAGATTCAGTTCTGCAAACCCAAAATTTAGTGAAGTACTCTTTTCCAAGTTTTTGAGAAAAATATATTACATGTGATGTTAATAATTCTTTTTCAAACAGTATAATTCACAGTTTCGGCTGACTTCCTATGATTCTTTAAGAACATATAAGTAACAATAAAGTTTGATCAAAGGCATGTGCTCAAACTTTGTAGTTCTGTTTTGCCCCAGAAAGGTGTTTCCAAACAAGCACTATCAGCTTGATTTTCTTAAAATGTAGAAACTTCTCTCTTTTTTTTCCCTCTGTGCTCTGGGATCATATTTTTAACCCCTCTAAACCTATTGTTGAGGTGAATTCTGATATATTACTTCATTTGGCCTTAAAAACTCACGGAATTTAGCACTAGAAGGAAGTTTAGGAAGCTCCCTAGTTGCAAAGTCCTGTTTTGCGCCTCCCCCTCCCCCCCTTTTTGACTGGGCCTGTGATTATTGATTGAGGGGAACTCCTGAAGAGGAAACACATCTACAAATTCAGGTCATTGTCACAAGTGAGCTGTGTAGGGACTGTGCCTCTGGTCTTTGGGAATTGTCTAGAGCAGTGTTGTCAGATTTTATAAGTAGAAACCAAGGCTACTGATATGTACATAAGCATCCTTGATGTTATCTGGATTTTATTGTATTTGTATTCATTTTGTTAAATATTTCCCATTTACATTTTGATCCAGTTCTGGCCTAGAGCACTAAAAGTTTAGGTGTTATGCTCGGGATCCTATAGCCAGCATGTGTCAGAGGCAGAATTTGAACCCAGATCTTCTTGATTTCCAGGTCAGCTTTCTATCCACACTGCCTCCAGCTTTCAAATTATACATGAGAAAACCAAGGCTCAGAGAGTAGACTAGCCAAGGTCACACAGGCAGAAAGTAACAGAAACAGGATTGGAGCCCAGATCTTATGATTCTGTTGTTTTTGTTGTTTGGTCATTTCAATCGTGTCTGACTCTTTGTGATCCCATTTGGGGTTTTCTTGGCACAGATACTGGAGTGGTTCGCCATTTCCTTCTCCAGCTCATTTGACAGATGTGGAAACTTAGGTAAACAGGGTTAAGTGACTTGCCCAAGGTCACCCAGTTAGTGTCTGAGGCCTGATTTGAACTCAGGAAGATGAGTCTTCTAATTTCAGGCCCAGCTGCTCTATCCACTATGGCGCCACCTAGCTGTGCCATTTTATCATGCCAAATCTAAATCCAGTGCCCTTCCTGCTGTCACACTTCCCAACATCCCAATCATAGAGAAATGCCATAGTAGACAGAAAAGGTCTAGGATTCATAGGATCACAGCATTTAGAGTTGAAAGGGACCTTAGACATGATGTTATCCACTCTACTCCTTTTTTAAGATGAAGAAATCTTTTTTCCTGGGTCACACAACTAATAAAAGGAAACATGAATTCTAAACCTGGGGTTCAGAAAATTCTGTGGTCATTGGCCAGCCATTTAAACTCACTAGATTTGAGCTGCAACAATCTTTTTTTTTTTTTTTTAAAGGTGTTTGACTAGCTGACCTCTATTTGGCAGGCTCTTTCCAGCTGTGCAATGTGACTCAGTGGGAATGGGGCCGTTGGGAAAGTTCTCATCCCAGCTGAAGACAGGACCACACTTGAACTATTAAAAACACTATGAAAGCTTGTCCTCTTGGTAAAGGCCTTTTAAGTAGATTGTGTGCCTACTATCACATCCAGTCGAATCTAAGACACTCTTTATTGTCAAGTAGTCCTTACAGAAACATGCATTACGGTAGAAGGTATATTGGATTTGGAGTCTCAGAACCCCAGTTGAGTCTTGAGTCTGCAACTGACTTCTCACTGAGCAACCCTGCTTTTTTTTCCTGAGTGGGTCATATTTTACAAATCCTTGCTTTGTGATTGGTATGAAAGGTTTCTGCCTGTAAAGTCTGGCGATGTAAGAATAGATAGGAATAATGATAATTTTACTAAAAGAATTTTTCCTTCACTCATAAGCCTTACATGGTTAATTTATTTCTAAGACATTTATCTAAGCTCAGCCACTGTGGAAAAATTAAAGAGTCATTACTTTTAAACTAAGCTTCTAATTGAAAAGGGTTTTATATTTTCATTTTCTTTTATCAGTCTGGTTAGTAACTTGTTCACTATTGTAGTTCTGCAAAATCAGATTCTGATGCCTCTTACAATGCAATTCATAAGATTTAATCAGTGACACAAATCATGTGAAAATCACTTCATTGCCAATCTGAGGAGGGAAAAAATGAGCAATCTTAGGTTAAGAAGTTGTCCATTTGTATGGGCTAATGGATTTTGGCCAAAAAACCAGAGTACATGCAGAACTTTCTCAGAATAAATTCCATTATTTCATAAGTTTCATTTTAAAAAAAAAGCTACAAGATTTGACCTTAAATTCCCTTAATAAATTGTCTTTTTGAACATAAAAGGTTGAAAATATATAACTGCAGTATCATACTTAGCTTTTAGATTTGAGATTTCAAAGCACTGAAAAGATTCTTGAGTTGAGTCTAGGATTAGCCGTTAGGCTCTAGTTAAAGGAATTATAATGAAGAACTCCCATCTTTCCGTGCCTAGGGAGAAAAAAAAAGTTAGATGAGCAGAACTGTCAGCTCTCTTTGAACCTCTTATTCTAATCCATTGCAGAATAGATGATTCCAGTGTACCACTTTATCAGTCTGGCAAGCTTCTCCTAACCTGGCCCCTTTCTACCTTTCCAGGCTTCCTCAACTTGACTCTCTTCCATCTACTTACTCTCTCTCCTCACCTCTGCCTCATGGTCTCTCTGGCTTCCTTCAAGCTTTCAGCTTAAATCCTGAGGCCAAATTTTTGCCTTTCTTGTATCCCCAGCCCTCAGCACAGAGTGAACTTAGCTAGGTGTTTAATAAATGCTCATTGTCTTCACTTGGGACTAATAGTTGAGCAGAAGCATGTGTCTTTCCATTATTGATATCTTTTCTTTCCCCAATCCTTTCCTTCATTTTTTCTAGAATAAGCATTAGCTGAACTCTGTACCCAGGAATCTAAATGGCTGAGTGCCATTAGCTCTCTGCAGAGAAAGCTGAAGGACCAACTTGTGCGCCCTAGAGACCATTTTCCCTATCTCTGCATCAGAGATAATCACCCAGTACTAGAAACACTCTCTGACACCCTTCATTTGTCAAACTAAATCAACAAAATACTTAGTGGAAGCCATTTTTTTTTCCCCTCAAGGTACCATACGAGAAAACATTGGGTATGATGTATCTGTTCACAAAGAGCTTAGGCACCAGCTGGTCACATGAGACATCAAACAGCAACAAAAGAGATGCCCCCAAAAAGAACATAATTGATTGACAACTGAATGGTGTAATTATAACTCACCTCTGTATGGTACTGTCAGATTTACAAAGTGTTTTCCTCACAAATAGCATTATCTCTGTATTGCCAGTGAAGACATCAAGGCCCGTTTGCCCAGGGTTGTTGTTATTGTTGAGTCATTTTTGGCCTTGTCCAACTCTTCATGACCCCATTTGAGGTTTTCTTGGCAAAGATACTGGACTGGTTTGCCATTTCCTTCTCCAGCTCATTTTACAGACGAGGAAACTGAGGCAAACAGGGTGAAGTGATTTGCCTAGAGTCACATAGTCAGTAAGTGAGTGGATTTGAACTCAGATCTTCCTGACTTCAGGTGTGGCACTCTATCCCCTGCACCATCTAGCTGCCCAGTGTTACCTAGTTATTAAATAGCGGAGCAGAGATCCAAACCCCCTGCTCTGACTCCAAGTCCATTGTGTAGGTGTTGGCAGACCAAAGAGATCACTTGTGGCTGGAGTGGTTGGGAAGCCTCCCTGGAAAGGTGGGATTTTAGCTGAGCTAGTCCTAGATTGGCAGAGAAAGGAAGAGAAGAGTGGGGAGAACAATCTAGATCAGGGGTGGGGAACCTGCAGCCTCAAGGCCACATGTGGCCCTCTAGGTCCTTAAGTGTGGACATTTGACTAAATCCAAACTGCACAGAACAAATCCCCTTCAGTCAAAAGGCTGTACCCAAGGACCTAGAAGAGGCAGGAGGTTCCCCATCCCAGATCTGGAGGAATGAAAAGGTATTTCCAGGGAGATGGTTGGAACTTGAATACCACACTTACCTGAAGCCAATGTCAAGAAAGCTTTTATAATAATTTGTTAGTAGCATCTTTGGAAGTTTTTCTGTGTTTATATTCAAGTTTATATGATATAATGAAAATATTTAAAACATTAATAACCTTCACTTTATTATATGTAGTTTTGTGGCCGATTCCTTTTTTTAATTTAAGGAAGAAATTTCCCCCGTTAAACACATACTCTATTCTTGGAGAACACCAAGGACAGAAAACTCCCTTAAATATTTCTGGGCGCTGTGTGCTTCACATTCCACCTGGCTCTCTAGAACTTTCCCAGTCTTTCCATTCTCCTTCACAGAGGCAGGTTATAAAGAGTGCAAGAGGGGAAAACAAAGTTAATGGAGTTACAGGAGAAAAGGCTGAATGCCCTGGGTAATACACACAGCACTGCACAGCACTCTAGGGTTTGCAGAATGCTTTAGATCACTTTATCTGATCCTCATGACAGTGTTTTATTATTCTTCCCATTTTACAGATAAGAAAGGCTGAGCCTAGGAGAGGTTCGGTGACTCACCCGTGGTCACACAGCTGATATGCATCTAAGGCAGGTTTCAAACTCAGGTCTTCTCTCCACCCTCCCACTGGGACAAACCCCTCACCCTCCTTGTGCCTCAGTTCCCTCTTCTGTAAAATGATGAGGGCTAAAACAGTAGCCTAAAGAGTCAGACGTGGACTAGTCTCTCCGGCCCCTTCCGGCCTTAAAATCTATGATCTTTGTTTACGAGAGTGTGGGTGGGCTGGACGTCCCCTGACTGCCCCTTCCAGCTCTGAGAGTCTGTGATTTTCATTGCTTAAGGGAAAACTCCTCATTGTCTTTAAAAAATGTTTTGTCATTAACAGCCTTTTGCTTTTGTATCACGGTCATGACAGCCTATGTCCCCTCCCTTACGTAGTCAGCTTTTCCCTGTGACAAATGAAAACAGGGAAACAAAATCTACAGAAACATCAACCATCTGACACTGTATGCAGCATTCTGTACCTGTAGTCCCCCACCTCTCCAAGGAAAGGAGGAAGGTGCTTTCCTCATTGCTTCCCTAGGCCAACATTGGTCATAATTATAATAATACCCCATTCAATTTTATTTTTTAATTACATTTGTTGTAGTATTTCTGTATATGATCCTAGTTCTGCTTGATTTAATTGACATCAGTTCATGAGTTTTCTCATTCATCAGAATGCTCACATATAATTATATTTATATAAGTCTCAGATGTGTGGATGGATTCAGAGATAATTTTTGTATTTTGTTGTTATTTTGAATGAGATTTCTCTGTTTACCATTTCCTCCTGTTTTTTGTTGCTAGTACAACAAGGAAGTACTGATAAATTTTTGTAATTACTTTGTATCCTACTACATTACTTAAGTTATTAAGTGTCTCAGCTCTTTTCCAGTTGCTCTGGGTTTTCTAAGTAAATCATCATGTTATCTCCAAGTAGGAATTTTCTTCTTAAGTGGTGTTTTGATTCATTTATCTTTTGTTTACATCCCTAGAATTTCTAGAATTATGTCAAATCATGGGGGCAGGGGGTGGAGAGCATTAGTATCCTTCCTTGCTTTACCTCTTTTGTTTATTGGGAAAGTTTCCAGTGTTTTTCCATTTAAAAAAAAACAACAAAAAACAAAATGGTAGCTTTTAATTTTCTCTATTTCATCAACTTAAAAAAAAACACTTTTAAATGGTCTCCATCTAGGAGAACTGCCCATCTTTTTTAAACAAGGAGGGGGATCCACTCAGGCAGCATCAGCAATTGGCCAGAGTGATGGGAGGAACAAGGATGGCGGTATACTAGTATAGGGAGCAGTTCAATTAAAGACCCCATAGCAAATATTGATAACTTAAATGACAGTGTGAATACACAAGTAGCTTTGTGCATTTGTGCAGCTGATTTTCAGCATGTAAGCCATGACTCTCTTCATGCCGTGATGAGGTAAGCAGTTCTGGCCAAACAATATTTCACTTAGAGAACACTGACCTCTGCCTAGGTTTGCCCAGCAGGCTTTGTTCAGCTCTGGAAATACCTCAGAAGATATTTTGCCTGATCCAGATTATATTAAGATTCCTCGTAAAAGACCAGAGATTGAACCAGATGCTGTATGCATTCATGTGCAAGACTGATTTTGGAAAGCAAAGAGAAATTCACAGTGTTGTGATAAATGTAGATTCATGTGAACTTAGCAGATGTAGATACAAATGTCATGAATCTGTAGTGCCAAGTTTTAAAAAATCCATTTTTCATTAACCTCTTCAAACTATTGTTTTTGGTCTTGTGTTCATTTGGGTGGGGCCTTGTAGAGTTATATTGCCCAGTTTTGAACAAAGTTACATACATTTCTTTGAGATGATTCCCACGCTATTTGGATGGACATAGCAGAACCTCCTTATTACCGTAAACATCTTTACACATTCAAACATAATAAAAAATGTGGCAGAGAGGGGTCATTCAGTTTTTTGGAGGGTTAAAGTTAAGAAAAATTCCATAATGGAATTGGAATTCCTTGACCTGTAAATAGTTGCAATAATTAATTTCAGACCATATAGATCAGGATGAAGTAACTATCCTTGTATTAAGATGATAGCCTAAAATTAATTTACCGATGAATTTGTTTATTCATTATTTTAGTTTTTAGCATTCATTTTTATATGATTTGGGGTTCCATATTTTTCTCCCTCCCCTCCTCACTCCCTAAGACAACTAGCAGTCTGATACAGGTTACATATGTACAGTCATGTTAAACATATCTCCACATTAGTCATGTTATGAAAGAAGAATCAGAACAAAAGGGGAAAACCACAAGAAATACAAAGACAAAAACAAAAAAAAAGGGAAAATAATATGCTTCCATGTGCATTCAGACTCCATAGTTCTTTCTCTGGATATGGATAGCATTTTCCATGAGCCTTTTGGATTGTCTTAGATCTTTGTATTGATGAAAAGAACTAAGTTTATTATAGTTCATCACACAATTTTGCTGGTAACAGCCTAAAACTGCTGTCCCACCCAAGTCAGTGATACATCCGTTACACAATACAGTCTTGGAGCATATCGTTTGAAAAACTACATTTTGAGTGGTTGAATGTTGTTGACACTTGATAAGGGTGACAAAATTGTTTAGATTTTTGTGTGTCTTAGATTAAATTTTGAAAAGGTTAGAACTTTTTCCTTGTAAGAGAAACATACTCTGTGTCCATTCCAGTCCTGACAGAATGAGGATCTAATTTGCTTAAATTGGAATGGGATATATCATTGGCTCATCTAAAGGAAAGTTGTGTTGACAAAAAATACAGAGCAAAGGTCAGGCATGGTCATTGCTAGGGCCCCCAGATTTACAACCTTAGCGTGCTACATCAAAGGCAATAAGTTATACCTTTTCTACAATGTTCCTTCCAGCATCTTCTGTGTGGAAGGGTGTTTGTGTGACCCCCAGTGAGTATTACCTGGACCCAAAGAACAGCACAGGGAAATTAAATGTAACTAACATATTGGCTCCTGTGTTTCCATCCTTTGCATATTTGTGCCTCTTTCCCCCTTTATATTTTGAGGACAGAATTTAAGATGACTTTTCTTCTATATAGTTGTAATCATACTATTGCATTCCCCCCTCACCCTCTGGTTGGAAATTAAATGCCTTGTAAAAGCCAGTAACTTCCCCCCAATTGGTAGGCAATTGAGGAGGTTTCCTTGTGACTCAATGATATTAACACTTTTTTTGGATACCTTATTTTTAAATTGCTGAAATTTCCCCTTCTCCTTCACCCCCCCCCCCCATCCAAGGGAATCATTCCATATGACCAAGAGTAATTATTTTAAGAAAAAAAATCAGCAAAACTGATCGATATATTGAAAAAAATCAGAAAATGTATGCGGTGTTCTGCACCTCTGTGTAGAATATACATCCATCTCTATAGACAGTGGAGGGGAGGGGATCCTCTATAATTTTTGCCTATTGCTAGTATTTCCATCATTTTTATCAGGCCCTCTGAAGAGCCTCCTCTGTGGCCTCTGCTGTTCTGTTGGAGCCTCCTTCTTTAGAGTTATGTGCTCGATTTTCTCAACCAAGCCCTTCTTACTATTTTAGTAAAATGTCTGGAGAAGTATTTATAGGAGCAATGGCCATGAGCCTTACTCTGGCCTTGGTACTAGAGGAAATGAGTCTTTTTTTCCCCCCTTTCCTTGGGAAGTTTCCAGTATCAGGGTTAAAAGTTCTCACATTCTAGACAGATAGCACTGACTTGGGCTTTTTTTGATAGGCATCAAGGTTACCTTTGTTGTTATTCAGTTGTTTCAGTCATGTCTGACTCTTTGTGACCCCACTTGGGGTTTTCTTGGCAAAAATACTGGAGTGGTTTGTCATTTCCTTCTCCGGCTCATTTTACAGATGAGGAACTGAGGCAAACAGAACTCAGTGACTTGGTCGCGGAGTAGGCAACAGGGTCACCCAGATAGTAAGTATCTAAGGACAGATATGAGCTTGGAAAGATGAGTCTTCCTGACTCCAGGCCCGGGGCTCTATCCACAGCAGCACCTAGCTGCCCTCCTCAAGGTTACCTGCTTGGTATTTGAAACTGGTTGTGTTCCCTGTGCCCTTGCGCTGCACCCTCCTCTCCTCCCCCCCCACCCCCCCCTTTATATGAGGTGTTCTCAATGACAGTAACCAAAAGGCCATAGGATGTTGAGACTTCTGTGTCTCAGCTCCATTAGTTTACTTTTCTCCTGTATAGAGTCGAATGATTCCTAGATGAAAGGTTTTTTGTCTTATATTTCCACTTAAAAGTAGATTAATAAAAATTCTTTGTTATATGAATGGCTTTCTGGGAGGGGTGAGAGAGGAAGAAACGGGAAGATTTAGGTGATTTAAAAACAAAAGACAAATTAAGCATTTTTTTTAAAGAAGTGGATTAATTCCCAAGAGCACTAGATTTGGAGTCCAAGGTTCCGAGCTAGAATCCCACGGTCAATTCCCATTACTTCTCTTGTCTCATAGATGAAATGAGGGTGTGGTGTTAACTGACCACCTCTGAAGTTCCTTCCCTAAATCTAGTGATAAAAAGAAAAATTATATCCAGCACTCTGATGAGAGATGCAAAGAAGGGAACGTTAACAGTTTTCTAAAGATATTTCATGATTTTTTGCCATGAAAATAAGTTAGCAGGTTTATGTTTCATTTGTGTCAAGTGTATTCACAGTTAAATAACTCTCAATTGTCTTGGATATGATCAGTTTACATCAGCATTCTCAATTATGTCATGTAACATCTTTCTACTTCTGTCTGTCTACCTGATATAGCAGGCCAAGGGACAGTAGTTTTGGAAGGAGAGATGGAAGTTTCATTTCAGAAATTTTCCAGCAAGCTTCTCTTGAGGGGGCATATGATTTAAGAGGCTTTCTAGAACACACGACTTTCTCATTTCCCCATTTGTAAACCACTAAAGTGGCTTTCTGTGAACACATCATAGATATGTGATCATTGCTGTTGCATGCCTGCTGTTGAGCATTTGTGGTTGTATCATGTCTTTTTCACTTGGCAGCTTGGGTTTCATTTTGGCACCCAGTCTAGATCCTTGTTATCTTTAATTTCTTTTAAATGATGCACAGCTGGTAAACCAGGCATGCCTCAATCCTCCAAAGGTGATGGGACAAATGTTGGTTAAGGAGAAAGCAACTTAGAAAGCATTTGAAGTATATTGAAAGATGGACCTAATCTTTGGGTATAATCAGTAGCACATAAGAAGTAGTCCTGTCCAATTCCTTTTAGAAGTTTTCTACCATGTTGCCATTCTTTTGAAGGGGCATATGGTTTAAATACAATAATAACCTATGGTTTATCCTACCCACGCCAACCATAATAGCCCCAAATTGGCATTTTTCATTAGATTTCTGTCATTAACCACACATCTGTGGTTTATATTTCCTGAGTTTCTCTACTTGTTAGCCTGGGAACATTGAAGGAACCTGAAAATAGACATCATGGACTATGTCTAGGTTAAATGTATGCCGGAAGCAAAAGCAGATGATAGGCATGACTTTTATTTCTACAATTAAATAATACAGATAATTATAATGTCCTCTGAAAACATTCTTCTCATTTTTTGTCTTCATCATGGGAGAAATGGGTTTGGTTTGGATTTTCCACAGCATTTTGGTCTAGCGGTTTAGAGGGCTGTATGTGGAATGAGGATTGTCTGTAAGGTTCTCCCAGGTAACCTTAATGTGCCTCCCTAGCATTATTAGCATTTTGTTGGCATATCCCCAGGGGATAGCACAATGCCCAGGGCAGAGTAGGCCTTGGTGAATTGAATTCCAAAGGTGGCTGACTTGCCATCTTGCAACAGTATTTTCTCCTAAAGTTGTGGCTCCCGTTAGACAGTGTATTTGGTGAAGCCAGATAAAATAAGATCACATGTCTTCACGGGTTGCATGTTTAGAATGTAAGCTTCTTGAGAATAAAGATAACTTTATTTATTGTGTTAGCATCCCCAGCACCAGTTACAGGGCTGGCTTAGTAATGAATGCTTAATAAATATTTGGACGATTGGTTGATTAATTGATGGCTGTAGGGGAAGGAGCACTGCAATGAACATCAGGAGGCCTGGGTTCTAGTAGTAGCTAGCTGTGTGACCCTTAGATCTCTTTAGTCCAGTCATGCCTAGGGCTGGGCTGCCTCTTTACCAGTCTTGGGAAGATGCTTCCCCCCAGGCCCCATCTCAGCATGTCCCTGTCCTCTGTGGGCCCCACCAGGAGTGTTCTATAACAGGGGTGGGGAACCTGCAGCCTCAAGACTACATATGGCCGGCCCTCTAGGGCCTCAAGTGTGGCCCTTTGACTGAATCCAAACTTCACAGGACAAATCCCCTTAATAAAAGGATTTGTTCTACAAAACTTGGACTCAAAAGGCCGCACCCAAGGACTTAGAAGGCCACATGTGGCCTTGAGGCCATAGGTTCCCCACCCCTGTTCTGTACCATTGTCACCACTGTGTCCTCCTGGATTTGCCTTGTTTGCCCCCTGCCTAATCAGTCCTCCACAGGTCACTCCTGTCTGATATGGTTGCATCATAGTCTAACCTCCCTCCTGGTTGCTCTGGCTCCATCCTGCCTGTTACTTCCTAAACTGGATTGACTTTTAGGATTTACCTTCCCTCCTTGCCCTCCTCTCAGGTGCTGTTCAGTGAGAATGACTGCAAGGATTTCTCTACCCAGATGCATTTTTTACCACCAGGATTCTGCCTCATTTCTTTGAACCCATCTGCCATCTCCCCTTCCCTTCTTCTGCCCCTCCTGGGAGTTGCCAGGCAGGATTGTGCCTGTCTAGAAGAAACTTATCTTCTGCTAAATCAGGAGACTATCAGACATAGTCCATTTTTATTTCTGCCTGGCATCAGACAGAGTATCTTGTGTATCCTTGCAGACAAGGTGGGGAAATATACACTGAATGGTAATATGGCTTCTAGGATTGGCAGCTGTCCGAACCATTGGAAGCAAGTAGACTTGTGACATTCTTCTAAGAAGGAGCTTCAGAAGTACCAGAGACTGCCGTCTGTGCTGGGAGACAGGATGTGATTCAGACTTCTGCATGTAAACATTGGATACATAGACTGATTTATTCTGATTTGTTTTTCTTTGATCTTCCTTCCCAATTTGATTGGAAGCTCCTTGAAGACAGAAAAATAAATTACTGTTGGTCATATATTCTAGCTAATAATGATATCTCTCTGTGAGTGACCAAAACCACCAAACATGTTCAGGTTTTTCTTATGATTCAAAGGCAACTTCAGGTTGTTTCAGTGTCTTAAGATCATCAGGATCATTATTTCTCATGGCGCTGTAGATGTTGAAATGTTACTCAGGAAGCTAACTTTACACCCATCTCTGTTACCCATTTCTGGTTTAAAAAATTGCTAAAATGTCGGAATAATCCTATGTTTCACCTCTACCTGTACTTAGCACTGTGTCTGCTGCCACATTTATTCTCCACTCACCTGTCTTTAGGGACGTTGGTTTTACTTGTCAAGAATTTCCTCTTAAAAGATATTTTAGCATCAGCACCTTAGCCTTCCCACATACGGTTCATTAAGAAGGTGGTGTCAATAGCTGTATAGAAAAAATATGTCTATCATTTAGACATATTGTAGCCTAAAGTTTAGTCTAGTTGCAGTAACAGGATAGACACATACTACTATAAACCCCAAACTTTATAGTCTTTTTTTGTTTGTCTTTGGAGGGGGGAGGTGAGGCATTCAGGGTTAAGTGACTTGCCCAAGGTCACACAGCTAGTAAGTGTGTCAAGTGTCTGAGGCCTGATTTGAACCCAGGCCCTCCTGACTCCAGGGCCGGTGCTCTATTCATTGCACCACCTAGAGGCCCCTATTGTTGTTTTCTTGAAGGGAAAGGTAAGACTGAATGTCTTGATTTCACTGACTTAAGGAAGTGTGCCCACAGGGCTTGGCATCCTCATTTCTCCATTCGTACATAGAGTGAGCCAGGGAACTCTGAAATGAACAGACGAGAGCCAGGGTTTATTTGACAGCTTGCAGGATTTATCTGAAAGCACTGCAAACCACCATAGCTGCTTGGCTCTGCTCCTGGGGTCTGCCCAGCTGCAAAGGACCCAATTTGTGTGTGGGGTGGGGTGGGGTGGGGGTGGAGCAGTCTCTTCTGATTGTAACCACTCTCATACCCATTCTTTTTTCCTGGTCTGCACACATTGTCTTATGACCCTGACTTCACTGCTTCTGGTTCATAAATCTTGTTGATATCTTCAACCCAACGTTTTACGTTCACAGTCTCTCCCTTGGCCTAATAGTCTCATTTCAAATGTTATAATGTATTTTGTAAACTTTAAAACATGATCAGGCATCAGTAGTAGTTACCATTATTCTCACAATTCTTGTTCATCCTCAGGCCTTAAACTTGAATCAATCTCTGATACATTGTTATCCTTTCGAATTGCCATTCTGACTAACAGAAAGGTGGTTCCCCAGGCAACATGCCAACAAGCATTTATTAGGTACTTACTCTGGTCCAGGCACTGTGCTTGCTAAGTGCTGGAGATACAAAGAAAAGTAAAACTATCTGCTGCCCTCAGGGAGCTGACAGTCTAATGCAGGAAGCAGCATGTACATAACTATGTACAGACAAGATAGATACAGCACCAACTAGAGATAATCGAAGAGAGAAAGCAGTAGCAAAAAGGGGCACCAGGAAAGATGTCTTGAAGAAGATGACATTTTAACTGAGACTTGAAGGAAGAGATGAGGAGAAAAAGCATTCCAGGCCTAGGGAACAGCCAGTGAAAATGCCCAGTCAGGAGGAGGCATGTTTGTGAGTCACTGGATCACAGACTATGTGGAGGGGAGTAAGGTGTAGAGAGGCTGGAAATGTTAGGAAGGAAGGGCTTTAAAAGTGAGACAGTATTTTATGTTTGATCCTAGAGGTAATAGGGAACAATTGCAGCTTATTGAATAGAGAGGCTACATGGCTAGTAGTGTTGATAGCCAAATGGAGGAGGGCCTGGAGTGGGAAGACACCTGAGGCAGGAAGACCGACTGCTTGAGTGTTGCATTTTAACAGGTCCACACCAGGGTCATGGCAGTATCAAAGGAGAGAAAAGGCAGGATTTGGCAACTGATTGGATAGGGGGGTGGTAGGGAGAAAGACTAAGCAGTTGAACATGACACCAATGTTGTGAGCCAGTGTTGCTGGGAGGGTGTTGGTACCTTTGACAGTAATTGGGAAGGTAGAAAGAAGGGAGTGTTTGTGGGGGAAGACAATTAGTCAGAAGATTTAAGTTAAAAACATTCCTTTGTTTGTAATCATAGACAAAGGGTTTCATGTTTCTGGGCCTCAGTTTTATCAGTAGCATAGGCATCCTGATAACTATGTTGTACCCCTAAACTGTAAAACAGAGCTTCCTTCCTGTATCCGGTCTTTTCTCCTCCTTCTTTGAACATTGTTCTATCAGGAGACTAGAAGTAATGCATTCATTTGGGAAAATAAATCTTAGTCTCTTGTTCCAGGGAATGGATTTGTTGGTCTCATTTACTTAATTTCAAAGAAACGAAACATGTTATTTTGAGTGGGTTTATAACTTTTGCCTCTGTTGCAAAAAAAAAAAATCATATTCCCTTCATAATGATGGACAGATGGTCTTAAAACATCTGTCTCGTGATTGAACACAGCTTTCTGAGTCATTGAAACTGATAGTTGTCCTCATGTCTTCAGAACCAAATTGCCTTTTTTAAAATAAGAAATTTTTCCTTTCACTACCATTGGACATTCCCCTTCCCCACAATCCCCCGAATTCCTAAATAGTGAATGGTGTCACTTTGCTAACACTGCTGTGGGATTTGTCAACATTATTTAGGAAGTAGGGGGGAGGGGCATGTGAGGGGGAGAGAGGGAATGAGAGACAGACAGAGACAGGGGAAGAGAGGAGAGAAAGATAGACCCAGAAAGTCAGAGACAGAATATCTAGATGCTTCTGGGTCTGAGGCTGTCTCTTCTTGCATTAACAGGGGGGGTTGATATTTTCCACTAGTTTATGTCAGCAATGGGGAAGTTTGGAATTAAGGGAGTCCAATAGAATGGAATAGCCTGACAGTTCATTGCACTGCCATCTTGAAATGTGTCTGTATCTGTCAGTGACCCCTGACTGCAGACTTCCAAGTGGCCAAAAAGGGCCCCAAATTACCATTTTAACACTTCTTTTAGACATGATAGACTCATAGTATGTCTCATAGACATGAAAAGGGGATTTAAAAAAACTCTCTGAAGCTAAACTCAGGATGAGAAGACTGTCCTCCATCCACAGTGAGAGAACATAGAAAAGAGAATCAACCAAATAGTGTCCAGTAATGGCAGAAATCATGGAGATATACCATAAAGTACAATAGCATGAATATTGGGGTAGAGCTAGATTTCTTGTTGTTGCTGTTGCTTTTTTTTTTAACTGTAGCAAAATATATTAGGTCTATTTAAGGTCAACAAAGAAAACCAGATATGTAAGTAAGATGTGAGATCATGGACCCAGTACTGCTTTAACCTTTGCCTTTAAAGATCACTTCAGCAAAAAGCAAATTGAAAGCAACTCTTTTCATGGAGAACTTTTGTGATGAAGACCCAGAACTTGTGTTGTTTTTTTATGAGTATGTTGTCTAGAAAATTCCATCCCCATGTTCAGAAGGAATCAACTGAGCACATGATGTGAGCAATATAGAATTTGGAAATGTCTGTGCAAGTGGTTTTGGAAGATACAAGAGGAAAAGTTATTAAGGCTTCTTGCCCCTTCCTCTCCTGTTCTAAGTGATGGGAGGAAAGTGAGGACTAAAGATTGAAACTGTTTATGTGGGAGCATAAGAAAAGAACAGGGTGTAGTTTGTGTTATTTCTAATACCATGTAAACCCCTCCCCCCCCCCACCCCCCCGCCGCCAATAATATATAAAAGAGGAAAACATTAGGAAAATCTAGGCTGTATTTTAAAGGTTGCTTTTGTTATGTATTAGTACTCCATTTAAAAGGATAGCACTTTAATAATTCTTCTAATGAAAATTCTGGAAAATATAATTTTCTTGTTTTATACTGTATTTACTTGTCTGTGACTGTGTTGCATCTTTCCTAGGCACTTTCCATCCCCCCATCCCCAGAGTGTAAGCTCATTGAAGGGGGAGGGACTTTCAGTTTTGTATTTACATCGACAGCAGTAATCACAGTGCCTGGTATATAGCCTGACAAAATGGATCCAGTGGATTGGGCAGTGACAAACAACTCCGTTACCTTTACCAAGAAAACCCCAACTAGGGTCACGAAGGGTCAGGCATGACCAAAACAACTGAACAACTACATCAACAAGATAGAGGAGGCATTCAATAAATGCATAATTGAGCAATTCTGTAAAGAGTCAAATAGTGTTGTGGAGAGGACACAAGGAAATAGATTCCATCTTAATGGGAATACATTGCTTTAACTGATACTGTGTGTTGAAAAGTTGTGTTCCTTGTGGTACTTGTCTTTGCATTTCAGAGCAGCATATAGTGTTAAAGAGTACTTACCATATCTTAAAACAGTCTTAACAACATTTTCGTTTTGCTTGGGACAAGTAAACAGAGAGTTAAGAGAATTGGTATAGGTTCCCCTAATCCACCATGTGATATGGGTTGGTCACATAACCTCACTCTGTTTCCATTTCTCCTTCCAAATCTCCAAATTTCCTTTTCTAATTTACCAAGATGTTGTGAACATGTGAATTTGTAAGGATGCCTTAGGCAGTTCTGAGAAAAGATGCTGTCTAACTATTTAGAGAGTACCATATCATTATTAATATTATTATAATTATTTTAGTCTATGGCTTGAGAATTAGGATATTGTCTTTCAGCTCACTTTTATGATGCATAACCCCAAACAGTATCAGAAAACCAAACTAAGCATGTGACTATATGAAAGACCTTCCTCAGATTCTTTTATGATGATCTTATGTATCTATCAGCAATTTTCAAAATCAGTATGTCATATGTCTTCTCTGAGACCTATAATTGAACAAACAGTAAGTATGGTTTGAGTTAGCCTAACCACTCTAAAAGTGATATTTATGTCTAAAGAAAAGGAAGAGTATTTTCGTGTTTTCTCCTCTCAAATATGTTTGCTGCCTGAATTATTTTATTCCATTGCAAGAGAAGCTATATTCTGTCATTCAGACACTTGGTAACAGTGGAAGAGGATTGAAGCAGGGGAAGGGAGCAAGCATTTATTAAGTGCCTACTGCGTGCTAGGTACTGTGCTAAGCACTTCACGAATCTCTCTTTTGAAAAGGCCAGAAAGCAAGAAGCTCCCGCTCATAACCATATGTTTAGTTTAATATACCCACTTCAAAGATCTCTGATTTCATCAATGTGGGTACTATGCCTCCCTAACTTGAGTGGTCTTCAAGAATGGTGGTCATCTCTAGGGTGGGGGTAGGAAGGGAAGAAAAGGAAAAAAAAATTACGTGAAAGGAATACCAAGTTGTACATAATAGATTTACAATTTCATGTGCAATCATCTTTTATTATTCTGTTATATTATGGAAATGCTTCTTTTATCTAATAAATTAAAAGTAAAAAAAAATTTAAATTTTTAAAAATGGTTATGGGCAGCTAGGTGGCACAGTGGATAGAGCACCAGCCTGGGTTTAAATCGGCCTCAGACATTTGATACTTACTGGCTGTGTGACCCTGGGCAAATTGCTTAATCCCAATTGCCTGCCCCACTCCACCCCCCCCCCCACCCCAGTGGTTCTGACTGAAAATTTATCACCCTGCACCCAACTTGATGGTTCTTAATGAAGCTAAGCTGGTTCTTGAGTCCTTCCCAGTAAGGTGCCATGTGCCAGGGTGTTCATTCTGTTGGCATTAACTAGTCTTAGTCTCTTCTTTTCCCTTCTTCCCCTGCCCCAGAAATCCTAGGAACAGCCAGACAAAGACAAAAGTAAAAATTACTATAAAGATGTAAAACCTTGGGACTTTGTGTTTTTATCATTTAGTGTGGATTTAAGTTTTATTTTCCAGTTTGAGCAACAAACATTTAAAGTATGCTAAAGCTATTTTGAATGTATTTTAAAGTTTATTTATTGCTACTTTATAAGTGAAATAATTTGGTACCTTAAAATAAATAATAAAACAGACTTTACATTAGGTTCTGAGGGAGATACAAAGATAAATCAAACAGGATCTCTGTCCTAAAAAGTATATACAATAGTCTTGTTTGATTCTCTTTTGGAAAATGATTTTTCTTATTCTTTAGTTGTTTGCTCTTTTATAAACCATTCTTGTCACCTCTCATCAGTAACCTCCTAATTAGTGTCCCTGAACCCAATCTCTCCCTTTTCCAATCTGCCTATTACCCAGCTGCCAAACTCATATTCCTAAAATGCAGGTCTGACCCTGTCCCTCCTTTGCTCAAGAAGCTCCCCATTGCGTCTGGGATAAAATACGAATGTTGACATCAAAGTCTTTCCTAACCTGGCTCTAGCCTGTCTTTCCAGGCTCATTATTCATTACTCTCTTTTACGTACTCCAGATTCCAGGCATATGCACGGAATTTCATCTTCCCCTTCTGTCAGACAGGTGGTCCTCCATGCCTGGTTGTTCCCCTTCCTCAGTTATTCCTTGGAAATACCTTCTGTGTTCAACTAAGTGCCCACCTCTTTCACTTCCTTCTCAGTTACTAGTATCTATCACCATCCCCTTACCAGCCTTGCTTTTGTATTTATTTTCTATATGTCTTGTATTTACTTATCTGTGAACATGTCATGTTCTCCCAGGAGAATGTCAGTTCCTTGAGGGGTGAGATTCAAGCTTCACTTTGGTATTTGTTCCACTGGGGCCATGCTTGGCACAAAGTAGGCTAGTTATAAGTGCTCATCAATTCAATGATATTTCAGTCTTATCAATCAACAGTTTGGTCAAAGATGTTTCAGTCTCTTAAGTCATTCGATCTTTGCTTTGCTCAGCAAGTTAGAATTTTTTAAAAAATGTGTTATTTCCTCTGACTCAGGTTGAGTTATTAAAAATGTAACTGACCATCTTGTGCACTACAGTACAACCTGCTCATTCCGTTTAAAAACATATTTGTGTCTATTCATTTGGCTTGACAGAAGCCTGGAATCCTCAGGCTTCCTGAGAAGAACAGCACTAACAGGGAAGGAGTTGGGAATAAGAGTGGCCCTTGTGTCGGAGGACACAGAGAGGGAGAATTAGCCAAACCATAGTGGGTGTGCCACTCTGACCAGATTTCCAGAGAGCTAGAGCACTTCTCTTCTCCATCAAGGCATTAACTTTACCTGCATCAAAGCTCTAATCCTGCCACTTCCTGCAACTTGGCACTGCTGTCTTTTAGCTAGTGTGGGCCAAGGAACTGCAAAAAAAAAAACAAAACAAAACAAAACAAAAAAAACGAAAAAAAAAAAAAACTGAATAGCAGTTGTTGTTTATCCCTCTACCAAATGGATAACTGTAGAAATGGACATTTCTTATGTCCCTAATCTTCACTTTGGTTAGCCGGTTCAGAGTCAGGACAACACCTCAGGTTTTTAAGACTTGTTCATTATTCCTCTTGTGGTTTTCTTTTTTGGGGGGGTGGGGAGTGTTACAAAGTGAGGGATCAGTTAGATCTCTACCCCATGGGGATTTTGTTAGACGACATCCTTTAATTTTGTATTTTCTATTAGCATAAGAGAAGAATGAGGCCCAAATGAGGAAAGCTGAAACAAGATCTAGGGAACTCAAACTTTTAGAGCCTAATTCTTAGTCCTTTCCAGTGAGATGGCAGAAACAAAAAACACCTGCCACCACTGGACGGGGTAATGTTTGGATTGTTCATGCTTTTGTCCCTTCCCTCATTGTGGACAGTGGAGAGTTGATGGTGACATTCCACGCCATAAAATGTAATATAACTTTTTAATGTATTTCTTTACTAAGCAGTTTCAGAATGAAATATAGTAGGCACAAGAACAAATTTATCCACAAGTATCGTACATTTGTTCTATGGATTCTAAAGTAATATTGCAGTTTAATTGTTAATTGGGCATTTTGGGTTACTTGCATCTCAGGAAGACCATAGAAGAGCTAGAGAACAATGGACCGAAGGACATTGAAAATGATCTGAGGATAGCCAATATTCACATATGACAGCAGACAAAAACCATTTACTTAGCAGCTTCAAAAGAGGATGGTTATACCTAGAGACAGGATATGGTCTTCCTGTTGTTGCTTGCACAAGACACTCCATCTCCAGACTCTGGGCATTTGCACTGGCTGTGGCCCAAGCCTGGAATTCTCTACCTTCTCATTTTCACCTCTTGGCTTCCTTGGCTTCCTTCAAGGATTAGCTAAATTCCCACCTTCTCCTCTTTATGCTATGTGATTATCTCTAATTTGTCTGTATCTTGTTTGTACATAATTATTTATGTGTTGTCTCCCCCTCATTTAACTATGAACTCCTTGAGAACAGGGATCGTGTGTGTGTGTGTGTGTGTGTGTGTGTGTGTGTGTGTGGTCTTTCTTTGTATCCCTCGGCTTAGTATAGTGCCTGGCACACAGTTAAGTGCCTAATAAATGTTTGTTTGTTGACTTGAGTTAGAGAGGATGTGTGATGTAGAGTTTTACATTAAGCAGATATTTAATCAATATTTGTGAAATTGAACTGGGAAGAGGACTGAATTGGGAGTCAAGAGACCTGGGTTCTAATGGTGCCTTTTTCACTAATAGAGACTCTAAGGCCTTGAGTAATAGTCTTTCTTGGCCTCTTTTTTCTCTTCTGAAAAAAGATATGGTTGGACCGTATGGCTCCCAATATCCCTTCTTGTGCTGAAAGGTAGAGATGTTGTTGTACGTTGGGGAAAGGATCTTGTGTGGTGTAGTGGTAGAGGTTGGGGAAGGGGACATGTAAAAATGACTATTCTCTCAGAGAATGACTTTTCCTTCTTGAGTTTTTGGTTGGAGAATTGGCTTCAGAGAGTCAGGAGGACCTGGCTTTGAGTTCCACCTCTGACATATAGAAACTTGCTTTGTGATACTGAGTAAGTCAGTTTACACGTCCTAGACAACTTCTCAAGGTTTAAGTTGCACGTAGAGGTCTGTATTGTTAGGGGGAGTTTCCTTACTGGTAGTTCCCAACGGCAATGAAATTGAAGGCTCAGTTTCTGGCCTTTCCTTGGATATTTTTTAGGAGACATGAATTGGTGGTGGTTGGCACTAACACCAAGGATTCATGTAGTTCTGTGAAGTCTATTAGAAATAGGACTGGTTCCATAGATGATCAATATAGACTATTGATCAAGGACTCTCTAAAAAAAAAAAGCTATCTGTGGTTAAGTCATTTTCAACTTCCCAACTTGGGGAATCTGGGTGAATGTTGATAACAAGTATTTAACTGATTTGAGTCTTTCCACTGCTTCTGAGTTACTCTTCTGATGGAGGGATGAGAATGTCAGAATATTCCAGGATGCTGGACAAGCCACTAATGAGATACTGAGACCCAGGATAGAATTTACTGTGACTTTCCTGAATTCTAGTGAATATCATGTTAACTTTACCTTTGTAATCACTGACCCACTCCCTCACATGGGTATTTAAAAAATTAGCGATTATTTGGTTTTTAATAAGGCATTCATTTGGATACCTGATGGTGTTTGTCTGCTTTTTCATTCTAAGTACATCAGGTGCCCATTCTCTTTTTAATGGCCCTGTGTGAGTCTACTGAACAATGACTTAAAAGGGTGTAAGTTCTTCAGGTAAGATTTTCCAATTACACACAGCTATTCTCAATGGAAAATTTGGGTTGCAGTCAGTGAGAGGCATGCCTGAGTAATGGAAGGATGGCATTTGATCCATTATTCTGGATGCTCTTTCCACCCAAACCATCTCTCTACTACTCTTAGAACAAATTCTCTGTAAAGGTAAATTCATCCCAAGTAGACATCTCATGTTTCTCACCTCCCTTTCATGTTGCCTTACAGTAAGTAGTTCATGTCACTCGTGTGATTGCCCCCTGGGCTTCAAGGGTGAATGCTATTATTAGTGAATTCCAGCAGGAGAATCCACTCCATCAGGCCCCACTGAGCACTTCTTGGATGAAGCTTGTTATTAGTTTCTCAATGTCTGCATCTTTTTATAGACTGAAAAGTGACTTGGACATCATGGTTTTAAAACAGACCTGTTCATCAAAATATGACTAAAAACAAATGTAAGCCATTTCTCTGGGTCAGTATAGTTCTACAGCATTACCTGGTAGTGAAGAAGGCCATTATCATTGGTAGCTTCTTTAAAAAAAAATAAACTAAAGTGTTGGTCATTTTTTAAAGGGACTAGACTTTATTTCTAGATTTCCTTGCATTTTTACCAAAGGTCATTGAAAATGTACATTTGTCTACAGGGAGGTGGAGTTGAGCCACATCTTCCTTGTTTGAAGACTAATTTTCAGGGCTTTGGTATTAGCTGGTTTCAAAACATAGTAATGCCGGCATAGCAGTTGCTCTAGGACAAGATGATGCCATTGGAGCATTGGCCATCGCTAGAAACATATATCACACAGGAATTTAGCGTAATTGTTTACAATCATGTCTCAGCCAAATCTCCACAAATTCTAACCTCGGACACTGAGATCGTCTATTCCTATGTGAGATTTCTGTCTTTCTGCCTTTTATAATTAGAATGGACACGAAAAAAAAATCCTGGTTCATTGAAGAAATTGCTGACAATGGTATAACTTAATAACCTCTTATGTTTGTATAGCATTTTTAACTTTGCACAGTGTTTTTCCAGTGTTTTATGATCTGCCCCAGCTAACACTTTCTATATTTATTCTCTGTGTTTTTCCTGCATATACTTACAACTGTGCAGGTTGTCTGCCTTTAGAACATGTGAGCTCCTTGAGACAAGGGATCGTTTTCATTGTCTTTTGTATCTCCATTGTCTGGCATATAGTAGACACTTAATCCATGCTTGTTGACAGATTGATCTCATCAAAGAGGTGAGTGTTAGGTAGGGCAGAAGTTATTATTACAATTTGACATATGAGTAATCTGAAGTCCAGGGACGTTATGTTATATCTCTCCATTCAAGGGTTTGAGTTAGAGCCAAGGCTAGAACCCAGGCTTCTGACTCTATATCCCCGGCCTCCTTCTGTTAAACTCTGCAGAGCATATTTGCTGTCTGGCTGCACATAGAATGCTTCTCTGCATTACAAAGTGAGATAACTGGCTGGAATTCATGGAGCCAAAAAGAAAGGAAAGGACATTTTAAAAACAAACAATTATTTGGTTTTTAATGAGGCATTCATTTGAGTACCTGACAGTGTTTGTCTGCTTGTTCATTTTAAGTACATCATGTGCCCATTTTCTTTTTAATGGCAGTGTATAAATATACTTAGCAATGATTTTACAAAGGGTATTTAGTCCAAACCTGGCTTAAGAGAGAATCTTCAGATAAAGAAGGAAAGTTTTGTTTTGAAATGTTGGGCTTTCTAGAGCAAGAGGGATTCGAGGGTGAAGGGAAGACTTCCTTTCTTCCCCATCCCCACCCCCAGACACTATCTGATTGCTGCTGCTTTCATTTGGCTGAAGGAAGTGAGGTTGAAAAGCTGTCCTATTAGGCCCTAGTGTTATATGGGCCTTTCTCGTCTTCCCTAGTGACTCTATTCAATTCTGGGTTAGACCAAAGATGTCGTAATCCCAGCTGGCTTGGTATCCTTTCTCCCAGTCCAAATGTCCTGGGCTTTCAGATTGGTTCCAATGGCTTTGCCTTAGATTATGATCCTAAATCCACTGTGACTTAGATCATTTCAGCAACTGTAGAGAGATTTATGGCTCCATTAGTTTGCACTGGGTTCCATCTTCCTTTTAGGTACATTTTCAAATATATTTTAATAGTAAGCCCATCCAGGGCAGGGAAAGGCATCTTTACCTCTTCCAAAGGGACTACAGCTGCTTAGCTATTGCTGACTGACCAGCTGACCTCCTTTGGTTAGTGCAATTAGGACCTTGAGCAGCCATGTGGTGACTGACTGCTCAGGGTAAAGCACATCATTTCCAGGCCAGTTACAGTGTGTTTACATACTTGAAAGCAGAAGAAAAAAAATTGAAACTGAAAACAATTATCTTCTCTCTGTCTGGTGGCAGCTTTCTCAGGAATTATACGAGTCAGCATAGAATGTATAATTGTGAACTTGTGTACCAGATCAGAATGTGAGCATGAGCCAGTGTGAGTTGGGATTCCTGTTTTGAAGGACATATGGGTGGGACATTTGGACCATAACTTGGGTGTAATCCACCTTTTTTCATTGTTTTTCCAAGCAAGCTTTAGCAAAATTAGCCATCAGTTGAAACCTTCTGAATAGAAAAAAAAATCAATGCCCATACCAAACTTGGGGAAAAAAAGATTTTAAACTAATTCCTATTTGGATATGATTATGTTTGTCATTTAAAGATAAAATGCACTGACAGCAGCCCTTCCAGCGCTATCTCACTCCTACCACTTCCTTCTTTCTCTGTGACCACCTCCATCCCATTGGAATTTGAACTCTTGGCTACCCCTAGCTCTGATAAGTGAGGCTCCTCCCTCCCTCCTTCCTTTCCTTCCTTCCTCCCTCCCTCTCTCCCTCCCTCCCTCCCTTCCTTCCTCCCTTCCTTCTTTCTTCCCTCCCTCTCTCCTTCCCTCCCTCCCTTCCTTCCTCCCTTCCTTCTTTCTTCCCTCCCTCTCTCCCTCCCTCCTTCCCTTCCTTCCTCCCTTCCTTCTTTCTTCCCTCCCTCTCTCCCTCCCCTCTTCCTCCCTCCCCTTTTTCATTTTCCTCTCTCTCTCTTTCTCTCCCTCCCTCCTTCTCTTCCTTCTGGCATCCAGAGTCGTCTCCAGTCATCCTGATCTCTATCTTTCCACTGTACCCCAAATGACTCCAGAGGAGAAAGTGAGGCTGATGACTTTGCACAACCCTCCCTCACTTAAATCCAATTCACTTAGGAGTCATCGCATCACCTCCCTTATGTCTTGGTCTTCTTTGAGAATGAAAGACAAACCCTCCCCCTCCCCCCAGCTCTTTCTTCACCTCATTTGCTCAGGCACACGCAGCCTCCACGGAGTGACTCTCTTTTAGCCTTGTTTGTGGTATGTTTGGTCCTCTCCCTTTGCCCCGTGTTACTGCATGTATGTACCTCTGCAGACCTCTCAGAACTCTACTTTGTGTTCCTGTCGTATTTTGCTGGTACCTCGGGGACCACCCTATGTCATTGTATGCTCCTAGAAAGAGATTCCCCAGCAGAACCATTTCTTTGGGGGCTGGAGTAGAGTCTACCAGGGAGGTTTTTTTAAGCAGGAGTTTTTAAGAGCTGGCCATAGGATAAGAGCAAAGGAGAACGCTTGGAGATTCAGGTACTTCCAGCTCCTGCTTTTGGAGCAGGAGTAATTTTCCCCATATATTGTTTTGTATTATAACAGTTGGAATCTGTGCTAGGCAGACATTTGCCTATTTTTCTATCAAGTCCTCAAAGCAATGAAATTTGTACTGATCCAAAGTAGACCATTTGCTTCAATGAGGAGAGCGGCCCAAACTACGTGTGTTCAAGGGCATGTTTCTGTCATGGCCTACTACCCACTGAGGTACATTTCTCCAGGCTGGTAATAAGCTTTCCTCCAGATTTCTGATCTATCTTTTATCATAGCCCCCCCCCCCCCCCCCTCACTAAACTGCCACAAAGGGCTCTGGGCCACAGAGTGCCCCCTCCCTCCTTTGAGTTCACAGCATCCATTGGCCATAGTATTTAGCTGTGATGTTTCTAGTATGATTATCACTAATGTTCTTTAGCCTTCCAGTCCCTATGTCTCTCCCTGTTATTATCTCCCCTTTCTGTGTCTTAGACTGTGAGCTCCTTCAAATCCAATCAATTTTCTCTTAACTCCCTTTTCCCCTTTTTCTTCTTTTTTCTCCTCTAAACAGCACAGTAGGCTAGGAGTACCAAGATGCTGCAGGTTTCCTTACCAGAGAGCCACTAACAGCCCTGGTGTCTCTCTTAATGAAGTCTCAATAGTCACCTAAACTTATTCCCCCACCCCTTTCCCATAGATTTAAAATATGACCTTGTCATTTTTAAAAGGTTTCAAAAGAGAATAATATACACAAGTTCTTTTCTTAATGTTCTGAATTCGCCACATATATGTTTCATGCATCATTGACAATGTAGTTTGGAGGCTTTAGGGAACTAAAACCAGCTTGGCTCTTTTCTATTACAATGCACATAGCCACACTGTAGTACATCGTCTGTACCGTGAGCTTTCCACAAACATTCTTTGACTTACTGCTTGTCTTCTTTGGAAGTCCTGGCCTTGTGTTTTTTCCATAAAGCTTTAAATGTAGTTTATCCTTTCCCTGTACGATATGTGGATTTAATACCTTTGACAGTAATGGGAGTTTGCGTGCGTGTCTGGTATGGGAGGCAGGTTGGATAGCAGAACAGTTTTTTGGGTGGGGTGTATGTGTGTGTGTTTTATTTTCTTTTAAATATATACCAATCAAATATCATTTAAAAATAATTTAAGAAACGCAATTGAACCCAGAAGTATTTAGCATCATCCCGTGGGATCATTTGATTCTGTTGCTTAGTAGTGCTGTTTTTGGAATGCAGTGTTCTGTTGTGTAATGGGACAGTAAGAACAATAAATGGTTCCAGGTGTGCTGACTGTTAACTCTTTCAGTGACAGTTCAGATGAATTCTGATTTCATTCAAGAAAACAAAAATAAGAAACAGCTAGTGACAAATGAAGATGACCATAGGCCCATGGTTGGCATGCTACCAGGGAGGGGAGGCATAATTGAAAGGACAGGACCATTTCTTTAAGGGTTTTGTGCAACACCTAATAATGGAAGGGTGTTCAGTACTGTTGAGCTACCATTGAGTAAAATATGACTGTACTCTAGGTGTTTATTTGCAATTAAAAAGAAATCTTTTTGCTTAAATAGAAAATTATTTAATATCATCAGTAGCCTTCCATTTTACCTCTTATTTCTACCTCCAGGTGGTGTCAGTGGTGGTTATTTACAGTTTGTTCTCTGGGGCTGTTTTTGCAGGTGTTACAAGGTGCTCAGTTGATAGCCCTAGCCTCTGCCGATCCAGCCACTGCAGGAGTCGATGGGTCACCTCTCCAGGGAAGTGATATCCAGGTCCAGTATGTCCAACTGGCGCCAGTGACTGACCACTCAGCCACAAATCAAGTACGTCCTCTCCCCATTGGAAGTGGGTACATTAGAAAGGAGGGTGTGTGGCATGACTGGGTTGGTGGGTTTGCAGAGACTTCATAATGAAGTCCACAAGTCCTCTGTTTTTAGCCATATTCTTATTTTGCAGAAATCAAAAGGCAAATCTCTCTGAATCTATCACATTAAGGTTTTTGTTTCCACTCGAGTCCTTAACATTGTCAAGCCCTGCTGGCTCCCAAGGAGCCTGCCCCCAGCAGGTCCCACCCAGCCTGTGGTCTGCCTGTCACATACTACATGGCTACTCTGCCTCTGTCTCACACCTCCGCCTTCTTCTCTGACCTAGTCCTCCCCAGCCCAGTCCTGTCAACTCCTTGACCTCACTTCAGATCTTCTGTCCTCGGGCCTCACACTCTCTCCCCTTAGTCTATGCTTGTTGAGGATTTTACTCCATCTTCCAACCCTAGCAAAGTCCTTAAGTCATTGACCTCCATGTTATTCTTGCCATAATGGAGGCCAGTCAGTTTATCTACTGGTCCAGGTGAGGACTCCTCTATTGGGATTGTCCCTTCTACCTGGCTACTCTTTGTCCTAACAGTCCTGCCTCAGGTGGTGGGACCCTTCTTGTTGCCCTCATGACCCCCAAATAAATAGAATTTTAGATGTGGAGGTGACTCGAGAGCTTGTCTAACTCAATTCATTACCCTGTGCATGAATTCTCTCTACAACACGTACTCAGCCAGCTTGAGCTTGGATACCTTTAGTGACAGTGAACTTAGCACCTGATGAGCAGATCATTTCATTTGGGGGAGACTCTTAATCGTTGTTGAGTTTTTTTCTGAGATTGATCAGCTTCTATCACTGGCCCAAATTCTGCCCACTTAAGCCATCCAGGATAAGCCTTACCCTCTCCTTGACATGACAGCACTGACAGTGATTATTGTCCATCCACCAGGTAGCCTCTTCTTTAGTCTAAACATTCCCAGTACTTTCAGCTGATATTCACTCTGACGTGGTTTGGATTTCCTTGTCAGTAGCATCTGCACAGCCTTGTCTACAAGTGTTTTAGTTGGTTTGAAACATGGTCCCCAGAAAGGAACATGATATTCCAAGATTGTCTCACCAGTATAGCGTCTGGTACAATGTGGAGGAAATTTTTGTTGATTACTGGAATGGAACAATCACTTCCCTTTCTCTGGACACTTTGCTTCTGTTAATACAGCCAATGGGTCAGCTTGGCTTTTTTGTTGTGTATCACGTCACTTTGGAGTGAGTGAGCTTGTGATGAGCTAAAAGCCTGATTCATTGTCGCACGAGCTGCCGTGCAACTCCATTTCCTCCAGGCTGTACTGGTGGAGCAGTTGGTGTTTTTGCACATGAGTTCAGGACTTGGCATTGATTGATTACCATTTAATTTAATCCAGTTAGTAGGCTAGACCAGTGGGATGCCAGCTATCTCTTTCACTTTCATGTGATTCACAAATTTGATAAGTAGTTTATATAATTTGTCTGCATCCCCCCTCCCCCCAATTCTCTCAGTTCCTCTTTCTGTCCTCTCTCCTTTCCTGTCCCTCTCAAGTGCATCACCATGGTCCCAGGAGCCGGGGCTCCCAATCCCATGTCATCTTCAGCTCCTCGCTCTCACTCCCCCCTCCCCTGTGACATTGCCACATCGTGGCATTTTGGCCTTCACAACATCTCTATTATTTGTCCCCTTTTTTCTGCTCACCAAGCCTCCACCCTGGTGTAGGCCCACGTCACCACTTACCTCAATACTGGCAGTAACTGGTCAACACCCGCCCCAGTGCATCCTCATTCACTCTACTGCTCTGTAAACTTCAGCCTCCTGTCACTTCCAGGATCAAACGTAACATCCTTTGCATGAAAGTTTGTCACAACCTGGCCAGTTCCCACCTTTCCCATTTTCTTACACTTCATGACCTCTGCAGCCCACCCACACCAGCCTCATCAGCCAGCAAATAACTAGGTATTAAGCATCTGCTATTTGCCAGACGCTGTGCTAAGCACTGGGATTGTGTTTGTCCTTTGTTCTCAGGTCACCAGCCTCACTTTCTCCTCCTGGGCCATCTGGGTCCAGTGGCCAGATATTCATCGGGACAACTGGAGATGGCCCAGGATGCATTGGGAGACCCTGGCCCTTTTAGGCTAAGGTCTTTTCAGGTTCTCACTCTTTAAGAAGTTAAACAAGGGATGGTCCCTTTAATTAAAAAAAAAATCGGGGTGGGTGGGAGGAGAGAAAGACCCTCAGGGTTCCTGGGTAGAATAGAGACAGTTACTATTTACATTCACTCTGTGCTAGGAGAGCAGGGACCATTATCCAATCTATGAGCTCCAGAATGAACTGGGTTTAACACTTGGTCTTTGAGGAAGAAATCTAGCCAGTAAACCAGAAGTTAAGGAGGCAACCCTCAGCCATTGAAATGTACCTTCCTTTGGGCAGACCACCCTGAGGAGAAGAGAGGAGAGGAGAGCCTATTCACAGGCTGTGTTTGTCCTTTGTTCTCAAAGAGGACCATGACATCAGGAAAATGATGGCATGACTTGCAGTTGACTTTGATTTGAGTGAGGGAGGGCTGTTCGAGGTCATCAGCCTCATTTTCTCCTCCACAGCCATCATGAGCTAGGGATACAAAGACAGGCAAAAACAATCCCTGCCCTCAAGGAGCTTCCAGTCTAAGGAGGAAGCCTCCTTGCTGTTCCTCACACCCTCACCTCTTGTCTTCAGGCTTTTGCATTGGCTGTCCCTCGTGCCTGGAATGCTCTCCCTTCATTCACCTTTCAGTGTCCTTGGCTTCCTGCAAGACAAACCAGAGGTAGCTTTTGCTGCCCTCCCCAACTGCTAGTGCCTTCCCCTTAGAGATTACACTCCATCTAGTTCATGTATGTGTGTGTGTGTGTGTATGTATGTATGTATGTATGTAGTTTGTCTCATTTTCATATTTGTCCTATTCCATTGGATAGTGGGCTCCTTGAGGACAGGGGCTATCTTTGTGTTTCTTTGTGTCTCCAGTGCTAGCACAGTGTCTGACATAGAATTAGTACTTAATAAATGTTTATTGACTCACTGCAACTTCCATCCAGGTTGACACTGATGCCCTACATGGATTGGTCATCTTACCCTATTGTCCACACTTCTCCATTTTGCCTACAGAGGCCACCTTGTGGACATCCAAATGTATGTCTTCATAACATTAGCCTAGTATATAAATCTAGTAACTGTATGAATGAAAGCCTATGAAGTTAGCCTGGCATGATATAGTGAACTCATGCCAACTCCCAGTGATCCATTCTTCCCTGAGTGCTCACAAATTATCCATTTAATAATTCATTCTAGAATTTTTCTGAGGATCAGTTATGCTCCAGCCTCCACCTCCAGCCCAGTGCTTCAGCTCCCATCATGGGTCCTTGGGTTTCTGGTTGGTGAAACTTCACCCTGTGTAGCCTGAGTCAGAACGCCCCCTGCTGCTGTTAGCCGGCCATCTTCATGTCATGCTCCCGTGCTTCAGCCTGCGCCTCCAACCTGGCACTCCACCTTCTGCCTTGGGGCTGTAGGCTTCTGCTTGGTGAGACCTCACTGTCTCTATCTGACTCAGAGCCCCTCGCTGCTGTCACTCGGCCATCTTCACGCCATGGTCCTGCGCTCCAGCCTTCACCTCCAGCCCAGCATGTCAGCTTGTGTCCTGGGTGCCCGGGCTTCAGAGACTCCACCATTTGTAGCCTGCCCCAGACCCCTGTGCTTTTCTTTCCTGTTCATCTTCATGCTATGCAAGTGCTAGTTGTCCCCTTTCCACCTTTCACTCAGGTAATAAAGTAAGCCGACACCAGCATGCCTGGAAAGCACACATCAATCCTGTGACTGTTCTGTGGTTGCACTTGCTGTCCCTGTGACGTCCCTGACCATCACTCTCTTCTGTGTGTTGTCCTCCCCTGTTAGAATGTAAGCCCTTTGAGGGTAGGGACCATTGCTTTTTGTGTTTGTGTCTCTATTGCTTCGTACAGTGCCTGTCACACAGTAAGCGCTTAATAAATGTGTTTGTTCATTCACTCATTATCTTGATGTGACCGGTTGTGTCTGCTCCATCCTCTTATCTGTGCTGTAAGCCTGCACTTGTCCACATTGCCCCCTGGGGATCTCATGGGAGAACCTTCCTTAGATACCTTGCTGGATTCCAGATGTACGTCATCTCCACAGCATTTGCCTAATGTAGTCATCTGGAAAACTTGCAACTACAAGGAAATGGGATTAGTCTGGTATGACTTCTAGTAATCACTGCTTCCCCCAGTGCTCACAAATTATCCATTTAATCATAAGGTCATTGATCTAGAGCCAGAAGAGGCCTCAAAGGTCATTTATCACTCTAATCCCAATTCGCCTGTTCTGCCCTAGGATTTTTCTGAGGATCGATGGCAAGCTCCCTCAGCAGTCTTTAACTTCCCTGACTGACTTCTGCCATTTTAGACAATTGAAACATTCTGCTTATCTCCATGACCCTTAGCATCTCTGGACCAATGGTCCAGCCTATTTGCACATAGGCATTTGGACACTGATCAATTTTTGCCTCATGATTCGCAGTCACATGACAGAATTACAGTTTGGAAGAGACTGCATTCTACAATTACATTCAAGTTTAAATTTGTTCTGTGCAGGTGTCCCATTTTCCCATCAAAATTGAGTGTTTTGTTACTTCCATTCCCACGCTCTTTGCTCCAGCTAGTCACTCGCTTACCCGCTTCCTTTTGCAGTCCCTTGACCATCTGAGTCTTCATTTCAGCTCCTAATTTTCATGTAAAATGCTGGCCATGGGGGTATGCACCTGTAATCCCAGCTGTGGGTGGATGGGGAGGGAAGCTGAGGCAAGCAGATCACCTGTGCAAGAGCAGGATTAGAGCCCATTGGGTGTCCTCTCTCAATCCTGTACCAAGATGGTGAGCCCCTGGAAGAGGGCCCATCTGGCCTAGCTCAGAAATGAAGCTGGAAGTGACATTCAGTACTGGGACTGAGCCCGAGTGGCTGTATGTCCAGCCTAGATGAGATAGGAAGACCCAGTCTTACCATCCCCACCCCCACCCCCCAAAAAAAGCATATAAGAAGCTTCCTGGCCAAAATAAAACATTTTTCTAGACTCAAATTGTCCTTGGTGCCGGGTTCTCAAATCTGTTCTTAATTACTCTTCCCTGCTGACCTGTTTACTCATCCTTTTCACTGTGTACTTTGTTTTCCATGTTTTCTCTTCCTTTCTGGTGTGATTCATTGCTAATCTTGACCCCAGTTCTTGTGTATGCTATGTCTTCTATTTACCCACCTGCTTCCTATCTTTGACTGTTTCAGGCTGGTCTCCAGTTCACATGTGCTTTTGGACGATTAGATTCGTTGCTTACTTACCCTCCATCCTCAAACTAACTTAAGCATGTTCCTGACTCCTGTGGTGTCTGTCATATACTAAGCACATAATTCCTTCTGCTTCCTTCCCTTCTTTACTCCCTCTTTCCATCCCTTCTCTTTCCCTTCTCTTGTCTCCTTCCCTCACTGCTGCCCACAATCCTAGCTCGTAGCATGGATGGTAATTTACCGTAGGTCGATGTGTGATACAACCATAGAATTTTGGGAGTTGGAGTGGACCATAAAAATCTTCTATTCCAACTCTTTCATTTCAAAGATCAGGAAACAGGCCTAGGGATAAAGCCACAGAAGTAGTGGGCAGCAGCACCCAGGTCCTCAGATGACAAACCCAGAACTGTTTCCAGGATTACTCAGATGCCCACATTGCCTCTTTATTTCTATGGATTTAACATTTTCCTTCTCCTTTTTTTCTGTTTTTGGGTATGTGAGCCTCCAGAGCTCAAGCTATTTACCTTTTTCCATCTCCACACATGTGAAGTAACCCATCCAGGGTCACCGAGGTAGTAAAGAGCAAAGTTCCATCTCTAATTGCTGAGGGTTTAAAATAATATTTCTTGATATTTATTCTAGGCCACTAAGAGCATATTCTTTTATAATTTTGTGGTGTTTTAAAAGTTTAAGAATTTTGTTTTTAAATATTCTGTCAAATTCATGAATATTTTATAGAGCATTAGATAATAATTAAGCACACACAGTTGTTTGGGAACTTCTTGTGTATCCAGCAAAACATGGGCCTGGTCTTAGAGAAGCATTCATTTCAGTGCCAACTCTCCTTTTGCCTTGGAACACCCCAATATTAGTGGTGAATTTGAGAGAACCTTTGAATATATCAGTGGGATTTTTTAGGGCTTTTTGGTTGTTTAATCTCTTTACTTGTCTCACGTGCCTCAGAGTGGGTAGGTCATTCCATTTCTAGCACGTGCATCTGTTTCCCACATGATTGGCGATAATAGCTAAAGACACTTGTGACACTTTGCATTGTGTTAAGTTTTAATAGTGTGGTTAACCACAGAGATTTATACTACACTCAAGATAAACTGGAAAGGAATGCGAAACAATATGGAGGAATAAACTAAATGGTGAAAAAAAGAAAAGAAGAACCCATCCTGAAGCTAAAACGTTTCCTCGTAAACCATTCTTTGCTACAAAGTTAAGGAGAGAAATCTGTATATGAAAAGACATGTAGTTCTTGTAAAATATCTCCCTTTCCCCTCCCCACCCCAAGTAGAATATAGGTTGATGTAATAGAGAGTTCACTAGATGGAGAGGATGGAGATCTGGGTTTAGAACTTTCTATGGGACACTGAGGAAGTAGCCTTGTCTCTAGGCCATTTTTTTGCAGCTATAAATTAAGGGGCGTCAATCAGCCAATCCTTAAGGACCCTTCCAGGTCTTCTGTTCTGTGACCTACGATCTAAAGTCTTGAAGTATATATATTTTTTAAAAATACATTTTGTATTGTTTTTTTTTACATTACCAGAATTTCTCCTCTTCCCTTTCCCAGAGAGCCATCCTATGTTACAAAAAATATTTTAAAAAAGAGGAAGAGAAAAATAAAACAGCAATATCTATCAATACTTAGAAGACATCTGAAAATCTGTGCAGCATTCTGCCCCCATATAGCTCCCACCTCTGCAAAAGAGAGTGGATGGGGTATCTTTTATCTCTTTTTGGGAGCCCTCCTTATTCTTTTTAATTTTGCAGCATTCACTTTGGATCGTTTTGTAGTTTTTCTTTCCATTTACATTGTTGTTGTCACTTCTTGGCTCTGCTTACTTCATTTCGTATCAGGTCTTTCCATCTCCTTTGAATTTATCATTTCTTGTAGCAGTTAGATTCCATTCCATTTCATTTGTGTACCACCCATTGGTTTAGTCACACCCTGACTGATGGGCATCTACTTTGTTTCCAGTTCTTTGCTTGTACTACAAAAAGGTCTGCTCTACATATTTTGACACCTATGGGAAATTTCTTCCTATCATTGACTTCCTTGGGGGTATATATCTACTAGTCCCTTTACTTTTAGTCCCTTTATTTGCATAATTCCAAATTGCTTTCCAGAACAGTTGTAATGATTCACAGCTCCTCCAACAATGCACCTGTCCTTCCATGACCCCTGAAATCTAGACTCTTCCCATCTTTTGACTTTCTCATCTTTTGCCCATCTACCTCAGGTCTTTTTTGGAAATTTTGTATTAATTAGATTTAGACAAAACTTAGTGTCTCATGTTTTTTTCAGTAAGGGAGATGGGTTAGACTCAGAAGTCCCTCTTGACTCTTAAATCTTATTTTACTCTCAATTTAATTACTCATTAGGATTTCATATTAGATTCATGTGTCTGGGCACAGAGATCTGAATACAAGTGTTCATAGGGTTTCATAGGCTTTGGAGCTGGACCTTAGAGATCTTCTAGGCCAACTTGTTCATTTACAGATGGAAGAAAATGAACAAAGAGAGGAAATGATTTGCCCAGAGTCACATAGATAAGTGTCAGTAGTGAGATCTGAACCCAGATCCTGTGATTCCAGAGCCCTGTGCATTTGCCACTTTACCAAGCTGCTTCTCCTTTCTGGTGCCCGGTTGTCTGAAGAGAATGGGCACTTATTAGCCTCTTTACCAATGTTAGTCATTGTTTTATAATTATTTGATGGATAATTAATAAAAATTAGTAAATCAATACTGTTTAATTAGTGATTGTCAGTATTATTTGATAATAATCAGAATGTAGAAGAGCTGTCCTATAAATATTTTTAATTTGTTTGCCTTTTTAGCCATTTATGACCCTACTTGGGGTTTTCTTGGCAGATACTGGAGTGGTTTGCCATTTCCTTCTTCAGTTCATTTTACAGATGAGGAAACTGAGGCAAATGGGGTTAATTGCCTTGTCTGAGGTCACACAGCGAGTAAATGTATAGGCTGGATTTGAACTAATGAAGATGAATCTTCCTGACTCCTGGTCCAGTGCTCTATATCTGTACCACCTAGCTGCCCTTTGTTTGCCTTTAGATACCTGCAAATCCCCTTTGCTTTAATTCACCCATTTAAAGTATAAAATGCTCTCTTTTTTTCCTATTGGATGTAGGGCTTATTTGAAGCATCTAGAACATTTTTCTCAATCAACCAACCAACAAATATTTAGTGTGCATCTATTATAGCATATAAAGTGCATCAGAGAAAAGGAAAGGAACAGAAATTGGATAAGCATGTATTAAGTGCCTGCTATGCGCCAGGCATTGTACTAAACACTCTGTAAATACTTGATTCTCAGAAAAAGTCAACAAGGTAGGTGCTATGATTGACCCCATTCAGTTGAAGGAAATGAGGTAAACAGATTATAAGACACAGACAAAGCAAGAAGAGATTATACATTATATGATTATGTGATTTTATAATTACATCATACATTATGTGATTCACACTTAAAATCCCTGATGATGACGATAATGATGGCAGCTAGCACTTACATGGTGCTAGCATTTAATTACCTCATTTAATCTTCACTGCAGTCCTGAGATGTAGGTCCTATTAAGGTAATCTATTAAATGTCTGTGACTGGATTTGAACTCAGGTCTTCCTGACTCCAGACTCTGCATTGCATCTGCAGCGCCCCCTGGTGGCCGTGAGACGTTGCACTAAAGTACATGCCCTAAGGATAAGTCAGGGGAACCTGTCTTTAGTGTTGTTTACTTAGCTCATCCAGTAGGTTTGCAGTCTCAGTAAATTCAGTGCAATTCACGAGGTACATAGGAAAGGTGACATTTGTAATTTCAGCAGGAAAAAAATACTTTCTTTTCATTTTTTTTTTTTTTTTACCATATGATCTTCACAAATGGGCTCATTCAAGCGGTTACTTATTTTGATAGTTTGTATTCTTAATAGTATATAGCTACATCCAGACTGCATGATGACTTGGTTATTTTGTTTACAAAAATGAAACTGTTCCTTGTGAAGTCACTGGGAGGCCAGCCGTCTTTAATTCCATTGGCCCATCATAGATATCAGCAACGCGCTTTCTCACACTCAAGGAGGTGTGCAGACATCCTCAAAAACATGTTGGAATTGTTTTACTTCATGTCTTTAAATTTTCATTATTCCTGATTTCTTTTTGAGGATTTTTTCTTTCTTGTCATTTTGAAATTTTAAACTTATTTTGGTTATAAATGTGTAACCCTGATGCTGTGGATGCCTAAAAGTTCCCAGTTATCTTCTGAGGGTTATCACGCTTTTTAAACTTGATTGGTCAGCGCTTCCATCCCACCTACAAGCTTGAGAAATATTCTCTCATAGACAGCCTGCTGAACTGCCCTTGAATGCTCATAGCTGCGTGAAAAGGGCTTTGATGTCAGAGGGCTCAGTTCAGATCCTGGTTGTTCCCACATTGTCCCCATGGATGAATAACCACAGGCAGATCACTTCATCTCTCTGGGCCTCAGATATTCGTATTTCTGAAAACAAGTTCTGGGGTTCTTTCTGGTTCTGAAGCCTAGGAAGGAGCTAGGAGGTACATTGCATAGACTGTTGAAACTGGAGTCAGGAAGACCCAAGTTCCCATCTGCCTCAGACACTTGCAAGTTGTGTGATGTCAGTTTCCTCATCTGTAAAATGGGATAATAAATAGTACCTGCTTCCTTGTAAGGATGAAATACCACTTGTTATTAACAAACCTTAAACTACTATGTAAATGTCAGCTGATGATTATGACAATGATGAAACAAACATAACTTGTGGTAACATTACCATCTGTGGGCTTCGCTGTGCCAGCATATGCTTGGTTCCAGACTCTGACTTGTCTCCTACCCCAGGTCACTTAGTATCTGAATCCTCAGTAGGAGTTCTCCCGCTCCCCTTCCCCACAGTGCTCTGTCTTCCCTGTAGATCCAGGGTTCCTGTGGTAGCACTGACCTCTGTCTGCCCTCCTCCACTCTCTTAAGGAGCGATTCTTTAAACAGCACCACATTTAGCAGTCCTGCTGGGTGGTGTTAGGGAAGCCTTCTCACTGCAGCTGTGCCTGAGAATATAAACTCCTCAAGGGTAGGGTCTTCATTTTTTGTCTTTGTAATCCCCAGTGCCTAGCATAGTGCCTGACACATACTAGACATTTAATAAATCCTTATCGATAGATGGATTTAATATATTTTAATATTAATAATGCTTTTCTTTTGTTGAATATTTTAAATGTTAGTAGTACTTTACTCACAGCCATCTTGTGATTCAGGTAGAATAAGTATCATCCCCATTCTACAAATGAACAAACTGAGCTGACGAAAAGGCAAAGGGATTTGTTCCCCTCCTCTCATTTTTTTTATTATCTTGTTCAGGCTCACACAGCTAGTGTCAGAGGCCTGACTCAAAGTCCCATCTTCTGACTCTAAACCAACGTTCTTTTTATGACTCCAGAGTGTGTCTCATATGATACCATGGAATGCTAGGAGCAATATAATAAAATGTTCAATCCTGGTACATCTGTATTTTCTTCCATTCTACCTGTCGTCAAGTTCCTTCCATCTTGTCCCAGTGGACTGAGGGGTGTGTGTGTGTGTGTGTGTGTGTGTGTGTGTGTGTCCGTGTGTAAAATGTCTTTTTAATGTCAACTTGTTTTTTCTCTTCTAAAGAGGAGACAGGTTTTTCTATTGCTTTTCTTCTACTCATTCCTTTTTGTCATTTTCCTTGTTCTTTTGTCTACCTTTCATAAATAGTAGCTCCTATTTCTTTCTTAATTTATCTTCTCAATCCTATAGATTTTGTCTTTTTCACCTCGTGGCTTAGTTACTAGCTTGAGCCGCAATCATAGCATTGTTTTAGGCCCTTACCTTGTCTTTGGTCTGATAGAAGGAACGCAAAGATGGGAGAATAGCTTCCCTGGATCAGCCTTATGGTCCATCCAAGGCTGGGTTTTATCCCTGGTGGGGTTGGGGGGCAACATCATGGAACACATGGACTCACTGATAACACCCTTAAAGCATTCTAGTTTCCCCTAATGACTCCTCCTAGGTCCTTCACCTTAGGCCTTTTTGTAAGCCATTTGTCTTTGCTGCACTGTGGGATAATGAGGGCCATTTCCTCTATGATGCATCCCATCTTTTATTTGTTCCACTTACCTTTTAACCTTCATGAAAGCTTTTTAGCTCTATAATAGCTAAGCTATGTTTATCTCATGCTGCTAGCTCTTTGGCATAGGCTCTGGCCATTCTGTTCTTATCTCTCTAAACTAAAAAGTCTAGCTCCCTTTCCCTTCTCCAAATCCAAATATGTTACAGTTCTCTTCAGGTGTAACAGCCAGAAGAGGGCATGGTCTCTCATACCCTGCTTCTGTTCAAGACTAGAATACTGCTTCATGTACCCTTCCGAGTATTACCAGATAATTATGGGTAACATGGGCAGTTGGTCTGGCTGCTGTCTTTAGGAAATAATCTTTGCACAACAACGATTCACATTCTCTGCCTTTTTCACCCCTCCGTAGACCTCCAAAGAGGTTTATTAAGTGGTCCCAGTGATTCTCTAATTGGCCTCTTAAGTAAGGAGACTGATTTCCACCAGCATGGTGGTGAAGGTTTTGGATTTGGACTAAAAGTACTCAGGGATTGAATTCCCACCTTTGCTATTTACTGCCTGTGTAACTGTTCCCTACCTTTGTCTCTCCCCTTCTTCTCCTTCTCTCCTTCCCTCTCTTTTTCTTTCTCCCTCTTCTTCCCTCTTTCCTTCCTTCTTTCCCTTCTTCCTTTCCCTCTCCTCCCCCTTTCCTCCCTTATCTACAAATTGAGAGAATTAAAGTGGGTCTCTACTAGCAGTGAATCTATAATCCTCTGTCCTTCAAATGAGGTAATATGTAAAAGTGCTTCACAAACCTTAAAGTGCCATCGAAATGTTAGCTATTACCCTTATTTTTATTCAAGAAAACCTGTCTTGTTTCTTGAAAGTCACCATGTGTATTTTAAGAACCTCTCTTTTTCTGTGGAGTCCCTTGCCAAGGTATTATTTTTCATAATAATGCCATGTTTGTGTTACAAAGATACAGCATATAGATTAAAAAGTCTAAATGTATTTCTCAGGTGACTGATAATATTGGGTGGGAATGGGTACAAGAGCTATTTTTAAGAGAATTGACAAAATGGATTCTCTCATCCAGGCGAAACAGGATCGGGGGAGGGGGAAAGGAATAAATGCTTATTCAGTGCGCACCGCGTGCCAGGCACGGTGCTAAGTGCTGAACAAACCTTACTGCATTTGATCTTTCTAACAACCCTGAGGGGCAGGTGCTACCATTCGACCTTTTTTTACAGTTGAGGAAACTGACGCAGGCAGAGGATTAGTGACTTGGCTGAGGTTACACAGCTTATATATGTCTGAAGTAGGGTTTGAACTACCGTCTTCCTGACTCCAGGACCCAGGCATCATCTACAACGCCCCCTAGCTGCACAGTAGACTAGAAAGACCAGAAGATCGGCTTTGAGTCTTGCTGATTCTCATGTGTGACCTTCGTCCAGTCACCTCCTCATTTCTACTTCTACTCCTCATTTCTCCCATCTAAAAAAATGGGACTAACATTATCACTTACCTCAAAATGAGTATTGAGTTAAGTATCAGAATGAAGTAATGTATGTAAAGCATTCTGTGAATGCAGTGGTATTATTTCTGCATGAGAAAATAGGGCAAAAAGAGAGTGAACTGGACAGGATGCTGGGAGAGCCCGTCAGGTGAGAGTGGTCGTAGCAACCCTTTGAGTTCTTACCTCTCTGGAGACAACTTCACATCTGGGGACAAGGGCACCTGAAGGTGGTTTCGTTCTATTTGTTCAGTGACTTTTGTTACTATATCCTGATAGATGTCCTTTCTAAAACTTTGTTCCAGAGCACGGATGCCCTTCAGTCCACTCTCCAGCCAGAAATGCAGATTGAGCATGGCGCCATCCAGATCCAGTGAGGCAGAAGGGGGGACCGAGGGGCTGCAGATCCAGGTGCCCTGGCTGTGCTGATTGGCCGTGGCTTCCATCCAGAGACCTGAGGGGGAAGTGATCACCACCCTTACTGGCTGGCGATTCCCTGGATGTGATCATTGTTCTGAAACCATGTTGTCCTCATGGTTTAATGCATGGGAGGTCAATACGCGCACACACACACACACACACACACACACACACACACACATTCTGTTAGAGTGCACTTACAGACAGCGAAATCCTCCTCCAAGGACAAAAAAAAAATTCTCCTGCAAAATCAAAAGTTCAAAAATAAATTAACATCCCCCACCAGCAGCACTTCCCATGTCTTCTGAGTCATATACTGTTGGGAGTCTAGAGAAAGATGGAAGCAAGCATGGAGCAGATACTTTACTACATATAGAAAAATCAAGAACTAAAATATTTTTCATTGTCTAAATGGCTTTTTTTAATTTGCTATGGTGTTTATAACAAAAAGAAAAAAAAATTGGAAAAAAAAATGAGTGTAAGTATCCAAGGCCTTTGGCTAAGTGTTTTCTGTTCAGTGTAATGAAAATAGGTATTTGAAAAAAGACTACTAACAATTTTGATGGAATTGTTGCTTAAACTACTTTTCTAGGAGAAAATGCTATTGAACTGTAATTATGCATTTCTAATGAAATAAATAAATGTGTATTTATGAGCACAGTAGCTTTAATGCTATTGAACATCAGGGGAGCTCAATTTCAGTAGAACTTGACGTCGCTTTTGGCTTGGCGTAATTCTCATCTCAGCCATTGCTTAGAAGACGAGATTCTGATGCTTCTTGGTGGTACTCACAATGCTTGTTAGCCTCATCTCAAAGAAACTGGTGTGACTGTTTTGGATGGTTTGCACAGGGTCTTCCCATCCATGTGGAATCCTCCCTGTCATCTCATTGACTCGTAGGTGGAGGATCTTGGTGAACATCTAACCCAACCCTCTCATTTTATGATGAACAAGGAGACAAGGAGAGAAGTGAAATGCCTTAGTCAAGGTTATACAGGGAGCAACAGAACCAGATTTTACACCTAAAGTCTCTGGCTCCCAATCCTGTCCTCTTTTCACTACACCAGCCTCCTCCCCATCCCCACCCCCATGTTGCCCATAAAGAAACTGAATCTCAAAGTTGAATATTGAATAGAATTCTGTTTGGAAAACTACATTCCCTCGCCCCTACTCTGCATCAGCATCGTGGCAACTGCACTATGAATTACTTAAAGCCAACCCAAAATCAATTATCAGAGGCAGCATGGCATAGGATAAAGCACTGGACTTGGAGTGAGAAGAACCTGAGTTCAAGTCCCACCTCAGACATTTACTAGCTGTGTGACACTGGGCAAGTCACTTAACTTCTCTCTGACTTGGTCTTCTTATCTGTAAAATGTGGGGAATGGACTAGAAGACTTCAGGTGCTTTCCAGCTCAATGAGCCTATGTTACCAGAAATATACTTGCTGAGAAATTCACACTTTACTTTCTATTGTCCTTCGGCTGGGGGTGGGGGGTGGGGGCAAATAAACATGCCATCCCATTCATCTCTAGTGTCTAATGCTGGTCCAGATAAGTAGAGAAAACAACCAAGCAAATGTATGTTCAGCATCATTCAGGCTATTTAAACTACATTAGCCCACATTTCCTAACTGTCTGTCCTCTATCTCCCCTGTCTGTCTGTCCATCTGTCTGTCTATCCGTCTATCCATCTCGATCTACCTGTCCATCTGTCTATCTCCTCTATCTGTATCTGTCCATCCATCCATCCATCCATCCATCTATCTGTCTGTCATCTATCTCTAAATGATTCAATGGTAATAGGAAAGAATCCTAGATTTTCAGTTAAAGGACCTAGATTCAAATCTCAGTGCTACAATGTGTTATGCATGTGATCATGGGCAAATCACTTCATCTCTCCGGCTGGACCTTTGTTTCCTCATCTGTAAAATAATGAGGTTGAACTAGATGATCTCCCAAGCTTCCTTCACTCCCCAATGTCTTTGATCTCAAAAGGTCCCATGAGATCTCAGAAAGTGTTGTTGACTCTAATATGGAAAATACGCTCTGTTTGGCATGTGGTTTAAGGCTGTTGATTACTTTGTAAGTTTACCAGCTAAAATAGGTCGGTGTGGGAGTGTCAGGTAAGGAGGAGGTAATGCCACCAAGTGCCACAAGGTGGCTGTCACCTTCCATTACCTGCTAGAAGCCCCGCTCTGCACCTGTTGGTTGAGAGTTGTGGGGACTACTCAAGGTAAGCATCCTTTTTGGGATAGGCTTTGCAGTGCTTGGACTAGGAGAAGGATGTAGACGAAATGTGGGCTGAGCCTAGAGTCAGAGCTTTATCTGTTGGAGGAGGAAGCCTCCTGGAATCACCTTTTATCTCCCTGGAAAGGTGTAAATTGGAAAGCTGAGGTGATCATTTTAGGTCACTGCCTTTCATCAAGCTGTATGAGCTGCCTAAGACTAACAATGACTTCTTTGGCCTTTTCCAACGCAAAGACTCTGTGAGAATTGAAGTGGACAGAAGAACAATTCAACTTTCTCCTAGAGAATGAGATTTGGGGGGGGGGGCTGTTTTTCTACTTCCACCTCCATCATATACCTCTACCTCTGTCCTGGATGAATGTGAAAATCTGGGTGCCATTGACAGAAAGTAGTGGCCCAAAGAAGCAGATTTAGGGGATAATATAATAAGCTTGTTTTGGTACATGTTGAGGTTGAGGTGCCAGGATTCAGGTGAAGGTGTCTGAAAGGCAGTTGGAGATGTGGTTCTGCCTCAAAGAAGGGAGGTTTGAATAACAGATTTGGAAGTCAACTGCTTAGAAATGGGATGGCATAGTGAAAGGGTGCTTCAGTGTCATATGGAGCTTTGGTATCTAAATAATAATAATAACAATGATAATAAGAAAAAGTATCTGAGTTGAGGAAATATTTGACCTAAGTCAGAAAGTTGGAAAGTAAAAGAAGGTCCCATGGAGGGAAAAAAAGGAGGAAGAAGGGCTACATTACACTTGTTCCTAAGAAACAAACTAGATCCTTTTCCTGAAAGGTGGGGCTCAGGGTTCTCAGCTCTTTGTCCTCTAAGGAATTATGATGTAGGTCTATGCATTGGTGGTGGGAGGGGGGAGGTCTGCTGGAAAGGGCCAGAGGAGGGAGAGAAGAGCAATGGTGGTTGATGAAGCCTTAGGCAGCTCTTGACCACCCCAATAACAAGAGAGAAGATGCCTATCTTCCTGGGGTATATATGGAAGACATGATAAGGAACCTCCCAAGACTTGCCCAGCTGGATAATTAATACCCTCTTTTGGTAATTCATATGGGCTTGAAGGAACCTAAAAAGGATTAATAAAGATTTGGGCAAGAAACTGAAGACCTTAGGGACACAGTTGACTTTATCATAGTTACCCCTTGAAGGCAAATGACCCAGAGATGAAGAACAGGTTTTGGAGAGTGAAGAGCTGGTTAAGAAGATGATATCTGAGAATGGGATGTGAATTTCTGGACCATGGATTGAACTACAGGAATAACAAGCTCTCAGAGAAGGCTTTCATTTCACCTCACAAAAGTTGCTTAAAAACGTATTTGCAGGGAACTTTCAAATCTAATGAAAAAGGCTTTAACTTAAAAAGAAGGCAGGGAGAAGAAAACTGCTTATATACATCCACCAAGCTAGATGTTATAAAATCTAACTATGAATAGCAGTAAAAATGTCCCAAGGTGCCTCAAGAGACCCAATTCAAGAAAGTAGCAGTAATAAAACTTATGGCAGCACATGTCTAGACTCAGCAAAGTTTGGCTAAATGAAAAACAAGGGGAACCAAAGATTCTTGCATAAGGTGGCCATTTGACATCATAAGTATTACTGAGGTCTAGTAGGTTGTACCCCATGCCTGGGTTATGGAATTGGAAGGATGTGCCTTATACAACTGAGAAAATTCAGAAACACGGTTTGGGAAACATGATGGAGAGCATTTGGATGAATATCAACAAATCCATTAAAAATAAAAATTTTGATACATAAAGAGGCATAATTATGAAGTGGAAAAGGGGAGTTGTCTCAAGAGATGACACATAGGGAACTCTCCCCATCAATTTTTATCTTATGAAATGGAACAAAAGAGTCTGCAAGACCAAGTAACAGTAATTACAAGTGTGAGAATAGTGTAAATGGGGCTAAAGCTAAGAATGAACTGAAGCTGTCAAAGAAAGCTAAGGACAATGAAAATTGTTTGGGTTTTTAGCTACAGTGGAGGAAAGAGGATTATCAGAGAAGGAATAAGACAGCCACACAGAGTGGGGAGAAGAAAGAATTACTCAGTGCTTACTTTGCTTCAGCTTCTGCTTTTTTTTTTTTTTAGACAAGGAGAATGAGCAGGGTAAAAAACCATATAGCTCATAGAAGGTTGATCCCCAAGCTCAATAGAGAGCCTTGCCAATGATCTTTGAAAGATTGTGGAAAATGAAGGCGGTACCATAAGACTGCAGATGGGCAAATATCAGACATATTTTTTTAAAGAAGGTAGGGGAAAATGGGGCCTGGCAACCACAGGCCAGTGAACTTGACTTTAATTCCTGGAAAAATCCAGAACACATTATTTCAAGGAATAATTATTGAGTCTTTAGAAGGGAAAAGGTCATGCCCATATAACTTCATTTCCTTTTTGGACCGAGTTTTTAACACATGGATCAGGGGAATATTGATTAGTTAACTAGATTTTAGCAAAGCATTTAAGTCTTTCATACTATTTTTAAAGGGGGAAATGGAGAGATGTAAGTTTGATGATAGGATGATTAAGTGGATTTGGAATTAATTGAATATCTGGATCCAAATCATTAATGCTTCAGTGACAGTTTGGAAGGAGCTCTCTAATGGGAGCCCCAGGGATGCCTGGACCTGTATTATTCAATGTTTTCTTTTTAAAATCATATTTTTAGTTGACACAAGGCTTGGAATCTAGCTAACACTCTGGATGGTAGGGCAAAGATTCAAAGATATGTCTGCAAGGTAGGATGTTAGGTCAGGTTGACTGTGATGGAATTTAAAAGGAATAAATGTCAAGGCTTAGATTTAGGTTCAAAAAATCAACTTCACAAGTACAAAGGTGGGAAGAGGAGCTGGGGAGAAGTGTGGTGAGGCAGAAATTTTCCTGAAACAGGTCTGGCTTAGCAATCTGCAAATCTGATGTTAGTTAGTGGGCTATAGGAGTCAAAGAAACTGATGAGATCTCTGGCTGTGTTAAAGGTCTGAGCATTCAAGAATTAGATGGTAAAATTCCTGTTGGACCCTGGTCTGGCCAGACTATATTTGAAGTATTATGTACAATTCTAGGAAACATGATTTAGCAAAGACATGGGTCAAACTGAAGAGGATCCAGAGGATGGCAATGAGGATAACAAAGGAATTTGAGCTCGTGTCCTATGAAGATTGGTTGTAGAATCTGAATGTTTAGCTTAGATAAGAGTAAACTTAGAGGGCATGATAGTTGTATTCAAGTATTTGAGGTTCTGTCATGTGGAAAAGGAATGAAATTTGTTTTTGACTCTGGAGTAATGGATAGAAGTTACAATGGAGCCAACTTGGGCTTGAAGAAAATTCTTTCACAATTATAGCTTTCTGAAAGTGAAATGGATTGCTTTGGGAGGTAGTGGGTTCCCCATCATTGGAGGTCTTCAAGCATGGTCTGAAATGATGTAAAGCGGTTGCTACAGTGAGGAGGCTGTTTGCCTAGAAAGCAATTTAGCCAGAAAATACTTGACTCTTTGTCAAGTGGAGAGATACAACAGCCAACAGTAAGTGCTTCAGAACACAAATTCATATGTAAAAATACTACCAAGGAGGATGGCGGAAGATATAAGCAGTACAACTTCATAAAGCTGAAATCAAATCACATCAATGGCAGCGAAAGGTCTGCAGAAAGCTTGATGTGAGACTCCCCTGCCTTCTCATCCCAGGACCACTGACAGATGAAATTGGAAGGAGGACAACAATTATAGCATTTCTGTAATTAGCTCTTTTCATCTTAAGTGACAACTGAGCTACCACATTTTGTCTACAAGATATCACTTCCAGATGTGCAACGTAAAGACAAGATAATCTTATGGAAGAACATGAAGCCAGGCTAGAATGGAGACTGCAGATGGACAGAGAATCCATGCTCAGGTAACAAAACCCTGGGAGCTTTGAGGGGTCATTCAACAGGATAGCTCAGAAAGGGGAAGATATCAAAAAAATGAGGGTAGGGTAGGAGAAATCACAGATTGTCCTTATTTTTTAAAAATGTCTAACAAGAAGACACCAATCCCTACCCACCTTTATGCCCATGAAGATCAAATGAGATCATATTTATAAGGTGTTCTGCAAACCTTAAAGTTCTATATAAATGCTAGCTATGATTACTACTGGCAGACCACATTCTCTGCAATATGCTGTATACTCCTTGAGAGGAGGGACTATTTTTTTTTTTGCACTTGTACTCCCAGTGCCTAGCACAGTGCTGGGTATATAGTAGGTACTTAATAAATGCTTATCGATTTGATACGTTAAAAATGCTTTTAAAAAATGCAGAAGAAAGTATTCTATGAGTTCCAAAGGGGAAGATCAGTACTGATGGGGGAGGGTGACTCAGGTGGGGCTTCATCAAGGAGCCACTGGGGGAAACCAGATTGCCCTGGGTGGAGAGAGAGGGGTGGTGAGGAGGTGGAAGTGCCAAGCAAGTGTAGGCAGGGTCAGATACAGTCTCCAAGGGTGAATTTAGTGAAAAAAAAATAATAACCATTCTCTTATAGAGTACTTTATCATTTACAAAATGCTTTCCATGTGAGGTAAGCAGGAGATGGGTGTGCTGGAGCCAGCTCTCACGAGCTCGTGTCCATGGTTGAATTTCCAGTGTTAACATTTTTACATCAGAAATTGGCCACGGGCTCTTCAGCTGGGCTTGGTTTATTGTTTTGTTGATTGTTGAGGCTTAATAAAGTATTAATCATGCAAATTCAACTTAGAAGTCTGCACACAGTTCCCAGTATATCTCTGTATTGCTCTACAAGCTATATTGGAGTGCTGTAGAAGGCTCAGGGAATGAAGGCATCACCAGAGTGGAGGCCCAGGGACTGAAGGTTAATAATAATAGTAGCAATAACTGGCATTTATGTAGTGCTTTAAGGTTTATGCATTATCTCGCTTGAGCCTCATGACACTCCTCGTTATAATCCCCATTTTATCTATCTGTTTTTTGGAGGCAATTGGGGTTAAGTGACTTGCCCAGGGTCACACAGTAAGTGTCTGAGGTCAGATTTGAACTCAGGTCCTCCTGACTCCAGGGCTGGTGCTGTATCCACTGTGCCACCTAGCTGTCCCCTGCTTTTTTGGGGGGGTGGCACCCATTTTAGATAGGAAGTAAAAGTGGTCTGTGAGGGACCTACCCATGTTTGTAGGTGACAGTATTTGAATCCAGGACATCTGAATTAAAAGGTAATGGATGCTCTTTCTACTACACTACAAACCTAAACTCATTCATTAAGTATTAAGTTCCTAATACATTCGAGATCATAGGCACAGATACTGATAAGACCAAAAAAAAAGTTCTAGACCCTGTGCTCAAAAAGCTTTGAGTCTAATATTCGCAGACCATAATTATAATCTAATCAGTGATATAAACACATGTTCACAGGATTTAGAGTCTGAAGGATACTTAGAGGTAACCCAGTCCAGCCCCTTCCTTTTATAGATGAGGAAACTTCCCCAGGGATATGCTAGCTAGTAATTATCCTAGCTCAGATTCAGTCCCAAGTCATAGAATCATAGCTGAAGAACTGGAAGGAACCTCAGAGGTCATCTAGTTCACCTCCCCATTTGACAAATGGGTAAACTGAGGGCTAAGGAGGTTAAGTAGCTTCCTCAAGCATAGTAAGCACCCAGTTCTCTGACTCCACAGTGAGGGTTTTTTTTCCATTGTGTTGTGCTGCCCTGACTCCAAATCCAGTGCTGCCCCGATGTTGATCTGGGGTCTACAGTTCACTTGTTGAGTGGAATCGGGGTGTTGGGTTGGATGGGGGTACTGCTGTTATGATTATTTTCTGCTCCTTGGACTGATTCTGCTTTTCTGAACAGAGAAACAAGCTGTAGACTTCTTGGAGTAAATATCAAGAAAACAAATTCTGCCTTGTTTGCACTAACCCTTAGCAGAGAGGGTTTGGCAGCATGTCTTAAGGTTATGTTGCTTTCTGACAGGGCAGGGCGTCCTCCACTCCACATTTAACACCCGTTTCCAGTAAAGTAACTCATGATGTAGCAATTTGGACAATAAATGGACAAGTGGTCCTAAGGCGTTGGACACTTCAGATCTCAGAACTAGAAAAGACATCGTCAACCATCCTGTCCAAATAGCACACCCAAGCAGTGACGGGACATGACCGTGGTGTCATACTAGGTCTCCTGGTTCTAAATTCAGTACTCTACCCTTGGATCATGCAGAGTTGAATGGAATTGAAACTATTCTAAGGTCTTCCATCATAACCTCAGCAACCCGCTAAGCCAAGCACAGCAGTTACTACTACCATCATCTGACAAACAGTGAAACTGAGGCATAGAGGAGTGGTGACTTACTCAAGGGACAGACAGCTGGTTGGGGACTGACCTGTGATTTGAAATCCGGACTCCCAGTGCACAGCTCTAGAGAGTAAGACTTTGTCTTCCTATCAGTATGCAGCTAGTGAAGAGGGGAGCTGGAGGAAGATGGATGAATGTGTGTGGTAGGGGGAGGTTAATAAGAAATCCAGATAGAAGAGAGGAGAATACAGAAGAGGGAAACATGGAAGAATTGCTGCAAGAGGCATAGGGGAAGGACACTGTGAGCCGGGTCACAGGATGGGAAGGGCAGGAAGTTGGAGGGAGGTCATGGGGCAGTCATAAGCTTAGGTATCAAGTGTCTAGTCAAGTCTCTATTGTTTACATCTCTATTATTTCTCTACTGTGGAGTCAGAATGAACTTTCATGCAGCTGGAGCCTAAAATGTGTCCAAGACAGAGTGATGAATCACCGGACACTGTTTCCTTCATACATTTTATCTGAGACCATCGGGCTCAGGCAGCCGTGAAAATGATGGATGGGTCCAGTGTAACTTGTAACGAATGGGAGTATAACAGACTGAAGTTACCCAACAATTGAAATGACGGCGAAAGTTTCAAGAGCAACAAAACATTTCCACATGGTGGGAAGGAAAATGGTTGTAGCTTGTAAACTTTTTTTAAACAGTAGTTAAAATTGGGACAGAGGGAGAGCTCAGTCATAGCATTTTAAAGCTGGAAGAGACCTTAGCCCGATGTCCTTATTTCATAGATGATACAACTAAGACCAACAGAAGGTAAGTCACTTGCCCAAGGTCACAGAGCTAGTCAATGGCAGGGCTTGCAGTAGAACTTGCTTTTCTGATTCCTGGTCTAATACATTCCCTTCTATATCAGGGTGACACTCTGGTTTTTTTCCCCTCTTATATAGAAATATGGTCCTTTTGTTTTTGGACAGATGGACTTCAAATCATCTGCACTCTAATTTGTTCTATATCAGTACCATGATGGATTTATGCATTCCCTCCGCTCTTGCAAATCACAACCTATCCAGTCCTTTCCACTCTGTGTGAATCTGTCCATATATTTCCATAAATCTTCCACAGAAGGACTACCAAATATGCTACTCAACAGGCCTTCCTCTGAGTCTTAATAATTTGTGGGTAGGATGCCTGTAATCTCTTTCTTTCTACATGAATAGCCCATCTCCTTTTTCCAATTATGCATATCTTTGCTGACATCTTTTTTTTTTTTTTTTTTTTTTTTTGCTTTTTGGCAGGGCAATTGGGGTTAAGTGACTTGCCCAAGGTCACACAGCTAGTACATGTGTCAAGTATCTGAGGCCGGATTTGAACTCAGGTCCTCCTGACTCCAGGGCCGGTGCTCTACTCACTGAGCCACCTAGCTGCCCCATTTGCTGACATCTTTTATACTACTTCTTACTCATCCTTATGAATATACTGTAGCCTACTTATACCCCTCAGGTATTTCTGCATTGCCTGTTCAGCCACTTGCAAATTAGACTTTTCAGGGCTCATTGTGTACCATGATCCATAGGCATATTAACATCCCTAGGAGAGAATTGGTATAAAAATGGGGTTTGACAGCATGGAGCACCCTGTGATCTTTGAAAGTGCTTCACCTTTCCTTCCCGAAGTGGGATCTAGTTTGCTTTCTTCCTTGAGGTCATTACTTATCTGCAGTGAATATCCAAGGTATTTCTACTGATTAACTAACAATGGGCTGCCCACCCAACTGCAGATTCAAACTAAAAGAATAACACCTTTACAACAGTAGGCCTTCAGTAGATGCTCTCCTAGTAGATTTCATAATTCTATTTCTCTTCTATTCCAACATAATAGTAATAGGTCTGCAACTAGACTATAAGCAACTTGAGGGCAAGGCCCCATCCACCATTTATTCCTCAGTGGTCTCTAGTACAGCTAGGTCCCAATTAGTGTGAACAAAAAATCCCCTGAATTGGTTGCATTATTCAAATTTGCATGACTTATTTCCGTTGGGTTGGAACCAATGACCATCTTTTACATCATTATAACTTTGAACAGAGTGAATTTGAATACATGCAACCACTTAAGGGGATTCGTTATAGCACTAACTGGAACCCAGCCCTACAGTGCTTTGCATTCAATAGGTTTTGCTGGATGAAACACTCCAAGGATCTTTCACTAGAAATGTAGATGTATCTCTTCAGAAAAAGTCTCGAAAAAGTCAAAGAAATGCAACAAACATTTATGAAGTGCCTGCTATGGTTAAAGGACTAGATGGTTGGGGATATGAAGATGAAAACAAAACAGTTCCTGCCCTGAAGAAGCTTACATTCTATTGGTGCTTTTACCACAATATGGGCTTTAATAGTGAGAATTCATACTTGTATAGGACTCTAAGGTTAGCAAAGCACAATGGGCCCATGAAGATGTAGATAGTACAAATGTAATTTCTAGGGAGAGTTGTTGTAGATGGCAGAGTTGGCCAATTGGAACTCAATTCACATTGTTCATCTGGGGAGGCAGCTCCTGTGGGGGTGGGGTGGGATATCCTCATCAACTGTCAGCCAACTGCCACTCACTGCAAAGGCAAGATGGCCTAACTGATGCAGCAGGGCCTCCTAGGGGAAAGACAAGAGGCAGTAAGTGCCATGCAAGTCAAACCACTACTACCACCTTGACTACCATGTTCCCTCAGACCAGGACAGTCCAGAACCCTAAACTCAAGAGAATAATAGTAGAGCTTCCAGCCCAGAGACCTTGGCCATCATCCTAGGAGGCATCCGGGGGAGGGGAAGCATGGCAGCTGCTCCTGCAGGGGCTACAGCTACTAAAGACCCAGAGAGAAAATTCTTGTCGCCAAAGTCCTTGACACTATCAAATGGATAAAAATCAGAAACTGATGTTATTGTATCAGTGGAAGTGACATGAAAGAAGAGAGGTATTACCAACTGTTGCTGATGCATCCTAAGGACCATGGGACCTTTTCATCTGGCTTGCAGCTGAAACCATCCATATATGCTGTCTCCTCCATTAGAATATGAGTTACTTCAGAGCAGGGACTGTCTTTTCTATTTGTGTCCCTGGCACAAAACTTTGTAAGTGCTTAATAAATTCCTTCCTTCCTTCCTTCCTTCCTTCCTTCCTTCCTTCCTTCCTTCCTTCCTTCCTTCCTTCCTTCCTTCCTTCCTTTCTCCCTCACTTCCTCCCTCCCTTCCTCCCCTCCTTCCTTCCTCCCCACCTTCCTTCATCCCTCCCTTCCTCTCTCCCTTCCTTCCTTCCTCCCTCCCTTCCTTCCTTCCTTCCTTCCTCCCTCACTTCCTCCCTCCCTTCCTCCCCTCCTTCCTTCCTCCCCCCTTCCTTCATCCCTCCCTTCCTTCCTCTCTCCCTTCCTCTCTCCCTCCCTCCCTTCCTTCCTTCCTCCCTCTCTCCCTCTTTCCCTTCCTTCCTTCCTCCCTCTCTCCCTCCTTCCCTTCCTTCCTTCTCTTTCTTTCTCCTTCCTTCCTCCCTTCCTCCCCTCCTCCCTTCCTCCCCCCTCCCTTCCTTCATCCCTCCCTTCCTTCCTCTCTCCCTTTCTCCCTCCCTCCTCCTCCTTCCTTCTCCCTCCCTCCTTCCCCCCTCCCTCCCTCTCTCCCTCCCTTCCTTCCTTCCTTCCTTCCTTCCTTCCTTCCTTCCTCCTTCCCTTTCTTTCTCCCTCCCTCCTTCCCTTCCTTTCTCAGATCCTGTTTTTATGTCTCTGTATAGGGTTGTCTCAGAGGTAAGACTGTCTTCTCTGGTCCCTGCCTTTTCTTCTCTCCCTTTCCCTTCATCAAGGGATAGAGAATGCCCTGAACTGCCATCATCCAAAACAAAACAGACTGCTGGAGATCATTGGAATAAAAATTCATGGTTTTTAATGGAATGAGGTCCTGAATCCACATGGATCGTTTCCTCCACTAATTTATAGAGGCTAAAAAAATATAATTGCTTAACACTGGTTATTTGTGAAAGTAACAATAAAAAGCTCAGAGGCCCCAGCTTAGAGAAGGATTTTTGCCCCCCAATCATTGGCCAAATACTGAAATCTCTGCCCAGTCTTGGGTTCTGCATAAATCCCAGTTAGACACTGCATTTCCCCTTTCCTTAGTGTTTTTCTGGCAAGATACAAGCATATTCCACACAGCAATCAGGCACAGTGTAGGCAGTAGTACACTGGATAGAATACTGGGCCTGGAGTTAGGAAGATCTGAGTTCAAATGCAGTCCCAGGAACTTCTAGTTGTGTGACCCTGAGGAAATCACTTAGCCTGTGTCTGCCTCAGTTTCCTCAACTGTAAAATGGGCATAATGCTAGAACTTACCTTTTGAGATTATTGTGAGAATCGCATAAGGTAATACTTGTAAATTGCTTAGCACAGTGCCTGGAACATAGCAAGTATTTAATATTTTAAAAACATTCAGGACATTTTATGAAAAAATAAAATGAGGTCAACATAAAAGAAAGGAAAATGAAGAAACAACTCAGAAGAAGGTTCTAGGTATATACAACTATGGGAGGAGCTGTAGAGCTGAAAAGGAAAAACAAAGCCTTTTGCAATTTTTCTGCAGTTCTTAAAGGTCTGACTCATTGCCATCTTTAATCTGAAGTCTTTGGAACAGAGCCTGTCCCTGACGCTAGCCTCCCTGCCCTGCCTCTAGTCCCCAACCATATATTCGTTGTAGAATGTCTCCAGAGATCTGACGGTTGGCTCTGCTGATGCATCTTCCCTGCTCTCCCTTCCTTTGCTCAGGCTCTCACTCTGCCCTACCAGCTGCCTTTACATCTCTCACTGATCACTTCAGTGATGAGTTTTCAGGACGTTGGGCTATAAAACACCAGATGCTTATTATCTAGCCTTCAGTTGCTTCCTACTTGCCCTTCAAAGAGAGTTGGGTCCTTTAAAAAAAGGAACGCTCCCCAGATGTTTTATCATCCCTGTTTTAGAGGCAAAGAAACTGAGACTCAGAAGTTCAGTGTCTTGCCTTTGTTTGCCCAGAGCTTTTGGGACCTGGGTCTCTGGAATCCGATTTCTAATAGTCTTACTATTATTTCTAATACTAACGCTCTTTCTAATACATTATGATGCCTTCAAAAGTGTGGGCCAGATGTGATTCCAATTGGGCAGGCAGTTTGGGCTTATAATTATAATCAAATCAGACACTTCCAGATTATCTAACATTTATTGAGAAACAGGGTTACTTAACAACATCATGGAAAGCATACATAGCAAAGATAAAACATTGATTCATTTGGTTGTAACTGCCCTGATTCTGCATTTGCCACATGCATATATCAAGCCTGAAGAGTCCCCAACTTCTCACATGCTGGATTTTCTTTACTTGGGTGACCAGGAATCTATGTCAATAGCTAGAACCTTAGTAGCTTAGAATGATTCATTTCTGAGAATGGTTTCATTTCCTTTTAAGGGAAAACTCACCAAGCCTTCATGGCACAGACTTTAGCAGATACTGCTCCTGCCACAACAATCCTACTTATGGTTCAATATCAACCTGTATTTAGTGGACAGAAGGCAATAAGCCCCAGAGAAGACCAAGAAGAACACGTTCAGGGCAGGGAGAGGGTGAGTCTCTCTCTCTCTCTCTCTCTCTCTCTCTCTCTCTCTCTCTCTCTCTCCCCCTCTCCTCCCTCCCTCTCCTCTCTCTCTCTCCCACTCATTTTTAAATTTTGAGTTCCAAATTCCAAATTCTCTCTGTTCCTCCAGCCCCAGAGAAGGCCAAGAAGAACACATTTGGGGCAAGGAGAGGGCTACTCTCTGTCTCTCTGTTTCTATCTATCTCTGTCTCTGTGTCTCTGTCTCTCTTTCACTCTCATTCATTTTAAAATGTTGAGTTCCAAATTCTCTTCCAGTCCCTTCCCCATGGGTAACGATGCCCATTATACATGGGAAGTCATGTAAAACATATTTTCATGTTAACAGTGTTCAAAAACGTAAGGAAAATAAAGTGAAAAAAATATGCTTCAATCTGCACTCGGAGTTTATCAGTTCTCTTTTTGGAGGTAGATAGTATTTTTCATCATGAATCCTTTGGAATTGTTGGGGATCATTGTATTGATCAGAGTAGCAAAAGCTTTCACAGTTGATCATTGTTACAATAATGCTGTTACTGTGCACAACATTCTCCTGGTTCTGCTAACTTCACTTTGCATCATTTAATCTTAGTCTTCCTAGGTTTTTTCTGAAACCATCCCCCTCATCATTTCTTAAAGCACAACAATATTCCATCACAATCACATACCACAACTTGTTCAGCCATCCCTCATTTGATAGATATCCTCTTAATTTCCAAGTCTATGCCACCACAAAAAAGAGTTGCTATATTTTTGTACATATAGATCATTTTCCTTTTTTTTCTTGTTGGGACACAGACCTAGCAGTGGTATTGCTGGGTTAAAGGGTATGCGCAGTTTTCTCCCCCTTTGACATATCTCCAAATTGTTCTCCAGAATGGTTGGATCAATTCACAGTTCTACCAACTGTGCATTAGTGTCCCTATTTTTTTCCATGTCCCCTCTAACATTCGTTGTTTTCCTTCTCTGTCATGTTAGCCAATCTGACAGAAGAGAGTTGGTACCTCAGAGTTATTTCAATTTGTGTTTCATTAATTTCTAAATCCTAAATGTTGACTTAGAGCATTTTGTCATATGACTATTGATATCTTTGATTTCTTCTTCCGAAAACTGCCTGGGTTCATATCCTTTGACCATTTATCAACCAAAGATTGATTAAAAAAGATATGAATTTTTATAAATTTGGCCCAATTCCCTCTACATTTGAGAAATGAGACTTTTATTAGAGAAACTTACTGCAACTCCACCCCCTCCATTTTTTGTTTTCCTTCTAATTTTGGCTGCATTGGTTTTGTTTGTACAAAAACTTCTAAATTCCATGAAATCAAAATTATCCATTTTACCTCCTGGTGTCCTCTCTATCTCTTGTTTGGCCACAAAATCTTCCCTTATCCATAGATCTGACAATTTTTTTTTTCTAATTTGCTTATGGTATCACCTTTTATGTAAAAATCATATGGAGGGCTACTTCCTTTGGTGGGTGTTAACCCCTCACAGATGCAGTCAGAATTCTCCATTTATCAGTAAACAGAGTGTGTATTTGGTTGTGAAGAACAGTGTATTCTGAAAGTATGTTGGAATGATGATATAAAAACAAAAACAAAAGGGTGCTGGTCTTCATGGTGAATGATAAAAAGAAGGTTGGTAAGATAAATTTTCAAGCATACCTCCAATCCTTCTACAGTAGGATAGAGGATGTTTCAATGAGTAGGAAGGAAAAAAATTCTAGAACTTTTTTCTGGAGAAGCTTGATCTGTCAGGCTGATAAAAAGCACATTTAATTCAATTTAGAAGGATTTATTAAAGACCCAGTGACTCCCAGTTACAATCACAAGCAAATGTATATTCCCCTATTCGGCAATTAAAACCTTTCACAACCTAGCACCAACTTACCTTTCCAGCCTTGTTGCACATGATTCTCCTTTATGTACTCCATGTCCAGTCAAACTGGACTTCCTGTCTCTGTGCCCTTTCACAGTCTCTCTTTTGTGCCTGGCATGCACAATCTCTTCACCTTTACTTTTTGGAATCGCCTGTTTCCTTCAAGACTTATTTCAAGCATCAACTTCTCCATGAAGCTCTTCTTGGTTTTCCAAGCTGCCAAGTACCACTCCCCCATGTTGCCTTATATAAATTTTGTATCTATTTTATGTATGTGCAAGTTTTCTAGCCCAACAGAATGCATTCTCCTTGAGAGGCTTCCTTGATTTATTTGACTGCTTTCCTTTTGTCTTTGTGTTCTTAGCTCCTAGCATGGTGTCTGGCATGTGGCAGGTGCCTAATAAATTATTGATTGATTGACTGGTGTATAAAGCACTCTGTGGTAGGCTATAGGGACACAAAGTCCAAACCTCCAAAACATTCCCTGCCCTCCAGGAGCTTACTTGGGGGTGGGGCTGGGTGAGTGAAAAAGCAAACTAAAGGAAAGAGTGGTAGACTCAGAGTGAGGAGACCGGACCTCTTCTGGGCCTGGGTTAGCTACCAGCTAGTTCCATAACCTTGGGCAACTTTCTTCTCCTCTCCTCCCTGAGTCTCACTTTGCTCATCTGTAGAATGAAGGGTTTGGATTCAGGGGTCACTTAGGTCCCCTCCAACACTTTATGGTTGTAGAATTCTATTAAAAGAGCCCTCCTAGATTGTAAACTCTTTGCAGGCAGGAACCATTCAAACATTTACTTTGTATCTCCCTTAGTACCCAGAGCATTGCACATTGTGGTAATTGAAGACAGGCCAGAACAGCCCTCTGATGATTAATTAGGCTTTCTACATACCTCAGCTCTGGCAAAGGCTCTAGCCAGTGGACATGACTAATTTAATGAACAAGAATTTGGCGGACTTTGGGGTCATGGCATCAACAAGAGGGCCAATTAGACACTTTCACCAGACCCCATTAACTCTCAGAATTCTTTTCAAAGGGAATTATGTGTAAAATAAAGAGGAATAATGTCTGAAGCCACACTACAAAATGAAAAAACCCTCAAAAATCCATTTGAATTAGCACCAGAGAACTCTAACCGTTAATCACTCAGTAGGCCCACCCCTCCCCCTACGCACCCAGCAAGGACACACAAATCTCTGGACATGCATCTGGGTACTGACCATTGCATGGACTCTACTGACACAACTCATCCTCTGCCCCCCACTGACCAAATGATAAATCAGACCCTGTGGCAAATGAGTCCATTGACAAGCATTCATTAAAACCTTACTATGTGCTAGGCATTATGTTAAGTACTGGGGATACAGAGAAAGGCAAAAGCAGTTCATGCCCTCAGAGGCCATTATATTAAGATGAAGTACCATGAAAAGCTGTGCCTTAATGAGTCAGCAAGGAATTCTTTATTCTAGAATTTTTGAATGTAGCCCTGGCCTGACATATTATTGTACAAATGTGGAAGGGAGGAAAGAAGGAAAGAAGGGAGGGAAGGAGGAAGGAAGAGAGAAGAAAGGAGAAAGGATGGAGGGAGGGAAGGAACAGAGGAGGAGAAGAGGGAATGAGGGAAGGAGGGAAAGAGGGAGGAAATAAAGAGGAATAAAATAAAGAGGAAGGAAGGAGGGAAGCCAAGTAGGCATTTCTTTTGGGGGTTAAAGAAAAAAGAAAGGTCTCATGTAGAGATGAACATATTCATAGCATTTTGGGTGAAAGCAAAAACTGTAAAGAAAGCAAGTGTCCATTAATCAAGGAATAGTTGAATAAATTGTCATATAGAACATAAATATAATGAAACACTTTTGTGCCCTAAGACATAGTGAATGTGAGAAATACAGAGGAACATAGGAGGACTTGCATGAATTGATTCAGAGGGAAGTAAAGAGAACCAGAAGCACCAGCTACACAACTGTTATAATCATGCAAATGAAAACAAAACCAAAAGAGAGCCGAACTAAGATGAATCGTGACAACCATTCTAGGGTTCCACAGGACAGGTAATTAAAAACCAGCAATAATCACAATAACAACAGTAAGCATTTGTATAATGTGTTCACGTTTGCAAAGTGTTTTATATATTTTATCCCTCTGGATTGTCACAACAACATTAGAAGGCAGGGCCATTTTTATTCCCATTTTATAGATGGAGAAGCTGAGGCAGGGATGTTGGGCTAGCAGCTGCTGTGGGGGTGAAAGACCAACACGAGCCCAACAACAAGAATGCTGCCAGCCCAGGTTCTTTTGATCTGCTTTACTAAGGAAAGCAACGTTAAGGGGTTAACAATCTTATTTCAATCCAACATACAAATATCATTTACTTAGTTCAGGGGGAAAAAGCCAGCATCCTGAACTTCAGAGCAAATACAAACAAATGACAAACATACTTTAGAAACAGACCAAATACAATTCGTAGTGATCAAGAAACCAACATCTGAGTTCAGGAGCCGGGGAGCTCAGAGCCCCAAGGGAGAACGCCAGCCTCTGGGTTTATATGTCTTGTTCAGGTCAAAGGTGAGTCATCCATGTGACCTAAAAGCATCACAAAAATGGGACTTAAACCCACGTGATGTCACAAACATGTCACTCAGACCCATATAAACTAGGCAAGGAGGTCATCAAGGACTCCTGATTTAATCAAGGAAACAAAGGCCAAACTCTTCAAGGGCACTTGATTGAATAAGTGCTAAAAGCCCTCCTTAATTACCAATACACTAATGTGTTAAAGTTTGCAAAGTGTTTTATATAGTTTATCCCACTTGATTGTCACAACAACATTAAAAGGCAGGTGCTATTTCTATTCTCATGTTATAGAGGAGGAAGCTGAGGCAGGGGTGTGTAGGAGGCAGCTGTAACTTGAGAGCAGATTGTTAAATTTTCAGTGTGAGCATTTACATCTTGGAAATTGGCAAATGCTACAAATTGTGGCTTGATAGATTGTTTTGTTGATTGCCTAGACTTAAAAACATAATGGAGCAAATATTAACAATGTAGATTAAACTTCAAAGTGTGTTGTGTTGTGTCTACATTGTTTTCTTTTGGAGAGCCAGTTATCAAACATTTACCAGCACACCCCTGCCATGGTCATCCAGCTAGTAAGAGTCTAAGGCTAGATTTGAACTCAGGTCTTCCTGATTTCAGGTCCAGTGCTCTACGCTTTACACACTAGACACCCTAGCTGCCTGAAGATAAAGAAACATGCCTTCCTTCCCTTCTCTGCAGAGAGATGGCCAACTATGGTTACAGAAGGTGGTGTATGGCCACATGGGTGCTGCCTCAGCTAGTTTTGCTTAACTATTTTTCTTTGAAGGGAGATTTAAAGTGGGGAGGGAAATTATATCAGCAAATACATGTAGTATAAGGACCAAATACATTGATAAAAGAAACAAAAAATAAAACCGAAACAAAACAAACTAAAATAATCTGATTTATCTTTTTAAGCCTAAAAAAGCGTAAGTTTCCAAAAACTCAGATGCATCTCTGTCTTCTTTGATTTTGCTTATGGAATATTTTGTCCTCGAGCATTAACAATTAAATATTTCTTAGGATACTAAATTACTTCTTCCCTAGATATTGGGTTCATACCCTGCCTCTCACACATACTAACTTTGTGACAGGGGCAGGTCACTTAAGCTTTCATTATCCCCAAGCAACCAAGAGCCTAAGTTACAGACAAATTGCCAATCTGCATAACCAGAGGGAATCTCCACACTGGAAGTCCCCATACTGCCTAAAACAAAAAGCTGGAACACTTGTCCCTACCTCCCCCTCCAAAATAAATGGGACCCTGTTGAGTTTTTCCCTAGACATTGAAGACCAAATTCTGAGTACGATAAAAATGCAAAGATGATGTCACTTGTGGTGGGCAAGGCTTTTTTTGTTTTTATTCCATTATTCATTTTGACTGTCAAAAATTATTCCCGACCACAGCTACATGTTTAGAATCTTAGCCAAAAAACAAATATTTTTCACACTGAAAAATAACAAAGTTCTTCTGCCAAAGTTATTTCTCTCTGTTTGTATTCTTCATCTCATAATTTTGATGAAAAGTAAATACCTTGTCGGATACAGGTTAATCACCTTGTCCAATTGCTTTCATACTCTGCTTTTTCAAGGAATAGAAATGTGTTAGAAATAGCAGAAACCAGGGAGCACAAGGGAGCCAGTGCCTAAACTTGCTGCACTGTGCCAGGCAGATCCAGTCACCTCATTACCTCATTGCCTGGAAGGATTCCTGAGCTTTGACTGATTTCTCAGGTAAATAATGAGTCTGTCGAGTAGAGGGTGGCAAATGTCTCTGTGCAGAACTCTAGAGCCTTGACTGACTGGGAAGCCACTTTTCCATAAACTTTAGTTGACTCACAGGCTCTAAATGTGCATGCATGAAAGGTAAATTAACTCCCTCTGTGGGCTGGCAAATGCTGCCACTGTTTCAATGCCCAGTTATTAAGGAATTCCCATATTACTCTTGGCCACAAGGCAGATTGGAAATTAGAAATTTCGCGCGATGGAATCTTTTGGTCTCAAACCATTTTGCCAGGAAGGGAATGTTTTGGAATATTTTCTGACAGAAGCCTTTCTTTCTTTCTTCTTTTTTGTATTAGCATTTTTATTTGAAGTTTTGAGTTCCAAATTCTATCCCTTCCTCCCTCCTTCCCCTCCCCGCCCCGAGACTGTAAGCAATCAGATATAGGTTATACATGTGCAATTATGTAAAATATTTCCATATCAGTCATTTTATACAAGAAGACTTGAATAAAAGAAAAAAATGAAAGAAAGTGAAAAATATCATGGTTCAGTATGTATTCAATCAATATCAGTTCTTTCTCTGGATGAGGATAGTATGTTTCCTCATTAGTCCTTTGGGATTGACTTGGAACATTGTACTGTTGAGAATAGCTAAGTCATTCACAATCCTTCATCAAATAATGTTGTGGTTACTGTGTACAATGTTCTCCTGGTTCTGTTCACTTCAATTTTCATCAGTTCATGTAAGTCTTTCTAGGTTTTTCTGGAATCATCCTGTTTACCATTTCTTAGAGCACAATAATATTTCATTACAATCATATACCATATCTTGTTTAGCTGTTCCTCAGTTGATGGGTATCCCTTTGAGTTCCACTTCTTTGCCATCACAAAAAGAGCTGCTATAAATATTTTTGTACATGTGTGTCCTTTCCCCTTTTTTATGATCTTTTTGGGATAGAGACTTAGCAGTAGTATTGCTGGATGAAAGTGTATGCAGTTTTACAGCCTTTTGGGCATACTTCCAAATTGCTCTCCAGAATGGTTGGATCAGTTCATAACTCCACCAATATATTGTGCATTAGTGTCCCAGTTTCCTCACATCCCTTCCAACATTTTCCTGTTTTGTTATATTAGCCAATCTGATAGGTGTGAGATGGTATCTCAGAGTTGTTTTAATTTCCATGTCTCTGATCAATAGTGATTTAGAGCATTTTTTTCCATATGCCTATAGATAGCTTTAATTTCTTCCTCTGAAAACCACCTGTTCATGTCCTTTGACCGTTTATCAATTGGAGAATGACTTGTAATTTTATAAATTAGACTCACTTCTCTGTATATTTGAGAGATGAAGCCTTTATCAGAGATATTTACTGCAAAATTCCCCCCCCCCCTTTTCCTTTCCTTATAATTTTGGTTGCATTGGTTTTGATTGTGCAAAAACTTTTAAATTTTACATAATCAAAATTATGTATTTTACATTTTATAATGTTTTCTATGTCTTCTTTGGTCCTAAATTCTTCCTTTATCCATAAATCTGACAGATAAAATATTTGATGCTCTCTTAATTTGCTTATGGTATCAACCTTGAGGTGTAAATCATGTACCCATTTTGACCTATACCAAGAGGCATTATCTGTTCTATGATATAATCATTGGTTTTTCAGTTATTATTCAGAGCTTTTAAAAGCAATTTTGGTGATCCTTTTAGTGATCTTTTCATTTGTATTTTACTTTAAGTACTTGCCTTGCTCTAGGCACCCTGCTGTGAGATGTTGGTCTACACCAATAATTTCTGCCATACTGTTTTCCGGTTTTCCCAGCAGTTTTTGTCAAATAATGAGTTTCTGTTCCAAAAGCTTGGATCTTTGGGTTTATCATATACCAGATTACTATGGTCATGTACTATAATGTAATTTGTACCTAATCTATTCCATTGATACAACACTGTATTTCTTAAATAGTACCATATAGTTTTGATAATTACCACTTTATAACAGTTTGAGAACTGATATGGCTAGACCAGCTTCTTTCATATTTTTTATTTATTCCCTTGATGTCCTTGAGCTTTAGTTCTTTGAGATGATTTTTGTTATTATTTTTTCTTGCTCTGTAATTTTTGATAGTTTGATTGGTATGGCACTGAATAAATAGATTAATTTAGGTAGAATAGCCATTTTTATTATATTGGCTTGGCCTATCCATGAGCAATTCATATTTTTCCAATTGTTTAGATCTGAATTTATTTGTGTGAAAAGTGTTTTATAGTTGTGTTCATATAGTTCTTGGGTTTCTCCTGGAAGGTAGAATTCCAAATATGTTATATTGTCTACAATTATTTTATGTGGAATTTCTATTTATATCTCTTCCTGTTGGACTTTGTTGGTAATATATGGAAATACTGATGAGTTATGCAGGTTTATTTTGTATCCTGCAACTTTGTTAAAGTTGTTAATAATTTCAAGTAGTTTTTTTCAAGTTGATCCTCTAGGATTTTCTAAGAATAACATTATATCATCTGCAAGGAGTGATAGTTTTGTTTCCTCATTGCCTTTTCTAATTCCTTCAATTTCTTTTCCTTCTCTTATTGCTATAGCTATCATTTCTAGTACAATGTTAAATAATTGAAATTATAATAGACATCCTTGCTTCACCCCTGATTGTATTGGGGAGGCTTCTAGTTTATCTCCATTACAGATAATGCTTGTTGATGGATTTAAATAAATATTACTTAAAATTTTAAGGCAAGCTTCATTTATTCCTATGTTCTCTAATGTTTTTTTTTTTTTAAAGAATGGGTGTTGCATTTTGTCAAAGGCTTTTTCTGCATGTATTGAGATGATCATGATTTCTGTTGGTTTTTGCTATTGATATGGTCAATTCTATTTATAGTTTTCCTAATCTTGAACCAGTCCTGCATTTCTGGTTTAAGTCCCATCTGGTCATAGTATATGATCTTTGTTATATATTGCTGTGATCTTTTGCTAGTATCTTATTTAAAATTTTTGCATCAATTTTCATTAGGGAAATTGGTCTATAATTTTCTTTCTCTATTTTGGCTCTTCCTGATGTAGGTATCAGTACCATATTTGTGTCATAAAAGGAATTTGGTAGGATTCCTTCTTCAACTATTTTTTCCAAATAGTTTATATAGTACTGGGATTAATTGTTCTTTAATGTTTGGTGAAATTCGCTTGTGGATCCATCTGGTCTTGGGGAATTTTTTTTAGGAAGTTCATTAATGGCTTCTTCAATTTCTTTTTTCTAGAATTGGATTATTTAGATTTTTTATTTCTTCTGTTAATGTAGGTAATTTATATTTTTGTAAATATTCATCCATTTTATTTAGATTGTCAAATTTATTGGCATGTAATTAGGCAAAAATAACTCCTAGCAATTGTCTTAATTTCCTCTTCATTGTTGGTGAATTCACCCCTTTCATTTTTGATACTTGTAAATTGGTTTTCTTCTTTCTTTTTTTTAAATCAAATTAACCAAAGGTTTATCTATTCTATTTTTTTCCCCATAAAACCAGTTGCTAGTTTGATTTATTAATTCAATAGTTTTCTTACTCTCAGTTTTATAAATCTCTCCTTTGATTTTCAGGATTTCCAATTTGATGTTTAATTGGAGATCTTTAATTTGTTCTTCTAGTTTTCTTGATTGCATGTCCAATTCATTGACCTGCATTTTCTTTATTTTATTGATGTAAGTAATTAGAGATATAAATTGTTCCCTGAGTACCATTTGGGCTGCATCCCATAAGTTTTGCTATGTTGTCTCACTGTTTTCATTTTCTTTAATGAAATTATTGATTGTTTTTGGATTAGATTATTGAATTTCCAGTTAATTTTTTACCTTTCCATTGCCCATTATTGAATGTAATTCCTATTTTTTATGACATGAAGAGGATGCATTCACTATTTCTGCTTTTCTGTATTTGGTTGTGAGACTTTTATGACCTAATACATTCTCAGTTTTTGTGTAGGTGCCACATACTGCTGAGAAAAAGTATATTCCTTTCTATTCCCATTTCATTTTCTCCAGAGAGCTATCATATCTAACTTTTCCAGAATTTTACTCACCTCCTTAACTTCTTTCTTGTTTATTTATTTTTTGGGGTGAGGTTTAGATTTATCTCGTTCTGAGAGGGGAAAGTTGAGGGCCCACACTAGTATAGTTTTATTATCTATTTCCTCCTGTAACTCAATCAACTTCTTCAGAAATTTAGATGCTATACCATTTGGTGCATATATGTTTAGTATTGATATGACTTCATTGTCTATGGTACCTTTCAGCAAGATAGAGTTTTCTTCTTTATCTCTTTTAATTAGATCTATTTTTGCCTTTGCTTTGTCAAGGATCATGATTGTTACCCCTGCTGTCTTTGCTTCAGCTGAAGCATAATAAATTCTGCTCCCATCCCTTACCTTTATGCTGTGTGTATCTCTCTGCTTCAAATGTTTTTCTTGTAAACAACATATTGTAAGATTCTGTTTTTTAATTCATTCTACTATCCACTCCTGTTTTATGGGTGAGTGAGTTCATCCCATTCCTATTTATAGTAATAATAACTAACTGTGTATTCCCCTCCATGCTATTTCCCTCCTTTTTTCCCACCTCCCTGCTCTCTCTTAACCCCCACCCTTTCCCCCCTCACAAGTGTTTTTCTTCTGATCACTGTCTTCCCCAATCTACTCTCTCTTTTGTTATTTCCCACCTCCCTTCTATTATCCCTTCCCTTTTTACTTCCACATAGGGTAAGATAGATTTCTGTATCCAACTGAGTGTGTATGTTATTTACTCTTAGAGCCAATTTTGATGAGAGTAAGGTTTTCCCACCCCACCCCCATCTTCCTCTCCATTATAATATCTCTTTTATGCCTCTTTATGTGGAATAATTTACTCCATTCAACCCCCCCCCCTTCTTCTAGTGCAATTTTCTTTGTCAGCATTCATCCCATCAAAGTCACCTTATATTCAAACCTTCTGTCTACACACACACACACACACACACACACACACGTACATATATTCCTTCTAATTGTCTTATAGTAATAAAGTTCTTAAGTTACAAGTATTATCTTGCCATATAGAAATAAAAAGTTTAACTTTATTGAATTTCTTAAGTTTTCTCTTTCTTCTTTTTTTTTTGCCTTTTTATGTTTCCCTTGAGTCTTGTATTTAAAGGTCAAATTTTTATTCATCTCTGGTCTTTTAATTAGGAATGCTTGAAAGTCCTCTATTTTGCTAAATGTCCATTTTCTCCTACAATATCCCCCTCCAAACAACTAGAAAACCACCTCAAAATTGATCTAGGAGCAGGGAAGTAGCTTACCAGCATGGCAGGAAGGTCCCTCTCACCGGGATGAGAGGGGAGTGAGGTCCAAGAACAGCAGCCAGAGCCAGCCTCACAGCAGGGAGCCTATAGCAAGCACGTACTTAGAGTAAAATGCAGGTGACAAGATGGCTAAAAGGATCTCTAAAATCACTTTTAAAAACTCTGAATAATCACTGAAAAAACAATGATTATATCATAGGACAGATAATACCTTTTGGTATAGGTAGGGGACAAAGGTTCCTCTATGCAGAAAGTACCTGTGCAGTAGTGGCATAATCAAGTCAAAGAATATAAACAATTTTGTGACTTTTCTAAGCAAACCATTTTATGTAAATTCTCAGCTGTTTGTGTTTCTGGCTCTTCACCTTTCTATAGGTTATAGGGATGCAGTGAAAGTGAGGTGTTGTGATAAAATAGTAGGGATCACAGAATATTAGAAAAGGATAGGACCAGGGCAGATAGGTGGTACAGTGGATAGGAAACTGACTTTGGAGTCAGGAGGATCTGAGTTCAAATCTAACCTCAGACACTTACTAGCTGTGTGACCCTGAGCAAGTCACTTAACCCCTATTGCCTCAAAAAATAAAAAAAAAAACAAAAAAACCCCTAGAAATAGTACCTTCTTTGGGGCAGGTAGGTGGTGCAGTGAGTAGAGTGTCAGCCCTGAAGTCAGGAGGACCTGAGTTCAAGTCTGGTCCCAGATTCTTGACACACTAGCATCACCTGATTGACCTTTCCCTGTTTTCTCTTTGGCTTCAGCTCCTCATATGGAAAACAAAGGTCTTGAAAAGAATCACCTCTAAGGTCGCTTCCAACTCAGAGGGTCTATGCTTCACTTTGCAGATGAGGAAACTGAGGCCCAGGAACGGAGGTGTAGTAGAATGACCATTGGCTTTGGAGTGAGAGAATCTGCTTTATAATCCTGAGTCTGCTACTTAGTATCTGAGCAAGTCCCTTGCCGACTTTGGTCTCAGTTTCCTTACTTGTAAAAGGAAGAGCTTATCTCTAATGTTCCTTTCTAGCTCTGAATTTATGATCCTAAGGTAAAGTGACATACCCAAAGTCACACAATGTAAAATGACTTAACCTGAGGTCATACAAGATAAATGGTAGAAGTGAGATTCAAAGCCAAGCTTTCAGATACTAATTCTGGTCCTCCTCCTACTACTCCAGACAGCCTTTCTTCCCACAAATGCAACAATGTCCTAAATGCCAGAAAGAGTTCATTCATTTCTTCATGTCTGAGCTCCCTGTAAGATGCTTCTTAGCACTCACAAGTGTTTGAGCAAACAGAGAGGCTAAGAATCCATTACACAATCTTTCATTAAAGATTTTTCCCCCCTTCCTCTCTCTCTCAAAAAAAAAAAAGAAAGAAAGAAAAAACCTGGTTGTTAACACAAATGAGTAAGAGCCAGGAAATTCTGAGAGTGACTCCTTCATGGTGGCATGAACTAAGAGTGAAGCATCCACCTTCGCCTTTGTGAGTTTATGGCTTAGACCCTTAGTGAGAAAGCTTTTTGTTTTCGGAATGTCTTCATTTTCCTGTGGTCCCTTTGTAGCTAAACTCTTTCGAAGTTGGCATGAGATTACCCTGGGATTGATGCCCTTCCATCTCCTACTGCTTCTCAGAACATACAGGATGTATTACTTCCCGGCATCACTTAATGAAGGTATACAAACATTCCTGGTTTTAACCATGAACTAGATACTAATTTGACCATGGAATTTGGGAAAATAATCAGGCAGTGGCTTGGGGAATGGCCAGTAACTAGTCACCACAAAGAAAACATGAGCCAGGAGTCATCATGTCCCTAGCAATAAGCTAGCAGGACACTTCATTTCTAGAGATTTCTAGGTGTACCAAGCTAATCTCATGCTAGGTGGGATTTGACATGTAACCTTTGCAAATATTTATTTTGGATTCTCCAACCTGGTCCTTTTCTTCTGAAGACAAAGAAAAGGATTCAGGTGAGTCTAGTGAAGGGAGAGAGCTTTGTGGTGAGGCTGGGTCAATTACTTTAAAAAGACTAATAATTAGAACTCATCTGAAGATCATGCCTTAAGGGTAAAACAAGTATTTACTTCACAACAACCTTATGAAGTAGAGAGTGGAAGTAGACTTTAGAGAGTGGAGGCAGCAGGGCATAGTGGGTAGAGAGCTAGCTTCAGAGCCAGGAAAACCAGGGTTCTAGTTCTTCCTCTGACATATACAAGCTGGGTGATCCTGGATCATTTAATCTCTTCATCATAGTCACTTAATCTTCTCAGTCTAGGCAACTAAGAGTGCTGACCTGAGGGTGTTGCCTAATCCAGGAGTTAGTTCCCTATGTCAATGAAATCCCAGGTCTAGTTCCTACCTTTGGGCAGCTAAGGGGCTCAGTGGATAGAATATTGGGCTTGAAGTCAGCAAAACCCATCTTCAAATATGGCCTCAGACACTTACTTGCTGTGTGACCCTGGGCAAGTCACTTAACCCTGTTTGTCTCAGTTTCATCATCTGTCAAATGAGTTGGAGAAGGAAATGGCAAATTACTTCAGTTTCCTTGTCTAGAAAATCCCAAATGGGGTCACAAAGAGTTGGACACAACTAAACAACAACAAGAAATACCTACCCTTATTCCTTTACAAAGCTAGAAAAAGAGGCTTAAGGAATAAAATAACTTTCCAAGGTCACAAGGCTAATAACTGGCAGAGCTGAGGGAAGTACAATGCTTAAATCTGCTACCACAGGTAATGTTCTTTTTAATCAGGGAGAAAACTAGTTAAGTCAAGTTAACTGGTAATTATTTTTTTTCTTTTTTCTTATTTAATATTTTAGTTTTCAACATTGATTTCCACAAGATTTTGAGTTACAAATTTTCTCCACATTTCTACCCTCCCCGCCCACTCCAAGATGGCATATATTCTGATTGCCCTGTTCCCCAGTCAGCCCTCCCTTCTGTGACCCTACTCCTGCCCCCATCTCTTTTCCCCTTAATTTCTTGTAGGGCAGGATAGATTTCTATGCCCCATTCCTTATATATCTTATTTCCCATTTGCATGCAAAACCAACTTTTTTTTGAGCATCTGCTTTTAAAATTTTGAGTTCCAAATTCTCTCCCCTCTTTCCTTCTTACCCACCCTCCCTAGGAAGGCAAGCAATTCAACATAGGTCACACATGTATCATTATGCAAAACATTTCCACAATAATCATGTTGTGAAATACTAACTATATTTCCCTCCATCTGATCCTGCCCCCCTTTATTCAATTTTCTCCCTTGACCCTGTCCCTTTTCAAAAGTGTTTGCTTTTGATTACCTCCTCCCCCATCTGCCCTCCCTTCTATCGTCCCCCCTTTTTATCACCTTCCCTCTATTTTCCTGTGGGGTAAGATACCCAATTGAGTGTGTATGTTATTCCCTCCTCAAGTCAAATCCGAAGAGAGCAAGATTCACTCATTCCCCCTCACCTGCCCCCTCTTCCCTTCCAACAGAACTGCTTTTTTCTTGCCACTTTTATGTGAGATAATTTACCCCATTCTATCTCTCCCTTTCTCCTCCCTCTCTCAATATATTCCTCTCTCACCCCTTAATTTAATTTAATTTTTTTAGATATCATCCCTTCATATTCAACTCACCCTGTGCCCTCTGTCTATATATATGTGTATTCCCTTCAACTATCCTGATACTGAGAAAGGTTTCATGAGTTAGAAATATTGTCTTTCCATGTAGGAATGTAAACAAAACAGTTGAACTTTAGTAAGTCCCTTATGGTTTCTCTTTCTTGTTTACCTTTTCATGCTTCTCTTGATTCTTGTATTTGAAAGTCAAATTTTCTATTCAGCTCTGGTATTTTCATCAAGAAAGCTTGAAAGTCCCCCATTTCATTGAAAATCCATATTTGGCCTTGGAGCATGATACTCAGTTTTGCTGGGTAGGTGATTCTTGGTTTTAATCCTAGCTCCTTTGATCTCCAGAATATCAAATTCCAAGTCCTTTAATCCCTTAATGTAGAAGCTGCTAGTTCTTGTGTTATTCTGACTGTGTTTCCACAATACTCAAATTGTTTCTTTCTGGCTGCTTACAGTGTTTTCTCCTTGACCTGGGAACTCTGGAATTTGGTGACAATATTCCTAGGAGTTTTCTTTTAGGGATTTTTTTCAAGAGGCAATTGGTGGATTCTTTCAATTTCTATTTTACCTGCTGGTTCTAGAATATCAGGGCAGTTTTCCTTGATAATTTCTTGAATGATGATGTCTAGGCTCTTTTTTTGATCATGGCTTTCAGGTAGTCCAATAATTTTTAAATTTTCTCTCCTGGATCTCTCTGCAGGTCAGTGGTTTTTCCAGTGAGATATTTCACATTGTCTTCCATTTTTTCATTCCTTTGGTTCTGTTTTACAATATCTTGATTTCTCATAAAGTCACTAGCTTCCACTTGCTCCAATCTAATTTTTAAGGTGGTATTTTCTTCAGTGGTCTTTTGGACCTCCTTTTCCATTTGGATAATTCTACCTTTCAAGGCATTCTTCTCCTCATTGGCTTTTTGGAGCTGTTTTGACGTTTGGGTTAGTCTGTTTTTTAAGGTGTTATTTTCTTCAGCATTTTTTGGGTCTCCTTTAGCAAATCATTGACTTACTTTTCATGATTTTCTTGCACCACTTTCATTTCTCTTTCCAATTTTTCCTCTACTTCTCTTACTTGCCTTTCCAAATCCTTTTTGAGCTCTTCCATGGCCTGAGACCAATTCATATTTTTCTTGGAGGCTTTTGATGTGGGCTCTTTGACTTTGTTGACTTCTTCTGGCTGTATGTTTTGATCTTCTTTGTCACTAAAAAAAAAGATTCTATAGTCTGAGTCCATTTTCACTGCCTGGCCATGTTCCCAGCCAACTACTTGACCCTTGAGCTTTTTGTCAGGGTGTGACTGCTTGTAGAGTAGAGGGTACTTTGTCCCAAGCTTTAGGGGCTGAGCTGCTGTTTTCAGAGCTACTTCTACTGCACTGTCACCACAAGCTCTGCCACAGCAGTGCTCCTCCTCCCCCAGGAACTGCCAACCAGGACTGCAACCCAGATCCAAGCAGGGCAAAGCAAGAGAACTTGCCTCTGCTTCAGCAAAGGGCTCCTTGCACCTCTGCTGTGATCCGCCACTTGATTCCTCCCACTGTGTGAGCCAGGGACCTGGAAGCAGTTGGAAGGAGCTCTGGAAGAAGCCACAGGAGCTTCCTGTTGCTGCTGCAGCCACCGCCAAGCCACATCCACCACCCCCAGGGCTGAGGCTGGACTACTCTCACCCCGATCCAGAAGTTTTTACTAACCTGCTCTGTGGTCTTTGGCATTTGTGGGTTGAGAAGCCAGGTAACTGCCACAGTTCAATGATTCATGGCTCTCAGGCCTGCTCCAACCAACTCCTAGTCTGGTTGGTCCTGGCATGGCCCAAGTTGGGCTGCACTCTGCTCCCAGCACCATGTGATAGACCCTTTCCAGCAACCATCCAGGCTGTCCTGAGCTGAAGACCTGCTTCCCTCTGCTATTTTGTGGATTCCGCAGGTCTAGAATTTGTTCAGAGCCATTTTTTACAGGTGTTTGGAGGGATTTAGGGGAGAGCTTAAGCAAGTTCCCGCTTTTCAGCTACCATCTTGGCTCTGCCCTGCCCCACCCCCCCAACTAGTAATTATTAAGTACCTTCTATTTGCCAGGCACATAGCCATGAGAATACAAATAAAGCAGAAAAAGTCCTGCCTTAAGGAGCTCCCAATTTAGTGGTGGTGATGGTGATGCTGGTGGTGGTGATGGTAATGGTAGTGGTGGTGGGGAAAACAACTTTCAAACAACTATGTTTAACAACCTGTGGGGAAAATGTTGGCTGGCCACAAAACCCCTGGGATTTGTAGTTCTTCCAAGTTTGGAAAGAGAAGAAACTGACAGCTCAGTCATCAGTTAAAAAGGTAGAGGTCTTCATGGGAGTTTTGGAACTGTGGAGGAGGAGGAAAAGAGAAAGGAGAGGTGGCAGCTATCAATCAGTCAACATTTATTGAGCATCTACAATGTGTCAGGCATTGTTCTAAGTTCTGGGGATACAAAAAGAGGCAAAAGACAGCCCCTGTCCTCAAGGAGCTGGAGGGAGACAACATGCAAAGCAAATATGTACAAAGCAAGCTCCATATGGGATAAATAGGCCTATGGCAGCAGTCAATGCTTGCCACATCTGTTGTTCCCTTATTCAAGACCATGAGAGATGATTTTTAAATAGACAAGCTGGGAGGGGTGTGACCATGTGATTTTTATCACTGGCACTACAGTAGTAAGAAAAACATGCCAGAGTAATGAGTAATCCCGATCCTGGCCCTGATTTACTTTTGCTTAATTGTGAGTTTTTAAGAAATTCTATTGAAGAATACATTTGCTGGATTTAATATTTTTCATAAACACTTATGGTCAACCCTGTCCTTATGTTGCCTTTTGAGCTCCCTTTATTTTCAGCATGATGCCACCCTGAGAGCTACTCAGGGAAGAGGAACCTTTCCTAGCTAGGCTGGCAGCTCAACCCCCAGCCCATTGTTCAAGAGGGAATGGGGAGAGGAGGTAAGCATAAGCCATTTCATAACTACCCTTACAAGTACAGATTTACTCTCAATTTGGTCCACATTTTATTATCTGTATTATAGACCCAAGCTAATGTTACATACAAATGAGAAGTACAAGATGAATTGGAGATAATCTGAGAAAAGGCACTAACCTTAAGGACAGCTGGAGAAGGCATCTTGAAGAAGATGGGATTTTATCTGGGATCCGAAAGAAGCCAGAGAACCCAAGAGATGGAGATGAGGAAGGATAATGTTCCAGGACTTTGTAACAGTGATCTTCAATACCACATTTAGGTATATAGATGATAGGAAGCCAAAAGAGTAAAGATTGTTTCATTGATTGTACTTATATCCCCAGTGTCTAATATAGTACCTGGCACGCAGTAGGATCTTAGTAAATTCTTATTGATTAATGTATTGAAGTCCATTTGCATTAAGATTTTCCTGTTTGAGGGAGTATGAATTAGGAGGAGGATAAAACCATTTGGAGAAAAGAGCTTAGCTTATCTCTGGAGTGGGACAGGATAAGTCAGAGCAGGCCAGGCCAGGACCAGGGGAAGCAGGGTGGTATGAAAGCATGGTATGGTGGGAATATTGTTGGACATTTATATACTTGAATGTCACCCTCAGCAAATGGAGTACACCTAAAGAGGACTGGAAGAATGGTATTTACCTGGAGTCTTGCAAATATTTTAATGTCAAAAGGTCTGGGGAATAAAATAATAATGATAATAATAACAAAATTTCCTAGACATATTTACCAAGCCAAATACCTTTGAAAGTTCATACAATGTAGAAAGAATAATAATATCAGACACATTCCAAAGTTTACAGGAGATAAAATCAAAGAAAGGAATCAGTAAGAACAAACAAAGCCTCTGGCCTCAGATAGCTTTGCACAAATGCCCTAGCAGCCAGCACCACATCATCCATTGGAATCATGTATTATAGCAAATGGAGAAATTCTGAATACTGTGGAAGAGTTAACTTACCTTGGCAGAGTGCTTTCCAGGCATGTACATATAAATGATGAGATTGATGCATGCATTGGCAGAGCTAGCTTGGTGTTTGGGAGGCTTCAAAGAAAAGTGTGGGAAAGAAGAGGTATTAGACTGCCTACCAGGCAAAAAACAACCTTAGAGATGAGAGAAGAGGCTTCTGCTGATTCTAAGCAAAGAGCTGTTGCCCTAGCTTTGAGAGCTCTGAAGTTCTCTAGCTAAAATGAACACAGTAACACTAATTTGAAGAGCGCAGTACCACACAGCCAAGCCAATGACTTAAGGAGAAAAAGATAGCATCAGTCCATTGAAGAATGATCCCAGAGTGCCCAGTGGATTGATCCATTTACCAGAGATGTCATATCCCAAGAAGAATTGAGTGATCAATGGCCCAGCCTAATAGCAGGTACTTAGTAGCAGAGAGGTCTTCCTGACTCTACCTTGTAGCCAGAATGGCCTTTGTTTTCTTTGAATGACTCAGCTTACCTCATTGAGCCTCTGGACACTGTGGCTTGCTCTTCCGGGGCAGGAAGCCCAAAGAGCATTCCAGGAAGCAGACAACTTCCTGTGTGATGAGTCATGGGGCTGGCTGAGGGGAGGTGTTAACGGCTATGCTAGGGGGAGGGGCCAAGTCAAGAACCAATCGGCCCTGGTCGTTCAGGCAGTGCTTGATGATGTCAAAAACTCTATAAGAGGGGAGAGGACAGCTTGAAGATCCTCTTTTCCTTTTCCGGTTGGAGCCAGAGACAGTTACAACGACAGTTACAGCGACAGTTACAGCGACAGTTACAGCGACAGTTATGGCAGTTACGTCAGCCACAGCCACAGCCACAGCGGAAGCAGGAGCTGCCAGTAGCAGAGCTGACCTACGGGAGGAAGCTGAACAAAGACTTCAGGCCATTACAGCGACAGTTACAGTGACAGTTGGAGCCAGAGGCAGTTACAGAGGCAGTTACGACAGTTACGTCAGTTACAGCCACAGCCACAGACACAGCTGAAGCAGGAGCTGCCAGTAGCAGAGCTGACCTACGGGAGAAAGCTGAACAAAGACTTCAGGCCAGTGGGTAATCTTATTACCATAGAGGGGGAAACATGATTTTGCTTTACGCAATCATGCTTCTCTGTAGCCTCCTGGTTACTCTTTCAAGGCGTACTTATTGGGCCTGGAAGCTTTTGATCAATATATCAAAATGGGGTTGCTGGTTCATGGGTTGGTTACTGTGGAGCCTAAATAAATGTTTTGATTCTTCTGCCTTCTACTTTGAGAATTTCTTATATCCGGCGGTTCCGAACGTTTCAGACATGTTTATGATCCTCTTTGAGATTATAAACTCTGCCCTCCTAATACATACCTACCTGGCCACTGTCCAGTGGCAGAGCAACCTGTTGAACCTAGTACAGAAATAGTCAGATCTATTGAGATGCTAGCACAGGTGCTGACTAACTAGCCTGATCCAGTCCAGCAGTAAATCAGCTCATCTAGCTTGGACACCATGCCCTACGAGGAGCAAGGCTATCTGAGGTGGACCATTCAGCTGAGCTACCATGCCTTACAAGGAGTCAACCCAGCTGATCATCAAAGCAATGTATCCATTACCTCCACACCTCCAGTGAATACTCCAGAATGAGCATCATGAGGAGTGTCCCAAAGAGAGAAAGGAGACTGAGTCTCTGTAGATCTGGAGCTATGAGTTGCCTTTGTCACAAATTTGTGCTCCTCACGTGTGTGCCTCACTTGCCATTGTTCTTTAAGTTTGTACTCACTTTTTCCTTCCCATATTTGGTGTATTTTGGGGGGAGAGTATGTGCCTAGTGTTAGGGAGAATAGTTTGTGACTGCTATTCTTTTTTTAACAAGTTAATTTATTTATTTTTAGTTTTCAACATTCACTTCCAGCAGTTTTAAATTTTCTCCCTTTCCCTTCCCTCCCCTTCACCAAGATGTCATACAATCTGATATAGGCTCTACATATACATTCCTATTAAACATATTTTCATATTTGTCATATAGAAGAATTAGAATGAATGGGAGGGAACCATGAGAAAGAAAAACACAACACAAAACAAACAAAAAAAAAGAAAATCATCTGCTTAGATCTTCATTCAGCCTCCATATTTCTTTTTCTGGATATGGATGGAATTTTCTATCATAAGTCTTTTGGAATTGTTTTAGGTCCTTGAATTTCTGAGAAGAGCTAAGCCTATCAAAGTCAGTCATCGCACACTGTGGCTGTTATTGTGTACAATGTTCTTCTGGTTCTGCTCACTTCACTCAGCATCAGTTCATATGAGTCTTTTCAGGTTTTTCTGAAGTCCTCCTGTTCATCATTTATTACAGCACAATAGTATTCCATTACATTCATATACCTCAGCCATTCCCCAACTGATGGTCATCCTCTCAGTTTCCAGTTTTTGGCCACCACAGAAGAGCTGCTATGAGTATTTTTGTACATGAGTATTTTTGTACATTTTGTACATGTCCTTTTCCCATTTTTATGATCTCTTTGGGATACAGCCCTAGAAGTGGAATTACTGGGTCAAAGAGTATGCACTTTTATAGCCCTTTGGGCATAGTTCCAAATTGCTTTCCAGAACGGTTGGATCAGTTTGGACTGCTATATTTTTTAACAGTGATAAACAGTTTTTATTCAGGCAATGAAACGTGAAAAAAATATATTAGCACTTATTATAATAATTTCATTTGTGTAAGTATAACTCTTACAAATATTTACCTGATACATAAAAAGGGAAATTCTTGTACATATAAAATTTATGTAGATGATCATTACATATACAATACAATGTAGGAGTCAAGCAGCTTTCACTCCTCCCTATGGGAGGGTAATCAATCACTCACTGTATGGCAGTCACAGGGGCACAGCAGAAGCAGGTGTGCAATTAGGATGATCACTTATTGGCACATATGTTACTATATATGGAAATCTATTGGCAATGTACTCATGCTGACAGAAACATTGAGGAACATATTGGCACCTTTGAGAATTAAAGAGAATTAAACTTGAGAATTAAAAATTGGGATTCTACCACAAGGAAGAGAAGACTCCAGGTTCGATTGAATTAGGACTTGGGGATTGGTTTAGAGTTTCAATTCTCATGACTACAAGACCATTTGAGTTATCAAGTAAATACAGAAGGTTACAGTTATTAGTCTGGGTGCTCTGCGAGAGCAGGATGGGACTGCTATTCCTACTATACCATTTGAGTCAATGCCTTTGTGAAAGAACAGAGTCTATTGGTTGATTAGTAAGGGAAACCACATTGGTGGGAGCTCATAAGCTAGTGTTAAGAGGATAGTTGCCTACAGGATTAGTTCCTACAACATGATAGTAGTACTTCCAGGTACCTGCTCAGCACCCAATCTGACAGTGCTACTACAAGCTGGACAAATGAGCTGGACAGATGAGCCTCAAGGAAGGCATTCCTTAAGGAAGCAATTTATTCAAAAAGAATAGGATAGGTAAAGAACAACATGGAATAGCATTGTATATTATGACTATATACTCATACAAGGCTATCTGGGAACTAAAAGGGATTTGCATGGTCAAAAGTGTTTGAGTAAAGATCAGGGGATGGAGAAAAAAGAAGTTACGTTGTCATGGGACTATACTATAGAACATCTGGACAGAAGAAGAATTAGAAGAGACGTTTGGGAAATAGATTACATGAATGGCTCAGGGGCATGATATAATGATGAAAGACTTCAATTAACCAGATGTCTGCCCGCCTTCTGCCAAAAGCACAATAGCTAATAACTTCTTGACTCTTCTTAATAACAATTTTATCCTTCAAAAGATGGAGAAAATCAACAAGAGGAAATAGTATTATGGATCTGATCTCACCAATAAAAAAAAAGAACTGACGTTGGGGAGAAAATAATGAAAACCTTGGAGGGAATAGACTGCTCTGTTTTGGAATTTGTGAGAGGAAAGCAGGAAAAATCAGTGGATAATTTGGAATATGATCTTGAATTCTGGAGAAGAAATTTCAAATGGTCCTTAGAAAGGATCTTATGATACTATCAGCTAATATTCTCCAAAGGAAACCAGAGAAATCAGTCTAGGAGTAATAGAATGAAAGGGGGAGAAAGCACATATTAAACACCTACTATGTGCCAAGCACTTCACAAATATCATCTCATTTAATCCTCACAACCACCCTGGGAGGTAGGTTTTTATTCTCATTTTACAGTTGATGAAACTGAGGCAAACAGAGGTTAAGTGACTTGGCCAGGGTCACACAGCTAGTGTCTAAGACTGGATTTGAATGCAAATCTTCCTGGCTCCAGGCCCAGGGCTCTGTGCTGTGCCACCAAGCTGCCTCTATAACGCCAGACTAACTACATCTCAAGCGTGAAATTCTGATCACAAAGACAAGTAATTGTGGTGAGGAGAAAAAGAGGGAGTTGTTTAAAAAGACCTGTGTGGATGCCCAAGGAACTCATAACAGCTTCAATTTTAAAAAGGAGGCTATAGATGAGGGAAGCAAGATCACAGCCCTACCAGAATCACATTAGCGTAACTAACATTCAGAATAAGCTGTGGCTGGCAAGGGAAGCTGTATCAATAATTAAGGTGGGCTTTTAGCACTTATTTAATCAAGTGCCCTTGAAGAGTTTGGCCTTTGTTCTTTCATTAAATTAGGAGCCTTTGAAGATCTCCTTGCCACAAGGGAAAGCCTAATTTACGTGGGGTTGAGTCACATATTTGTGACGTCAGAAGCTTTTAGGCCACGTGACCCTGAACAAGATATATAAACCCAGAGGTTGGCATTCTCCCTTGGGGCTCTCAGTCACTGGAAGAGTGGCATGGGACTCTGGGCAGCTGCTTTAAGAGCCCCCTGACTCATAAACCCAGATGTTGACGTTTTCCTGGTAACTATGAATCGTGATTTGGTCCGTTTATATTGTGTATGTTTGTCATTTGTTTGTACTTGCTCTGAAGTTCAGCATGCTGGCTTTTCCTCCTGAACTAAGTGAGTTATATATGTATGTTGGATTAAAGTAAGATTGTTAACCCCTTAACATTGCTTTCCTTAGAAAAGCAGATCAAAAGAACCTGTGCTGGCAGCTCTTGTTGCTTGTCTTGTTGGGTCTTACGCCCCTACAGTGGCTGCTAGCCAAATTGTTGTTACAGAAGCCAAGGACAGAGGAAGACTTTTCTTAAGCTGGGTAGAGGAAAAGAGGGAGAGCAAAGAAGGGGTAGGACCAGTCACTCAAGGTGGATAGAATGAAGATACCCAAATAAAGCTTCAGGAGTAGAGAAGGGCAAATGTTGTTTCAATTGTGAAGAAAGGGGAAGCAAATGGGGTCTGCAAGCCAGGAGCATCTTAATTCCTGGCAAAATTATATAATGCTACACTAATATTAATATAATTCTATAATAATGGGATGTTTAATGAACCTCTCGAAAAGAAAGCAGTAATCACAAAAACTATCATGTTTCTCTCTGGAGGAGGTAACACCAGACTGACATTTCTTTTTTCAACAGGGTTACTAGACTGGTAGATGAGATGAAAGCTGTGGATTAAGTTTGTCAGGGTTTAATTTATTAAAGTTTTATTAATATTTTTTGTTTTTTTAATACTCCTGGAAGTTATTTCCTGATATAATCCGCACCTTTTATGAACTTGGGGGTGGCTAGGTGGTGCAGTGGAAAGAACGCTGGGCCCTGGAGTCAGAACAACTCAATTTCCTGAGTTTAAATTCAGCCTCAGACACTTACTAGCTGTGTGACCCTGGGCAAGTCACCTAACCCTGTTTGCTTCAGTTTCCTCATGTGTGAAATGAACTGGAGAAGGAAATGGCAAAACACTTCAGTATATTTTCCAAGAAAACCTATGGATAATATTAGCATGCTATGGTCCATAGGGTCACGAAGAGTTGGACATGACTAAACCACAGCTGTCTTCCAAAGCTATGATCAGACATTCCCTGAATTCTCCTGCCTTTTTGTTTTGTTTTCTCTCACACTGTTGTAATTGTTGCATATGTTGCTCTCCTGGTTCTATTCTCTTCACTCTGTGTCAGCTGATGCAAGTATTTGTTTTCAAGCAAATGATTCACTTTATTGCAGTACCTACAGCCGAATGACATTTATATTGAAGCAATCAAATCTTTAACATTGTATTTACTGTCAATTTTATTCCAAGCTTTTGGTTCTTATTTCACTGAAAGAATAAGATGCTACAAATCACAAAACATGGAACTGCAGGAGCACAGGAAAGAACATAAAAAATTCGGGATATAGTGGAAATACCTTGCATCCGTGGTAAACGGTATGAGACACATAGCCCTGTAGGAATATGTTACTGACTTCATGCAAATATTTTAAAAGGATCTTGGGTTTTTTTGGTTTTGCTTAGATCGTTATCACTCTTCTATGATTGTCTCCTTCCCTTGTACTAGGTAACACCTTTTTCTCTGTTAAAAAAAAAATAGCCAACACATTGGCCATGTCTGGCAAAATATACCTTATTCTTCACCTACTGTCTCTTCTGTTGGGGGGAGGGAGGTATCTTTCACCTTCAAAAGTTACCTTGACTCCTCTGAAGTCAAGATTGATCAGCCAACAGATTGCTCTTCCTTAAGCATAGGTCTGATCAGGTCAATAAGCTCTAGTGGATCCCTTCGCAATCAAATATAAAATCTTTTTTTGGCTTCTAAAGCCCTTCATAACTTGACCCCTATGATTCCTGCCTTCTTACACCTTACTTCCGTTCACATACTCTGTGATGCAGTAACATTGGCTTCCTCTCTGTTCCCCTAATGGAACACTTCATCTCCCAACTCTTAAGAATTTTTACTGGCTGCCCTCTCATGCCTGTAACTGTCTTTCTCCTTTTTTCAGTCTCTTGGCTTCCCTGGCCTCCTTCAAGTCCCAGCTTAAGTCCTATCTTCTCTAAGAAGCCTTTCCCAGCCTTCCTTAACTTTGATGCCTCCCCTCTGAGACCATCCCCAGTTTATACCGTCTATATTTGTACATGGTTGTTTGCATGTTGTCTCCCCCATAAGATGGCGAGCTCCTTGAGAGCAGGGACTTGGCTTTTCTTTGTGTACTTAGCACAATCCTTGTTGACTGAATTTTTATGTTTTTAAGTTCTGTTTTCTTTTGTTATTGTGGTCATGTAATCTGTTCTCTTGATTCTGCTTAATTCTCTCAGCATCAATTTATAGAACTTCCCAAATGTCTCTGAATTCATCATATTTGTCCTATGTTGCTATAATATTCCAGTATATATGTATAGCATAATTTTTTCAGCCATTCTTCAAATGATGGACAAGCATTTTAGTTCTAGATTTTTCATGACTTCACAAAGTTCTGAGATTATCTATCTGTCTGTCTATCTATCTGTCTATCTATCTATCTATCTATCTATCTATCTATCTATCTAGCTATCTATCTATCATCTTTCTCTCTTTGACTCCTTTGGGGGGTATATGCCTACTGGGTTATCAACAGGTCTTTTTTTTTAAACTTTTCTAGCATAGTTCTAAATTGTTTTCCAGAAGAGCAGGACCACGTCAGAGTTCTACCAACAATAATTAGGATGTCTGTGTTCCCATAGCTCCTTCGATATTTGCCATTTCTGTCTTTTGTCAACTTTGCCAATGTTATAGTGTAAACTGAAACCTTAGGGCTTTAATTTGTATTTCTCCTGTTATTGGTTACTTGGAACTTTCTTTCATATGGTTGTCGATATTTTGCTCTCCTTCTTTTGAAAACTGCATGTTCATATCTTCTCACCACTTATCTGTTAAGGAATGGTCCTTGTTTATAGGATCATAAGTACAGGGAACTGAAAGGGGCCATAGAGACCTTCTAGTTCAACATCCTCATTTTAAAGATGAAGAAACTCAGAACTGGGAAGTTCGGTGACTTGTCCAAGCATTAGAGACAGCATTTGGACCCAAGTCTTCTGACTTCAAATCCATGGCTTCTTCCGCTATGGCAAGATAATCTTATATATTTGCATTAATTCCCTATATAGAGGATGTAAATCAATATCAGAAACAGTTAGTCAGATTTCCTCCTATCCATAGCTATTCTACTTAGTCCAGATGCACTGAATTTATTTGTAGAAAAGTTTTAAAAGTTTCATGTAATCAAAATGATCTGTTTTGTTTTTTTGCAAACACCTCTGTCCCTTCTTTAAGAATTTTCTACTCCACACCCACAACAATTGCGAAAGATATCACCTTTCATATTCCTCCTCTTTTAAAAAACATTGCCGTAGCCTTTAAAATTTGATATTGGTAACCTTTATTGTGGTATATTGTTTAATAAGTTGGTCTAAATCTAATTTCCACAAAACTACTTTCTAATTTTCTCTATAGTTCTTGTCAAAATGGGAGTCCATTTCCCAGCGTTTGTATTTTTGGGTTTATCAAACAGTAGGCTACTATGTTTGATTGCTTCTGGGTCTTGCTTACTTAGTTTTTTCTGTTGATCATCTTTTCCACTTTCTGACCTGTACTAAATTGTTTGGGTAGTTAGTGCTTTATATACAATTTGAGATATGTTTGTGCTAGGCCCCCTTATGCTTTGCTTCTTTTTTGTAACTATTTTAGAAAGAGATTTTTATTACTATGTTCTGTTTTAACATTGCCTACCTCCTCCCCATTTACCTCCTGCTCCTCCCAAAGAACCATCCCTTATAATAAATCATTTTTAAAGAAAAAAAATCAGCCAAATTTAGCGATACATAAAAACCTGAAGTTATATGTAATATTCTAGAGCTGTGTACCTTCACCTCTGCAAAGAAGCAGAGGAGGTATTTTCTCATATTTCTTCTTTGGCAGTTAAGCTTGGGCTTTATAATTTAGCATCAGTCAGTTTCAATTGGTTTTGTTCTTTGCATTTATATTGGTGTAGTCTTGTGTGTGTGTGTGTGTGTGTATTCTGTATTCACCACATTTCTTGTTTCTTGGAGCAGAGTAATATTTCATTGCATTCATGTACCACAAATTGTCTGGCCATTCCCCAAATGTGAGCATCTACTTCATTGCCAACTCTTTGCTACAATAAAAAATGCTCTTATAAGTATTTTAGTAGGCATGGAATGTTTTCTGTCAGTCATCTCCTTGGGATATATGTCTAGCAATGGATTCTCTGCATCACAGGAGATAGACATTTTAGTCACTTTGCTTGCCTAAAATTGCTCTCTAGAATGGTTGTAGCATTCACAGCTTCACCAACAATGCAATAATGTGTTTCTCTTTCTACAACCTTTCCAACATTTTTATTCCTATATTTTATCATTTTTTGCTGGTTTGCTAGGTGAGAGGTAAAACCTCAGCGTTATTTTGATCTGTATTTACCTTATAGGGATTTGGGGCATTCTTTCATGTGATTCTTAATAGTTGGCAATTCTTCTTTTGAGAACTGTTTGTTCGTATTCTTTGATGGCTTCTCCACTGGGGAACGGCTTTTGGTCTTATATATTTTTGTTTGTTTCCAAATAAGTTGGATACCAAACCCTTATTAGAGATATTTGATACAAAGATTTTTTTTCTTTTTTTTTTGCCATTTGGTCACTTCCCAAATGTACTGCTTGTTTGTGCAAAAGCTTTTAAAATATGTATCCAAAATTATCTATTTTATCTTTTGTAATTTCCTCTATTTCTCATTTGGCTAAGAACTTATCCTTAACTTGTAGTTGTGAAAGAGAGATGATCTATTTCTCTTCTAATTTTTTGGGAGAGGTGATTTTTAATATTCAAATCACATCCATTTTGAATTTATTTTAGAATATGGTGTAAGTTGCTTGTCTAAACCTAATTTGTGCCAGGCTGCTTTCCAGTTTTCCCAGAAGTTCTTATCAAATAGAAACTTCTTTCTTGTAAATTAATATTCTGGATTTATAAGATACTGAATTATTGAGTTTAATTATTTCTGATTCTTCCTTATCTAGTCTGTTCCACTAATATACTTAAAAATTTTTTTTAATGAGCACCAAATTGAACTGATGTTTACTGCTTTATGATGTAGTCTGGAAGTGCTTTCCCCCCTTCATTACTACCTTTATCCTCAATCCTTATTATTTCATTCAATAAACTAGATCTTTTATTGTTATGAATTTTGTTATTATTTTGTCTAGCTCTATAAAATATATATTGTATCTATCTATAAAGTATCCATCTGCTGGTTTTATTGGTGTAACACTATACCTATAAATATCTACAAATTAACTTTGGTAGTGTGGTCATTTTAATTATATTGTAATATAATACTAATTATATTAGTATTACACAGCACTGAATAGTTCTCCAGCTATTTAAACTGTTTTTTATTTCTTTAAGAAGCATTTTGTAATTCCATATAAACAGATTATTGAGCATGCCTTGGTAGATTAGCTCTAGGAGTGAACTGGCAAGCAATTAACAACAGGCTTTTGGGGGATGGGTGGGGAAGAGTGTATGCTTAAAAAAACTTTAGGTTCAATAGGCATTATTAACATTTTCTCTATCACTTATTAAACCTAGAAATCAAAAAATGAGAAATCAAGGCTGGATTTGTAGCGGTTGTTGACCTCTGAGGTCTAAATGCTCAAACTAAAAATTTAATAATTGGCTCTCATGAGCCGGTGTGAGCTGGCTCCGGCACACCCTGGTACTGCCTTGTTATTGTTTTCTCCTGGATTTTTGCTTGTTCAGCTTCTTTTCATTATTTTTCTTAAGATTCATAGCAGAAAATATTTAGAATGGTAATTGATATTATAGACCACAGTCCAACTACTCCATTTTACAGAGATGTAAGGGTAGCCAGGTGGTGCCATAGTGCATAGAGAACCAGGCCTGGAGTCAGCAAGACTCATCTTCCTGAGTTCAAATCTGGCCTCAGATACTTACTAGCTGTGTGACCCTGGGCAAGTCACCTCACCCTGTTTGCCTCAGTTTCCTCATCTGTAAAATGGTCTGGAGAAGGAAATGGCAAGCCACTCCAGTATCTCTGCCAAGAAAACCCAAAATGGGGTAATAAAAAGTTGGACACAATTGAAAAATGACCGAACAGCAACAAGCAATAATTCCGATGTGATTTAATTTTGTGGCAGCAATAGTCATGTGTGTATGCTTATACTGATGCTACTATAACCTAGCATATACTTCTGTGGATGGAAATTTGGTTGAGAATAATTTTTCCTTGCTTTTCTTTGGGAGAGTGAGTGGAACTGATTCTCTTTGGCCATGTTTACTGCTACTCATTAGGGCCAACTCAAGGCATGCTCTTTTTTTTTTTAAAGTACTTATCTCTACACCCTCTCCTCTCTCTCACTTCAGGGGGCAGAGAAAACCCAAAGGCCTTTGATGCAGAGCAATCTGTCTTTTTGGAGATAAAGAATTTATTTCACAAGGGTTTCTGCCAAATACAAGGGCCAATTTTATCTGCAAAGTAAGAAAGCTTAAAATACAGATTACTAATACAGCTAATAAAAATCTCTGAATTCCCAGGTGATCATTTAATTACCAGGCAGGAAAGGAAACATTACAGCTCTTGAAATTATGTGCAGTTAGTTATCCATTGGCTTTTCCCCTTATCCACATCCTCCACAGTATAGCTAAGATGCTAATTCAATATGTAATACAAATTATCTTATTTTTATCTAGAAAAAAATGTAAAAAATTCAAATAACTGGTAAGAATTCATTACTCAGTGTTAACAATACAAACTATGTGTAGGTAGTGATAAAAGAGAGAAACAGAGAGAAGAACAAATTCACCAGGTGTTTGTAGCACCTTGAGAGTAGTCTATTTTTATTTTTTGTCATTTCTGAGATCAGGACTAGAAGCATTGCTTTTTGGGTCCATTTGAGACATAATAGATTTTACTCTAACCTCTTATTTTCCTTACTATGAACCTTTGTATTTTAAATAAATTTCTTGTAAATAACAAATTGCTGTGGTTTGCTTTCTAGTGTTTTCTAGTACCCTTTTACATTTTATGAGTGAGTTCATCATATTAAAATTTATGATTATGTTTATTGTGTTTTTTCCCTCTATCATATCCTTGCAATGTTTCCTCTCCATCACTTCTTTTAAAGGAAAAAAAGAAAGGAAAGAGGTAAAAAGGAATAGAATAAGCACTAGTTACCTGTCATTGATCCAGTCTTAACCCATTTTTCTCCCTTTTCCTGCTTTCCCAGCCCAAACCAATGGCTTTCTCTTTCCTCTTTATTCTCTCCCTCTCCTGTTTTTCTCTTCCTTTCAAAATCACCTTTCTGCAATTGAAATATATTTGACTTGTGATTCTTTTATTCCAGTTCTATCCTCTCTATCCCAGCCAGTTCTCTGTTTATTTTCTTTTATTTCTACAACACTCGTACCCACTCTCCATCTTCAGCCTTCCCTAGGGCTGGTAGCTTAGTCCTTTGTTTTGAGGGCTCTCTTCCTTATCTGCACATTCTGTCTTTATGTCCTTATCATCTCCCATAGGTTTAATTATCATCTTTACATAAATGACTCATGGATCAAACTGTCAACAATCATATTTTAAAATTCTCCAAATGACTCTTAATAAGAGAATTACAAATTTAAGTAACTCTGAAGCTTCACCTTATATTTTCAAATAAGCTAAGATGATACAAAATGGAAATAGTTGATGTCATATCAATGTATCCATCACCAGATTTTCCTCTGAGCTTTAGCGCTGCATCATCAATTGCAAATTGGACATTGAAAACTGGATGTCCTGGAGGCACTTCAAGACCAACATGTCCCAAGCAGAATTAATAAATTTCCCTCCCCCCATGTTCCCCTCCCCCCTGCCCTACTCACTTTCCCAAAATGCCTCCCTTCAAAACTTTTCTATTTCTGTTGACAAACCACCATTCTTTCAGTTCTCAAGGTTCATAGTTGTGCTCAGGTAATCAAACAGAACCCCAACCCAGTTTGACAAATATGCCTTATTTAATAAATTTGGGGGACTTCCAATAATCTGGGGGTCTTTAATAGATATGGAGAACTTTCCTCATAAGCTGTTGATTCTCTCCTTCCCACATCCCTCTTGAACCTCCTCTCTGTCTCTGTTTCTCTCCCTCTCCCTCCCTCTCTCTTTTCCTCATATACAAAAAGTATATATATACATATATATACTTTATGTATTACATATGTGTGTCTGTATATATATATACATATACATATATATATACATACATACATATATCGATCTAAGCATATATACACACCCCAAACCTTAATTTCCCAGAATTAAATTATTTATATATATATACACATACATATGTATGTGTATATATATATAATATGAAAGTTACTCACTATAAAATAAAATAATACTATAATCAAGGACAACTATCAATAAACATTTACTGAGTGCCTACTGCATGCCAGGCAATATGGTAAGTGCTAAAAGAGGCAAAAGACAATAAGTGGCTCACAATCTAAAGGGGGTGATGACATGCAAACAGATGTGTAAAGAGAAGTACATGCAGGATAATAGGAAATAATGAAGGGAAGACACTAGATTTAAGAAGGGTTGGGAAAGGCTTTCTGCAAAAGAGAGGATTTTAGTTGGGACTTAAAGAAAGCTATAATTATTGAGTATTTTAGCTATGAGAAAGAGTGACTTCTATCACTTTAACTATGGATGACTTCTCTTTACTTCTGGAAACATAGTTCCACTATTCATTTAGGACATGTTACAAAACAAAGTCTCTTCAATCTCTTTGCAAGACCAAGTTGTTGACAGTTCCATTAAGAAAGGTCTCTCTATTATCTCTAATTTGGTGTTCAATTTTTAAAAATTCTGAACTTCACATTAATGAAAATGAGTACTTCCATATAGTAGAACAGAGAGTTGCCCACAAACCTACAGATCATGTATAGCTTGGTTTTCAAGTATATGATACATTCTACATATTACTTTCAAAGCTGTGCTGTTTGTCTATAAGTGTGTGTATGTGTGTGTGTGTGTGTGCGTGTGTGTGTGTGTGTGTGTATGTATGAAAATATCTGTGAATATTTTCAATGAAGCTGGAAAGATAGATGGACCAGGTTGTGAAGGGCTTTAAAAACCAGACAGTGGCATTCCTATTTTGTCTCAGAGGCAATAGAACACCACTGGAGTTTAACTCTGCCATTGTTTAACTCCTTGACCTTTCTGGTCCTTAGTTTCCTCATCTGAAAAATGGGGAGTTGGTACTGGATGATCTCCAATGTTTCTTCTAGCTCATTCTGTGATTCTATAAGTTCCTGAGGGAGAGGTTCAGTGTAAGGATGGGGAGGAGAGGAAAGAAAGCATTACGAATTACTTCTGTTCATTTCAAAGCTACTTTGCCACTAGTAACAATCTCCCAAGCAACTGTAACCTTCTCTCTCTCTATTGCATGGTCATTTCGAGCTCCTTGAGAGTAGGGTAAACATAGGGTGGGAGAACATTTCACAGCCATGCCTTGATGCAGCTGGTTCAAACAAACCAGGGCCAGTGATAGCCAACACCTACCACAGCGGCCTCTAGTGTAGCTTGGATTCAAGGAATGCAGTTTGCCAGTTAGTCTTTGTTTGAAATGGAAATTAGGTATTTGCAGGTTATTGAGCAGTCATAGAAAGCATATTCAGCATATTCAGTAGGGAGTCTGCAGCTGCATTATGTGATGACTCACACTTGGGATGTTCACCAAGTCTGAAGACTCCAATTCTACCATGGGTGGACCTTTTTATGCCCTTAGCTAGTTAGGAATCCAAGATGGCTTCTGGCTACCAGACTTATGGAAGTATGGCTTGAGTCTAAGCCTCTTGCATCACTTAAGTACCTGAGGGACAGACAGCATACCTTTCAGGGAAGAAAAAAATTATCCTAACTCATGTGTTGTTGGTAGGAGGGGAAACCCTGGTAGATAACAATCTACCAAGGATTCCTACACCAGGAGGTTGGCAATGTCAGGAGCTAAGTGAAGGTTTTCTCCCAACTGATTGAGGATTGAGGAGAAATAATTATTAATAACCAATGATCTGAGGAGATCCAGAATTCCCCCTTTTTCTATAGTCCTCATTTTAAAATTCAGCTTCTTGAAGGATATTACTAATAATGAGATTGGATTAATTTTCTTAACAATCTTGTTCAGATCCCACTTAGGTGGGGAAGCCATTGTGCTCTACTCAGGTTTGGGTGGGGATGAATTCTTCGAATAGATGGCCCAAGGCTGGGGGTAATTTAGAAGTAAATGACACAATCAAAGTTCATTAGAACAGGTCCAGCCCCTCTTTATAATATTCATTTTCTTTCAGTACTTGTTAACCAATCAGAGTTGATTACCACTCTCTGGAATACCCACTTTTCCAAGGCCATATAAGCCATGAGCCTATGGCCATGAGGTCCTTTGGCATTTGAGAGTACCATGGGCGTCTTTTATTAAAATTCTAGCATTATTAATAAAATGACCAATTACTCCCAAATTATGTCTCAAACATTTTAAATGCCATAAGGAAAAAGGAAAGAACTTTTCAGGAACCTGGCTCTCACTGGTGGGTAGAACACTGGAAGATGGAGTATATTGATTTAACCTGCTTCACAAAAATGAATGAATGACTCAATCATTCACTCGGTATTAAACATCTATTATGTCCTAGGTATTGGTAATACACATACAAAAGTGAGCCGGTATGCCCTCAAGGAGCCTGAACACATGTTCAAAGATAAACAAATGGAAGATATCTACAAAAGAAATCCAAAGTGCTTGGGGCAGATCACTAACAAGGAAAGAGACATGAGCAGGAAAGATCTCTTGAAGGATGTGGCACCAGAGGGGAGTCTCCAGAGGAGCCAGAGGTTCTGGAGCTGAAGGTGAGGAGGCAGAGCACTCTAGCAAGCAGGCCAGTTTGGGTGAAGTAGAGGATGTTAGGGGGAGTAATAGATAACTAGCCTTGAAAGGTAGGCTGGAGCCAGATTCTGAAGCACTCCAAGTGACAAGTGACACAGAGGTGTTTGTATTTGAGCCTTGAGGTGACAGGGACACACTGAGGCTTCTTGAGTTGTGGACAGATGAGGTCAGACCTACACTTTGGGAAGATCCACTTGGAAGCTATGTGGAGGAGGTATTGAAACAGGGAGTGGAAGGAGGGAGACCAGTAAGGAAAGTATTACAAATTTGGCAAAGCATGCTTCTTCCTCTGGCATATATATATACACCCACACCCACACATACATATATATATGTAGGTATGTATGTATATTTTGAGATTAATTTATTTTAAACAAATACACAATAGCAAAAAGAAGCATATTATAAACCTAAATACAAAATAAGAAAAGAACAAAACAAGCATTGCCATATGCACAGCAGAATTTAAGAGAGGATTCAAAATATACAGCAATAGATTTCCATTTCAAGAAAGCCTATATAATACATACCACACATTGTGTTTATAGTTGTCCATCTTTTCTTTGCTTCCCTGTAAATTTTCTTTTGTACTCTGTTATGCAACTTTTACTGTTATTTTTTTCTCCTTCCTGCCCCCTAATTCCCCAAAGGCTACAATTAAGCCTGGATACACACACACAGACACACACACAAATACATATTATTTATATATATGTATGTATATGTATATATATGTATATATAAATATACACACATACATGTATAAATAAAATATATATAATATATAATGTGTGTATATGTGTGTGTGTATATATACATACACACAAACATATAGACATATACCTACACATATACACATGCACATCCTTAGATATCTATAATCATCCTCACATATAGACATATACATTCATATGCATCTACGTACGACTGCATTATACTTGTTTGTCCTCTGTTTCTCTGAGGGTAGATAACATCTTTCTTCATAAGTCCAAGTCTTTTCATATTTTTCTAAGTCCACTAACTCATCATTTCCTATACCAGGCATATATATTTTAAAGAAATCCCTTTCACATTTCAGAAATGGGAAAGATGGGAAAATGATTTTTAAACAACAACAACCAAAAAAAAATAGTCCCCCCATGGAATAGCACCAAATTCTAAACAATGAAGAGTAAAATGATTTGAAACCCTGAGAACTCCAGAGTGGCCTCTCTCTAGATAGAAATATTTTTCTCATTCTAGGTAAAAGTTTAGAGAGATTCCTTTCTGAATCCTTTTCATTGCTAGCCAGTCCCCAGAGGAAGGCCATTGAAAATCGTATTTGTGTGTTGAGTTGCCAGGATCCTTTCTGTTCATGCTCTGGCTGGCTTTGCTTAAGCATGACACTAAGAAATTTGATTATTTTCTGTACATTTGTTGCTTTCCCCTTTGGTTTTTTCTGTTGCCAATGGAACTGGGAACTTGGGGAGGCTCCCCACTCCATCTTCTATCGGCTACCCAAATGTGGGGGCCTGACTATATTCGGTATCTCTCCTTTTCCTGAATAGTTCTGGCCAACTTTCTGGATTCTCACTGGACCTCCATTCCTAAATGGTGCGGAGGCTCAGTCTTGGCACTGACCCACAGCGAGTGGGAAACAAGATGTATATCTCCCTAGCCTCCCAGGCAGAATCATCTGCCTCTAGGGGCCAGTGAATGGACTCAGGCTTACAAAATTCTGAGGAGAAGGCTTTATATGGTAGAGGGTGGTGTCAGCTCCCATGAATATTCTGGGCAGTGAGAGGTTGGTGTTATCAAGACCCAATAAACTCATTTGCTGAGTTTCTTCCATCCCCTTGACCTACAGTGGAGGCTGGACAGAACATCTCAAGTAAGTGGGCATAGCATAAACTGAAATATCTTAGCTTTGTTGACTTTAAAAAAGAAAAAAAAACCCTGTGTTTTACTTTTGCATTTTCATTTATTATAAACTGAGAAGATTGATCTTTTGTTTCTCCAACAAAAGGGATATTTATTTTATCCCAATCTGCTTTCACACCCAGCTTCACAGTGTTAGGTGTATGGGCAGCACCACCCCCATGGCCTGTAATTTAATGGCCCCAACTTCCTACCCCCTACCTCCAACCACCCCCTTCCCTTCCTGTTCCATGGGTGGTTTTTCTCCTTTTGTTATTTATCGAATGGCCCACTGAACACAAATGGGGTAGAGAGAATTACAAAGGAAGGGTAGGTTGGTTCTGCTTTTCATCATCAAATGTGCTCTTGGCAGAAAGGCAAAAAGGGGAAGTCACCCCAGGGATTCCAAACCTCCCATTTTGCATCACACTTTGAGTTGCAGTGAATGACTTCTCACTAGGTGGGGGGGTTTGTAAGTCTCTTGTCCCAAGTCTTGGTTTAGTGAGGAACGTTTATCAAGCAGGAAAAATTCTCTATTGCTCCCCAGAGTCCCCAGTGGCCTCTTTGCTAGGGGGAACAAGAACCTAAGCACCTACTGTGTGCAGAGGGAGATGAACAGAAGCTGGGGAAAGTCTATAATAATTAGATGACACAGTTACTGCTCTCCAGGAAGATACAAAGCAGAAATATAATCTAAAGAGCACTGGACTCTGCCATTTACCGGTTGGGTAGTCTTGGACAAGCCATATAACTTCTCTGAGTCTCATTTTCTGGGATTTAACCTGTAAAATGGACACAAGATACTTGTGCTATCCACTTTGCCATAGTAGGTCATTTGGTTCATCACCAAACATTATTAAGAGTTTACTGCGAGCTAGGCACTGTGCTAAGCCCTGGAGATACAAAGAAAGGCAAAAACAGCCTCTTCCCTCAAGGATCACACATTCTAATGGGGAAGACTCCATGTAAACAACTGAGTACACATAGGACATGTACTGTACAGGGTAACAGGGGGTGATCTCAGAGAGAAGGGGCTCACAGGTGAGGATGAGGGAGAAGATTGGGAAAGGCCTTCTGTTGGAAAAGGATTTTAGCTGTGACTTCAACGGGGCCAGGGAGGCCAATTGGTGGAGACTGGGAATGAGAGCATTCCAGGCATGGTAGACAACAAGTGAACACACGTGACAACCAGTGAACACACACAACAACCAGTGAACAAACAGGAAATGGAGTGTCCCGTCCAAGGAAGAGCAAGGAGACCCCTGATACTGGATCATAGACTATAAGGAGGGGAGTAAAGTGTAAGAAGACTGGAGAAATAGGAAGGGGCCAGGTTGGGAAGGGCTTTAAAAGGCCAACAGAAGATTTTTATATTTGATTCTAGAGGTGATAGGGAGCCACTGGAATTTATTGAATAGGGAGGGGAGTGACATGGTCAGATCTGTTTTCTATTTTAGGAAGATCATTTTGGCAGCTCAGTGCACAATAGAGTAGAATGGGGAGAGCTTTGGGGCAGGGAGACCAAACAGAAGAGGACTGTGGACTTATGTTAAGTCAGTGATGGCCTTGGGCCCTAGGCAGTGTGTCTCCTGCTTGCCTCAGCACTTCTGGCTGAGTCTCAGGGCTCAGCCAAACCTCCTCCTTTCCAAGACTATTTCTTCATCCATGAATTTCCTCTGGGGTAGCTGGACCAGGTTATTCAGATTATGCAGGGATGTTTCTAGAAGGGAGAAAACAATAACACCAGCTCCCTTCGGTGTAGGTGCCCAGATACTAGGAAGAGAGAGGGTATTTATAATTCTGGCTAGTCTTGTCATATTTAGGACATGAATTTAGGAAATAATTTAGAAATAATTTCTAAGTCTAGTTCAAACTAAATACATTAATGCAGGAAGGAGGGGGTGGGGTGTGTCTGAAGGGTACACATATAGCCAAAAGGCTCTTTGTGGGGCCATGCATCAGGCCTTCTGGAGAGAGGTGGGTCTTGGAGGTTGTAAAAGAATCGTGAAAGCACAGGTAGGGACCTGAGTAAAGGGATAAGGAGAGATTGTAGAAAAGGCTGTGTGTGATAATAATAATAACTGATATTTATAATGTAAAGTGAGAGGAAGCACACTATTATGGGAAGAGTCCTGGGTTCAAATTCTGGCTTTGCCCACTTACTATATGTGTAACTTTGGGTACAAAACTTAATCTCTCTGTGCCTCTATTTCCACCTCTATATGTAACATGGGCTGGACAGAGCATGTGCAAATATTCTCTTCTTGCTTCTGGTTGGCCATGGGGGAGGTTCTGACTCAGGGACTTACAGTGAGAAATCAAGAATTCCCTAATTGGCTGTTGAGCTAGAAGGGCTGATAACAGTGGACTCACGGAAGGAGTGTGAGTCCTTCCCCCACCCCTCCACCTCTCTTCTTTTCCGTCTGTGAGGCATAGAGGTTCCAGCAGCAAGCATCGAATGGTTCCTACAATCTGGCTTCCACCGACCTTTGCAGGCATGTTTTGTGTTACCTCCTTTTACCTGATCTCTATTCTAGGCTGATGGACCTCCAAGGCATCCCATCTCCCATCTCCGTGGTCACCCATGAACGTCTTCGCTCCACCTCCATGAAGCTCTACTTTCCAATCAGGGCACATCTCACTTCCTTCCCCAGATCTTTTCTAATCCTTCCATTTCCCAACTGGGCCAAATTATCATGACTCCTTCCTTCTTCAAATTACTTTGTGTACATTTTGTGTTAACTTATCTCTGTATTTTGGACTGAGGGGAAGAAATTGGATGTAGTTTTGATATGTTAAGAAGTTTTCCTGCTGGTAATACCAGTCTGCATTCTGATCAGAACTCTGGGCCACAGTCCCAAAGGACAAAGTTGACAGAATATTACTGGAGAGGGGTTGCTACTCATGGATAACTCACAAGTGGAGGTAAAGAACCTAGAACAGGGGTGGGGAACCTGAAGCCTTGAGGCCACACTTGGCCCTCTAGGCCCTCAAATGCATTCCTTTGACTGAATCCAGACTTCACAGAACAAAAGAGTCGGAGTCAGAGGCATGTATTTAGGGTTAGGGTTAAGTTTGGATTCAGTCAAAAGACTGCACTTGAGGACCTAGAGGGCTACATGTGGCCTTGAGGCCGCAGGTTCCCCACCCCTGAGCTAGAATATTAGAGCTGAAGGGGAACTCAGATAGGGTTTGGTTCAAGGGTCATCAGCCTTTTAAGGGAGAAAAACCTTTTGGGGGATAAAAATCCTCAATTATAACTTTTTAAAGGACCCCATTACATTTTATGTTTTTGATTGATGCCAGAGAAGTTTTATATTCATCTTGTTTTTGCTGGTCCATTAATCTTTATCATACTATACAGTTTATGTGTGTTGACACAGTATAATTGAAGGATCAAATAGCATTTATTACTATATTTCCAGAAAGCCTTCATTATAAGGTATATACATGCAGCTTAGGAAACTGGAGGGCTCGTCTTAAGGCAATTCTATAACCTTCTGCCATAAACACCTAAGTGAAGACATGGTGAAAGAACCTATGGGACATCATCAAACTTAGGCGGTAGCTAGGGGGTCCACTGGATAGAGCTCTGGATCTGGAGTCAGAAAGAGCTGAGTTCAAATCTGCCCTCAAACACTTATTGGCTTATGTGACCCTGGACAAGTCACTTAACCAATGCTTGCCTCAGTGTCCTCATCTGTGAAATGGGTTAATAATGATAGTTCCTACATCCCAGGATTTCTGTTAGGATAAAATGACAAAGCACTTTATAAACCTCAAAGCACTCTATAAATGCTAGTTATTATTAATATGGGGCAGTTAGGGAGTAAGATAAGGTGGCCAGGTCTGGAGTAAGGAATGTTCCTCTTCCTGAGTTCGAATCTGGCCTCGGACACTTACTAGCTGTGTGACTCTGAGCAAGTCACTTCACCCTGTTTGCCTCAGTTTCATCATTTGTCAAATGAGCTGTAGAAGGAAATGTCAAACCCCTCCAGCATCTTCGCTAAGAAAGCCCCAAACGGGGTCGCCAAGAGCTGGTCACAGCTGAAGTGACTGAACAAGACCAACAAACACACTGGCTGCTAATCCTCGATCGAATCCAGCTTTCTCATTTTCAGATGAGGAAACTGAGTCTCAGAAAAGGATCGTGACTTGTCTTTGGTCACATAGCACATAGATGCTCCTTCTTCTTCTGCCTACGAATCCTTTATTGCCTGGATGCAGAGTCATCTTTCAAGGGGCTTAGGTACCATCCCAGATAGCTGAGCCTGCCATTTGGGTAGATGGCACCAGATACTACCTGAAGTTTAGCCACAAATGGTCATGTTTAGATATTCAATCCAGCAAATATTTATCAAGCCCTTACTCCTTAAGAGCAAAGCCCTGCACTAGATACTCTGATACAAAGACCAGACCCCAAATGATCCCTGCTCTTATGGAGCTTACATTCCACTAGACATTAAAGAGCTCAGACATAAGGTGATGGGCTGTAAGCTCCTGGGGAAAGGGACTGTTTCATTTTTGTCTTTGTCAAGCAAAGTGCCCAGGCCATTCAGGAACTTAATGAATGCTTATGGATTGATTGATTAAAGAAGTTCCCAGGTTCTCTTAGCAAGGACCTTGACTTTTATAGCCTGCCTTGGATACAGATTTAGAATCACAGAATGTCAGAGTTGGGAGGGATCTCAGAGATCATTTCAGAGAGAAGAGAGGAAGAGAGAGAAAGACAGGGGGAGAAGTGAAGACAGGGGGAGGGAAAAAAGGAGGGGAGAGAGAGAGAGAAAGAGAGAGAGAGAGAGAGAGAGAGAGAGAGAGAGAGAGAGAGAGAGAGAGAGAGAGAAGGAGGAGGAGGAGGAGGAGGAGGAGGAGAAAAGAAGAAGAAGAAGGAGGAGGAGGAGGAGGAGGAGGAAGAAGGAGAGGGAAAAGAGAGGGAGGGAGAAAGGGGAAGGGGAGGGAGAGAGACAAAGGGAAAGGAGAGAGGGAGAAAGAGGGAAGATGGAGAGAGAGGGGAAAAAGAGGAGAGTAAGAGAAGAGAGGGAGGGGAGAGAGGGAAAGAGGAAGAAAAAGAAGAGAAAGAAGCAGAACGGAAGAGAAAGGGAGAGAGGAAGAGGAGGAAGGAGGGAGAAAGAAAGAGAGAGGGAGAATGCAAGGGAGACACATAGAACTATATGAAATAGTTAAAAATTTATGAGAAAAATCTTTGTTTCCAAGTTTCAGGCTTAGTCTTTCAGATTTGGCTTGCTTAACATTCACCTCACAGGATGGAGGCTGTAGAGCTGAAAGGGATTTCCACAGGCCTCTCATTTTATGACACCAAGACCCAACGAGGTTGTGACTTTCCAGAGGATTCTATTAGAAATAGGATTTCAATCAAGCTTCTCCAACTTGAGATCCAGTGTCCTGGCCTCCCTCCAGTGCCTCCCCATGTAAGGACACTTAGAATTGTTGCTATGGTTTTCTTTGGTCTCTGACAGCAGCAGGTCCACTTTGTGTAATGCTCATGATGGGAATAGGGACATTTGTGAGGTTCTTTTTTTTTGCCATAAGAAGGTTTATAGATTAGGGATTCAGTTCTGAAAGTGCTCAGGGGGTGGAGACCCTGGAAAGAGGGTAAGCCAGTGCTTTATAGCTTTATTTGATGTTCACATTGAGAAAATGGGAGTCTATAAATAAGAACTAGGAGCTCTGGGAATTATGAATGATAATCACTGTTTAGCTTACAGTCGCTAGGTAATCTAAATAAGAGCGATCAAACAAACAAACAAAAGAGATTGGAAAGGCAAAGGAAGATCATAAATGGGGCAAGGAGTCTGACAGTCCGCAGTACTCATCCCGATTCTGTCCAACTTCCTAGCTCTGTGACCTTGGGCAACGGACTTTAGTCACAGAATTTTAGTTTCTTGATCTCTAAATCACCAGGGAGTCTCCAAACTTAGTTCCTTGGAAGCAAATCAAGATGAAACAGACAAAATAATTTAGAGAAATAATGGGAGAAAGCAGTTGGACTCTTGCCCCCAGAGTGACCAAGGTTCCCTTTCTTCCAGTGGAATTATGGAGTTGTCCCTACTTCAAACAAATGACAATGGGCCAGAATCATTAGCTCGTTCTGTCTGCCAGGAGCCCAATAGAGCTTTCCTGCTCACTGAGTGGATTTGCTGGGGAGCCAGGGAGGGGACAGGAGAAGGATTTTTCCATGGATAAGTGGAACGCCCACCACTTAGCCACTCAATTTGCCATACATGGCTCACACTTGCTCCCTTACCATTGTTGCCAGCAACAAATACTGACAGCTTTAAAGGGAGCTCGTGTTAAAGAAAAACAATGTCTGTTAGAGCTGGAGTCTGTTTTCAAGGGGAAAAATCCCCCACAAAATTTGCTGACAGTCATGTGGCAGCTGTCATGTAACTCCCTTTTTTTCCTTCAGTATAGTGGCCATTTGGCATTTTTGCCAGGTTTTGCTTCAATTCTGGCTCTCCAGACTGCCTATATGTACCACCCACGCCTTTCTTCCTTGGCCTGTGCTACACAACTGCCTGGGCAAGCCAAGAAATGTCAGAGAATATGCTTCTGGGAGGGTCAGCTAGAGGCAAACTATTCAGTCCCAAAGATCATCACGGTTAGGGTCAGATTCTCTCCACAGAGGACACTGCATAAATTCCCTCTGGCAGAGAATGAAGAGACACATCTGGGGATTGGTCTTAGAAATTCTGCCCCTGGCCACTAGCACCTCAGGCCTGGAGAAACAGAGTTGGAAGGAACCTCTGGCAGGCCACTTGGTCCAACCTGTGCCTGAGAGAGTCTCCTCTACAGTGTAATGGCAAGTGGTCATCCGGCCTTTCTCTGAAGACCTCCACCAAGGGGAAACCCTGTGTATCTGGAAGTAAGTTTGCTCCATTTTGGAATAGTTCTAATTAACAGGTAGTTTTTCCTTCTACTGAGCTGAAATCTGTTTCTTTTCAGTTTCCACCCTCTAATCCTAATTTTGCCCTCTGGGGCTAAGCAGAACTAGTCTGTCTGTTCTTCTTTCATTGATCATTTTAGAAATGCATTCTTAAATCTTTGAAGTCAAATACCACAATGGCTTTCTAACTATCCCATAGTGCTGGGGTCAGAAACTAACCACAGGATTGAAACAAACATGGATCTGATGTAGCACAATATTTCTTGTATTCCAATCCTCATCATCTTCCCTAAAAGAGGTACAGTTATGGTGCTGAAGTGGGTGACATTCCCCGCCTTATCTCGCCTAACATCATTCTGTCCCATTTCCTACATCCAGCATTCATGTCAAGTAAGGTTTCCCCACAGGTGAATCCTGGGTGAATACCCAACTAGGTCCAAACACTAAAGAATGGGAAGACTGAGTCAGGGCATGATCTGCCTGTTTCAGGATCTTGATGTGTCTCTCTGACAGGGGCATGTTTTAAGGACAATGGTTTCCTTGCCAATAGTCAGAAAAAATAGCCAGAAATATTACCAAGCACTGTTGTTTCCTTGTTCCTGTCCATGAGTTTGTCCAAACCTTTAAAAAATTGCATTCTATTAGAGGACCATGTAGAGAACACTAAATTGTAAGCTCCTTGAGGGTATGGACTGTCTTTCTTCCTATTCATTGTATCCCCAGCACATAGCACAGTGCCTGGCACATAGCAGATACTTAATAAATGTTGATTGGATTGGGCTGGATTAGAACCCTGGGATGCCTTCTGAGGATTAGAGCCATTGATGTAGCTGAGTACCCCAGAAAGCACACTGAGGACTGGCCCCTAGTTTGCGTGTCATCTACAAAGTCCAGAAATAGTAATCAGCATGGGGGCCAGAGTGTTGTAGGGGCGAATTGCTGTAAGATTAAGACTCCTTGATAATAAAAATAAATACAAAAATAAATAAATGCATAAATAAATAAATTTAAAAAGGCCAGATGGAGGGGTTTGAGGTCAATGAGGAGGACCCTATAAACCACTTAATGGGAAATTGGTAACATGACCTCATTAGGCCAAGACAAACAAAATTCATGCATTTAGAATAAGGAAAAATTTATACTGGGGGAAAATATTTGCTTTAAGTATCTCGGATAAAAGTCCGAAGTATATGGAAAATTAAAATAAATCTGTAAGACTAAGAGCCATTCTGTAATAGAAGATTGATGAAAGGATGTGAATGTTTTTCAACAAAGGAAACCAACAACTGGCAACCATCAGAGAAGGTGTTCAAAACTGCTGATTATTAGAGAAATACAAATTTAAAAAAACCCTCTGACTTACCAAACTATCACCGAACTGGCAGTGATGGTCAAAGGTAGAAATATTCAATGATGGAAGGGCTGTGAGAAACTGGGCACTGCTGGAAGAAGTGCGAATTTGTCCTGCCATTTTAAAAAGCAATTTAGAAATGTAAAAACAGATGTTCAAAAACAAAAAAAAAGTTTTTGCATGCAACTAGAAAATAAGATACACAGGCAATGGGGCGTAGAAATTTATCTTGCCCTACAAGAAAGGAAGGGAAAAGGGGATGGAAGGGGAGTGGGGTGACAGAGAGGAGGGCTGACTGGGGAACAGGGCAACCAGAATATACACCATCTTGGAGTGGGATGGAGGGTAGAAATAGGGAGAAAATTTGTAATTCAAAGTCTTGTGAAAACCAATGCTGAAAACTAAATATGTTAAATAAATTTAAATTAAAACAAAACAAAACAAAACAACAACAAAAAAGAAGTGTTCAAGGAAAGTTATAAAACCTTTCCTACATTTTGACCCAATATTCCCACTACTGGATTTTATACACCAAAGAAGCTATTGATATCAAGGAAAGGCCCAAATGTGGAAAAACATTCATAGCAACACTAATTATAACAGCAAAAAGTTGGGAATAAACTATGGACCCAGTAATTGAAGAATGGCTGAAAAATATGTGGTATCAGAATGTAATAGAATGTTACTGTGTTATGACCAACAAAGTTGAAAAATTCTGCATCTGTAAAATAGAGATAATCATAGTATCTACCTCCCAGGGAAATAAAATATGTAAAGTACTTTGCTAACCGAAAAGTACTTCACCATCATCATCATTACCATTATCATCATCCAGTTATTTTGCTCTGTATCTATTCATACAAATCTTTCCAGGTTTCTCTGAATCTGTTCTTTTTTGGTCATTTTTTAAAAAAGCATAATATTCCATTACATTCATATGTCATAATTTATTTAGCCATTTCCCAATTGATGGGCACTCCCTGGTTTCCTGTTATTTGCTATAACAAAACAGGCTACTATGGATATTTTTCACTTATGAGTCTTTCATGGAGGGGAGTGGGATGGGGGAGGAAGGAATGCCTGGTAGTGGTATTGAACAATCAAAGAATATGTCCAGTTTATTGACTCTTTGGGTATACTTACAAATTGTTTTTCAAAATTACTGGGCCAGTCATACCTCCACCAACAGTGTATTAATATAATCTCTCGTTGCCCCTTCAACCATTGTAATTTTCCTTTTTTTCTTTTCTTTGTCAACATAACAGACAGAAAGGCATTTGATTTGTGAGTAATATTTTGATGGTTATTGTTTCAATTAATTTTTAGTGGAATCCTTAGGCTTCTCTTAGTTGACCATCATATCTGCAAAAAGCGATCATTTCAATCTCTGTCTATGCTTATCTCCTCAACTTCTTTTTCTTGTGTTATTGCTGTAGTTAGTACTTCTAGAGGTATATCAATGAATAATGATTGTTATGATTATCCTTGCTTTATTCTTTTGTTGTTATAATTATTACCCCAAATCTTACTACAAAAGCATTTTCATTCTCAACATGCTGGTGCATAGTTTTATATAGGTGCCATTTCCATATTAAGAAAAGGTCCATCTATTTCTATGCTTTTTCAGGTTTTTTTAAAAAGATATATGGGTGATGTATTTTGTCAAAAGTATTTTTTTTCCTCCTCCTACTGATATAATCAACCAGCAAAATGGCACAATGGATAGAGTGCCAGGCCTGGAGTCAGGAAGATCTATCTCACTGAATTCAAATCTGGCCTCAGACACTTACCAGTTATATGACCCTGGGCAAGTCACTTCACCCTGTTTGTCTCAGTGCCTCATCTGTAAAATGAGCTGGAGAAGGAAATGGCAAACCAATCTAATATCTTTGCCAAGAAAACCCCAAATGGGGTCACAAAGAGTCAGACATGACTGGAACAACTAAACGATCACAAAACTGAAATAATCATGATTTTTATTGTTTTTATCAATATGGTCTATTTTGTTTATAATTTTCCTAGAGATTAGATCAATCCAAGTCTCCAATATAAATCCAACATGATCATAATGCATAATTTTTTAAAAAAATGTGTTGCTAAAGCCCTGTTGATGATGTTTTATTCAATATGTTTCTGGCAAAATTCATTTGGGATGTTGGTATAGAGTTTTATTTCTCTCTGGTATTAGGTATCAAGACCACATTTGTTTGATAGAAGGAATTCGGAATTTCTATTTTTGCAAATAGTTTATGTAATATTGAGATTAATTGTCCTTTGAATGCTTGATAACATTCATTTATAAATCCATATGAACCTGTTTTCCCCCTATATGAGTTAATTTGTGGCTTGTCCAATTTCTCTTTTGGAGACTATGTTAATAAAATTCTGTTTCTTTTTCTCTTAAGACAAATATTTTATATTCTTATAAATATTCATGGTTTCAATTGTCATTAATTTTGTTGTCATATAATTGTGTGAAATAGTTTCTAATAGTTTCCTTTATTTTCTCTTTATTTGTTGTAAAATCTTTAAAAACATTTTATATTAGTAATTGGGTATTGCTCCCTCTTTTAAAAAAATTAAATCAGCTAGCAGCTTTTTGTGTTGGTTTTTTGTTGTTGTGGCTTTAGGGTTCTGAAAGAACACTATCTCTCCCCCCACTATAGGCATATGAACACTTCATCATCATTTTGCTCCTTCACTTTGCTTGGTCCCTCTTGATTCTAGTGTTTACAAGTCAAAATTCTTCCTTGATTTTGGTGTTTTCATCAGAAATGTTCATCAGAAACACAGTCCTTTATTATGTTTTCCGATAAGATTATTCTTAGTGTTGCAGGGCAAGTTTTTTTCTTGGTTGTAACCCTCTCTATTTTGCTTTTTGGAATATTGTATTCCATGATTTTCTCACCTTTATACCAGTTGCTAGCAGCAATTGTGTGATCCTGATAATGGCTCCTTGGTACTCTTTCTTTCTGACTATTTGCAGGGTTGACTTTTTTTTTAACTAGAAGCTCTGGATTTGGGTTATGATGTTCCTGAGAGTTTTCATTTTGAGATTTCTTTCCGTAAATGACCCATGTATTATTTTTATTCCCACTTTCCCCTGTTGTTCTAATGCATCTAGGCAGTTTTAATCTATGATTTCTTGGAAGAATATTCAGGATTTTTTTTTTGTGGGGAGGATCATGTTTTTCAGGGGGTCTGATTCTTCTCCCATAGTCTCTCTCTGCCTTTTTCCCCAGTTCAATTTTATTTGATAGTAGATACTTTATATTTTCTTCTACTTCCCCCCCACAATGTTTTGATTTTGTTCAAATGTTTCTTGTTGTCTTATGGAATCACGTAGTTCTGTTTGGTTCATTCATTTCGGAGAGTCTACTATTTGGGTAGGTATAAAAGTGGGGTCAATTTTGTCAATAGATACAACACACTACCCCAATTAAAGTAATTAATAGAAGATGAGACCATCTATGCTGAATCAATCAGCTGAGGGTATTAAACAAATGTAAAATCCATTACCCTTTTTGGTCTTCTATAAAGTAGCAAACCTATTCAGAATGTAGCGTTTGAGGGACTAGCAGCTTAGAGAAGGGGCAGCTAGGTAGTGCAGTGGATAGAAAGGCAGCCCTGGTCAGGAAGACCCAAGTTCAAATTGGTACTCATTAGTTGTGTGACTCTGAAAAGTCACTTAACATTGTTTGCCTCAGTTTCCTCATCTGTAAAATGAGCTGGATAAGAAAATGTCAAACTGCTTCAGTGTCTTTGCCAAGAAAACCCCAAAGGGGTCACAAAGAGTTGGACATGACTGAAACAACTGAACAACAACAGCTTAGAGGAGACAACAGTTTAATCAGGCAGCTTAGAGGAGAAAGTAGTTTAGTCAAGCCCCTGAGAAGGAATCAAAGGGGGAGGGGAGGAATAGAGCTTCTTTCTCTCCCACCAACCACCACTTTAACTAGAGGACAACTTTGTGAACATTGGAGAGTCGGAGAACTAAAACTTCTTATTAGTATCCTAGCATCATCTGTATCAGGACCTGAAGGAAAATTAAACACACTGAGGAAAGGAAGCTTTGGGACTCTACAAGGAGCTCAGCAGAAAGCTGATAAGATACCTAATAAAAGCATCTTGAAGACTCCAGCAAGAGAAGTTCCAAAAGCTAGAAACACGTAATCTAAGTTTGAGTCCCCTGAACTCTACATGAATTTCTGAAAGAGTATGTCACAGACTTTTGGAAGAGTGTTTTGTACCAATTGATACCAATTTGTACTATTTTTTTGGGGGGTAAACTATGGCTTACTAAAAAAAAAACTAAATAAGTCTGGCTGACTAATTCATATCAATTGATAATCATTAGGGAAGCACACCATTGGGGGCTCATGTGCTATTACATTAGGGAGTCACTTACCAGACTCAACCCTTAAGGTTTACCCTAGAGTCCTCGGGACCCAGCCTGCTATTGTGAGTAGGGATTGGGAGAGTAGCTTCAGAGCCTGAAGATTTTCCACCTTCCTTTCTAAGCTACTTATTCTAATTTTTGCTCCATAGCTGTTATTTCATTTACAATTCCATTTTTATCTCCCCTCTTCATTTATGTCACCTACTCTTTTAAGCTTTGTGGTGAAGCCATTTTCCCCTCTCTGAGGCTCCACTTGTAGTTGCTATGGAGCTACTTTCTTCTTCTGAGCTAACCTCTTAGGCCTCTCTTGAATGACACTATTTTCACAAAGTGTTCAGTATCTTCTTCTGTTTATTCATATTTCAAGCTTCCATTCCTGTTTGAGACTTTATAGCAAGGAAAGACTCTTCTCTTGTACTCCTGAGTAGGGGTATGCTGGCCATGATTTCCCAGGCTCTTGCTATTGGATTCCATCTCCTTTGGTCCTCCTGCACCCAGAGTTCTCTAAAGATTCAATGTCTGCAGTCAGAACCTGGCTGTCTTCTGGCCCCTGGGACATTCCAGGTCAGGCCAGTGCTGTGGGCTTCTGGTCTATTTATTTTTGTTCATGCTTGCCCCTCTTCTAGCACCTATTGGTTCTGGCTGTCTTTTTGTGTAGTTCTGTTCTAGTGAAGGAGTTTGTGGTTGTTTCTTTTTTGAAATTTGCAGAAGACTAGTATAAAGGACAGTAAACAAATTAAAACAATGATCAAGGAGGGAGATGGGCAGCCCTTCTGTCCCCATTGTCATCTATACAGCGTCAAGATCAATAGAAAGACCTCTAGTACTTTGAATAGCTCCCCCACATCATACATGCAAACACAAACACACACGTGTTGTACATGAATTGTGCTTGAATTGTGATTTTTTTATTGCTGTAAAGAACACCCACTCTCAGGAAACCACAGCTGACCATAGATTTATTAAAGTGCTTGCCATAAAGATTGAGTCAACTGGCTTTGTGCATTTCAAAACGGAGCCCTCCATCTCCAACCCCCGCCTCCACACCCTGTTTAACATTTCCAGAACTCTGTCCCCTCTCCACATGTACATTATAGAAACCCACAGAAGGTCTCCAAAAGTGACGGGGTCAGGAACAGGATGGAACACTCTTGAATTCCAGGCACGTGCTGTCACTCTTGGACCATACTCCTTTCTCAGTCATCCCAAACTTCACTCACACTTTTCAAAGAGCTCTTGAATTCTTTTAAAGAAATCTAAACTTGAAAAAAAAATAGATAAGTTAGTGATGGTTGGAAAAAAGAGTGAATTTTGGCACGATCCTATATACTTGTCTTAGTCAGGAGTCTGCTTCATTTTGGGGTTCTGACTTTGATTTCTGGCTAAAAGTGCACACGTGTGGACCCAGGCCACAGAAATGATTACAAGGAATAAACAAGCTTGCCCTGAGCATCACTACATCTTGATACTTAGCTGACTCTGCCATCCCAGACTGTGAATTCCCTCTGCTTTAAGAATACCCTTAAGAATACCAATACCCTTTCCCCCCTTGCCTAGATTGTCTTCTTAGACTCTGCCTATTTTGAAACCTTTCCTGGTGCTTGTCTCTCATTGACTTATATGTATTTTGTACCTATATAAATGTACATGTCATTCCTCTCCCACCCGAGCTCCCAAATGTTAAGTTCCCTGAGGACAAGAAGGACTCCCAGAGCCCAGTACAGTGCCTAGCACACTTAATAAATGCTTCTTGATCGATTAATTACCATATTAATATCAATAATAGTAACTAGCATTTATATAGTGCTTTAAGGTTTGCAAAGAATTGAGGTATTATTAGTAGAGACGTGGTATAGTGGCTTGGAGTCATGAAGACCTGAGTTTGAATCCTGCCTCTGATACTAGCTGTGTGCCCATGAGCTAGTTACTTTACCTCTCTTAGCTTCAGTTTCCTGTTTCATTTGGGAAATGGGGATAACAATAGCCTCTATGAGCCCTAGGGTTTCCACATTAAGTGCTAATCAGACTTTAAATTGTCATACAAATGCTAGCTATTTTTATTCTATATAACGTAGGAGGAAAGTAAATGATTGTTCTCGTAGACTTAAATTGGCAAGTGAATTCGATCATCATTATATAGAAACTTTTTGGCCTTCCTTTTGGTGATAAGACCGAACGTTCCCTTAGTAATTATCTAAAAACATCCAGCCCAAACCCCGAGTGGCCCTAGAAAAATTCAGAAGTGGACTAGATTTGGAGTCTGCTAGAGTTCATGAACATTGAAACCAAAAGCACACGAGCAAAGAAACTCTGATCTCTGCTATTTCAAATCAAAGTAAGTTTCCCCAGAATAACAAATTCAGGAATTATTCACAATGCTAATTGAGAAGCAGCATGGGGCAAGCTGGGTTGGGTTTTATTCTTATTGATTCCACTAATTGGCTATGTAGTCTTGGGCAAATCCCTTCCTCTCTGTGTGCCTCAGTTCCCTTATTTGTACAGTGTGAAGGCAGTACTAGATGGTCTTTAAGATATCCACAATTTAGTTCTAATATCCTACAATTGACGATCTGGCATTTTGTGGTTGTTTTTTTGTCATTTTTCAGTCATGTCTGACTCTTCGTGAATCCCATTTGGGGTTTTCTTGGCAAAGATACTGGAGTGGTTTGCCATTTCCTTCTCCAGGTCATTTTACAGATGGGGAAACTGGAGCAAAAAGGGTTAAGTGACTTAGCCAGGGTCACACAGCTACTAAGTGTCTGAGGTAAGATTTGAAATTAGGAAGATGAGTCTTCCTGACTCCAGGCCCAGGGCTCTATATACTATGGCACCACCTATTTGCCTGACCTGGCATTTGAAGTCCTCTAAATAATAATGATGATGATGATGATGATGATGATAGTTTCTGAGAATCATACATGTATATAAACTTTAGTAAGAAGTCATGGAGCAGCAGATAGGAGCTGGCCTTGGACCCAGAAACCTACCTCTAAGTCTGGCCTCTATGTGCGAATCATTTAACTGTTCAGTGCTCTAGACCACTCTCTGAGACTAGAAGCTGTAGAGAAGGTACCATTTGCATTGGTAGAGGAAGTTCCTTACCGAAAGCTCCGTATACTGATGAAATTACATACTCTACACTGTGGTACCTCCACTCTGGCGATCAAATGTACCCCTTCCCATCAGTAACCTTAAACTCCACCCCTTGAACTGCTCTGGACTCCCAGAACTAGGCCTGCTTTATATCCACACCATCTCTCATTGGTTCTGACCTCTTCCTAGGCCCAGAGGGTCTATCTTGCTTATTTGTACATATGTGAATTTTCAGAGCTTGGTATACTGCCTGACATATCAAGTGTTTAATAATTACTTTACCTACCTATATCTATCTAATTGTTGGCACTCTAATAGTGAAATCCTCATAAAATCATGAGACAAAATATTACTGAAGAGACTCAAAATATGAATATTATTTGTGCTTCCTCTATAAAAGAAACCAGAAGACATAAGAAAGATGCAGTTAATTGAGATGACAACTCATAGGTTCCCTTGGAATCTCATGTAAAGAAGTTGCTGGAGTTGATTTCTTTGTTCATGCAAAGGCAACAAGAAACATGATTTCATGGGATATTTGGTCATCTCACTTTAAGTAACCCCCCCCCCCCCACCATGATAATGATTGCAGCTTTCATGAAATCTTTGGCAGAGAAGCATAAGGGAATGCTGTGAAGAATTTGACAATATCCTCCAAACCCCAGTCAACACATGTATCAATAGTGACTTCATTGTGAAGAAGGGAATAGAAAATGGTGGTGGAAGGTGTTAGGAAAGTGTGGCTCAGGATCAAAAAATGAAAGTGATCAGAAGCTTGTAGTTGAGTCAGAAGCCCTGTGATGACATGTCATCAATATTTGCTTCCAGGAGAAAAGTTGGATTGAATAATAGCAGACACAGACAGACAGACAGACACACACACACACATACATACACAGACACGAAACCTCTATTGTTTAACAGACCTCAGATGGCTGATTACTGATGGAGTCACATACGCACCAATTAGCTGTGTGAAGTTAGAGCATTGACTAGTTAGAGTGATGGCTTTTATAGAGTGTATTATGGATTGTATGGAACTTAAATGTACAATTGTATGAAATTAGAAGACACTCGTGCCTTGGAAGGAAGGCTCTGGCAAATCTGGATAATGTTTTACAAAGCAGAGACATCACCTTGCTGAAAAAGGTCCATATAGTCAAAACTATGGTTTTTCAAGTAGCAACATATATGACTCTTAGAGTTGGATTGTAAGGAAAGCTCAGCACCATGGGAGTGACACTTTTAAATTGTGGTGCTGGAGAAGTCCCTTGGGCAGTAAGGAGATCAATTCAGTCTATAGTTAAAGAAATTAATTCAGACTGTTCACTGAAAGGTCAAATACTGAAGTTAAAGCTTAAATACTTTGGCCACATAAGAAGAAGATGGGGCTCATTGGAAAAGCCCTTGATGTTGGGAAAGATTGAAGGCAATAGGAAAACGGGATGAAAGATGAGATGGCTAGATGGTATCACGGAAAAAACAAACATGAACTTGGATAGATTTTGAAAGAAGATGGAGGATGGAAGAGCCTGGCATGCTGTGGTCCACAGGGACACAACTGAACAACAAAACAACAAAAAGTGAGTCTCTTGACTCTCCTGTTGTGTTGCCAATTTAAATGTTCAGTGTGACATGATTCTGTGTGACAAAGATTCACACTGTGCCAAGCAAAACAAATGTTTAAGAGCCAGCGTAAAGGTCAAGATTAACACAAAACAAAACCGAATAAAGGATAAAGACAAGATGCTGTAAACAGTTATAACAGTTCAGCTATTGATACTAAAGAATGGGAAATGGAAAAAAGAAAGACATCAACATACACTATCATCTTTGCTCACTGACATTTTAGGTTATAGAAAGCAATCACTCAGATGAGGAGGCTCAAAGAAAGCAGAAACTGCGTCAGCCAGTGAACATTTAATTTCCTTGGCAAAAGCAAAGACAAAAGCTCTAGAATTTAAGCTCATAAGCAAAACTTTGGAGAGGAAGATCATGGCAGATTCAGCAAAATTGCTCCATAAAGAAGTGAAGAGGAGTGGATGGGAAAAAAAATTCTTAGAATCTTTAAGGTCTAAACTGAGCCAGATAATTTGCAGAATATTTATAGATGGAGAACAAACAAATGAAAATGGAGCATATCTCCGAGAATTTCTTTGATGTCACCTTATCATATCTGGCTGCCGAGTCAACATATTTACACCCTAATGCCTTAGTTCCTGATGGTCTCTGTGAGGGAGTAGAAATAGTATCTAAGAAAATGAAACAGGAAAGGGCAGACAGAAGAGACCAAGTCAGTCAGTCAGTTAGTGTTTATTAAATTCCTACCATGTGCTAGGCAATGCAGTAAATGATGGGGATACAAGGAAGGACAAAAGCATGGCTCCTCTCCTCAAACAACTCAAGGTCTAATGAGGGAGACAACCTGAAAAACTTTGTTTATACAAATACAGTATAAATAAAAGGTAATCTTAGAAAAAGGATATTAGATGACCCTAGCATAGAAGAAGTGTGTGGAAAATTGAGAAAGGCTTCTCTCAGAGGGTGGGATTTGTGTTGAGTTTTGAAGGAAGCCAGGAGGAAGAGGAAGGAGGGAGAACATTCTAGGCATGAGGGACAGCCAGTGCAAATGAATGGAGTCTGGAGATGGAATGTTGAGAAGAAATCTGGTAACTCAGGGCAACATTTTGAAAGTGCTCAGGAGCTGATTTACAAAATACTTGGAAGGGAAGGAAATTCTGAAGGGTTAGGAAACCATCACAAGCTGGGATTAGTTCTTGAGATGCTATCAATACTTAGCAACTCTTTTTCCTACACCTTCACGTCTGTAGTATTTTTATAAAAGAGTATATGAGGGAATCATTCATGAAAATATGGGAAGAAAAGAGGCAGGCTTTCACAAGTGACTCTAAGGATGTGGTCTGCTAGAGAAAATCATTTGCATGTTGTCTTGAAGGAAGCCAGGAGGTAGAGGTGAGTAGGGAGAACATTCTAGGCATGAGGACAGCCAGTAAAAGGAAAGGTGCAGGGGATACAAAAGCCTATTGTGTTTGTCGTTTAAAAAAATGACAAAAGAGAAGAATCTGGCTTGGCAGAACAAAAGGCAGCCAGGAAGCTTCTTTTCCAACAAAATTATTTTATTCCTATGTCAAGGTCACGGAAGATTCCTTGGTGTATGCCGCCTTTGAGATTGTTTTGTTTAAAGATCTCTGATTTATCAATACCAATTAACACAAGATGGAGGCAGGATCTGTGTCTGCACAAAAGTCATAGAGGATATCCTGCCTAGAATTCCATTGAAAGAATCTTTATTGGTGTGTGTTTGCAAAATCTGTTGTGCTGATGGAATAACTCCTCACAACACTACAGTAACTCCTTAGTGAAACACATGACCAATCCAAAGAGATGAACCTAATACTCCATACAGAGCAAACCAAATGGATGAAGAATACCAGACTATAGAAGGCAGTTTTACAAGTCTGGATGGATAGACCATGGAGTTAGCCCCTTAAAACAAACACACACACATGTCTGTATGAGGTAGACATTACTGATAGACAGTGAAATGGGTCCAGAATTGAAAAGGAAGATGACAGTGGGATAGATTTCACCAGGGAAATCACATAGTTCTTTTGATCATCTCAAGTTGTTTCATGACTCAGATACCTGTCTTAAAATGCCACTCTTTTCCTGATGGCACAGTGGATAGAGCACTGGGCTATTCCAGGATTCAAGAAGACTTGAGTTCTAATTTTACCTCAGATACTAGCTGAGCAAGTCATTTAATCTCTGTTTGCCTCAGTTTCCTCAACTGTGAAATGGGGATAATAATAGCATCTACTTCTCAGGGTTGTTGTGAGGATTAAATGGGATAGTATTTGTAAAGGGCCTAGCACAGTGCCTGACACACAGTGGGTGCATAATAAATGCTTATTCCTTCCTTCCTTCCTACCTTCCTTCCTTCCCTCCTTCCTTCCTTCCTTCCTTCCTTCCTTCCTTCCTTACTTCCTTCCTTCCTTCCCTTCCCTTCCCTTCCCTTCCCTTCCTTTCCCTCCCTCCCTCCTTCCTTTTCCTTCTTTCCTTCTTTTCTTCCTTCTTTCCTCCCTCCCTCCTTTCCTTCCTTTCTTCCCTCCCTTCCTCCCTTCCTTCCTCCTTGCTTTTGTCCTTCCCTCCCTCCTTCCTTCCTTCCCTTCCTTTCCCTCCCTCCTTCCTTTCTTCTTTTCTTCCTCCCTCCCTCCTTTCCTTGCTTTCCTCCCTCCTTTTTCCTTCCTCCCTTCTTTCCCTCCCTCCTCCCTTCCTCCCTTCCCTCCTCCTTGCTTTCATCCTTCCCTCCTTCCTTCCTTCCTTCCTTGTACTGCTGATCTGTGATGTGTGGAATGACACAATTTCTGAAAAATCGAAACTGTAGGTTGTCCAAAGGATAAAGGAGAGCTGCGTGGTAGGAGGAAGAAGACTGTAGTATATAACCAGTGATGACTTACATGAAGGAAATGATATAAAAGATATACCATCCAGGAAATGTATACTTAGGAATGAAGGTGGTCTGGTTACGTAGCAGAAGCAAGGGAGCACAAATGGCCAGTCTAATGGCCTCCTTGTTTCTTTCAATCCAGACTGATGATGTCATTGGTCTGTGGAAACTTCTCCTTCTGCAATAGCACCATCTCATCTGTAAATTAGAGAATTGCCTGGGAGCACAGAGAGATTGAGGACTTACCTGTGATCATGAAACTAGTACACGTCAGAGGCAGCACTACCTGGCTCCCTGCTCTCCCTATACTTTATGCCACCAGGCTTCTGGGCTATACCAATATCAACATAATTTGAAAACAAACAGGCAGCCCACTAACTCAACAAGCACTGATCAAGTGTCTGTTCTGAGCAAGACACTATAGATGCTTTCTGGATAATTTTTGGGCAGACATGGACGTTAATTGGCAAATGGGTTGGAAGGATGTGGATGCCTTGGGAGTTTCCATATTAGTAAGATAAGATATTAGTAGCCCATGTTAATAAGATAACATCTCTCAGACTATTTTGCCTCACAGGATTTATAGCTGGAAGGGACATTAGAAATTATCTCATCCAATCCTTTATTTTAAAGATAAGGCAATTGAGGGCCAGAGACGGATTTCAGGATTGTGGAATTAGAGCTAGAAAACCCTCTTGTCCAACCCTATCATTTCACAGATGTGTAAACTGAGGCCCCCAGAGGGGAAGTGATTTCTCCAAAGTCTCACAGGTCAGGAGCAGATACTCTGACAGGCAGCTAAGTGACACAGTAGAGAGCACTGAGCCTAGAGTCAGGAAGACCTGAGTTCAAATCTGAACTCAGACACTTCCTAGTTGTTCAACCCTAGAAAAGTCACCAAACTTCTATTTGCCTCAGTTTCCTAAAGTATAATAACAGCATCTACCTCCCAGGGTTGTTGTGAGGATCAAATGAGATAATATTTGTAAAGTGCTTAGCACAGTGCCTAGCACATAGTAGGTGCCGCATAAATGCATATTCCCTTCCCTTCCTTCCTCCATGTTCTTTCCACTGCTCCATATGAGGTCATAAAATGAGTGTCAGGATGAAATTCAATTTGGGTCCTCTTAATCCAAATCCGTTTACTCTTTGCATTAAAGGTTAGCTGCTATCCAGGGCAACCCACCTTTTCAGGAACCCAGGCTGGAGACCTTGGTGTTATCTCCGACACCTCCCTCTCCCCCATCCAAACAGTTACCAACTCTGGCAGTTTAACTTCTGTAGCATCTCTTTGATTCATACTTTTTAAAAAAAATTCTGGACCTGTGGTTTCACCGTAATAAGGAATTCCTAGGGAAGAAGCTCCCTTTGCCAATGCAGATCAGCAACTGTCCTGCAATATCCCTGGTCCTGAAGAGGTGCCAGTTCGCTGGGAAGTTAAGTGATTTGTCCAGGGTCATGTAGTCAATATGTGTCAGAGATGAGACACAAACCCAGGTCTTCCTTGCCTCTGAGATCAGCATTCCAACCATTATACCAAATTGTCTTTTGTCTGGCACATAGTTGTGTTTGTCTTTCGTTTTCGAAGAGGACCATGATATCAGGGAAAAGATGACACGACTTGCAGTTGACTTTGATTTGAGTGAGGGAGGGCTGTGCAAGGTCACCAGCCTCACTTTCTCCTCCAGAGTCATCTGGAACCAGTGACCAGATATTCATCAGCATGACTGGAAATGACCCAGGATGTAATGGGAGACCCTGGCTCTTTTAGGCTAAGGCCTTTTCAGGTTCTCACTTTGAGTGAGGTAATGCCCATTCAATGAATAGGCCTCTTTAAGAGGTGAGTCAAGGGATGGCACCTTTAATTAGAAAAAAAATCCAGCTGGGAGGGGAAGACCCTCAGGGTTGCTGTTCCAAAGAGAAACAGTTACCATTGACATTCAGGCAGGGACCTATCGTGGTCCGATCTGTGAGCTTCAGAGTGAACTTTAAACCCAAGCACTTAACAGATGCTTGCTAAATTGAATGAAAAGGTCAGTGTTCAAGGACAGCAAAGGAATTCTACATTCCAACTTTCCCAGATGTGGCAACTCTTCCTTTCAGCCCCCATTTCCATATTTTTAAATTAAATGTGATTTCATTGGGGTAAGATAGAGGTGTGAAATATGTGACCATCATGTTGCATGTGACTTACAACACCCCTTAGTGCTCTGAACCTGATTAAAATGTAATTGGGTAATATTTAACAAAATAAAAATCAAATAAAACACAGATAATATCCATATGTGGTCTTGTAAGTCAATATGCAGCCTAAAGGGATCCTTATGTATGTTTCAGTGGTCTCCATTTTTATTTAAGTTTGATACCACTGACGTAAGGAATTTCTAGTGAGAAACTCTCTTTACCAATATAGATTGGCAAATGTTCTGTAATTTAAATAGTCCTAGGAAGTTGCTGGGGCAGCTAGGTGGCGCTGCAGCAGAGTGTTGGGCCTGGAATCAGGAAGACCCATATTCCTGAGTTCAAATTTGGCCTCAGACACTTACTAGCTGTGTGACCCTGGGCAAGTCGCTTAACCCTGTTTGCCTCAGTTTCCTCCTCTGACAAGTGAGTTGGAGAAGGAAATGACAAACTACTCTAGTATCTTTGCCAAGAAAGCCCCAAATGGGGTCATGAAGAATCAGATGCTACTGAAAAAGATGAAACAAAAGAGAGTTGCCTGGGGCACTGAGGGGTTAAGTCTGTCAGTCAGTCAGCTAACATTTATTAAGTGCCTATTATGTATGTGTTAGGCACCAGGATTATGGAGCCATTGGCTCTCAGAGTTGGGACTTCTACATTTTCCTAACTGGAGGCTGTCTGTCTATATGTTACTCCACAGCTGTAGCTATTGACTGTAAACCCCTACTGACTATAAATTTAAACATAGTCAAATAATTTGTAAGTGGCTGCCATGTTCCAGACATTGTGCTAAGCATTGTTGTTGTTCAGTCATATCTGACTCTTTGTGACCCCATTTGGGGTTTTCTTGGCAAAGATACTGGATTGATTTGCCATTTTCTTTTCCAGCTCTTTTTACAGATAAGGAAATGGAGGCAAAAAGGGTGATGTGACTTGCCCAGGATCACACAGCTAAGTGTCTAAGTGTCTAAGGCTGGATTTGAACTCAGGAAGATGAATCTTCCTGACTCCAGGCTCTGAGGTCCTCTATGCACTATGGTGCCACCTAGCTGCTCTGATTATTGTGTTAAGCACTGGAGATTTAAAAAAAGTGGCAAAACCCAGTCCCTGCCCTCGAGGAGCTTACAATCTAATGAGGGAGACAACAAGCAAGCAATTATGTACAAACAAGCTGTGGGCAGGAGAAATAGGAAATACCTACCAGAGGGAAGGCACTGGAATTAAGAGGGGTTGGAGAAGGCTTCCTGTTAGTTAATACCAAGGAACACCAAGTCACAAGCATCCAGGGGAGAAATACCTGTTGAATGAAGCCTTTGAATTTCCCTCATTACACACAGTGCGCATGAATTCAACAGCAGATCATGTAAGTGGACACCACATGGAATACATTTGCCCAACAGGTAGCCTTGCTGGTTGGTTTCTTTCTTCAATATGAAGCCTTCAGTGTAGTTTTCCCAACTCCAGATGTTCCGGGCTAAGAAGGTAAGATCCCAGGGAGAAATAGCTCAGAAGACTTGAGTGGGACAAGATTTCCCATTTTTGTTTTGGCTCTTCTCAATCTCAGAAGAAAAGGTTGTGTTTCATGAGTGTGAGGTCCCCTGGTGGATTGCAGGGTCCTAAGTGGTTCATGGGTGCTCCCTCTTTTTTTTTTAAATCATCAAGGAATCAAAGCAGACGTTTTATGGTAAGCCCACAGTGTTTCTTCCCACAGATCATAGAATTTGGAGCTGGGTGAGATCTGAAGTGTCATCGAGTCCAAAGTGAAGCACACAGAGGGAGCTGTTTGACTAAGATCACACAGAAGAACACCCCTTGATTTCCCACAGAACTCTAAGACTTGCGGGTCTCCTAATGGAAGGATCTACCATCTGCTAGGAGTCTTGGATTAGGAGAAAGGCACCAAGCAGGCTCTGCCCTTCTATCCTGAAAGGTACAAAGCAGGGGGCAGCCAATAAAAATTCTTCTTCTTTGTTACCTGATTATGAAGCAAGCTCAGCTTTACCTACTCCAGCCTTTCTTCCTGATTATTGCCTAAATCTTTGTGGAACTCCTTTTACATCTTGCCAGTCATGAGACTGTAGGATTGATAGCTGGATGGGATCTTAGAAATCATCTTATCAGACTTTCCATTTTACAGATGTTGAAACAGACCCGGAGGACCGATGTGGTTTGTCCAGCATCACACTGCTAATAAGTTGTTGTTTGTCTTTTGTTTTTGAAGAGGACCATTGACATAACAGGTGATGTCTTGACTTGAGAATGAATTGGATTTAAGTGAGGCTGAGTTGCCAAAGTTGTCAGCCTTTTTTCCCCTGAGTCATCAAAGTCAAGAGAAAAGTCAAGATGATTGGCGATGGCCCAGGATGCAGTGCATGACTTTGGCATCTTTGATGTCTGACTAAACTCTAAGTACTACATAGTACCTGCTTCAGCCACCCTGATGGCCATTGGAATAAATTGTTCTCATCCATTCATTCCTGCCAGGGGGAAGTCTTCACGTTCTTGAGGTAGACATCCCCCAAACTCACCTATAGGTTTGCGACCAGTCAGCTACCCTCAACCTGCTTTAGCCCCTCTACTGAGACAGTTTACTGGAGTATGGCCGCTGTGCATGCTACAGTTTCTTGGAACCGCAGGGGAAAGTTAGGTGAATCAGATAGAAACCAAAGGTGGATGAGCAACCCTGAAAAGAGCTCAGAAAGCCTCCTGAACACCCCATACCCCTTACCCCTAGTAAGGAGCAGAAGTAGAATTTAACTCTTAAATTGAATCCAAATTTGATATTCTTTTCACTATACCTGGCCATATCTAGGTATATAATAATAATAAAAATATCTAGTATTTACATAGTGCTTTAAGATTTGCAAAGCACTATATATACATGCGCACATGTTATATATAAAAACATACAATATGTTATGTAAGTATATTTATAAACATATGCATACATCCATATATACACACACAGAGAGAAAAACTGATATATATATATATATATATATATATATACACATAAAGAGGGAGTGAGAAAGAGAAAGAGAGAGAGAGAGAGAGAGAGAGAGAGAGAGAGAGAGAGAGAGAGAGAGAGAGAGAGAGACTGTTTTCTGCATTTCCATATCCAAGCCAGTTTTTTTTCTGTTTGTCCTTGTGGATTATCAAGCAGGAGAGGTTGATGGAATAAATTGGAGGGGAGGGGAACTCCATTAGTGAGATGCCATACAAAGCTTCCTTCTCATAGCTGGAATCAACTCACCCTTTGGATAATTTTGGCGTTGACTACTAATGTGCATGGGAAACCTAGTGATATAAATTATGGAGCTGGAAAGGACCTTGGAAATTATATAGTTTAATATCCTCATTTTATTAAAAAAATCATTGTCACATTGTGGTTTGAAACAATAGACACTTCTCAACACTGTGGTATCTTTCAATTAAAAAAACCCATTCATTAAAACTGCCTAATAGAATGGTGGCTACTGAATGTCACTTTCTAATTTCTATTTTTTTGGTTGACTATTGTTCAACAGAAAAGACTTGTTTTCTAGGGTATGAGTTAAACTTCAACAGTCAACTAACTTATTGTATTCTCCCCACAGCAGTAGTTTCATTCATTCATTCATTCATCCATCAATTAATTAATTAATTTTATTCTGAACTTAGAAATAAAACAAGCATTTCCATAACATGGTAGAATAGAAAAAAGATGATTGCATGTGAAACTGCAAATCTGTTATGTACAACTTGCTATTCCTTTTAAGTATATAATAAAATTATCATGTAATTCTTCCCCCCCCCCTCTTTTTTTCTTCCCTCCCCCTGCCCCTGCCCTTGAGATGACTACCATTATTTGGAAAAAATTGTTGGGAAAGCTGGAAAACCCACCAGTAGTTTTTAAGCTCCTTGGGGGCAGGGAATATTTTTCATTTTGTCTTTATATCCTGGAACTCCTCCTACTCCAACCACCCCTAACATAGGGACTAGCTCAGCGCTTCACATATGCTTCTAATACTTGTTGGATGGAATCTGTCTAAGACAGGAACCAGACAAAGCTATTAGTCTAATCCAGGGGAGAATCAATGAGGAACTGAACATGCCACAACCATCTCTGCCACTTTTTTCTTACGGGACCTTTGGCAAAATGACCAACTTGTCGAGCCACAGAGGCTTCAGTGGAGAAGAGGGGATGGAGGGGAGAGATTCCATCAAGGTAAAAATGGCAGGACTTGGTAATTGAATGGATATGAGGGTTGGCTGAGAGAGAAGAGTCAGAGAAAACCTCCAAGTTTCCAACCTGGTTGACTGAAAAGATGGGGTATCGTTGGTAGCATTAATCCTTTCTAATCCAAACTTGATCCCAGCTGTCAAATACTGATGCTTCTAAGGACAGTTGCAGACAGCTATGATTTTCTGGAAAAAGCAACTGGATTTGGTATAAGAAGACAGAAATTTCAAGCAGCTAGGGGGTATGGTGGATAGAGTTTGGGACTTGGAGACAGAAGAACACCTCAGTTCAAATCCTACCTTAGTTACTTACCAGCTACCCTTGGCAAGTCCTGTTAACCTCTCTCAGACTCAGTTTTCTTATCTGTAAAGTGGGCATAATAACAGCATGTACTTCACATCGTTGGTCTTCTTGTCACCTTCATTTTTATTGATGTGTTTTATTTTCACATTTACAGATAATTCCCACTGTGTGAGAGATCTCTTGTAACAAAGGAAAACAGTTAAGTAAAACTAATAATGATAATAATAAACATATAAAAGTGAATGCCATGTTTCAAATCGGTAGCATCCCTCCCACCCCTCTATTTAAAAAGAACACAGAAATCCATTTCCTCTCCCTTCCGTCTCTACTCCATTAGAAAAAAATAAATTTCTTATAAATATGTATAATCAAGTAAAATGAATGCCCTGAATAGCTATGTGTCTCATTTTAAATCAATCATCTCTCTATGTAGCGTGGGTCGTTATTGGTCCTTTGGAGTCCTGGATGGTCATTGTATTGGTTGTTCTTACAACTTTCTAAGTATTTTATGTTTAGGGTGGTATTGTCATTTTAGAACTTATTCTCCTGACTCCTCCTTTCATTCATCATCAGTTTATAAAATGTCCTCAAATGGTTCTTGTTCAAAAAATAATATTGATGTTATAGCACAAGTCGTTCTTCTGGTTTTCTCAGTTCATACGTCTTTTAATGTCCTTCTGAAATAATCTATTTCCTTCCTTCTTAAATCACAATACTATTCCATCACATTCATAGACCACAACTTATTCAACCATTCCTCAATTGCTGAACAACCTCATATCTTTAGATATGCTCACTTATCAAGTGACCAATGGCTCTTTTTCTGATAAATTTGAATCACTTCCTTATCTGTTTTGGAAATGAGACCTTTATTGGAGAAACTTACTGTAATGATTTTTCCTCAGTTAATTTTTTTTCCCTTTTAATCATAGTTTTATTAGATTTGGCTGTACAAAGCCTTTTTAATTTTATGTAATCAAAAGCACCCATTTTATCTTCTATGATTGTCTCTATTCCTTTTTTGGTCACGAACTTTTCTCCCATCTATAAAGCTAATACGTAATTTATTCTATGCTTCTCAAATTTGCTTTTGATATGACCTTTTATATCTGGTTCACATATCGATTTGGAGCTTATCTTTGTAGAAGGTATGAAGTGTTGCTTTAAATCTAATTTCTTCCACAGTGTTATCCAATTTTCCCAGCGGTTTTTGTTAGATAGTGAGTCCTTATCCCAGTAGCTGGATCTTTGTGTTTGTTAAATCTTGGGGAATTAGACACATTTGCTGCCGTATGTTACGTACCTTATACAGACCCAAGTGAGATAAGCTACATAAAGGGCTTTGCAAACTTTAAAGCACTATCTAAGGGCTAGCTCTTGTTAGCCCAACTCTGGCACTCATTACCTGTGTGATCTTGGGGAAATATCTTAAGTTTGAGTGGAACATCTGGATTGAGATGGGAAATTATTAGTGCAAGATCAGAGCTCTGAGAGAGATTTTGTGCTAGGACTTGTAGATTTGGAAGTTATCTAAAAAGACATATCATTAAAACCTTGGCAGCAGATGTGGAGACTTAGAGGAGATGACCTTTGGCAGTCATTGGTTAGTGACATCCCAAGGTCAAACAGATACCATGTCTCCAATCCATACCTGAACAGGAATTCCCTTTACCACATCCCCAGCAGGTAGCTATTGAACATACACCCAAAGGCCTGTAGTGAAAGGGAAACCCACTACTTCACTTTATCATTTTAGCAAAATTTCACTGACTATAGACGCCTCTGGCAGTTTATATTCTTTGCCTGGAATTTTTGTTTTCAGAACACTTGAGGCTGCTGAGACTGGGCTCAAAAAGGAATTGGACAGTCTACTGTTTAAGGAATATTTTTTCACTGTCTATTCCAACATAGTGGTCACAGTGCTCTGTTTGGCATTTAAGGCCCTCCACAACCTTCCTACCATACCAAGCATCTTATATGTTCTTCTGTGCCATGTATAAGTGTGCTACAATCTAGAGACAATAGCTTTACTGTTGTTCCTCAGACACGATCCTCCATCTCTAGTCTCTGTGTGTTTTCACTGTCTATTCCTCATCCTTGGAATGCTCTCAGTCTTTACTCCCATCTCCTGGCTAAACTAGTTCTCCTCTAGACTGAGCTCTAGACACACAAAGACTGGGGGGGAGGGAGAGTTGGAGGGCAAGTGCCTCGCCATGGGGGTCACCCTGCCCTCTGCCTCCCATCTTTCTTTGCTTTCCTGTGGAGACTGGTCGGATGCATGAAAGAGGGAATGAAGGGATGATGATGGGCTGCAAGAGGCAGCTTTAGCTGGCAGGAAGATCCTGAACCAAAAGATTCCACTCTCATTCCAAAAAGTATCATGGCTGAGCCTGACTATATACAGGATGATAATCCTGAATTAATCAAGCCTCAGAAATTAATCAGTCCTGTCAAAATTTCCCAGAACCATCAAGATCATCACAGAGAACTTCTGATGAATCAGAAAAGGAGTCTATCTCAGAATAAACCAGAGCTACAGAAAGTGATGGAGAAGGGAAAACAAGACGAAGTGATACAGCAACAGAAGGGAGAGGAAGCCCCCCAAAAGAAACCTAATTTCTGCTGAAAAGCAGCAAAAGTTGGAGCAGCCTGAGTCTGAGAAGCAGAAGATTCAAGAGGAGCAGGAAAATGCCCCAGGATTTGTGAAGGTGAAAGGAAACCTGAGAAGAACAGCCAGGAAATGGCAGAAGTCCAGGATTCCAAGGCAAACACTGTACAAAACCTTGCTGCAGAGAGGACATCCATGTAGTGCTCCAAGGCTGCTGCTTCTTGAGCCAGAAGTAGCATGGAGAGATCTGTTTTTGAGAAAATATCAGCCAGCAGAAGTTTAATTTATAAAAGGGATTATTTTGTTTATAATTTTCTAACTTGGGGGAATAAATTGACTATGATAGCTGCAGTTCAGATTCACCAGCAGAAAATTGTTGGTATAACAGACTTGTCTTCAGAAACTCCAAAGAAAGGATGAGGATACTGGAGTATCTTAAGTGTTGCACTGCTTGGTTGCTTCCAATCTAACTGTAATGGGGGCATAGTATTTTTATTTTTTCTTTTTAAAAAATATTCCTTTTCAAACTCTTTTTAAAAAATAATTTAGCTTACACAAAAATGTACTTAATCTGTTACCTATTTAACATGGGTTAAATCTTAACACCTAAGTGTGAAAAATGTTCATTTGTATTGAATGATCAGCACAGGATGTATCTTAGTTGACTTGAAATTACAGAATTTCGGAGTGGTTAGGACGTTTTAAAATGTGAACTCTGAACTTATACGAAAACTATAATACATAGATTATGTAGGATTTTTTCTTTTTTCTATCATTTCTGATTTTGAGCAGCAATATATTATTTGGTTGATATTCCAACCCAAAGAAAGGCATTTGACAAATTCTCTGATGGTTTGATAGCATAATGGTCCCTCTCAGTATTTTCTTTTCATGTTCTTTCCAGCTCTTTTGTTTAGGCAAAATATTGGGAGTTTGTAGACCCAAGTGCAGTGTTACAAGTAGAGGTCAAGACCCTTTAATTACTTTGGTCTGCTCTTAGCCACACGGGGAGAGTCCCAAGTGGGAGCTCTGTAGCAAGACATTTTAGCTTAATGCATGATGCAAGTGTGAACTGGTCTCAAGGAGACTTTCATTAGAAGATTTTCTTGCATTTGTACATTTTGAATGTTAGAAATGAAGTTTTGAAAATTTTTGATTAATGATCATACTTGCCTTTACTGTTTTTTTCCCCTGTGAAGGCAGCATATTACCACTGCCTCAGTGATAATTACTACTAAATCCCCTCTCTCCAGAGAAGCCAACATTAAAGGAGAGACGGCTGAGATTGCTCTTGCTAGCCAGAGCACTGTTGAGAAGTAAATTCCCAATTATAAATAACAGCCAAATATTTATGTAAATGTATGTTCTATATTTGGCATGTGTAGGAGTGCCTCCCACTTCGGATGATTGGGGACATGGAATTGGGAACAGCATAGCTTCAGTATTGTTCTCTGTCTAGAATATAGAGCCAGTGACTTCTTTGGGCAAGACACTATTTTTGCCTGGCTTCATATGAAGTTCAACCTCAGAGTCATGTGAAGGTCTTGAAAACCATAATGGAAATTGGCATCATTGAGGAATATTTTGTACCAGATTTCAAATCCTTGAGTGAGCAGCATAGCACAAATACAGAAAGTTACAACATAAAGATAGAGAACATACTATAGGAAATTATATTTGAAATAGATTATCTAGTTCATCAGCGAGGATTAGTGATATAGAATACAAATGTGATTATCAGGCAAAAAATGTTATTTTGTCCTATTTTGTCTTTGTAAAACAAAATGCCAATGGCTGAGATTTTCCTCTCCTATTTCTCTACTTCTTTTGAGAAGAGAGTGTGGTGATGGATCATCTCAAGAGAACATTTCCAATCTCCTATTGACTAGGATTTCTTCCTTTTGTGTGTGAGGTTAATGTAGTGCTTCATAATACCAGGATTTAGGATGAGTCCACAGCTCTTTTATTCGGTAGGATCTTAGATCTTTAGATCCCTACATTTGTGGTAAATCTGTCATTTGACAGATATCTAGAACTATTCAAATTGAAGAGAATCCATCTGCTTTGCCTGCTTAGCACAGTCCTTTCAAAGGCTCCTACTTTCCCTCATCAAGTTCACTCTTTTCTGGAGGTGGGGAGGAATAACAGAAAGGAGGAATGGGGGATTGGTAATTTCCTCCCAAACTCACTGGAAGGTGTGCTGAGTGGTTTTCAGCCTAATAGACAAAATGCCTCAAAGCAGCCCTGTAAATATAGTGGGAAAGTAAGGTTTGTTGTTACAGAACAAGTAGAATGTATAGTTAAAATTCATCTTAGGATCCTGATGGGTCCAGCCTATAAGTCTGAGTTAAAATGTGACAAACAAAATCTCCCTTAAAATCAAAAAGTTATACAACCTGGTTAGAATCTGTAGAAGTCTTCTGAGCAGTTCTCCTTATTGAGCCACGTTCTAATTTTGCAATGGTCCCCATGCTTTATTTTAACTCTTTTTCTGTCCTCTTAAAATATTTGAAAATGTTGTCTCCCACTTTGAGAGCATGGTAACAAATTCATGTTGCTTCCTAAGCTGCACTATGACTTTATTCCTCTATTCTGAAAAACCTTGTCTTGTTTGAATATATGTATATTATATATATGTGTGTGTGTACGTACACGTATACATGTATGTATGTATATGTGTGTGTATATATAAATAAAACATACACATACATATTACATTATATATAAAAGGAGCCTTAATGGGTTTGCTTTCATAACCAAAGTTATGCTTGAACTATATATGTGCGTATGTGTACATATGTATATATATATATACACACATATATATGTGTGTAGATATAGATATAGATATAGATATAGATATAGATATAGATATACATATACATATACATATACATATAGATTCAGTCCCAGCTCTGTCTTCCACAGGAGGCCTTCCTCAGTTTTATCTTCAATCCCAGTCTCCTGTCTGAGATGACCTTCTGTTTACAATGTATACAGCTGGCTGTGGAAAAGCTGTTTGGATGTGTCTCTCTCATTAGACTGTAAACTCCTTGAGGGCAAGGACTGTTTTGTTTTTCATTTGTGTCCCCAGAGCTTAGCCTGGCACATAATTAGCACTTAACAAACACTTGTTGACTGACTGACTATTGGGCTGAACGTGGACTTGGGAAGGTCTGGCTTCAAGGTTGCCTTTGACGAGAGCAAATTGCTGAAACTCTCAGGGTCATTGAAAACTCTGTAAGACAGAGAAGTGTTCTTTATGTATGAGTGCTCCTGCATGAAAGTGTACACACACACACATGGGAGTGTGTGTGTGTGTGTGTGTGTGTGTATGTGCATGTGATCAGCAGGGAATGACCCTTTGGCAGTCTGTTGAAGCCTACAATCCCTTTCTCCAAATAGTGTTTCTAAATGTATAAAATAAACGTAGGATTGCAAAAGAAACCAACCATAATGAGATACTGTTATCTATCTATGATCCATCTATGTAAATATAAAACAAGCACATGGACCCAGGTTAAGAAACCACCCCTCCCTTAAAACTCCAAGTTATAACTGAGTTGCTGAAGATAAATTCCCACACTGATGGAATCTTGGAGTCTAGAGTTCTAGTCAGGGGTGGGGAACCTGCAACCTCAAGGCCACGTGTGGCCTTCTAGGTCTTTGGATCTGGCCTTTTGGTTGAGTCCAAATTTTACAGAACAAATCCTGTTGTTAAGGGGCTTTGTTCTGTGAAGTTTGGATTCAGCCAAAGGGCTGCACTTGAGAACCTAGAGGGCCACATGTGGCCTCAAGGCCAAAGGTTCCCCACCCCTGTGACCCTCATCTTCAAGATTATACTTTCTACCTGAAGCAAATCAGCTAGCCACTCTGGACCTAAGTTTCTTCTTCTACAAAATAAGTGTATTGAAATAGATGACTTCTAAGTGAATTTTTAAATCTATGATTCTATGATTTTCTCCTTTCACTAGTAGATCAAGGATCCTCCAAATGAGGGCACCCTAGGTTTCTAGCCATGATAAGCATGTGGGTGAATGAGGCTTATATGTAAGGAGAGGAATGACCTATTTTGAAGCACCTGGGTGATTTGAGAAAATGGGAAGCTTTGAGTTAGTGCGGATGGTGTCTGTGGTTGCCAGCTGTTGGTGGTAACTAACAGGTTAAATGCTGAGATTGCCTTCCTAACAGGGGCTGTAGCAGAGAGTGGTCGAGATTATCCATAAAGCCTCCAATCCAATTAAGATTGCTTCCCTATCTAGCAGGTGCTTCATTCTGGGATCTTAGAAGATGAATGACATTTCAGGGGGGAAAAAGGCAGGGGTGAGAGAGAGAGTAAGTGGGAGGGACATTTGTAGAAAGAAATACAAACATCTTAGCCACAAGTACAAGCTTATTTAAAGAAAAGAGAAAAGAAGCTAAACAGGAGACCTAGTACTCCTCCTTTCCTCTGAGGAACTGTCCTCTCAAATCCTCTAAAGAGAGAGACAGATTGCTTGTGACTTTCTTTAACCAGGCAAAAGGAGGGTTAAGTGTGTGTGAAAGAGGCGGAGAGGGGAACCCCAGCCTGGAACTTGAGACTTTCCAGCTGAGAAGAAACGATTCAGAAAGAGATGCAGACGTAATCACACAACACTGCAATCAACTTTTCTGTGTCCAAAGGAAGTCAGGAAAAACACATAAATAATTGTCCAGCCACATTTCACATAGTCCAAGACATATGTCAATATTACCACCACCTCCTAGAGGGTAAGTGTGCAAACTTACTGTCTAAAGAAAATGCTTGCAAATGATTGCCATTCTTTGACCTGGCTGCCTGAGGATGGCAGAAATGAAGTGCTTTGGCAAATTTCGATTTGAGGGGACAGGGCAGTCTGTGGTACTAGTGCAGCCAAGCCAGAGTACCCAGCCATCTGATGAATATGAGTTGGGAGCATTCTTGAGGCAAGCCGGTATTTTGTTTGCTTGTTGAAAATGCGGGAAACTGAATTGAATGCCAAGAACTCAGAACTCATTTGGTTGGAATGCAGATCTGTCTGTGATATTTAATCTGTAACCATGAGGGGCTTCTTGCAGTAATGGGCTCTCCGAGTTAATGACTTTATTCTTTCCTTTTTCATGGGATCCAGGTTAGAGGTTTTTCGATGGTCTCTTTTTAGGAAATTAAAATATAAAAGAGGCCATCAGCAAATCTCTTATTCATCGTGCCTCAGGCTCAGTAAGGACTTCTCAGATAAAATAGTTGAGGGAGGCTTGTGTTCTCATCATCTACATGGATTTGGGAGGGAGGGACAATATATATATATGGGATCAAGGGTCCTCCCTTGAATGTGCTCCTTTGTGCGCTGTTGACGATGAAGCATTTATTGTCATGTTGCAAGGACTCGAAGTGATTGGTTTGAGCGCGTTTCAACAAAGGTTTCATCCTGTTATTTATCTGAAGTGTCTGTTTTCCATTACCAAGTCAGAAGATAGACTCATGTGACAGATTTCTAACATAAATTTCCCTCCTTGAAGCCCTGAGTGAAAGACATCTGTGGTATTAGAAGTCCAAAAATTCCATTTAAGAGGGTGGACTTGTTTGTATGAATTTTTTTTAGTTTAATCTCACCTAACAGGAGGATGGATGCCCCCCCTTCACTCCCCTGCCAGCTTATAGTGGGAGTCGATCATAAAGGACTTGGAGGAGGAGGAATGGATGGGTCACTGGAAGAACAGGATGATTGCTGCTGTTGGTTTTCAGGGTTGGTTTTCAAACCTGACTTTCTCCCCACACGGACCTCTGTGTCACGGTACTCCCCGTGCAGTAACTTGGTATGATGTTTAGAAATGTTGGTGAGTTTTTCACATGTGTTGGCAATTTCTCATGCCTTCCAGCATCCCAAGCTGTAGCAGGGGAGTGGGTGTAGGTGGCTTTGGGGTTGTGAAAATAATTGGCAGGATTCCTTCCTCTTGGAGTCATTGCTTCAAGAATGCAACACTTTCTGACCTTTGGTAGGCTACTGGTCCGGCCTCTCTCCATCGGTGGCCAGTACTTCCAGCTGATGCAGCAGAAGGCGCCGATCCTTTCCATATAGTACTATGTCCCCTTCCACCCCTCACCTCATCATAGCCCCACTCCAACGCCAGATTGAAAGAAGATTTCTTCCAGACGTGATGTTTAGCTTAAGCAGTAAAGTATGAGCATTGATAGCTCCTGGTCATTTGAGCCTGAGCTGTGTGTTGCTCGCTTCAGATGGTGTTTATTCTCTGGAAATATGAGCACGCTAAGGGTTCTAATCTGTTGGCCGTCATCACACCCCATGGCCTTGATTTCATCAGGATCATTATATGTTGAATTTTAAAAGTCCATATTGAAGTGCTTCTCACTGCCTTTGAAACGATTGAGGGCTGACTTCTTCCCAGAATCCTGAAAGGAATAAACAGGACGTTCATTCTCAGACTCGGCTTTTTGAGTTAGTGCTCTGGTGGGTGATTAAGACACCACCACCACTTGTGTGTCTGTATGGCTTTGATCTTGAGAAATCTTCTCATTTTTAGGTGCCTCGAAAGGACTTTTCAACACAAGGAAGGTTCTTTTCTCCTGACGTCTGGGACCAGATTAGATGCTTTAGATCCTTTTATGCTTCAGAATCTTAGGATTATTCAATCATCTTTTTAAATCTGGCCTTTAATTTGACATTCTTCTTTCGGTTAATAGTTTTGGATGATTTTTATTTCTCTTTTTTCTTTTTCATTTTCTTTTACTCATTCCCTTTTTCTTTTGTTGTTCCCTTTCTTTCACTCATTCCCTTCTTTTCCTTTTCTTTCTTTCTACAATTTCTTTCTTCTTTCTTTTTTTCTCTCTTCTTTTCCCTTTCTTCTTTATTCCTTTCTTCTCTTTCCTCTTTCTTCCTTCCATCCCCTGTTCTTTCCTTTTCCCCCTTCTTCCTTCCTTCCTTCCTTGAATGAATATCTCTGTATTTGGAGATGAACATTCTCTTTGTAAGTTTTTATGCCATTCTGTCATGAAGCCTGCTTGTGCCTTGTCTGACTGAGAGTACTACCTCTGGCATATTAGCATGGCTCTGAGACTGGGGTCCTCTTCTCCTGTCTCTTGCTCTAGACATCCCTAGTCTCTTCCTCTCCCAGAGTTTGTCACAAAGCCTTCTCTAACCACCTTTGGCATTTTAAACTCACCTCCTCTGTGACCATGACAGGTACTTACCTTTTTCAGCCCCATAACCCACCCAGGCTGCTTAACTATCACATGGCTTGTGTAAGATGGAAGTCTTCAATTCTCTTCCTTGCCTTAATGCATGTACACGACATGTTCTTAATTTATCGTTGCTTATAGGGTTGTATCTCAGTTTCTCTTTAAACAAATTTGATTTTCCAAAATTATAACCACATCACCCTTGTTGCAGTGTGTCTAGGGCTAAATCAGTGGCAGAAATTATTCACAATGATAGACATAATATGGGACCTTAAAGTCAGTGCTAATCCAACTCTGCAAAGTGTTTTTTAAAATTATTACAAAAATTGATAGACAATTACAAAAATTATTCCAAAAACCCTTCATTTGGTAAGATTTCTTCAGTTCATCCATTTAGAACATTGATCAATTTGGCTATTGATTTATTTAGACCTCCTGCCTAACTGTTTTTTAAATGAAAGGTCAGATCTCCCCTACTCCTTTTAAAGAGTCAGGCAGCAAATGAATTAGAAAGTGAAACCAGAGGGGCAGAAGAATCAAACTCACTACTGCTCAACCCACCAAGACTTTCATTTGCACTGACATTAATCAACCAATCAACATTTATTAATTATTAGTAATTAATGTCTTAGGCATTGGGCATACACAACCAAAATAGTTCCTGCCCTCAAAAAGCTTCCATTCTGCAGGAGGGAGGCAGTATGCACACACATAAAATATATAAAATTTATATAAAATAAATACTAGGTAATTTTGGAGAGGAGGTATTAGTAGCCAGGAACAGGGGATCAGGAGAGGCTTTCTTGTGGGAAGTGGTGCGTGAGAAGAACTTATGAAGGGTAAACATTCCCTCCGCTCTCACCACAATTTGAGCTTACAGATTCTCCCTGCTGTCCAACACAGCCTTCCCTACCTAGGCTCCAAATAATGACTACCTCCGATGGATCTTGTCCCTGGAGACACCATGATATATTGCCTGTAACATTCAGCTCACAGTGCAGCTACGGAAGCAGTAGGAATAGCAGAGGGAGAAAGGGGAGGAATCGGGCGGGGTAAATTGAAATAGGGGCCATAACATGAGACTCATTTTTTGGAAGGCAGGTGAATGGCTCAGAAGTTGTAGGAATTACACAGTACCTGTGTTGGAATAAATGTATGCCCTCCAAGGGAGAGATTTCAAAGGAAAATGCTAATTTACATTTGCAAATTCTCGGTGGAGGAAAAAAAAAAGCCTCGTTTACTTTACAATCTTTAGAGGAAGCAAGATATCTTGTGGATTGAGCATGGGACCTGGAGTCAGGAATCTGGCCTCAGGAACTTACTAGTTATGTGATCCTGGGCAAGCAAAGTGGCATAGTGGACAGAGCGCGGGGCCTAGAGCCAGGAAGACACTTCTTCCTGGGTTCAAATTTGACCCAAAGCCAGGGGTGGGGCTAATGAGGAATGCAAGGGGAGGAGTTGTGTTTACTTTCTCCTTCAGTCTGTGGCATCCCAGAACCCAATAGTGACAGCCAGGCAGTAGGTATAAAAACCTGCCATTACTGAGAGTGCCTTACTCTCTCTCCTTTGCCCTCTGCTTCCTTAAGGACAGCCAGAATCTTTCTGGGCTGCTTGATGTTCACATGGCTTGGACGAGACATGAATCACCAACTCTTGCTTCTACCAAAACGGAGGACCACCGGCCATCTTCTTTGCCTCTGTAGCCTCCAGACTCTTGGCATTGTCATTTAACTTACTGATGTAACTTAAAGACCATCAGACCTAGCCATTTATACCATTTTCTTTAGGACATCCAGGACTTCATCCAACCTGCAGCTTAACTTTCTTTACCATATTCTCTCCCCAAATTAGAATGTGAACTCCTTGAGAGACTGTCTAGGTTTTTCTATTTGTATCCTCAGACCTTAGCTTGGCGCATAGTAGGTATATAGTAAATGCTTTTTCACTCGTTCGTTCATTTGTTTCAGGGCTCTAGGCAGCTTGGTAAGATTTTAAGTTGCAGAGAAGATGCCTACATACATTGATAGAGAGAGCTTCTTCCCTCTTCCTGAGAGTTCCCCATATCAATGTCTCACCCCAACCCTATTTCTGTCCCCTATCTGGGAGTAATTAATGCCCTCTACTTATTTTTGCTTTTACAATATTAAAAAATAATCCAAAATGGCTCTGAGCAACTTTCAAAAACAAAACAAAATGAGACAATTTAATGGGGAGAATTACACAATCTGTTTAATAAATAGAAGCAAATCTTTGGTTGTGTAAAAGAGGCCACAGACATGCAATAGAGAAGGGGAGTAGGATGTATGAGCAAGTTTAACTTTGTACCTCCCAACCATAAAGTGGCCCAATAAACAAGGCTTATATTTTATTGACGTGAATCATTGTTTATCCATGAAAGTGGGCCAGGAAAACAATGTTACCAGGACATACATCTTTAATTCAAAACCTGTCATGAAGCCAGGAACTCTAGAAGGGAAGAATGACTCTTACCTGGCCTTCCCACTTCTTGGTAGAGACTCTACGAGGGATGGACAGTGCCCAAAACATTGCTTTGATCAGCCGAGGCAAGGAGTAGATGAGCAGACATTTTGAAGAGGGGGAGTGAGTCAGTACCTGATTCTGGCTGGTTAGATCAGATCCCTTCCCCCAGAGAGAGGAGGAATAGATGCATCAAGGGAGAATGACTGAGGAAGACTGAACTGTTGTACACCAAAGGAATTCTGCCAACCCCTATGTTTATCCTTATCTGACCTCGCTTGATCATTGCATTCATAAGTCCCTGGGGTCTCCTTTTTCTGGAATGGTCTCTTTGAAAAAGGATCTACCTCTCTTTGCCTACCTCAGCATAAAACTGCATGGCTCCTAACAGCTGTGGCCCATCAGGAATCGGTCAATTGTCCAGAAAGAACTAGTCTTTCCTCTAGGAGAGGTTATGGTGAGTATATTAAACTCAGGGACACAGCAAAATTATTCCATGCCACACAGTCAATTGGCTGGCCAGAGAATGACCTCCTTGAAATGGGCAGAGATGACTGTGAGCTTCTTGAGGGCAGGGACTTATTTCCCTCTCTTTTTGTATCCTCACTGCCTAGTACACAGTATGCACTTAATAAATGCTTATTGATGACAATGTTTCACCAACAATAATATACAAGACTTCTACATGGGCAGCAAAAAATAGAAATTTCCCCAATAGAACCTACACTGGCACTGTTGTTTAGTGGTTTCAGCTGTGTCTGACACTTTGTGACCCCATTTGGAATTTTCTTGGCAAAGATACTGGAGTGGTTTCGCCACTTTCTTCTCTAGCACGTTTTACAGATGAGGAAACTGAGGCAAACAGGGTGAAATGACTTGTCCAGGGCCATACAGCTAATAAGTGTCTGAAGCCAGATTTGAACTCAGGAAGATGAGTCTTCCTGACTCCAGGACTGCTATTCTATCCACTGCACCAACTTGCTCCCGTAGTGGGGGCTGGCCATTGATTGAATCTATCTAAAATATTGAAACAAGATGAAATCAAAATATTTTCTCACTCTGAACTTGGGTCTGAAGGAAGAAGCATGTTGCTCTTTAGAAGATCATTGCCCCTTTTTTAGCTGGGAAGAAGGCTACACAATTGAAGTTGAATAAAACAAAGACCAAAAAGGACTGATTATCTTAGGAATGAATTCTTAAGGTCCACATCTTTTCTGTGCTTTCGGAAATTCTTAGCATAGTGATAGGATTGGAATTGGGACTGAATTCGTAATTTCAATGGGATTGGGAATTGCCAGATAAGGAAACTCCCTCTACTAGTGCAGGTCAGTCCCTTCTCTGCCGCTTAGTCTTTCTTAGATAGTTGTCTAGGGCTCTGAGAGGTTAAGTGATTTGTTTAACATGCTTGGTTGTATGTATCAGAGGCAAGACCTAGTTCTTCCTGATCTTAAGGCTGGCTCTACAACAGAGAAGTCAACTCATGTTGAGTTTCCGGTGTATAGCAAAACCAGATTAAGAAGCAATTGGGAAATGTTCAACAAAATAAATAAAAATACAATACAACACAGATAATGTTAGTTTGTGGTTTTCAAAGTCAACATGCAGCCACAGGAATCCTCTTTGAATTTAACATCACAGCACTAGAACATAGAAATAGTCCAGTGAAATAATCATTTAGATATAAAGTAAATCATTACTTTAGGTACATTGGAAAGTTCCCTATAATATTCTCTTCTGTAATTGGCTACCACAGTTATAAATGATCTCTTCCTTTACGTGTCCTGTTGGTCTCTATGTATATTCCTCTTTGAAATTGGAATTTCCATGGGAGGACCAACATATTATATGTCACAAGCATCTTAGTGTAAAATAGATTGGTTCATATAAACCATGCCACAGAGATTAAGGGAAGCCTGAATTTCAGGGATATATTTACATAGATAAAATCTGAGATCTGGTCCACCTCATCTCCAGGGAGATTGTAATATCTACCTTTGGGTAAGATCGGAAGAGGGATGGGACTGGGGGCTCACTTCTTCACTCTTCTCCACCCAAAAGGGGGTAGTGGGCTAATAGTATGTTTATTACACTTCAAATATGCAGTCTAGGAGCATGTGTGTGTGTGTGTGTGTGTGTGTGTGTGTGTGTGTGTGTGTATTGACACTCTTTTAGGGTATTCAGAATAAAATTCAATTTCTCTAGCTGCTCTGGGTAGAAGGTAATCCCTCTCCATACTGGCATGCTGGGAGGGTAGTAGCTTACTTTCTGCCAGTTTAGCTCCTTTCCCCACCAAACACTCATTATACAGAACACAACTACAGATAGTGAGTAAACATATTTATATCCAAGCAAACAATAAATAGAAAATGGGGAAATTACACAGAGTAGGATAGGGGATGGAATACATGAGAGTAAATGGACTATTTGACTTGGGATTAAGATAAAATCTTAGTTCAGGAAAGGAGATAATTATCTTACCAGGGAAATCTGGTGTTAGGAAACACTGAGGTTGTGGGCCCTGGGCATCATGAGATATGTCCAGGGAATTGGCTTTCTCTACTTGCCTGTTGTTCTGGGGAATTTTGGGCCATTCCAAGTTCACACCTTTCTTTCTAAATTCTACTTCTCTCCCTCCCTCTTCAAAGTCTCTCCACCAATCTGAATTCATGTCATCCCCACACAGAGGCTCAAAGGTCTCTCAGCCAATTAGCAGTCACATCTTCCTGCACATATGCAGAGTCCCAGAGTTGTCCATTAGGGAGCTGCCCAATGTTATCTACCTGAGCGAGGGTGTTACATTAATTTATTCTTAAACCATCTAGCTTTAGAGCTTCAAGGAACTCTGACATGAAGAATCCAATCCCATGAATTCTAACTTTCTGGCTGTGGTACCCTGTTGGATTCTCTTTGTGTGTGTGTGGGGGGGCAGGGCTCAGAAATGTGTCATATAGCTATTTTACATCAGTCAGGGCTTGTGATCACTGTAGGTACTACTGATTGGTACTAAGGCCCAAACCTCCTTTAATCTTGCCAGCTAGATGAGTAGGTCTGGAGCACCTGACTCCATGGATCGTGTGGGTTCGGAATTCTTCCAGCGTTGCTACAAATCAGTGTTCCCAAAGGGCAAACCAAACTCTCCTTGGGATTTGTACTTGGACAAATCGCCTACATGATGTTGTTGGGGGGGGTCTGGACCCAAAGTGCACCCCCAGATTCCCAGAGGATCTTCCCTGAATCACCCACATAAACATCACTCATTCTCAGATTCTCCCAAGTCACACCACTCTCATCCCCTCTGCTCTCTTACTCTCCCATTCTCTGCACACAAACAGTAACTACTGTATACCCTCCCACAAACCCCCTAAGCCAATTTGGTAGCCCACCAACTACCCATGTCAGGCAATATCCCGCATGTACCTTGACAGCTCAAGAGATAATTCCTATAATAGGCAGTTGTGAGCACCTTTAACGAGGCAGCTAGGTGGCACAGAGTACTGAGTATTAGATTCTGAAGATCCCCTGGCAGGTCCTTTCTCAAGCTAAACTGCCAGGCATTCAAACACTAGGGCAGAGGGCCCAACTCCAATGGGCTGGTCATGATACCATGATGTTCCAATGCCAATGTTTGCCTAAAAGACTGTTTTATAGATAATTCACACCAGGCACGCACTTACGTGGAAATCAGAAGAAGTGCTACAAGGACACTGTCAAGGTCTCTCTGAAGAACTTCAGAAGCTATTGTGAGACAGAGGAGACACTGGCACAGGACTGTCCAGCGTGGTATGTCACTATGTTCTATGAGCAAAGCAGCATTGCAGTACCTCAAAAGAAATGAGATGCGTGAACTTGGAGATATCCCCACTCCAAACGTTCATGTGGGCTGCTCGTGCCCGACCTGTGGTAGAGGCTTCCAAGCTCACATTGGTGTGGTCTAATCAGCCACAGATGGTCACACTCTACGTTGACACAGAAATTGTGATGTTGCTTTGTTCCTCCCTGAGCACAAAGGACAGCAACCAACCAGAGTGTTAGACCTGGAAACCAGAAAGACCTGAGTTCAAATTTTGCCTCAGATATTTATTAGCGTTGTGACCCCAGGCAAGATACTTCCCCCCCTGACTTCCTGATTTTCCTGTGAAATGGGAATGATAGTAGCACCCACCTCTCAGGATTGTTCTGAGATTAAATTTTCGGTGCTTTGTAAACCTTAAAGTGCTAAATAAATGTTACCTGTCACCGTTAACCCAAGTCCACAGCTGCAATCTCTTTAGAGTCTATCACCTTGGAAATAATTTTGCCCGACCCCCTTATTTTAGAATATGATTGTATGAGGGCAGCTAGGTGGCGCAGTGAGTAGAGCACCAGCCCTGGAATCAGGAGGACCTGAGTTCAAACCCAGCCTCAGACACTTGACACATATACTAGCTATATGACCTTGGGCAAGTCACTTAACCCCAATTGCCCTGCCTTCCCCCCTCCAAAAAGACAAGACAAAACAGAATGTGATTGTATGTCTATAACCACCATTATTTCCTGATCGCTAACTTCACAACAAATGATGTCTATTAATTTTAACATGATAGTACCCATATCATCCTATTTATCTTCTTTTATTGTGTGTATAATCTCATAATGGTTGTCGGAAAGGCAGATAGTATCTCCAGGGCCTTACTACAAAAATCTGAATTCATTGCTATTTTTAACTACTTGGTTGCAGTGTGTTTTATCATTTTGGTTCTGTTATTTTAGTTTTGACCCCCTCATTTCTAAGAGGAAGAAACTGAGTGAGTCTCAGAAGTGCAGTGACTTACCCAAGATCACATAGCAAGTTAGAGGCAGGATCCAAGTTTCCAGATTCCCAAGTGATAGGATGATAGATCATAGAATCATAAATTTAAACCTAGAAGGGCTCTTACTGGCCATGTGGTCCAACTTCCCTCTTTTGTAGCTGAAGAAACAGGCTGATATGGACTAAGTAACTTACCAGAGTCACATAGCTAGGAAGTAGGAGAGGAAGGATTTGAACCCAGATTTTCTGAACTCCAAATTCAGCACTCCAGCCACAACATTGTGCAGTCTCTTTCCAATGTAATACGGCTCTTCTTTAGCAAATTAGTAAATTACTTTTTGTGGAGGAAGAAGGGGGGCCTTGCAGACAGCTAGGCATTCTTGCTTGGATGAGAGGTAGGGAGAGGGAGGGTCTCTGAAAGGAGGCAGAAGGGAGAAACAAGAGATGAAGAGTTGGAAGACAAACTTCATCTGCTTGGGCTGAATGGGGTGGTAATAAGTTTTCTTTTTTCCTTATTCTTTTGTGCGTTAAGGTTGGAACATTTTCTTCCAAGTGTGTGAAGTGGGCATATTGCCTTTAAGGCTCAGTTGGCATAGAAACCATTGACTCTGAGCCTGAAATTGTTGCTCCAAAGGAAAAATTGTAATGGAGAGTTGACGTCTCATTTCTAGACCAAAGCATTTATTCACTTAGTATTGTGGATGTGTTGAGGGGTGGATTTGAGGAGGGGAAGGTTTCATTCTGAGTGGAGCAAAGGTGTCTGGGAATTAGGATATCCAGATTTTACTAAGATACATGGGGCAAGAGAAACCTAGTTTGAAGGTCTGTGGGTAGGAAAGGTTGCTAGGGAGTAAGGGCTGTTGTACATTTCTGTCCTGTGCATTATTCATTTGCAAAGAGGCCCCTGTGAGAGCAGCTGGGTTGTGTGGGTGCCAGACTTATATTATTTGCCCAGGTGTGGCCAAAATGAACTTGACAGACAGGGAACACATGTCAGAACTTAAGGCCTATGTCTTTCATGTTTGCAGCTTGCCATAACTTGGAAGTTATTTCATCGAGGCCTATTTCATTAGCTGGAACACCAGATGAATGAGAAAGGCATGACTGGAGATACCAAAGTTGGAAGGAATAATATTAAGAATAATAAAAAAGCATTGGGATGGCTTGGTGCAAGAGATTCTACACCCACCCACCCCATTTCTCCCATTGTTCATTCTGGAAAGGCTTTATGTGATATAAGCCCATGTGGTAGGACTTCAGCAGTATAAGTATGAGTGTAGAGTAAGAACCCTGGGGGAAAATTGGGAAAATCACTCAGCTTCTCTAGGCTTCTTTTTTCTTGTCTGTAAAATGGAGATGGGGGTTGGAGTAGATGGCTTCTGACATCCCTTCCTACCATATATCTATGCTCTTTTATGGTTCCCAAGCAAAAATCTCTCGTGAAGATTTAAACTCTAGTATTTAACACCAGAGGGGAACTCAGAAGACATCTAATTCAAGCACCAATTTTATTCATTAGGAAATTGAAGACTTGAGATATTAAATGGTATGCCCAACTTTCCATGGTTATTATTAGACAGAGTTGGGATTCAAATTCAGGTACTCTTCATCCATCCTTTCAACTTCTACCACTCTGCCTCCATATTCCTCTTCTTGGTATCCTAAGCACTTTGCACAATGCCTGGTATACAGTAAGTGTGTAATAAGTGTTTATTGATGGATTGGTTGATTGGCCTCAGGTATCATTTATTCTAGCTTCCTTATTTTATAGATCACAGGGTCCTAGGTTTAGATCTGGAAAGGACCTTAGATATTATTGGATCCAATACTATCATTTTAGAATTGGGAAACTGAGGCAAAGAGAAGTTAAGTGATTTGCCCAGAGTTACAAAAATAGTAAATGCCAGAGGTGGGATTTGAACCCGGGTCTCCTAGATTCCAAGTCCAGTCCCCTGCCTGCTATTCTGCCTCTCAAATATTCGTGTTGCCTTGACCTAGAATTGAATGCAGGTTAGCTGATGGCAAGGCAGCTATGCTCACCGCTGGACCACCAAGATGAGGGAACCAAGACAAGACCCAGATAGAGGAATCGATTTCAGCCTGGAATCTGAGTCTTCTGTATCTTGGTCCATGATTCTTCCCATTCCCCATTTGCTTTCCCAGTTCAGAGGAGCCTCGGTGGCATGAGAGCAGAAGGGGGAAAAGAGATTAGCGTTATGGAGTAATGTTCCATTCTGGGTGGAGCACAATGGGGGAGTTAGCTGGATAGAGCATTAAGTCTTTACTGGGAGAGAGAGAAAATAATAAAAATAATAAAAACATTTACATCTAATTAATAATATAATAATATATAATTAACATTTATATAGCGCTTACTATGTGTGCACTTTATAATTACTATCACCTGTGATTCTCATAACAACCCTTGGAGGTAGGTCCTCTTATTATTATCCTCATTTTACAAATGAGGAAACTAAGACAGACGGATTAAGTGACTTGCCCAGGGTCACACAGCTAGGAAGTGTCTGAAGCTGAATGTGAACTCAGGTCTCCCTGACTCCAGGTCTGGCACTCTCTCCACTGTGCTATCTATATGGCCCTAGAAAAGAGTGTGTATGCAAGGGGGATGGAGTTGAAAGTAGGGCTAGAACCGCATTGAGGTGACCATAGCCATGAGTGGCAGTGTGGTGTAATGGAGGGTGTTGGCTGTGAAGTCGGGAGAACTGGGTTCTCCATGTCTCTAACACTTACTAGCTAGGTGGCCTTGGGCAAGTCACTTTCCAAGGCTTAGTTTGTTCACCTATGAAAATGGCGATGATAATATTTGTACCATTTGCCTCATAGGGTTGTGCTGAAGCAAGGGATTTGTACACCTTAAGGTGCTATAGAAATCTTCTTATTACTTTTATCACCCCTGGGAAACTTCCCTGGAAAAAGGAATTCCTTGAAGATGAATAAAAAGTGTCAGCGCACAATATTTTGGAGGTCACTGAAAATGGTGGGTTGGGTTTTGGATAGGGAAAACCAAAAGACTGATATCCTGCCTCCCTTTTCCTGGCTTCCCTCCCCTGAACTCAGGCAATAGATAAGAGTCATTTCTGTGTCTGGGGCTGCCACTGGGAGTTATCTTTAGTGATCTGTGGCGGTTCGAAGTCAGTACTGAAGACAGGATGGAAATGAATTTTATCAGCTTGTAAAATATGTCACCAGACCTTCCCACAGGCGCCTATTGCTATCATAAGGAAGATGCCCTGGAGATGCTGGGAGACATGACTGGTCTTTAAGACTAGGTCTGATCTCATGTGTGGGGGGGCTAACTTGGATTTTTATGAAAATTCCTCAGTTTCTTTTCCAGGCACAGATTCATAGTGAATTTCAGGGTTGATTCATGGGCCCAGCTGACTAAATCAGAGCATTAAGGAAACCTGAGCTCTGTACTTTCCAGCTCCCTCCCCTTGCCCACTGAAACCTTCAGGGTAGAGAAGATACTAACCCCAGCTTCTAGCTTCTCCTGGTCCAGACCTGGCTGACAGGTGGGACAAGTTTACAGGTTTATGATATGGGAAAGTGTCCCTCAGGGAGCTATGAAATCAGCTCATATTTGTAATCTAAGGGCTAGACTTTGAAGATGTCAAACATGAACCTGTTACCTCACAGAATGACAGGACCATATGGTTCAGCGGGAATCCAACATGGAGTGTATAGTGGCAAGAGTTAGGAATCTTTAGTCAAAGGAACTGAGTTTGGATCCCAGGTCTATGACTTACCTCCTCTGTGACCGTGAGTAAATCATTCCTCCTCATTTTTCTTAGCAGTAAAATCAAGAACTAGAACAGGGATCTTAGCCTTTTTTGTGTGCTGGATCTTTTTGGCAGTCTGGTAAAGTCTATGGATCTTTTCCCAGAATAATAGTTTTAGTGCACAAAATAAAATCCATAGGATAACAAATGAAAACAAGGGGGAGTGGAAAAGATGTAATTTTTTCCCATCCAAGTCCATTCATCTGTTGAAATCTATCTATGGGCCCAAGGGCACTGTGGATACAAGTCAGAACACTTAAAGAGTCTTTCAGAGATAGAATCCTATGTTCATATAAGCTATGCTTTGAAAAAAAATTGATAGTATTTTATTTTTTCCAATTACATGTAAAGACATTTTTCAACATTCTTTTTTAGGAAAGATTTTGAATTCCAAATTTTTCTCTCTCCCTCTCTTCCCTCCCCCTTTTCCCCTCCCCTCCGCCAATATGGCAAGCAATGTGATATAGATTATATATGTGCAATCATGTAAAACATATTTCTATATTAGTCATGCTGTGAAAGAAGAAATGGAAAAAAACCCACAAAAAACAAAACCAAAAAAAGTGAAAATAGTATGCTTCGATATGCATTCAGATGCCATCAATTCTTTCTCTGGATGTATAATACATATACAAATACATACATGTACAACTACACATACACGTACACATACATATCCACACTTTACATATACACACATATGTGTGTATGTATATGTATGCATAACCTATGTATATACACATGCTGGATGTATAACATATATATATACATACATACACACATATATGTATGTAAAACCCCCTTATTGAGGAACTCACATGTACATTGACGGAAACGGCCCATGTCGCATATGAAAGTTGTTTCTCAGAGTAACCTGGTAAAGAGATGTAAGTGGTGTCAGTGTCCCTTAAATTTCAACTCCCTGAGACAAAGCTCTGGTCCCATACCCTAGTTATGGTTGAGTTTCTTGTGCTATACTGGTTATTCCCCAGTTAAGGATTTGATTAACCAGAGAGTGCCATCTTCAGTAGACCTTCAGCTGGGTCACTTGTTGCACAACACAAAGGGACTATCCCTGGAACATCCAAATGGGTGATTTTGCACTCTGACAGTTTGGCCTCATGTTTGTGATTCATAGTCTGTCCTCCATGGAGAGAATACGCTCTCTTCTCATCTTGCTGCCTTTCAGAATTCTTTACTTCAAGGGTCTGCCTAGCTGCTGTCTCCCCTGTGAAGTTTCCTCTGATCCATGCACCCCCTTTACCTCCATGTGAAACTTTTTTTCCTATCATCCCATTTTCCTACACTGCTTTGCAGGGATATCTCCCTTGCCCCCATCACTATCTACCTTGGTTAGACTCACCACCTTTTTGCATATGCTATGCCACCAGCTCAGTGAGGGCTAACACTAAACCATTTCTAATCTTTGCAACCCCAGTGACCAGCATATCCCCTTGCATAAAGTAGGAGCTTTATAAATGTTATTGAAATGAATTTAATTCACTTTTCCTCAATCAAGAGCCTGCAGAAGGAAGATTACACAGGGCATTGGCTCTCAGTGATCCTAGATACTGGCAAACTCTTCTCATAGGGCATCTTAAGGACATTCTAGCCCTCCAACCTAGGAGGAGTGCTGGTTAGAGCTGGAAGAGGCCTTAGGGGCCATCTAGTTCAATCTCTTCATTTTTACAGATGAAGAAACTGAGGTACAAAGAGGTTAAGGGGGTTACAGCCAAGCTAGGATTCGAATCCAGATCATCTGACTTTGAATCCCATGCCCTCTCCACTGTACCATGTTCTACGACACAGCAATTTCCAACGTTCCTGGTCACCAGTTATCACCAGTCTACCCTCACTAGGAGGAGAGCAAGTGATTTGTTTTCTCCTACAAAGTTTCCCTTGAAAAAATAATGGAAATACATAAAAATATTAAATTAGAAAATCCTCTAAGTCTTGCTCCTGCCTCTGCTACCCTTCAGGTGTAAACCATTTGTAAAAGTTTTTTAAATGGTCTTTGGAAAAGATTCTTTTTCTTGATTGGCTCAGGATGCCAGGTGCACACACAAGGATCCTGGCCGTGCGTGTACAAGGGGTTATAGAGCCGAGTAATGTTGGAACAATGGTTCAATCTCTAGCTTGATGTGGTTGTGGTCAGGAAGCTCTGTGTTTGTGTGTGTGTGAAAGTTGGCAAAAAAGGGAACATTTAATTCACTTTCAATTCAAAGCATCATGAAGCTGGCAAAAGGCACTGAGGGCTAGAAATTCAGACTCAAGTAAATTGTAAATTAATTCAGTTAAAATTAGACACTTAGGTGGTTTGCTGAATAGAGTTCTGGACCTGGAGTCAGGAAGACCTGAGTTCAAATCCAGCTCAGATGCTTTATTAGCTGTGTGACCCTGAGCAAGACCCTTAACTTCTATCTACCTTAGTTTCCTCACCTGTAAAATGGGGGCCATAATAGCATCTATCCCTACCATGGTTGTTGTGAGGATCATATGAGATAATATTTCTAAAATTCTGTGCTAATCTTAAAGTCCTATAGACATGCTAGTCATCTTTATTATTTTTAAAAGAGATTACAACAAATAAATATACAAAAATTCCGAAGGTCGTTTGCATCATTTTATTTTAGAATTCATGCATTAAAATGTTCCAAATCTTTCACAGTGCCCTAAATCCTTGAATTTTAAAGCTAGATAGCCTTGGTGATGATCTAGGCCAATGTTTCTTACCCTTTTTGGTCTCCTGGACCCCTTTGGCAGTCTGAGGAAGTCTATTGATCTCTTCTAAGAAATGTTTTTAAACGCTTAAAATACAATAATAGGATTACAAATGAAATCAATTATATGGAAATAAAAATGCAATTTTTGTTCCATGTAAGTTCATGAACTCTCTGGAATCTATTACAAATGAGGATCCAGAGAGAGGGAATAACAGCCAATAATACACAGGCAGAAAATAGCAATGTCGGGATTTTGATTTGGGTTCGGGACTTGAGCCCGGATGCCCTGACCCAAGCATCAGAGCTTTCCAGTACTCCATGTTCTTCTTTAGAATCAAAGTTGACTGACTCCCAGGCTATTGTGCTTTTGAGGGCACCATATGGACTTTCTCACTGCCTTTGAGAAGGCTACGGAGATTTTTACTTATGTACACCATTAGACAATCTACTATTACCTTTGGAAAAGTTGGCTACAATCATGGGCTGTAATCAGGAAACTTGGCTAGAAATTACCGGAAGAGGTTTGATTACTATATCTGCATAGGAAATTTGGGATTGAACACTGACTTCCATTGAACTTAGCACTTGGGAAGAGTCAATTAATTTGCTAAGCTGCATTAAGAGGGGGCACAGATTCCTGAAATAAGTTGGTGATAGTCCCATGGTACTTTGCCTTCATTAGATGACATCCGGAATTTTGCATTCAGTCCTGAGTGCCATGGTATAAGAAGGGCATTGATAAATGAAGAGTGGCCAGAAGAGGATAGCTGGGGTGGTGAGGGGCCTCAAGCCCATGCTAAGAGAATAGGTTAAAGTAATGTGGGATGATTAACCCGGGCAAGAAGCGACTAGGGGAGAGAGAGAGGGGCATGACAGCTGTCTTGTGTTTGTCCTTCATTTTCGAAGAGGACCATGACATCAGGGAAATGATGACATGACTTGCAGTTGACTCTGATTTGAGTGAGGGAGGGCTGTTTAAGGTCACCAGTCTCACTTTCTCCTCCAGCGCCATCTGGGTCCAATGGCCTGATATTCATCAGGACTACTGGAGATGGCTCAGGATGCAACGGGAGACCCTAGCCCTTTTAGGCTAAGACCTTTTCATGTACTCACTTAGAGGGAGGGAACTCCCATTCAATGAATAGGCTTCTTTAAGTAGTGAGTCAAGGGATAGCCCCTTAATAAGAAAAAAAATCCAGCTGGGAGGGGAAGACCTTCAGGGTTCCTGTTCCAAAGTGAATTGACACTCACTCTAAGGCAGGAGGGCCCAAAATACAGACATTAAATGGAACTTGGGCAGGGACCTATTGTGGTCCAATCTATGAGCTTCAGAGTGAACAGGGTTTAAAACTTTGAGAAAGGGAAGAAAGAAAGAAAGAAAGAAAGAAAGAAAGAAAGAAAGAAAGAAAGGAAGACAGGGAGGAAGGAAGGAAAGAAAGAAAGAAAGGAAGACAGGGAGGAAGGAAGGAAAGAAGGAAGGAAGAAGAAAGAAAGAAAGAAAGGAAGGAAGGAAGAAAGGAAGGGAAGGAAAGAGAAAGAAAGAAAGAAAGAAAGAAAGAAAGAAAGAAAGAAAGGAAGAAAGAAAGAAAGAAAGAAAGAAAGGAAGACAGGGAGGAAGGAAGGAAAGAAGGAAGGAAGGAAGAAGAAAGAAAGAAAAAAAGAAAGAAAGGAAGGAAGGAAGGAAGGGAAGGAAAGAGAAAGAAAGAAAGAGAGAGAGAAAGAAAGAAAGAAAGAAAGAAAGGAAGGAAGGAAGACAGGGAGGAAGGAAGGAAAGAAGGAAGGAAGGAAGAAGAAAGAAAGAAAGAAAAAAAGAAAGAAAGGAAGGAAGAAAGGAAGGGAAGGAAAGAGAAAGAAAGAAATCCAGTCTTAAAATATTAACAAGGCTGCCAGTTGGAGGAAGGGTCACTTTTTTTTCTATTTGGTTCCAGAGGGCAGAACCAGAAGTAATGGGGGGTGGGGGGAAGTAACAAAGAGGCCCAAGTTAGGCCAGATGTTAGAAAAAACTTCCTAACAGATAAAGCTGCCCCATGGTGGAATGGTCTGTCTCAAGAGCTGATGTCTTCCTCTTCCTTGTGCAGCTTCAAGAAGAGGCTGGAAGTTTGCTTGTCAGGGATATCACAGAGGGGAATTCTTTGATTTAGAGGCTGAACTAGGTAGCGTCTAGTGTCTTTTCTTCCTCTATGACTCTTTTGCATTTTCTTCCAGCAACCAATCTCTCTTAAAATCTTTGGCTGCTATTCCTCCACAACTAAAAAGCTTTTAGTCTCTTCACCAAAAAATATAGGGCATGGGGTTCAAAGCAAGAAGGGACCTTGGAGATCATTTAGGATACCAACTTCAACCCAGGAAGGTCACAAGAGAGGAAATGAGTCCCCCAAGGTCACCAGGTAACTATTATTAGCCAGAGCCTTCAATCCCAGAACTATCGTGATCCACCTCGTGGTTCAGAATGCTGCTGATGCATGAATCAGTAATGTAAATGGATCTGGCCTGTGGAAGTCAGGCTGAGAGATGGGCGGAAGTATTTTATCATTGTCATCACCATTATTATTACTAACTGTATGCTGGAATTGCAAATACAAGCTCTGTTTCTCTCCCTTTCAAGCAATAGATAGTGATAGGACCACACTGTCTTTCTCTAGGCAGCTTTTCAAATATTGGGGGATTCTGCTTTTTACAAGCAGCTCTCAGCAAAGTCAAGCAAAGGAGATAAAAGGCCTGTCTATCTTTCTCTTTCTCCATCTCTAATCAGGTAAGGAAGTGGAGGTGAAGGAGGGAGAGGGAAGAAGCCTTTGTACAGCACCTACTGTGCCAAGCACCGTGCTAAGCACTTTCAGCTCTTTCGATCCTCCCAACAACCCTGTGAGATAGGTGGCTATTATTATCTCTATTTTATAGTAGGGGAAACTGAGGCAGACAGAGGTTAAGTGACTTGCCTGGTGTCAATAGCCAGCAAGTGATGGAGGCCAGATTTGAACTTATTTCTTCTGACTCCAAGCTCAGCACTCTCTTTCCAAGGGTTGGGAACATGCGGCCTCAAGACCACATGTGGCCCTCTAGGTCCTCAAGTGCGGCATTTGGACTGAATCCAAACTTCATTTGTTCCGGAAGGTTGGATTCAGTCCAATGGCCACACTTGAGGACCTAGAAGGCCACATGTGACCTCTAGGCTACAGGTTCCCCACCCCTGCATGTATTTACTGCATTGCCAGCTGCCTTGAGAGGATTCACCTCTTTGAGGTTATACATCAGACTAGAGAGTAGTAAGCCCAAACAGTTCCCTATATAGCAGAAAGACTCAGCTTTCTTCCAATGAGCCAAACAACACTCAGCGTAGCAGTGCCTGTCTTCTGGTCA